>NC_091864.1:12521666-13142083 GCF_019399895.1 Cardiocondyla obscurior | reverse complement strand
CCACACTCCCTCTTCTTGTCTTCCACGGTCGCGAGATCACGCCGGAAGAGATACGTCGGTGCACGCCACCGGTTTCCTCGCTTTGGTCCTCGACAACAGTCGGCGGGCGTTGATTTTTATTTCTAATACGACCAAGGCGGTGTTGCGGACACGTGCGGTGTAAACGCTGGCGGAGATGACGTTCCGTGATGACGGCCGGCGGCGACGGCACCTGACGGTCCTCTTCTCATGGTCGGGAGACCCGGCGACCCGCGATACCACGGTGTTGGGGGTTGCGACGTGCCTGACGCGCGAGGGCGACCGACCGACCGACAAGCTCCGTCCTCCGCCTATATATCGCGGCACGCGCGCGTCCACCGCCCCGTGAAAGGATCCCGGAGGCTGCGCCGGATGGGCTCGCGAGTGCGCAAGCCTCGTAAACTCACCCTTTGCCCGTAGGCGCCTCACCTTCTCGCCCTTCGTGAGCAGAGGACGAGAGATAGAGAGCTAGGGGTAGAGACTAGGGGTAGAAGAGGAAAGAGAGAGAGAACTACCTGTGTCTACTTGCTTGACTGCCTGCCGTTTGGCTCATGCCAAAAGGCCACCTTGGACCCAACATCGCGAACACCCCCATTAGCTGTGCAATCCAGATTGACGTTGGATTATGCATGTATTAACGTTAATAACAAAAAGGGCATATTTTAAACTTTAAACAGTGATTCTTCTCTATTTTCTTTTCTTTCTATCTTGATTAAAAAAAAATAAAATAAAAAAGAATAAGCTACAGTTTTACTTAGCTCCTGAAATTATATCTTTGTTTGCAAGTTCACATTTCTTTGCAGTTTCCACGATAGAAAGACGCGAATCCGTGCGGCAATGTATTTCGGTAATATTAGGATACATATTATAGGTGTCACGAGGAAAGGAAATAATTGCATAACGACGATAATGAGCAGAGTAGTCACATTACTACTCGCAAAATGGAATTATAGATGCGTTCCTTTGACTGTAATCGGATTCGCCATTGTCTGTACACTTGCAATATCGTAAAGCGCAACTGGCGGCGCATTGCACCGAGTGCTTCGTGCATTAGAAGTGATGGTAAACTCCGCGTTGTATGCTGCAGACGTAATTTACAGCCTCCGGTCCTACCGCAAAACGCGTCGTCCGCGTACATTCGCCACACGCGTGTGTTACGATACAGAGAGATTTTTTTCTCCGACTCTAAGTTCCGTCGAGCTCAAAGGAACATTTTCCGTCAGTTTCTGTCAGTTTCTGCAAGTTGTATTTAAGCAATGTAACCAGAACATCGCCTATTATACGCATATATATATATATATATATATAGATGTGCTCGCATGTGTACACAAACTTCCATTACAGCGAAAGCTTAAAGCATATTGCAGTTTTACTTTACATACTCTAAGATGTACCTTTTCATACAATACAGACATTTCTTACATCCAAGCAGCTTTTTATCGTATACACTTAATGTGTTATTAACAGTTTGTCGAAATGGAAAAAAAGGTTTCTTTTCATAAAATTTCTAAAAAGTTTATTTTATCATGAAGTTCATATTAAATGTGTGTTTTTTTTTATACAAATGAAATAACACGAGTGTAACTTCGGTTAAACAAATAATAACAGTTAATAAGTACCTAAAAAAATAAACTTCAAAAATATAGTATGTGCGTCATGAAAATAGGGCAAGTAATAAATATTTTTTATTTGTAAAAAATCATGCATCATTACTCTTTAATGCGCGTGCGATACTAAAATACGATGATAAATAAGAGTCTTGGGTTTTCGTCTTCTCATCTCTTTTCGCGAAATCTCGTTGCTGTGAATTACCATAGTATGCATGTCAGCGAGCGTTGTTCAATTTGTAATGCATGCTACATTGATAGATGAATTTTTCCCTTTGCCAGTCAAGCTGCAACGTATTGTTGTCACTTTGTTACGTAGAAATAAAAGTGTAATTGAAAGTAATTATTATATACTCACAGATCTGTTTGTCTTAGGCTTAGGCGACTCCGTATTGCCAGGTAGTTTCTTTTCATTAACGGAGGAACTGAATTGTTGTTGCGAAAATAGTGTGTAATTAAAATGTTTGCTTCAAAATTAAACGGTTAAATCTAAAAAATGTACCTATGTTTCCGCTCAAGCTTTGAATCCTTACAATATAACTCCGTTATTGCGATCTTATTGTTTTCAACATTAAAATATTTGGAATAAAACTCCTCTTTACTCGTCTTCTTTTTCGAAGACGGTCTATTCTTATTTGGGTGTTGCTTACGCAAAGTGAATTTATTATAAAACCTGTGCTCCTGGGAATTCTTAGTTTCGATACGTTCAGCATTTGACTCGGTATTCCTGGCCGCATGGGAGCTCAAAATATTGATTCGATTATGTAGCTCTGACAGCTCCTTCAAATTCAGCGACTTAGAAAGAAAAACTTAGTTTTATTTATTAATTAGGGTTGTACGAATCGATGAATTAGGGAAAGATTAAGCTTAATTTGAATTTAAATGTTTTAAAAAAATTGACTTTCGACGAAAAATTTGTTTGGCATAAATGCACAATTCACACATTTTTATTATTAATCGATTTCTTCGGATACCTGCAGCCAATTTTCCGTATCAAACGAACTCTTCTCATATTTTATGTCTTTAAATCTCGCTTCTAATCTCTCGACATTTTCATTATATTCTTTACGAAAAGCGTTCAAACTGCTGTCGTATTTTTTCTTTTGTAACGTCAGTTTGTTCTGATATTCTTTTATTTGACACTATTAAATAGTAAAAAAATTTTTTTTTTTTATGTTTGATGGTATAAAAGAGAAGAAAATACATGCATATGTACGTAACGCATTTCATACATACATACATACATACGTAAACTTACGTACTTTAACTTTAGTTTGTAGAACGTTGTTTTTCTGCAGCAAGTAGGTAATGTATTCCTGAAGGATCTTTATTTCTTGATCTCTTTGTTTTACGTCATCCATCAAGTTCTTAATTTCTTGCAGTTTTTCTTCGTATTGGCCTTCGAGAAATTTTAACTTATGCGCAGCGTTTTTAAAATTAGAATTTACTTCTTCAGCAATAGAATTTAATAAATCTTCATCTTGCTGACAAGTCTATAAGAAAATAGTATCAACGCGATTGTACTTGATATCGAAATGAAAATAGTTTTGACAAAATTTTTTTTATGAAAAAAAAAGAAAAAAAAATATTTTGAACACTTTTATATGTACCTTATCGGCATATATTTTTTTCTGTTGCTTTTCTTTCTTATTGATCTCCTCGATTTCGACAACTTCTTTATTTAAATATTCTACGAATACGCCTTCCGTCTCTTTATCACATTCCTTAATTTCTGATTGAAAATGCACAATTGTTTCGTAAATTTTTTTGGGAAGCACGTACAGTGCTTCTTTTAGCGTTGACATTACTGTGTCGCCCGAAGGATGTAACAATTGATCGTTAGTACTTTTCAAAATCTTTATGTCCACCATCAATGTCTCATTTCCGTGTAATAATGTTTGCAGTCTGCTTTCAACGCATGCTGTCGAATTCTGATAACTTGCTATTTCGTTCTTCAAACAGTCTACTTTCGCTGACAGTCTTTCCTTATCTAAGTCCAAACCCGACAGACTAATCTGCAAGACATTAATCGCGGTCATATTGTCGATTTCTCTCTTCAACAATACTATCGTTTCATTGCTCTGAGCGAGTTTAATTTCCACCTCCTCCAACTGATCGCGTAGCAATTGATTTTCATCTTGAAGTTTCACGATATCACTGTGCTTCTGAGTTATCATCGCGTCGTACGTAATGCTTCCGTGAGTGAGAGCCATTCTGTTCTTCTCATCCTTACGCTCCAGCTTTGATATCATCTCATTGTTTTTGGAGATAGTCTCGTTTGCTTGTACAAGCGTATCTGCAAGATCCTTGTTGCTCATCTGCAGATTGGTCAATCTATTAAATCAACAACGTTAGCTTGATAATTACAGATCCCGAAACAATAGAAACAAAAGTAATAATAAACTCGCTAACTTTTCTTTCATATTCTTGATATCGTTCGCTTCCCCACGCAAATCATCGACGGTCTGCTTCAGATCGTCTATCTGCCGAGCTAACTTACGTATCTGGTTGCCGCGCGCCCTTAGTTCTTCATCCTGTTCTTCGTTCTCCTTCAAAAGTAAGTTTCTCGCATCGACGAGATCAGCCCTCTCGACTTTTAACTGGTCGCACTCCACGCGGTAGGAAGAAACGTTAGTTTCCAATGCAACGAGGTTCTCTCGCAGCCTCTCGATCTTCGTATCCCTTTCGTTTATTACAGTTTCCAGCATCTGCTCTTTCTCCAACATCCTTTTTCTCAGATGCTCCTGAACCTCGAGATCCCTCTTTCGCAGCTCCTGTTGCTGTCTCGTCAACTCGTTGACAATGTTTACGTGATAATCTCCGGCACCTTAATAAATTTTCGTCATATTATTTTTCGCCACGTATCGCTTTAAAAGTATCACGCGAGATTATTCTAAACGCAATACCTTGAAGCACCGCGGATATTTCATGTATCTTATCAATGGAACGTTTCATGTGTGTTGCAAGGGCACGGTCGATATCTTTATACGAGATTATTTCGTTCAACTTAAGCTCGTTCAAGTTTTCGGAACATGTTATTACAGTGTTAACGTCATCCGATTGAATCTGAACGTTAACTAATTCTTTCGACGAACGACAATCACCGTTACTCGACGTGTGCGTGGAAACACCTTCTGTAATATTATAAAATCTGACGTAAATCAATATCATATATTTTATTGACAGCAACAAATAATTATTTCCCACATGCAGTGTAACGTTATTATAATATCATTTATTTGCTTATTTAATTCAAAATACTAAACTGCATATAAAATCATTAATAGGAAAGTATGTATATAAAATTATATATAAATAAAATAAAACGTTAATGTAAATGGTGAAACGTTGGTATCTACGTTAAAAATTAAGCAAAGAACTTTAATAAAACGTTTAATGGAAAAGATTGAACTGCTAATCCTCAGATTGATATCTCAGTTCGCGGCGGGCATTGTTGTATTAGAACGGACCGACTTATATAAAGAAATAACAAATAAAACGTAATTCCTTCTTAAGAGCCACTGATCCGGACTGTAATAACGGCGGATTGATTTGACGTGAATACGACGTCGGATTATTGGAGCAACAATTGCGGGAAGACGAAAAGATCCGCGTCTCAGAACGTACCTGCAGCAAGCTGAATCGATCCGCGTCCGGTATCAAAATCTGTGTCTGTAATTTCGCCAACGGTCTCTTGGCTGTAACATGCCATATAAGCCTTTAAATTATCTATCCTCTGCAGACGACTACGTCGTTCTAGTTTACACTCCTCCAATTCGGTTACGAACGCTTTTAAAGCGGACACCGCGCTCTGCACGTCTAAGCAAGCGTCGTGCTCGCACTTGGTGTAATCGCATACGCCCTCGAACGCTATCTTAGCCTCGTCGAAATTATTCAGACTACTTTTCAGCATGTCACTTAGATTACCAACTTCCCGCTCCATGCAAACCAGTTGCATCTCACACTGCGAGATCTTGTCGTTTTTCGCCTGAATCTCATTTCTCAAGTCGGCCACTACGCCGCTCATCTCTACCTGATCGTGAAAAGTATTAGTGGAGGAACTCTACGTAAGCAAACAACCGAAAGATACAAAATCTCAACAAAGAATCCCTTCCGTGGTAAAAAAAAAAAAAAAAAAGGAATTACATATAAATATCTACTTGTACATTTTTCTGTAAAAATGATTCAAGATTTAGAACTACAACGCGTTTAAACAAGAAGTAACCGAAGTTCATTGATCAACGGATCTTGTTTCGTCGTCTGTGATTTTATGATCACTTGGAAAATGTATCCTGCGCATCTACGAAATGAGGAAAATATTTTATTAAAAATTATTTCTATAATCCGTGCTATTTAAAGTTATGGTTTTCCGTGATAGCATCTTCAAATTAATCGGTAATCTGCAATTTGGATATTTAATTATATTTACACTAATCTACGTTAATTATAAATTCGGGTACGGTACGCGTAATATCGTAGCGGCGTTGTCGAATAATTTATTTCCTATTATTAATTGAATCGACGTTAAAATTAATGGATCGCGACGTGACGCACGTAGCCAAATGACGCACCTCGCGAGTATCAGCCTTATCAGACGTTTGCTTTATCAACGTCAATAGTTGTTTTATTTCGTTTTCTCTCTCCGCCAACGTGCAACTCTGCTCGTAATTTTGCTTTTGAAGCATATCACGTTCTAGGCAGACATTTTTCATCTGCTTCAAAGCGTCACCGCAGCTCTCCGCCTCTCTCGATAAACGGTCCATTTCCCTCACCTTCCGCTAATCACATATTTACGCATGTTAATAATTATTAATTCGAACTCGGCGTTCATTAATCGAATATGTTTCGCGCGGCATTTATTATTACATTTCCACGCAAACGTACCATAAGTGACTGGTTTTCCATAGAATGTAATTCCGCCGCTTCAACTTTTATCTTAAGTTCCCGGATTTCTTTAGACTGGGAATAACAAACTTGACGTTCTCTAATCAGTTCCATCTTCATCTGATCCATCAGATACTCGACAGAAGAAAGCTGCGGAAAAGAATAAAAAGATGGATAAAGGCTCCGCTGAAAAAGAAATACTATTCGTACGAAACTTTCCGACGCTATTACTTTTGCATTTAGGTCTGCGATTTTGTTGTCCTGGCTGGTTTTCGCTACTTTCAATTTCTCCTGCAAGGTCTGGAGAATACGAAATTCAAGTAATATAAATTTGATAATTAAAACGTTCGGCAACGGGTACCGATTTACTAAAGAAAAAAAAAAATTACATTAACGTTATGCTTCAGAATGTTCGAATCCTCGTCCTTTTCTTTCAGTAACGTTTGCAAATGCCTATTTAAATCCTGCAAATCTTTCAAATCGTCTTCCCTCATCTGAAAAGCGAAAATGAATAAAGTGTACATGGCACACTCATTACTCCGAAAGCTCGTTTCTATCATTTTATCAGTTCTCGTACATCAAGCTCGTTCTTGAGAGCGATAATTTCCGAATCCTTTTGGATAATTACTTCCGTATGGTTTCTCTCGCAGCTTTCGGGATCCAAGTTTATCCCGAACTCACTTTCGAAAGTAGATGTGCTCTCGCCAGTTTCGTAATATTGACTAGAAGGCGAATCAACGTTAGATTGCTTGTCGTAAATGTCATTATCTCTGCATTCTTCTGTTTGCACACCCATTTCGCATATATCTCGCTCGACCTGAATAGACGCATCTACACACTCGATGCAGAAAGTCTCTTGCTTGTTGTAGTCTGCAAAATTTATTGCACCTTGCAACGAATCGTTTCAGCATGCTCTTTTTTTTTTAAGAGAGATTAAAAAAAAAAATTCTTGTGACGAGTACAGCAAAAATCTTATGTCCTTTAATTTTCAATAAGTATTTAAAATAAACACTTAGTGAATATGCTCTAATGGAATAATTTTGTATTTTGCAGCGTGAGACTTTTACCTCGCGTAGCTTTTTCCCCGGGTAATATATTGCAAGATGTTACGCGCGACACCAGATAAGCATTATTTTCCAATAATGGCTTTACGTTCAGGTAATTTTTTAAGATACATGTATGTGCTAGTTGAGGTTGGTCGTCTCTGCTATATCGAAACCTGTCGGGACGAAAATATATCCACATATAAGCGTCAAAATGTTGAGAGGACACAATGTTGTTTGCGTTGAATAGTCTACATCTCTCTTGAGAGAGTGGTCTCGTTATAGATCCAATTTTCATCTCTTCCACCTTGTCAGTTTCGACGGTAGTTCTATCCTGTAGAATAAAGACTATTACTATTCCGCTGAAAAGCTTAACGCACTTGAGAAGTCCTCACAAAATTCTCCAGATGATCTCGTTGCTCCGGGGTGAGGTTCAAGGATCTGTATCTCAGTAATTCTCGTCGCGTTACGTGAAGATCGCGCTGAGCTTGAGCCGTAAGTGTTATCATGTTTTCCATCACCACGCTGAATGGTGTCAGTTTCTCTGGCTGCACACAAAGAGAACCGAAAGCAGCTATTTGAATCAAGAGAACTATTTTTACTTAAAAAAAAAAAAAAAAAAATTAATGCAAATACATATGTAAGAAAACGAACCGTAGATTTGCCATGCTCGTTAAGTTCGCGGAAGTAGCGCGTGTTCTCCAAGACATTTGGGCTCCAAGCTCGAATGTCCGTACACGAGTCATACAACTTTAGGCGACCCTCCGATCTTTTTTTCGGCAGAACATAATCCCCGTAAGTCAGAGGTACGTCGCTGCTTGGTCCACCCGTCAAAAAAATGCGAGGTCCGTGCTCGGCGTAAGACATCTCTTCCTGGCGCTTTAAAACTCTCACAATTCAATATTCAACAAAAATTCCTTCAACTTATATAAACATCTGTATAGTGTTTAATTTTTGCAAACGTCATCTTCCATGCAAGGATGCAGATTTTGGTTTGAAGCGTTTGAGCTCCACCATATTTTATTTATGCACCATAGTAACCGCGTTATAAAGAAAAAGACATCAGTATTAAATACGATTCGGAGAAACGTTTTATACAGAATTATGTGAGTAAGAGGATGGTAAAAAAAAATACAATAAAATATCTTTATTTTATAAGCTGCCATTAAAAAGAATTACAGCGTTAATAAGTATTTTCTTCCTTACATTTTATGAACTATTTCTTATTCTGTACTAAAAAATACAACGTGACATAACCGCGTAAAAATATAATCTAATTTCATTTCGCAAACGCTAATTTAGCACTGATATATCTCCAAGTAACAACTACGGCTCAATAAAGCACTTAGTACAAACAAATAAGTACCTCTTGCAAACGTGTCTAGTCCATACTATAATTAGTTAAGTACAAAAGTGATTTCTTACTTCAAACGATAAAATACGTACAGATTAAACTTAAAATTATTATTTTACAATGATACTGATGTTATAATTCATTCTATCATTTCATCATGCACATATACACATATTCTCTCTCTTTTTTTTCTTTCACTCTTCGATTCACATCCCATAAACATCTTTTGAAGAAAACATTCCTTTTTAGGTATTATACATAATCTATGACGCATGGACATTCGACCTAAAGTAATTCAAAATTAGAAAAAGAATGTATATATAGTGTACATCATAGTGATCGTGAAATTGATAATACAATTAATGCGATTAATAATTTGGCAATGGAACAATATGGCTCGTTAAAGATAGCGCTTATTGCGGAAGTCCAGTGATAGATTTGCGATTACGGAAAAAATACATTCAATAGAAAAATATCTAAAATATTATATATATTTATATATATGAATATATATTTCTTTGTATATATTTATATATGTACACGCCTTTTCGAATTAAGTAGAAAAAGTGGATTTGAGCGTATATAAAAATGGACTCGTGTAGCTACGAAGGCAGTATAGATATCTTAAAAACAATATCTCGACTCTACTTTTTCCTTCTCTTCAACAGTGTAAGCACAATTGGAATGTAATATTGTTTTGTAACATATTAGTTCCATTTCGGTGAAGGCACGCAAAGAACGATATTTTACACATGTAACAATCGTTATTAGCGACATTTTTGTCGATTCTTACTGTCTTAAAAAGCGTTACTCTTTAATCTTCGATTCCCAAATAACAGATAACATAGATAAAATGAAATTAAAATTCAAAAACTTTAACAGTCTAAACATGCGGTGGAGTGGACGAAGTAGATGCACGAATAGTCGTGTGACTGCATCAATAAGAGAACACTTCTTTTTCTTTGTATCATTCTTTAAAACTACTTGGAATGATATATCATGTAAGGCCACTTTTTTTGCTTTTGGAATTATACGTTATTTGTCAGACAGTAAAATTTATACCTAAATTTTTTTTCTTTCGCGATAGTACAGTCTAATATACGATGTTCTAGAGCAATAAACAACCAGAATAACAATGAACGATAGGTTACAAAGTATCAAAATAGTATTTTTCTTAATTCTGCAATATACGAAACATCACCACCCAAAAGTGTCAGTAGCACGCAGCAAATTATTTCTCTTGTATATTACTTGTATCTCGATACTTCATTATTAATCGTTTATTGTTATTTTTAAGTTCGTAATATTTGTAAATATTATATAAAACGTATTACTCCCTACAGGTGCAGTACACCCTGATCATAATTTTGATGGGGATGATGAGGATGGTGGTAGTGGTGATGCTGAGTGGACGATGCTGAAGCATCGTCTTGCATCGTCATACCTGTAAGATCGACAATTTCGTCTGCCTCTTCGTCACTACCGGCACTCTGTGTGGATTGTCGACTTCCTGATGACAACTGACTGTTACGTGAGAACGAACCACGACGAGGTGCCGTTAACGCTGCCCTTTGATTTGCTGGCTTAACGGTTATGATGAGATTTGAAGAATTTGCTATCATCATATCTGTTACCTATTTCATACATCAATACAATAAAAAAAAAGAAACAAAAGTAAATATTCTGCTTTGTATATTTTGTTTATTTAGAATAATTCTTTATTATCTCATTAAAGAAAAATATATTATGTACCTGATCAAGTGTTTTGCCTGCAACTTCTATACCATTTACTTCCAGAACTTCATCATTCACGGCTAGAAGCCCTGTACTTTCCGCTAAGCCACCAGGTACTAGTCTGCTGATAAATACTCCAGGAACTTTTTCAATTCCCCCACCAGCAGACGGTGGCAGTATACGAAAACTTTCGCCGTCTTTGATATAAAATCCTAAAGGTTTATCAGACCCATGTTTCAACAAACGCACGCGTCGACAAGTTTCTGGTAGTATGTCAACATCAATAATTGCAGATACCTGTAAGTAAATGTAAATGATAAAGTAATTAATAAATTAATACAGGGTATCCGATTTTTGTTACTTCCAAAATTTATAAGTAGAAAATTATAATTCAAGATGAACTGAACACTTTGTATATCAAAAAATAAATAACACATGAGCTTACCTGCCGAAAATCATGTGGATTTGAAATAACTATGGATTTTGGCTTTCCTGGTGTGCCACCTAAAATACTAGATATCAAATTTTTAGGCTTTATTGTGCCATATCCATTATCCCATGCTCCATCACCTATCATAGCAATAATTTTATTAACATAAAATATTTAAATTTTTGAAGACTAGAAAATAGGCCCATCTCCTTCACAATTACTTTTTCTTTTGTACAGGATGATAACTACATGTAAACAAATTTTCAAGGACCACAGGTCACAGGTCCATCTTCTTCATAATTACCAAAATATTTTTAAATTAAATGCACAATATATTCTGTTTGAACTCGAAAGTACAGAGCAGCTTGAAAAATCCTACCTTTCCTGTGTATAAAAATTCTGAGGAGGCCCTTGGCGTTCGCCAGAGCTCTAGCCAGATTGTTATCATTATTGATGGGAAGTGGATCACCATCTGTATCTGTGTACCAGATTGAAAAGCTGAAGTCTGCTCCCAAATCGTGCCGTTCCGCCAGTAGCTTTCCAAAGTCCTCATAACTCATGGGCTCATTACGATTCATGGAGAACCTGATGATGTCGGCATCGAACTGCAAAACAATTTAAATAATGCGCAATCTTGTAAACGTTCGGTGTCGTTACAGCCACGATGGATGACCCAACGTGCACACCCACTTTGCTCTTCACGGAGACGATGCCGTTGTCCACCTTGTCCTGTTTCTTGGACATCCTCGGAGCTAGTTTCACCCAACGACGACGTACCACTGCAACGGCTGACTCAAACTAGCCTACGAGGATTATGAAAAGGGCAGGAAGACGTGCATACCGAACCGCGACGACGTACACTGTGCATTTCGGCTGCGATCACGGAGAATTTTTAAGGATTCGTAATGCAGCTGGGAATTTCTGCGTTAGGCAATTTCTGATAATATAGGGAATTTTCGATAAATTCTACTCACAACGCCATTTATTTCTAGTCGTCACTGTTTCTGAATTATGTTTCTCCTCTGTATCACTGACGATCATATGTTATTATTTAGTTAACTCTATCCGGCATTGTTCAGCTGTATTTCGTATATATTTTTCTGTAAAAGTTGTAATAAAAAAAAAAAAAGGATAAGATAAATGTAAGCGTAGTCGGAGTGTTGAGTATATAATTATAAATCATTGTTAAAATGTAAAAGCAAACCTTTTATTTTTATAGTTTTATATATATTGTAATTAGCGTTGTGATTTCTTGGCAATTTTATATCGTAAACAAGTAAATATAATTTTGCAGATGAGTGACCAGGATCCGACGAGTATCATTAATATGATAAAAGATCTACGTTCCGGGGCCGAATCGTATCGAAGAAGCGTTGGAGTGCCATTACGCTTCTCGGGAACTGGATACATTTCTTCGAAATTTAAGGAGGACTCAGACGATAGCATGATTTCACCCAAACGGCAAAAAATAGATGAATCAGATACATCTATAAATAATACTCAATCAGATTCTGTTCCGGGTAGTCCTTGGGAATGGCGACGCATGAAAGGAGAAGTAAGATAATTTTAATATAAAAATTATATCTTATATTTAGAAAAAATTTTTTTTAAATACATTTCTTATCTTTTAGGTTATATCGTTAAAAACCAGACTAATGCATCAAGAAGCAGCTGTACAACAATTGCACAATATACGTAGACAGATGGAAGAAGTCTTTGAGAAAGAAAAAGGTCTTTTGCAAGTTCAAGCAGAACAAGATAAACAAACTATTCAACAGCTAGAAGTACGACTTGATGTTGCACGCCGGACAATTCAAGATGTGAAAGAAGCACAAGACACTGCAGAGAAAGAATGGTCTCAAGTAATTATTTTTCATATTATATATTTATATTTTTTTGTGATATATGTATTTTTATTGAGCTTAATCTTAATGCACTGAATTTAATTAGGTAAGAAATAAATTAGAAAGAAAAATGGCATCATTATTGAATGAAAATGCAAAATTATCTGAGAACCTGAAAAGTGCTTCTGAAAATGAAAAATCTCCACCTCCTAAGGATGTCAGTGAATCAAGCGAATTGCAAATGAAATTGAAAACTGCAGAAGCTAGAACAGCAATACTGGAGGAAAGAGTGAAAGATTATTTTAAAATACAACAGGATTACGAATTACAAAATGTAGAACTGCAGAGTATGAAAATGAAATTAGAAAAACTCGAATCGGAAAGAGCACTGTGGGAAGAGGGTAAACTATTAGTAGGAAGAGCCGCAAGAGCAAACGATCTGGAGAAAGAATTGAATTCGGCAAAAAAAACGATTACAGTATTAAAAGAGTCAGTCAGAGAGAAATTACTTTTAGAAGAACAAATGGCTAATATGACAAAAAGGTACTTTTAACATTTTTAAGATAAAATATTATACTTGGCTAACAATGCCTGTTTTGTTACAGATTAGAACATACTGAAAAAGTTGAGGAACAAGTAGCAGTTTTAGAGGCGAAGCGATCCGAGCTTGCTCATCATTTACAGGAATACGAAGCAATTGGCATTATTGGTGGGCCAATGGCAATAAAACGAGAGCTAAATAGACTTCAACAAGCTGAGCTAGATCTAAGAGCAGAAGAAGGTCAACTCAGATCGAAATTGGATGCAGTTATGCGAGAAATGCAAAATTTGTCTAAAAATTACGACGAGGCCAAGAAACTGGCAGCAGATATGACATTGTCCAAAGAGAAAATGAGTAAACTTGTGAACAGGCTCCAAAAAAAAATGATTCTTGTTACTAGAGAAAGGGATAGTTATAGACAGCAATTAGATTTGTACGAGAAGGAGATAACAGTGGACTGTAACAATGCGGTGAATGAAAGAATACCGTCTTTGGAACGTATTATAGACGGATATAGGTATACTCTTGCATATTAACTTATACATTGTACATCTTCATTTAAATTGAATTTTTTCGTAAAAAAGAAAATATTTCAAAATTTGTTTAGGGACTTAATCAACAAATTAGAAGCAGATCTTCAAGCGGCTGAGGCTAATACTCAGAAGAACGAATGCAATAAATTGAGAGCAGAGATAGAGCAATTGAAAGGCGAGCTAGAACATCGCGCGTTGAAGGGCGATTTCAACTGTAACGCACGAATTTTGCACTTCACGATGAATCCCGCAGCGATAGCGGAGAAGCAAGCTGAAGAAAAGCAAGCGGCTTTGTTAAGAGAGGTAGAGGAGCTTCGTGCCAAAGTAGGCTCGGGAAATTTTGGAGCGACTGTTTCGTCGTTACAGATGCAAGGTAAATAAAAAAAAGTCGTTATTAAAATATTTATATATAGAACAGTATTATTTATTTTCTTTCGTTTAATACAGAAATTGCAGAGTTGAAACAAACACATGAAATAAAAATAACACGTTTGAAAGAGGCTTTTAAAGCATCTTCGCAAGAGTACCGTCAAGCATGCTATCAACTGTTCGGTTGGAGGATAGATCGAACGAAAGAGGGTTGTTACAAGCTATCGAGTCAATACGCAGAGTCACCAGACGATTTTCTATTTTTCCACGTAGGTGAAGAAGGTGTAGAAATGTTGGAGACAGCTTTTTCTGCAAATCTGGGTAGTCTGATCGAACAATATTTGCAAAGACAGCACAGCGTTCCCATGTTTCTTAATGCTGTACAATCCGATCTATTTAGTCAGCAAACAGTGACAAACGTTATCACATAACTGTTTCATATTTATGAATAACATTAATATTCTTATACATGTATTAGTATAGTATAAGAATTTCACTGTGTTTTAATACACAAAGAATAATAAATGTATAGCTGGTAATAAATTTCTATACTTTATCTATGTATAAAAGATAACTTTTGTTAAACATCAATGTGTTAACATTGTGTTAACATTGTGTGTTAACATTCACTTGACTGTTCTATCTTATGCTGATACTGCCTGCGTTCCAATATTCACTGCCAGTTTACGTCGCGTATAGATTTTTAGTACTGGCAGTAAATATCGAAACACGGTCAATGTATCTTCCGTATCTTCAGATGTTAGAAGGAATATCTGCTAAAGCTGTTCCGAATTTCTAAAGATCTCGGTATACAGTTAATTGACAGTCTCGAATAATAAAAAAAAAGTTATAAAGAAAATATAATAAAAATATATTTCTCGTTTAAAATATTTTGTAATAAGATATATAAAATATTGTATTATATCATGTTATTGCATTTTTTTACATTACAAAATTAAAACTCGTATGGACTCAATTTTTATTTGGCTTAGCTGAGCATGCTTATATGTATAAATTAATTTTCAAGTATACGATTCTGATTTTATTTCTCCGTGATTCTTTAATTAAAGTTTATCTCGAGAAAAAAACTCACCAAACTCTTATCACGCATAAAAATCCTATGAGAGGACGTCGAAGTTGAAAATCGCGTCGCGCCATCGATGATGTCCCGCGGGAAACGTTACCGTCTCAGACATGTTCGTACGTGCCTAGAAAGGGGAGACCTGTCCCAGAAGAGCGATTCCCATTGCTTTATTCGGGAAAGAAGCCATGATGGTGGTCTTCATTAGTGAGTAAGCCACTATACCTTCGCCTGCTATATGTGAACAAATGTGCACTCACACATTTCGAAAATTTAACATTTGTCTGCGTGTAAATGTGTGTGCGTCTAGGTGACCAAAAGCATTTCGTAGTAACGAAAAGGAAGAGAGGCGGGACGTAGAGAGTAGAAGAGGGGAAGAGAATGGTCGGAGCTGACGACGGGAACTCGATATAACGGTGCCAGCTGCGAAGGGACTCGAGTCGACGGGAACTCCCGAGCTGAAACTCCATTATCCTTAATTATAATCGCGTTTAATCGCAAACTCATCCTGCGCTCTCCCTCGCATACGTACCGCCCTCGCGCCTCGCAGACCGACCTTCGTCCTCGTCCTCGCCCTCGTCCTAGTCCTCGTCCTCATTCTCATCCTCGTTTTCGTCCTCGTTCTCGTCTACCTTGCACCTCGCCTCATACTAGCAGCCGCAGCCGCTACCAGTTATCAATCCAGGATCAACGCAAGGGTTCCTCCAACGGGGACGAAACTATCGAATGTATCTGCCGAAGAAGAAGATTATCTGTTAATGTGTCATCGACAAAAGGCGGGGACAGAGAAAAGCTTACAATTGTCCTTGTCTGGGTCGGGATATGTACGAAGCGAATCGGATATATTGACGGTATTGGTTAAAGTTCCCCTTAGGGTGCCATCGGGAAATATCGACGTCGAACGGGAGACCACGTGCAGGTGTATGATTAATGCCACGACACCGCAACACAACGCCGCAGAGATATCGCATGCGGAAATTGATTCTAATGAGGCCTGACGCGAGTGAACCATCCACTGGCGATCGGTGATCATTTCCGCCGGTGTGAAACGCGCTTGTCTCGCTTTGATCTCGCTCGGGGCTAACTTTGATCAGACATTATTTACACGAGAGCGCCGGCACACATATAGAGTGTCGCGGTTTCGGGTTGCTCGCCGAAAGCGCCTGGTGGCTTTCCGAATGGAACGTCTATTTCTTCAGAGTAGATGAGACGAGCGAGAGCTCTCCCGATCTGCGTCGAGATCAAAGTGATCTTTTCGGCATCGAATTCGAGTGCCTCCTAGTTTCCGCTTAACCGGGCGTCAAAAAGCGACTGCAAAGGTAAAACGCGCCGATTGTGGTAATCTATTTGCATTAAAATGTCGACTGCAAAATGTTACTTTACAAACTATCTCCAATCGTCGTGTCGTTCTCTTATCAAACTCAACGCAAACGCCGCATGCTCTTCGGCAGCGTTTATTTTCGGTTTTCAATCGGCTAAAGATTTATTTCGATTTTGTCACAAATTTTCTTTACTTCTAAGCCGCACTTATTCGACGGATTCAACGATCATTTATCGCGATCTCGCGAAGGTAAGTCTTACGCGAGGCTCCTCTCGGTCTCGAGTCCTCAATGATCGTTTTACGCCGCGCGGAAAGAATACGGCACCGTGTGCAGATCCGTCATCGGCGACGATGTCGCGGAGAAAGATAATCAATCGGGGTGTGCAGAGTAAACCGGTATCTTATCAAAGTTGGGCCATCTTCGCGAAACTTGCTCGCGTCCTCAGCTCCTAGGGCGCCGGGGGATCCTCGCGCGCGAGAAGCGCTCCCGCCTGTCTAAGAACGAGACAGATCGTATGTGTAACGTGTGCAGGATGAGACGGGGGACGAAGGGGGCACAGCGGCCAAAAGGGAGCACGGGAGAGATGCGGAAGGATACTGGGTAGACTCCCGTGCTAACTTTTGCGTCCGTGTGCTCGCGGCACCGCCAGAAGGAACTTTGTCGATCAGAGTTGCGAAGGAGATTCCCAGTTATATCGGCCGCGCACCCCTCCGCAGATACCTACGGAGAAACACTCGTTGGACCTCGTGGTCGTGAAAGGGTTGAATGCATCGGCGGGATAATGCGAGACTGTTGCCGCCATGGGGTTATTCCCCCGCGCGAATCCTTTCCGGAGACAGAATTCAATTTGTCTCCACCGATACGACTCGATTAGTCTTTTAACATTACTAGGAAGAAATAGCAACTTCCATCAAACTTCGCTGCTTTGAGATTGCAATCAATTTCGCCGTGACAACGGCTACTCGCGACTGCAGCGGAAACTTATACTGCAGGAAAATCTAATTACAGCCACTTTACAAAACAGCAATTTAAGGGGCTTAACTAGCATTACGTTATTACCGTTAGTTAAAGAAAGAAAAAAAAAAAAAGAAAAAATTAAGCATGAAGATACGGCAATAATTGTAACGCACGAAAGCGTGAACAAAAGACACTAAAAATACGGCAGTTAATTAATAAAGAGAAAAAAAAAGGGACGAAAGATACATTCAGTATAATTGATTACGCCTGTCATAATTCATCTTTCTAACGTATTTAGGATACACGGTGCTTTTTATGGCGAAATGGTGTCTTCGGCATCGCGCGACATTGAAGTTCAAGATGATCGTTTAAGCTTTGACGAAGATGGTTCGAAGGATGCGAACGCTAAGTAGGTCAGAGAAGGATAATTATCTATTTCTCGGCTCTATTACACTTAAAGTACCAGCTAAGGAGGAAAAAGCTAGTAAAGAGCACGAGGCAGGGCACGAGAAACCAGCAAATCACTTTAATTTTCAAAATCGTTATGGCAATAACCCCGATGAAACTTTTTAGCTGCGCTCGCGTGTGCTTTTAAGTAGCGGTGAAAATTCTACGAAGAATATTCTCTCTCGTGTTATAACGTTCATACAAACTTAATAATATTCGTCCTTCTCTCTCATTTTTTTTTTTTTTTCTTTAAACGCGCTTGATTTTTAATCTTTTAATTTATGAAATGCAGAAGGCGCGCGTAGCAGCACGCGTGAACGGACGCGGCCGTAATTCAGATTTTTAATTAACAAGTCGCAAAATTTGGGCTTCACCAGTTCTAGACTCCCAACCCGGGCCGCAAATTTAATTTCGAAGCCTATGGCGAATCTGAAATTACGATTAATCGCTCGGAATTCGCCGGCATAGAGAAACCACCGCGAGTGACGCGCAGGTGGGAAATTTCACCTCCGCGAAATTTTGCTTCGCACGGCCTTTCATTCCCGGCTGCTGCGGGCGAAGCACGCGGGTGCTGTAACGAAGAAATATTAGCGCTAAGCTGGCGAATGAATACGAATCCGCACTTTAAATCTTGGAAGGGGGTCGAGCGACGGACCGGGGCGACGTAGGGTCAGGGACCGAAATAAAAGCTGACGCCCGGACCATGCCGCGCGCGGGATGGTCAGAGGGGTTGTAATTATCTGTTTCTCAGCTCCATTACACCTGGAGGACGAGGCGGACACGCCGCCCGCTGCCACCAGCATCGCCGTCGCCGCCTTCGTGGCGAGAAAAGCGGAACGGGCCGGCGCGGGTGGCGAACGTGACGGGAAATAAGAACAGGCCGAGTGGCAGCCGGAAATTACAGAGTCTACAAGCAGCAAGCACTGACAGTGAAACTGACAATATGTACGGAAGACACGGGGGAATAGCCGGGTGGAAAAGAAGTTTCGCTGACTACTCCTGGACGATTGTTCCTCGGATGTCCCCGCTTCGGCAACGGCGGATGACAATCGATACTTTCTGCAGAGGTAAGTCTCTCGGACCTGCCGCAAACATTTAATTATCAGCGTGCTCTATCGCGGGTTAAAACCGCGCGAGGCTATCAATCGACTCGTTTAAATTCACATAAGCGAGCCGATGCTTTTTAGACACCTTTGAGCTCCACATTTGTAAGAATAATTCGTAATAGATGTAATCATTAATCGTTTATCTTTTTTTTTTTTTTTTTTTTTACGCAAACTATTTTTGTGTGAAAATGCATATTCATATTTTCACATAAGTATTCTATACATATGTAAAATATAATTGAGTAAGACAAGATTTATTATCGATAAAAAAAATATCTAATATATTTTATATGTTTAAGTGCTTTATACTGCTGACATCAGGTAAACGTAAGATGGTAACGATGGGAACGTATTTCTAGACACAATCGCGCTTCGTATCGGACGTATCCACTCATCATTGCCGCGAGTATGTTACGTTTCTTCGTAACGGCCACTAAGAAACTTCCGCTGCGGGTATCTAACATCCGACAGACAATTTTCTGCGGACAATTCGGCCGCAGCGCTCGTCGTCGCCGTCTTCGTCGTCGTCGTAGATACGGCAAGGACGAGACGCGCGGAAACGATAGTTGGCTCGCTGGCAAGCTCCAATCTCCGGATGCCCTCTCGAGCACACCTCTATTAGAAGAGACGGGGGGAGGGGGTGGGAAGGGGGATATCCTTTCCCCTCGTCGCGTCTCGATCGTTTCGCAATCCCCGTCCACCGTGAGGGCGAGTCTGCCCCTAACGACACCGCCGCCTTCCTTTTTGCCGGAAGCGACCGGTGGCGGCTCTTTTCTTAAATGGCGAAAAACGGGTGGGAGGTGCTTTTGATGAATCGGTGCCGAACTGCGTCCGGCATACGTAAACCCCCGGAGGGAATCTACCGACGATCGGGATGAACGACCGGGTCCGTGCGGGCGACGAAGCGGGAAGAATGGCGAAGAGAAACGACGACGACGCGGGACGACGGGGCGGAAACACTTGGAGGGAAAATCCAGACACTTTTACCACTGGATACGTCCAGTATAGGAAATTAACCCCCCGCCGTCGTCGCGCGTCGTCGTCGTCGTCGTCGTCGTCGTCTGCTTTCCACCTTCGATGGAAAAAGGAGAAAAGAAGAGCCCGGGGGTGACAAGCTGCAGGTGCGCCCGTGCGAACGACCGATTGCCACCGTACGAGTGTGCCCACTCGATCTATGATTACTTCTGGAGCCCCGGTAATATCAATATATCTTTTTCGCGGCCGCAAAGGGACCTGCAATACGTTGCATTTAATTGTTGCGGCGTCGATATTAATTTAATTGTTGCGCTGATGTTATTTGCGCGGCGCGACGTCTCCCCCTTTGGAAACACGGAATAATCCTCCTTTTTCCGCCGTCAAAATTGATTATCGCTTATCGCTTTTAATAACGTGTTTGTCGATCGATGTTCGTAATATCTTACGCCCGTAATAAATCAGGTTACAAGCGGCGCCAGCAACACGGTGCCGGAGTATCGCAGAATCGAACCGGTACCGGCGGATAGGAGTGACGTTCCCGTTTCCTAGGAGAAGAAATTAGTGTCTAGCAGCCGGGAAACTTCATTTAGGTGACTCATCGCATCGCTGAACCGCCCGCGCGATTGTTTCACGCGATGAAGGCGAAAGCGGTGATGATTGATTAAAAAGTTGCTGATAGGCGGACGCGAAGGGAATGTTGCGGAAGAGGGAAAGAGAGGAGGGACGAAAGGCCACTGAAAAGCAAGGCGAGGCGCTCGCTCGCGATCGCGAAATATTAACGACGTGCGTTTCCGCCGAAGTTCCATGATTAAAGCTCTTAAAGGCACTCCGCAGGAAGACAATCGCGTGCTAAGCGATCCTTATAACTAGGGGGATCCTTATATCTCGCCTCCATCTCTCCGCGCCCATCTCCCGTCTTGAACTTCGTGCGGCCGTTCGCTCCGTTCCTGCTACCCTTCCGCCAGCCGCCACCGACACCCCCTCGAGACTCGCAAGCTGAAAGGTGTCTCGTAGTCGATAGTACACCGCACAATCACTTAGGGCGGATTCGCTGCGAGCAGCCGCTCTGGTATCCCACTTTGTCCCCGCTTTGAAGAAATTGACGGGAGAATAAAGCGAGTTACGCGAGAGATCACTCTCACGAGATGCGTGAACCTCCGTGCCATGCGGGGCGCGCGTGATGCATTACTTTTCTTTATCCCGTGGCGCAATGCCAAAAACGAATATAAATCTCAGTAGCGGCGGCTGACGCGCTCTACTATGTTAATATATGCCACCGAAACCTTCAAAGAAAATACTCCCCGTCCTGTTTCTTACTTCTAGTTAAAGCACTTTTCATTATTCGTCTATTTATTACGTCCGAAAGTATAATTATCGGAATCCGCGCGCGTTATTAATTCGGCAAACATCGTCTTTCTCTCTGACAATTAATTTGTTTTTTTTTTCCCAGCCAGACCAACGGTATTACTACAATTAAGATAATATGTCGGAGTGTAGCTTCTTCTCTCCGACGGCTGTGGTGTATGACTCGCAGCATCCAGGTCGTAACGTAGTCATCAAATATTTTGCTGCGGCAGGCGCGGAGGAGCGACGTATATATATAAGAGACGCCGCTCTCAGGGTAACGTATGCCAGCGTTCGCTGAAATATTATTCAGTAGTCGTGTCTCGAGGTGTGCGCGGCCCAGGACCTCGAAAAATGGCCCCCGAGAATTCCTGATGCGGACGGCTTTTAGGGCCAACGGGCGTGCACTCTGCGCGTAAAGAGGAAAGCATTGCCGCCGCCGCCGTCGCCGCCGCCGCGAGAATACGTTTGAAAAATACAAATACAAATACAAGACACGTTTTTTGAACACGCAAAAGCGTTGGTTAAACCGTAAAACGGTCATAACTATAACAACAATACCGGGAAGATGTAATACGTGTCAAACTGAGGAAAAGAGGACGTGAAATATTAATGATTGTCCTTTTAAAATTCCTTTCTTCACGCGGTCGATACGATAATCCCTTCTCTAAAGTCGTTATGTACTTTTAACAAGAGGAAATGATCGTCACAAGATTTTCGGTAGCTCGTAAAAAAAAAAAAAAACACTCCGGTGAAAGTATAAAACAATACACGTAATACCCGATAAATACCTGACAAAAAAGACGAAAATTATGAGAAGACACGACGCCGATCGTTAAAGAGTACTTATAATACGCGAGAACGGATTACGTCGTCGTTCGTAAAATGTAAATGAAACAAAACTGATTAATTTTATTTCGAGATAAGCTCGTAAATATGTCTACGGTGAGACGGCAAACTCGGTCGATCATGAACGCATCCGTCCATGTCGCTGTCTGGATGTAACTTAATAAATATAAATAAATAATCGGACAGGTAAAACGAGGAGAACCTTTCAGGACTCTCGAACGTCTCCGGCGTAAAAGCGGACGGCCGGATAAGAGGGTGCTTTTAAGGATATAAAATACAGCGACACGTAGGTACATCCGGCTAGTCAGCCCGAGCCAGCTAGCCCAGCCAGCCCCAGCGCGTGCGACCCTCGCACTCGCGCCGTTTACGTCTAGAATATTACTCTTCTTCCCGAGAGATTCGTGAGGTCCTCGTAAAAGGCCCGTGCAAAATCGATCCGGGATGCGCACCCGATCGCCCGTATATTGCGGATATATACGCCCCGCTTTCTTATTAAGCCTCGCGCGCGCGCTTGTGTGCATAGCGGCAGAGGATGCAAGAAGCCGCGCATAAATATGCACGGCACTTACAGGCTTTGTCGCGACGGAAAGCACGGCAAGAAGGAAGATGGAAAAAAAAGAAACTCCGGAAAATCGGCAGCGGCGAAGGCAGGGTTGTGCGAGGCGCGCGGCGTTAACGCAGTGCCTCGTTAGCGCTCCGCACTCGCGTGAGCCCCCAGCCGCGAGTAAAACCTCTCGTAATTCGCAGTCGGAAATGCACGAGGAGCCGTAACCAAGCAAACGGGGGAGGGGGGTCTGACCTGCTTTAATTCCTGAATCGCACTAGCCTCGTTGATCTTGCTACGCCTCACGGGACATCCGTGAGAGTCCCGAGAAATAATTACTATTAATTAAGAACCGGAGAAAAATTCCGTTTCCTCGGACGCATCGTCAAGAGAAGCTGGCCCGGAAGCGCGCGCGCTCTCTCTCTCTCTCTCTCTCTCGAATCGATGAGAGACTTCGCGGTCGTTTCTCAATTTTTAATTACCACGAATATATTTTCGTTTTCTAGAATCTCCAGTGGCACAAAACGCTTCGTTTCGGAGCGAAATTTACTTATCAGGGTGCGACTACTCGCCCTTACGAGTCTCCGAGCCGGGGGCGCGCGGTACTCGCCATTCACGCTAAATTAAGCACTGGCGAGAAGGGAGGAAAAAATTAATCCCCCGGTGGCAGAGATCAGGCGAGTCGATATGCTTTTTCACGGGTCAGGTCGTCCAAACGGGGAACGAAATTGAGGGCGTACGGAGCGCGAGGAGGGACGGCCGGGCGAAGAAGAGACCAGGTTGGATACCGGGATAGAAGTTCTGTCAGGATAGGGGCGCATCCGGATCCCGGATGGGCTACATTAAATATAAACAGCGCCGGAGTCGGAACGGGGAGTTGGGCGAGACCGAGATGAAACAACCCCCCTTCTTATCCAACTGGGTCCCGTGGCACCTTCCTTACGTGGAATTCCTTACAGGGTAACTTTTCCAGCCGGTCGATAGACAAATTTCGCATCCTCTCTATTCTATTTCTCGCCTCGGTCCCTTCTTGCTGATGAGCGCTTTAGTAATTTAGTTTCGTGCCGCTCGATGTTCTCTCGTGATTTAAAAAAAAAAAAAACTGTCTGTAATGTTCTTACGCAATATATATATATATATGTATAGCTTTAACTTTCGTTGCAAATATATTGCGATGAATTTAGTTTTATTTTATCGCATATTCTACTTTCAGCTTCATTAATTTAATAATAATAACAAAGTATTGTTTTAAAAAGCTTTCGTGCCTGTTAATTTTTCTTTATACGTAATAATTTGGCAAGAAATATTGTGCTCAAGAGAATATTGAACTATACACAGAGGCGCTATGTAACACACAGTTAACATGATTTTATAACTCATAAAATACGAAGCTATAAAGAGTGTATTTCTCTCTTCGTCCTCTATCATTTTTATCGTATAATACATTGCGCAATACAAGTGATTCGGTATCGTTCAATTGGAAAATCAACAGAATGTAAATAATTTAAAAAATGAGTGAATCTTTGTTTCAGAGAAAATTATATAATAAAAACCGAAATTCGCCATTTTTTAATGTCGAAATCTCGCCGGATTTCGCATTTCAGACCGCGTGAATGTTTAACCGTAGTTAAAAATGTATTTAATCCCAATACGTGGATTTTAGTACCATCGACAGAGGCGAGAGATATTACAGCGTACCAATTTTCAATTTTCACCAAACTGCGTCTGAAAGCCGGACGCGTAATTAAAGAAGGCTAAACATTTGCTCGTTAATCGAGACTTGCTGGATCCCGAATCGTAGCGCGCACGACTCAAAATTAATTTACTCCGCCGTTATTAATTAATTACGCGTAATTCGCCCGCGCCACGAGCTTTAACAAATTAGTACGGCGTTTGTTTGATCGAAGTGAAGAAAAATCAAATTTGTACCAATAACCAAAGGAGAGGAAAAAGAGGAACGATATATAATTCATTACAGAATGCTCCTTTTAAGTTACTTTTCTCAATTAAAGGAAACCTTTCCCTTTGACCTTTGCGTTTTCATGCAGCTCTGAATTAACTTAATTTCTTTTTTCTAAATCCTTTGCCATTAAAAAGCACTCTTTACTAGTTTTTGCAAACAATATCATACTTTTTTGATATTTTTTTACAATTTTTATTTTTATTCGCGATAATAATATGACGATAAAGTCATTCGGTAAACTTTGCCGTAAATATAATACGTTTATTTGTCTAAAATGTTAGATCAATTTCTTATTTTTCTCGCAGCATACGTAGCATGTATGTTATTAATTTCACACCTGGCATTAATAATCTTTTTTATCTTTTCTGAAGCACGATACGCATAAAACATGCTTTATTTTTAAAAGGAACACTGCTCTTTCGCTTGAATCTTGGATTATAAAAATATACTTTATCGTCTAAGTGACACTGTCTTTTCAGAAGCATTCCCCGTATACGCTCGGCTCTCTCTCTTTCTCTCTTTCTCTTCCTCTCCCTTCCTTCCTTTCTCTCTTCCTCTCTCTCTCTCTCTTCTCCTCTTTCATTCTCTCTCGCACCTGAGCTTTGACCTAATCCCGCGGCTTCTTGGTCTCTTTAGGCGCATTACAAGGTTTGGCTTCTTCGCTACGCCGCACGACGTCACCATCTTATGTGCACATCTTGTGTGCACAATTTACCGAGATAGTGGCTGGTTCCACCGCCTATAGTAAAGCCGACGCTTCACGATCGCTCTTTTCCGCTATTTAACCCTACGCTATAAACTTCTAGCACGATCCGAGCATTTATTATCTTCCAGGCAAGGATTTAAGGCCTTACGCGAAATAACGATCAACGCAAAAAAAAACTAAGAACTGCTTTGCAACAGGAAATTATATTGTACATGTTATAAATAAATTTACTAATTTCTTTTTAATACTGAAACAAGAAAAACAGCGCAAGTTAAAAAAAAAAATTATATCTTAGTCGCACTGATTGCAGCAATAATTCAGTCTGGCAAATGTGATATTTCCTTTACGCTGATTCGTAAGTATGCAGTTTACTTTCCGATCTTTCGTGACACGAGCATCAGGATAAAATCTCGGCGGCACTTTAAAAATTTCACGGCTACTCGAACGCGTGGCAGACGTCATAAAGTTTTCATAAGTTTTCTCGGTGTATTATTTTACAGCGCGTTTGATCGTGACGATACGAACCGAGTGGCGGCCTGAGTGCATTGCAAAATTCTCGTTGGTGAGATTTAGCGGGATATTTTGCCGGTGAGGTCGGCTAGTTCGTAAAAAATAAAGCCTCGACGTGTCGCGTCGCTAGGCCAAGGGACCCTTACGAGCTGGACTGGGCGACCGACCGGCGAAAAATGGGCGTGAAAGGTAGGGTTGACGGTGGCCGACAACGGCAGGGTTGGTGTCGGCATCGGCGGAAGAAGGGGAGATGGTGGAACTCGCGGAGAGACGAAGTCCACCGGGAATCAGCTCGGGGAAGGAGGAGAGGGTGGCAGGAATGGCTCGTTGAATATTTAAGCTCCGGGAGGAAAGATCTCTCTAAAACGTGCATTTTATGAATGATTGAGCAACCCTCCATGGGACCCTCGCAACGTCGCCGAGTATAGCTTTCATGGTTCGGCGAAAGGAGGTCGCAAGCACGATAGCAGACGCCGACAGAAACTATAAGTGACTACTTGTCCTTACCTGCACAGCGCGTTTCGCGTTAAAAAATTGTGCGTTCGGAGAGCCTGACATCGCGTCGGAATCACATCGCGCCGCATTTACGAGGCGCATGTGTAACGCGAATAGATTTAGCGGCACGTAGATTAAAACGCAATATGTTAAACATAATTCACAATTAATTTCTTGTCTAAAAAAAAAAGGAATTGACAATACATACAATTATATTTATATACAATCCTCAGTTATTGCATTTTAAATTCGTTTTACTTCACTACTTTTAAT
Source organism: Cardiocondyla obscurior (assembly GCF_019399895.1). Classification (NCBI taxonomy): domain Eukaryota; kingdom Metazoa; phylum Arthropoda; class Insecta; order Hymenoptera; family Formicidae; genus Cardiocondyla; species Cardiocondyla obscurior. The sequence continues at coordinate 13,115,154 of NC_091864.1, read as the reverse complement.
TACGTAAAACATAATTTTTTGCCACGTGTAACGCTTCATCTTTTTCACCGTCTCAAGGTTCCAACTGTGCAGAGAATTTCCAGTAATTAAGCTTAGTTGTAGCTTACAATTAATTAAGACTTAAAAAAAATAATATAAAAACGTACTTTACTGTTTAACATACATCATTTTTAAATCACAATTTTTACGAAAAATGCACCAATACTTTTGCAAAATCCAAATAATTTTGTTAAAGGTTCTATGTAGTTTTTCTTTAATTAATATATGTTTTAATTAATATTCTCAGAGTTCCCATATAAAGAATCATGTAATTAAAAGAAAAAACTAAATATTTAAATATTTTCTCGCCGCGTACCTACTAGATTACTACGCGTCTTGACTTATCTCTAGGTCTGATTGTGAGCTAAAGTCTAAGCGCGCGATGGCATAAATCAGTACGCGCAGTAGGCCAGCACGCGACAAAAAACATTTTGATATCTAACTTTTCTAGCTCGTTATTAGCTAGGAATAATTATCTAACTAAAAATAATTAAATAAATTTCCACTCGGGACTACCGTGACACATATCAGCTTAAAACGTAAGAATGTAATTTAACGATATAAAACGTACCGAAACGCATTTGTTTCTGAATTTTTATGTATGTATTTACCTAGTGTTATACTTTTATTTAAGAAAGTGCAAATGCATCTTGCAAGTGCAGTGTTAAAAAAATGTAACCGTAGAATGATAGATCGTGCTAAGTAGCGAAAGATACTCCTCGACCATTTTTCTTTATCTTGACTTGGGAAAAGAGTGCAGCCCAAAGGATATGAGATACTAAGATTTCTATAGAGCGCAGAACATCTGAGATAAGGGGATTAAGGAACGGTATCAGGCGAGCAAAGTTAATTTAGGTCGCACACTTCATTCTTATGATCCCTTCAAATGTTGATTCTGTACGTGCATTGCGAATATTAACATCTCATTAATAATCATGTGTTTATTTGCGGCGGGGTTGCGCAGACCTAGAGATGCACGCGTGCAAGCAGCGTCGCACTCGACTATTAATTGCATTCGCTCGTTAAATATTCTCCGTTAATTTAAATGCATTAAATACGAATATTACTTTGCCGCCCACTTTGCCGCTTGCCGATGTACATGAAATATTTATATACACAAATTACGCGGCCGATTCCGCAATTAGCCAACCGGAGGACAGCGAAGGGAGGAATGGACGAGCGGGTGCGAACCGTTCTTGTTGGTTTGTTCTCAATCGGAGGGTGGAGGAGACGAAACGCCGAGTTGCGGAATGAAACGCTTTCCTGGGATGGAAGTACGGGTGTTGATTATCCGGATGCCGCGAGGATACGTTCGAGGGGTCGGGGCGAGAGGTTCCGGCGAAGGACTCCGCCAGGAAATTACTATGCGGGCGGTGGTTTTCGAATGATCGGCAATGGCCACCGCAGCATTTCTAATCGCCGCTCCTAAGCGCGATGGCACATCGCACTCTCACCGTCAGTTCTCGCATCCTCCAGTTGCGTCCTGCGCGCTTTCGCGTTCCGCTCTTTTTCATCTCGCCTTCTCGCCACACGTCCTCGAATAACCGAATGCTGTGTTCCGCATCCGTACGCGCGGCATCACGACGGCACGTCTCGATAGACCACGCAATCGGCATCCGCAAGTATTCGGGCTCTCCGTCACGCTTGACTTCATAATCCGCGCGTGTTTTCGCGAACGGGGGAAGCGCGAACGAGCGCGTTGAATTAATCATGAACAAACGTAATCACTCGGACAATGTCGCGCTCTCGTTCTTTTTCCGTTCGCATGCCTCGTGCCGGCGCCGCCGCGCCGTAATGGGGTTTGTTAGGAGCACTTTTCGGAGGCTACAAACAACAGGAGTTCTTGATGCATAATTAAAGGAATGAAATATACAAAGAGCTGACATGAGTATTTTTAAATTTTTAATTCCCTCTTGTCCTTCTTCTTCTTCTCGAGAAGCGTATTACGAAGGCGTCACGAGACGAAACTAAACACCCACGTTAGTGTTCCTTTCATACTTTCTTCTGTTCCCCAAAATATATGAATAAACGAAATTTCGCAGACTACACCGGGATAGTCGCCGCGCTAATGCCAAACATTACGTAATGGCGCTTTTGTCCGAAGTGCAGCTGCATCAAAGCGCGCGCATACGAATTAGTGATAATTATTATTGTTAATCTCGTCACTGTCATTATGGTTATTATTATTATTACAGTAAACGTAATCATGCCCGATCTACGTTTTCTCTCTTTCCTTCTCAAACGTCGTACGAAATAGTAATCAAGCGTAACAAAGAATAGAGCACTCATTCATTTCTGATAAGATAATCCATCAGGCAGTAGACTTATACGACCTGAATACAGCGCAGTCGTCGGCCGTTACATAATTTACGAGCACCTATACAGCCCCATGGTGTACGCACAATTACGACGGTAGCACTTATCAGATTACGTGCGAGCGTATAACGCACTTTTTTCACGCGACATAAAGTATTTCGTGCGTTTCCTGCTGCGCCAACGCTATTGCCGGCCTTTGACACATTACGCGATCGCGTTTGTTCCGCAAGTATTACTCCGGACTTGGCGTTTTTTCAAAATTATTTACAGCATTATTTCCTCGACGAATACGTGGAACAGATGTGCAATATCGTGTTTCGATCTTTCGCAATTATTCCTCTTCGTAATTTAAAAAAAAAAAAAAAAGCGGTAGCAAATATCCATTAATGAATGTCCACTGAAAGAAGAATGAAAAAAAAAGCTCTAAATATCCGTGAAAATGTCGCGATATTTTTGTGTAAAAGAAACTTGACAAAACTTATTACCCATTTACGTAATTTGAACAATAAGCAATCAATCAACAGATAATTTTACAGAGCTGCGTTTGATGTAAAAAAAATTTTGCCGTGACAAGTTTATCCCACCCCCGGTGGAATAACAGAACGCAACGCGAAATGTTGACTTTGTGTTTCGCCGACGCTCGGCATAACGGGCGCGTTCTTATCCGAGGTAAAACCGGCTGTAAAAGTGTAAGGTAAGACGTAAAACGACCCTTGTCACGCAGAGCCGGTAGTTACGTATGATATGACTGACGTGCGCCTTTCGGCCGGCGCGTTAACGAGAGGAAGAAAGGCCTTCCGTGGATTATCGCGTGTCCGTATGCATTATTGCTGCACCGCCGCACCCCCGTCTGATCTATCTTCACCTTCGTACACCCTGGGTATAGACCGGAGGTACCACCCCCTGTCACGCCCCTGTCATTAATTTTCATGCCCCCGGGCAGGACGATGCGTCGCGTTTGTTAGAATTTACGGGTAACTAGTCCCCTCTAGGCCGAAGGGGGTCGACGGGGCAATGGCGAGAGGTTGGTCGAGAGCCCGACCCCGAGGGAGCCCGGGAACGATTAATTTTTCAAGGTAACACGTGGCGCGATATTTCGGCCTGTATTCGGCCGATGGTGTCCGCTCAAAGTTGATCCCGTCGACAATATCTCCCAAAATGAGTTCTCGAATTTTACTATCGCCGACTCTGATGCCGGTTCGTGCTGACCGGCGAGTCTCTCTCTCGCCTATAATACGCCGACCCACTCGCCGCAAATTTATTATTTTGACTTATTAAAAGTGAAATACAGCGCGCCATTTAAATGCCCGCAGGGGAAGTGAGGTATTATTCCCGCTTAGATATTTTCACTGCGCGTCTGCAAAGAATTATATTGCAAGAGAAGAGAGCGTTAGAAAATGTGATGTACATAAATCTGTATTTCAATTAAATATTTTAATTAAACGCCCATTCACGCCCCGCAGTTAAAGCCGTTGCGACGCTGATTTACTTTCGCGAGCGGTCGTGGATACTTCGATATCGAAGCAAGAAAACTAGCGGCGGATGGGCTCCTCGGCAAAACGAAAACGATAACAACGACAACGGTTGTTCCGATTGGCATACGAAATAGCGACAGTTCAATTTGGCCGAGCGGTACTGTCTTTGCGACGATCGTTACTTTTGAAACAGAAGTATCATCGTCGCAAGGGAGGGCTAAATTTCTGGCGGCGATATCAATACGGTTTATCAGTATGCAGGCGACGAAACCGAAGACGTTTCTCCCGTTTTGCCCGTGCCTTATTCTCCGTCTCCCCGCGATACGATCTCACCCTGTTTCCTCCCTTCTATTCTCTCATTCGGGCAGGCTCAGTTTAAAATTTCCCGCGGGATCTTCGCGGCAGGAGGATGACAAAGCGGGGGATAGACGGATAGACTGATGACAGGCAGGGGTGATAAAAAAAGAAAAAAAATGTGGGACTTCGGGCTACGTGTGCGAATTGCGAGAAGGGAAAAGGGCAAGAAGACTCGTCGCGGTTGTCGTGGATTTTATTCACCGCACAGAATCCCGCTAGCTCGGATAATTTCGTATCGGTCGTGCGTCGCTATCGGCGTTTATGTGTCATAAGGATGAAACGAGAATACACGGTGGTGCACAGCGAGACAATGCACAGGACATACAAAAAGGCAATTTGCATCTAGCGAACGACTGCAAGCGGAAAATAATAATTGCCGAAGGTAATAAATCCTTTGACTGCATTCAGTATAAAACAGGAAGTCGATGACCGGCTCGAGGGACGATCCGGAGGGGAGGGAGAAACGTGTCATGCCCATTTGGCGGCTCATAGGAATGATGTAATCAATTAAGAAGGAAAATAAATAGTACCATCCTGGGGAATCGATAGGGACAGAATAAAAGTAAAGGAAACGACACCGGACGCGAGCCAATATTTATCGATAACGTTTCAATCAGTCAGTAAAAACCCCTTTGGAGATAAAATCCATCCGCCTCAGTAACTAAGTCTCGGTTTTATCTCTTCGAGCAATTAATTTTGAACAACGGCGTGGAAGACAGCGTACGCCATTTTTTCCGGAAGTTTTGCCGCCGATGAGAATATTCTCCCCATTCGAAAAAGTTAGCTAACTCAATCACGGGATAACCACGTAACTCCGATAGAGGGTAGTTTTCGGAAACCGGGTTTATCCCGGGACTTGGCCGGCGAGATAGAAAAAAATTCGTCGAACTGTACGACCAGAAAAGAGAGTTTCCCCAGCTAGACGGGTAGAGATTCGATTACAGGTTTTGTCCCAGTCCTGAACCTGATCGGTTCGAGTCCTCCGCATCGTAGTTTTGCCTTTCGCGTTATCTCGCGACATGGTCTCCTTGCGCCGCAGGACGAATCGCAGGGACGCCGGACGTAAGCGGGCTCGCCGAAGAAGGGCCAATTATCGTGATTGGCCGCGGAGATTTTTCGTTCGGCGAACAAAATGACAAAGTCCGCAATCACGAAAGGAGGATACTAATTGCAACAAACGCGATTAAACGTAAACCGTTGCCGTTTTACTGTTTAACGTGCTTATTGTATATTAATTAATTCGAAAAATTATTTGTCTTTATTTTCTACTCAATTTTTATTTGGAAAAAAAAAAAACAATTTGTTTTTAATTTTTTATATAATACGAACAAATATTATATCAAGATGGAATTAGATCAATTTTATTCTCTATGCGTTTGTAATTTTTATTTGTCGCGAATGTCTTTTTCAGTCAGTTCAGCTATTGTTTGAAATTCGTGACGGGGCTGTGCGAGCTGCTATAATTTCCTGTACGTCGGTGGTGTGTTCAACAACATGCGTCGCCAATGCAAAACACCCTGGGACTACTCTAATTTTCAAAAAATGAGATCCGCACGACGTGCACACGTTCGCGCATGATGAAAGAGCAAACAAATGTTCTTTCGAAAGAGCGAAGAGAGGAAGTAAAGAAAGAGAGAGAAAAAAAAAGGAGAAACATAAAAGCGATAAGCGAACACTAGCTGCGAATAATAGAAAGAAAAAAACGAAAGAAAAGATAGCGGATCAAGTGAGAGAGAATGAATATTCGTCTATTTATTTTACGGTCCATATCATGTAATTTGATTCTGTCGAGTCCCGCAGAGAGCTTCGTTCCTCCAGGCATGCTTCTTGTCGTTCAGCCGTATCGCTCCCGGCCGTATTCCAAATTTTTATAGTTCTCTTTCCCCAATGGGATATCATTATACTTTCACCTCGTCTCGTCCATTCCGAGTTTTTTTTTTTTATTATTTTTTTTTTTTTTAGTTTTTAGATGGACGGCAAACGGTTACCCGCTAAAAACAACGCCAAAAAAACGCTAAACAGAATTTAAAGAGCATGTGGAGGCTGATGTATCGTCCCCGTACGTATTTGACAGGAAATTTCTAAAAGATTACTTCGCAAGAAATGTCAAGGCTGGCATCTACATAAATGTTCACGTCAGGTAGAATATTAATAAATTAAATTTTTCAGAGACAATTTCTTTTTTCATAAAACCACTGGAAAAAAACGAAGATTATATTGGTACATGATCCGTACAGACTTCCTTTTTTCCTAAAAATGTTATTTCCCTGTTATTTCTGCCATTTTTATCGTTATTGATGTATTGGTATTTCCGATAAACGAAGAAATAGCGCGTTTAATTTTATAGAAATATTTCCACTTTAAAGCGTTCTTCTCAGCAGCAAATATCGATACATGCCGCGAATTCTTTATTTCTCCTTTCCTGATTTTTTTCCAAGTTAATTGTTGTATATATATATATATTTTTTTTTTTTTTGTAATTAACGTTAAACAAACGGGTGCAATTAATTAAATTGACGCACGATTTTCATTACATCGAACTCGTTCAGTTTAGTTGATAGTCGCGACAATATATCAACCGGACATAATATATTGCGCCGAAAAAATCGACTGGCGTCGAGCGAAATTGCGGCGTCAAGGAAAGACCATCATCGCCTCTCGGCTTATCTCAACATCGAAGCTGAGGTTCCGTGAAAGGTGCCAGGAGGAAATCAGCAGAGCGGTCGTAGTAACAGTGGTCGGTACCAGAAACAAATAGGCGAAGCTCCGGCTGGCTGGCTGACTGCCGGCACTCGCGACCTATCGTTTAATAATTAACCAGCTTAATTAATAATTCAATAACCGCTATCACCAAACCGCCTCTCTCCTTCCTCTATCCTGCATCGCGCCACGCCACGCCACGTTGCATTTTCCACCGCCGTGAACCTCCTCACCCTCGTTCAAACGTGTACACGAGCGTTGCGTACGAAGCTTACCAAATCCAGCGAACCAGCCTCCACAAACCTACCCTGTGTATTGTTTAGCTTCGCATACACGCGTGAGCGGAACCCCAGAGCGCGCACCCACACCTGCACACGCGCGCGCAACAGCGTCCGCGTCTGGGTTCACAGGGTGTTCCGGAACCACACCCTCGCTCTTAACAACGGGGTACCTCCGATCAATCTGGCACCTCGTCGGCAAAAATCAAAACCAATAACGTCACTTCCAGTAATTTGCGGCGATTGGCCGCCAAACAAAATTCTATCGAGATTAGATCCCATTGTGGAACTTTAATCTCTCTCCCACGTTTCGTGAGGCTTTCCGGGATTTTCGATCGCTCTAATTGAAATCGAGCTAAGAATTCGTATACGGAAAAGAATGGGGAGCGCGCGGTGCGCCCAGCGTACATCGCGCGATGTGTATGTACGTGGGCACGAAAGTTCGCGTTCGATGTACACGTAGCGTGCATACGTGTGCACACGACGTGACCGTTGTGAAACGCAAGTGCACACACGGGCGTGAGGGGCACGTTTCACGCTCTCTGGCCGGGGTGCCACGACACGTGGCCGGTGTAAACTGAAAGCGGGGGATGCCGGTCGCCCTGTGTAAACGTGTAAATGTGTATAATATAACACCCCGCAGGCCGCGCAACCAAACCACTTTGTCGTTCAAATAACATTTTAGCGGAAGCACCGCCATTACTCCGCCGCCACGCAGTGTAGATCGACGCGAATTTTTCAAACAAACGAAAATGGAGGGCTTAGAGACTCCTGAGAGAGCGCCGTTACGAGTATCAAGGCGGCAGGGAAAAAAAAAAAAAAGAAGAAGAAGAAAAAGAAAAAAGAAACAGAAAGCACCCAATACTGGGTAACGACATTGAATTAAATCGCATTTTTTCTTATCGCCGCCGAAAATCTGCAAACGCCGAGAACACAAAATGCGAGCAAACCCTCATTTAAAAAAAAAAGATATAATAATATATAATTCAAAAATTGTAAACGCGCGTATAACGATCGTGCGTTGTAACACGAGAATTATGAAATCGTAAAAATGAATGAGATTTATTTACATATGAAATTATATATCGCCATATAAAATATTATACGCCATATAAAATAACGTGTATACATATATATAACATTTATATGTGTAATCGTAATAAAATTTGTAAAGGGAAGTTCACGCTCTGCTCGTGCGCACACCCAACTACGGTTGTACCGCTCTAATATCGGGTTTTTACAGCCGGGCGGTTTGTAGTCGCCGGGTTTTCGGCGCGGTTGAAATAAATGCGGCAGAGATACACGCTTCTCCAGGGAGAGATACACCCGCGTGTAGCTATTATCCCCGAGATACGCGATAATAAAAAAGGCGATTGGTCGCCGTTCGATTTCGGGCGTTTTAAACTTCGGAATGGCCGAAGTCCCGCTCGCCCGGGGTGCACATCGGAAAGAGGCGAGATCGGGGGTGCAAAAATAAAAACAGATAAAAAAAAAAGGAATCGTTTCGGAATTGCGTCGATTCGACGCGCGTCCGTCGTGCGCGTTTCGGCCAATGAATTCCCTAATTTAATGCGGGACCCGCGCTCTAACATAAGATCCGCGCGTTACGACAACGCGATCGCGCGCGGCATCGCGTGAACGCGTGTAATTCGCTGGTCACGTTATTAACGCGATTCCGAAGGGTAAACCGTAATTCGGATAAACCGAAATTTGTGGAAATTAGAAAACGCGCGGAATGACAAGTGCTCACAATTTACATGAAGAAATTATTTGCGTCGTTTGCTGGATTTTACGGTGTTGGATTATGCGATAAACAAATAACTTTTCAATGCCGAGAGAGGGAGAGTGAGACTAGGAGGATAACGAGAGATAGAAATAGTGGAAAGCACGGTGAAATCGCGTGACGGCTTTGTATCAGAGTAACGCTTGACACGCGTTATTCCCGATTTATGTTATTAACGCGTTTCCGAGAGATTTCGTGTAAAACTGGACTCTCGTAAATTGAACTTGTATAGAAAAAAAAAATATATATATATGTATATACATTATTTTTTATATATGTATATATGTGCATGTGCATATATACGCATGAGTATCCATATTTTATAAGAAGATAAAAAAATGATCATAATTGGTTTTTGTAAAATTTTACTACGTTGAATTTCACGAAACGTTTAACAGCGCGGAGGAGAAATCGTTTAAGTAAACTTATTCCCGTTTAGAGTCCAACTTTGCAGATTTAAGGAACACTCGAATCTACTTGCAATGGAATCGCTATGGGAAAGGTCATCGTTAGTAATTTGCATCTCAATTTGTGAAGTTGCCAGCAAAATTTTCGTCGTTTTCAATTCGCATTGCTCAGGGCCATAGCTTCCGGTGTGAGCGGCGAATTTTGAAAATTCATCGGTTTAATTTCGACCAAAAAATTAATCCGGTGGATTTTACATGACATTTTCTCATTACTTGCGTGTCAAGCGGTTTTAAAATAACCAAACGCGATCTCGATGCTCCTAATCATGAAGGGATCGTAGTTCGCGTTTTCCGATGCATCTGGCATTTATGTTATCGCTAAATTATGAATCCGCAAAGGCCAGCAGAACGTAGAATGGCCCAAGGCGTAAAAGTCACCTCTGACGTGGACGCTGAATTTTTCGTATATTTTGTAGCGTTTGCGTCAATAATACCGTGCGTACTACGCGATGGAAAGCGCGCAGACAGTCGTATCTCTGGAAAAATAATTCGCGCGAAGGTAACGCAGATTGATCTCTCCCGCGTGGTCCATTAGTTCAGGTTACAGGGCTTTTCAAATTAGACAGGAGTACGCCACCTCCATCTAGGAAAGGGCAAAGAGGTGATATAGCGACGGCACACTCACATGTCCTCGCGCGTAATATGAAGTAGTTCGTATCACGCATCGATCCTTCACGAGAGCAAACGTCAGCATGTAAATGCGGATATCTATAGGTTGTCCGAGAACTACTCACGTTTCTCTAATCACAAAGCAGAAATATATAGGACGGCATACATATTTAACGCTTAACAGCCCTCTTGTCAAATTTTAATATCAACCCTGATAACTGTACAACTTATCTTATTCGAAAGTTGCAATGCAAGTGATATATCTAACGAAAGTAAAAGATGATAAACACACCTGATATGATATATTGCTAGAAAGGCCAGCGCTGCATCGCCACTCTCATGATACAGAGGTGGGAGAACGGATTAGGCTTGGGGGCAGAGACCTCGCACCGGGCTTGAATTTGAAGGCGCCTGCCAGGCAGGAGCACCCACCGCAGCCGGGGTTGGTTGCCGTATAAACGAGCTGCCGCGAGGGTGAGACCGCCGAGATGAGTCTCGGAGACGAATGGGTTTCGCTCAGGATGTTGAGACCGGCTCGACACCGCGACACCATCCGTCCCCTCGACCAGATGATAACAATCGGGACGTGGCTGTTCAAAACCACCAGGAAGGCGGCTGTCTCTGCGCTCGGATAGGAAGAAAAATACCGGATGCGAGCGATAACGCGCCCCGGGATTAAGCTGGCTTTAAACAAATCCGAATGAACCGTTTCTGTGACGGATCCCACCACGAGGCGACGCGGGGTTTAATATGTAGCCCTAAATCCAAATCTCGATACCCCAAGTAAAACAAAAAAAAAAATTGCCAAATAATCCAACGCTCAACGTGGATTTACAATGATCCAGATATATTCGAGAATAAGAGATGAAATAAATCCGAATAAGTTTCTTTTTTTAATGAAACACATGTCTGACATAATGAATATTATAAAATGACCCTAGTAAGCTCATACTGAATTATAAATGCATGATGTAATAAGCATAAGAAAAAAAAAACGGAGAAAAATTGATAACAAAGGAATTTAAGTGTCGACTTATCCGAAGAATCCATTGTACGAGCACAAAGAATTGCATGATCGGATGCGACATAAGCGATTTGTAAATATAACTTCTGCTACGGGGGGATAATTGAAAAGCGTATCTCTCGGGCTTTTTCTGAACAATCGAACAGGCAAAATCAATAGCACGATAAACAAGCGACAGCGACTCGTGGATCGCATTAATCTGCCTCCGCTCGCTTACGATTCTCGTATTCAATTTGTCAATGAAACACACAGTGAAAGCTGCGGTTGGATTAAAAATTTTTGAAACGATCAGAGGTAGGTAAAAGCGTGGCTCAAACATATTTTCCTGCCAATTGTTATAGCATTTAATGTCATTATATATTGCAGCTAATTGAATTCGTTCACGTTGAACGTGTTATTATTTAAATATTTAGCATCTAATAATCTGAGTAATTTTGCATTTTTCAAAACTTTTAGGCCGGAAAGTTTTCATATAAAAAATTTTTTTTTTATTATAAATTAATTATTAACTTCTTTACCTTCAAATTTTTATTAACGCATCTTCGAGAATATTAAACTGTACAAAATAGAAGCATGGACGTATAGAGAGAAGACAAAAGCGCGTCACGATCTATTTAGCATAGTTACGAAAGATTCATCATTGTTGCAAAGTTACCAAAGCCGTGAAATCGCGCAACGCGTGCTTGACGGGCCATGTAATTAGTATGTTAATTCATTCACCAACAATTCGCATCCCAGGATCTCGGCATCCTGCGCTGGGATGTGGCGTGTATTATGCAACGGATAATTCTCAGCTGTCATTCTCGGGACGGAGCGCGAATCGTTCGAATGTATGCAAGCGCCGAACACTTCCATTCTCAACGCGCGAGGGATCCGAGCTGTTCGCGAAGGAGCCGTGGTGGAACCTAAATCGAATCGACATCTATCTACCTCGGCGAATCGCGACGACGGCGCCAAAACACGCAGCGAGAGCGAAACCATATGATCGGCGTAGGACCGACCGCACGGTAGTTCCGTCCAAGTAGCGGAAGTACGACAGGCGCGAAAGACTGTCTTGTTGTTAAACGTCGCGATTTCGCGACGAACGAACCAGTTGGCTAGCACGATTTAAAAGCCCTCGCTTTCATCGTTCGCGGTTTGCTAACAGCGCGGTCGAAATAATATTTCCGCCGCTCGGCATTTGGATCACGTTGACGGTGAGTTGGCGTTTTAATTAATCGATCGCGCGCAATTAATTCATCGGCGCAATCGACGGCGGTTCGCCCATCGTGCGGGCCATAATAATGTGCTCGCAAGAGCTGAACGGCGTTGTTTCACGGTACGCGACGTCGCCGCTCCCCGGGTGATGTCTACGTGCCCGGGCCCTTCTTATTTAAACTAATTGATTTATTACGCAGCACAGCTAGGAGAGCGACTTTCTTTAATAATCCCTCATTGGGCCCGGGGAATAAAGAACGGCCGTCAGGGCGAAAACTTATGCAAACGGCGTCTAGACTCTAACGGGGACGGGAGCAATGAATATATTTAACAAATTAAAACGGATCGTGACGGTCGTCCGAATGCGCGATATCTCAAGCTTTCTATGTCTGCGTATAATTCCCTATCTTTTATTCCCCGTTGTAAATTAATCTCGATAAAATAGTCGATCTTACTTCAAATTTTATCCAATATTATTAATTGCAGTTTATATAATGCAAATAATAATTAATTACTTCACAATTTATAACTTATGTGGAAGAGTCTCTCTCCTATTCCAAAAATTAATATATTAATAATGTTCAATTATTTAACGACTATCGTTCGTTAACATCATTATGATGTATAAATCAGTATATTTACCGCTTAATTACGTACAATTGAAAAGTTATGGGGGAATGAGTTTTAAATTAGTTCAGAATTAGGACTTGAAAAGAAAAGAAAAAACAGGGAAAAAAAAAAAAAAAAAAAGGAGGGCAACGCTCCCGTAAATCCGCGCGTACTCTCGTAAATCCATCGTTCCGTTCTGACAGATTCTACATCCCTCTGACATACCATACGCGGCCAAAGGGTTAAGCTTGTTTCAACGAAGATAGAGAGATAGCTTTCGATGTGACAAGCCGATTTACTACGTCGAACAAAGGCGGGTCGAGTCGAAGAAAGTCGCTAAAAGGATCTGGCGATGTGTTCTCGGGACAGGCGAGGGTCGTCCGAATAGGTCGCCCTCCGGTCGAGTTTATTACCCGAATTAATTGGTTTATGGATTACCCCACTCCCGCGGCCGACACCACGTGCATTTGCACGGGTGGAGGCGGCCAAGAGAGGAGAGGGCCGAGGGGAGGAAAACGAAAGAAGGCAGCCTCGGCAAACGGGAGCGAGAGAAAATGATTTGAAAATGCAGTAAATGGGGGGATCACGCGTGAGAAGGGCGGCCGAAGGGAGCGGGGAGCTCAAACGAGGGGGAAAGGAGAAAATAAGCAAAAGGAGGAAGGAGAGAAGGGGGATCACGATTCGAAGAGTGGTGGAGGAGCATGCGCGCGTGGGAGTGGCACCTTATTCGCTGCACCGCTCCCGCCAAGGGTTTCTGTCAACTACGAACTGCCGATGGTAAAGGTTCTCGTGTAACCTGTAACCAACGAGCCGGTGCTCGTTGCCGCGAGTCCACGGTGTCACGCATGTTTGCAGAGACTAACTTCCGGTCCCATCAACCGCGGTGCGAAATAGAGTAACAATCGCCGTTTTTTTTCTTTGATTATAAAAAAGACAAAAAAAACAGAAAGAAAAGAAAGCGATTATTGCGAAAAAACGCACATTAACAGTGACGGTTAACTTTAACATTATCTGTCAACGTGAAGGCCGTAAAGCCCGGGAGATTTAATTGCCGGTGCAATCCGCAGGAGGTGTAATCAACAGTGTGATAGTGCGTTTGCGAGGATGCACGGAGGGAACCACTGGTGAAGAGGATATAGCGGCAGCTGACGAACCCGAGAAACGTGTCAATTAAAGCGACAATTGTATGCGATGCGAGAAGTCACGCTCGCGACGGGACTTTATCGCGTTGAGAGAAAATAAAGGTGAACAATAGAGATTGCGGCACGTGGCCCGGGGAACGAAAGTGTCACGTGGGTGCGTCGCAGTTTGCGTCAGAACTCAATTTCGCACGCGAAAAAATTTGCAAATGTCAAAAAAGATCTCGCCGATTCGCGGGAAAGAAGGGATCGCGCTAGTGGGAAAAAATCGAGGAAAATTCATTGAACTGCGAAATAAACGCAGAGAAAAATTCGCGCACGCTGATCTCTGATGATTTGCCTTTTTCACCCTCTCACGTCGCGTAATAGACGAAGAACGGAACGAGAGAAACGCGGATGTGGAGTAATCCGGCCGGTGGTCGGATAAAATTTGCAACGTGGTGTTACCCTCCGCTTTCTCGCCGAGGCTTTTGCTTTGATATTACTAACGAACCGCGATCGACAGAGACGCGGTTAATCAACGATGAGGGGCTGCTGGTAAGGGAAAGCGAATCCGTTCGTTTCGGTTTCGAGCGTGCTTATACAATCTTGGAAGGAGTTCGAAGCTCGGACTTCTCTAGAAACGCATCGATGTTTGAATTACGGCAAGTAATCATTTCGCGCTAATTAACGAAGGGGGAAACCAGGGAGAGCGGACCGTTAATGGGCGCGCATATACGAAGAAAGGTAGGTTTCGCTACGCAAGAGGGAAAGAGGGACGAGTTTTGTGAGGGAGTGATATCCGTTTGACGAGGAAATATACGTGTGCTCAGTAGCGCGCACCTGGGCAACGTCGGGCGCGCAAAAAGAAAGGGGGAAAAAGGAAAAAAAATAGGGGAAGAAAAGAGACGACGAGCCTTCGCGTAAAAAGTTCGCGAAAGCGCTCGAGGGAGCCTGAGAGAGAGTTGCGGGAGGCGAGCACGAAAGAAAAACATTACGGGACAACGTTTACGGCGGAAATAGCGCCCACCATCTAACAACTGACGATAAAAGGAGGATCGTTAAGCCCGAGAAGACCTCTGTGGCATGACCGAAGTAAGCCGGAGTAATAGCGAAACTACTTTCGCGCGGATGTACGACGGCTAAGTGCGCTTATTGCCCGTGTGGCTTTCCACGAAAAACACGTGGCGGTGTCGAAAAACATTTCTGCCCGCGAAAAATCGAGAGAGTTTTCCCATTGAACGCACAAACCGCGTTAGACGGAGGAATCCGGCGAGATAATTCAATTTCGATTTCATACTCGAGTGGCGCAACGATTGTCTTTTATCATAATCGCGCCTTCGATCGGCGATCTTCTGAAAGAACAGATTAAAAACAACCCTGGGACGCAAAAGTAAATCACGACGAGAGGGTCGAGAAATTCCGCACATTCCATCCGAGCAGTGAGTGGAATTTTTTTTCACGCTAAACGGCGTGATTGGTATTCGGAATCTTCTTAAAAAGCACGAGGAATTCCTTTCGCCGGAGTCAGGTAGGACGTGACGTCGGGTGGGAACGAATCGGCGAGCGCGCAGGAATTCCGCTGATTCGAACGAAATCAACATTTAAATGCGGCCGCCCGACTGTTTCCAAGATATCGAGGAATATCGACGTCGACGATCTTCTCCGTAGCACGTGACGTCGTCGAATCGCTGATCATCTCCCTCCTCGAGCACGAAGAACGAGAGCACGGCGACGCGCTCCGCGGCGGTCTCGATCAAGCGGAATTTTTCCGGACGACGCGGATTCTGCGGTATAACTCTCATTTCTTTTTTTTTTCTCTCTTTTCTATCCGGCAAACGGCACAATCGGGCGCGATTATCCGCCCCCCTTTGATCTCTGGCCCCACCCGGTGCAAATGTCAAGTGAACGATGAAGTACTCGAGGGTGCAGACGGGAAAGAAGTGGAGCGCCGCTTCGCTCGGCGACGAATCGTGTTCCAGGTGCGGCAAGTGTCTGACTAAAATGCAGCTCATACTACTGTCGGCGCTATTCTACTCGTCCCTGACGACAGGTAAGGCAGCTTTAATCTCGCCGAAGCAACACACACTCCTCTCACCTCTCCTCACACTTACTTTCTCTCTCTCTCTCTCTTTCTATCTCCCTTCGTTGTATAATTTTTTCCCCCTTCCCTTGTTATTTTAAGACCGCGATTTACATATTATTCTTTGATGCAGCGCACTTTTAATCCTTCTGAGATTTTCTGAATCTTTTTAAATAAATTCGAAATTTCGCGCGATATAGCGGGACTTCGCTTTTAAATTATAACGGGGAGGTTTGAATGGCTGCGGGACAGCTTTCCTTTCGCGCTGATGTAAACTTTATGACCGCATTTACACACGATCGCGAGAAAGAGTGAGTAAGATTTATTCACAGCAGAGTCGCACTCAATTAGCATAATGAATAATCGTGCGTCGCGCCAGTGATACGTTATTTCACCGATAAGTGCTTAATAGGTAAATTAACGGTGACAAAGTGAGGCAATTAATCCGGCAACTAGTTATTAAAGTCATCGCGGATACGCCACGCGCATCCTATCGCTATTATCGCGGTAAACCTCGTTTTATCGTAGGCTGAAAAGAGATTGGGATCATAAATATTCAGCGACGTTTAAAGCGAACGCTCGGTGAGAAATTTTCACTTTGAATGATATACAATGATGTATGTATATTGTACATGCGCGCGCGCGCACACAAACATGCACATATATATGTCAGAATTGCTTGATACCAAAGACAATTTAACAAGAACTTCGTGTCGTCTTCCGACAAACTTGGTATAACCGACGAAATTCGTGTGCAAAGCGCTCGAACTCGTAGAACATCGCGATTTTAGCACGCAATGCCGTTCGCGCCGATTGAAATTGTCACAAATATATATACATATATATACATATATATCTCGCAGATTGCTTACCAGCAATTAAGTTATATTTATAATATGCAGCGAACAATTACTGCGGACATTAACGGTTATTGTTTTGAGCCGCGACCTGCGCTATTCATAACGTAATGCGAAATGATTTCATGCTGAGCCATGAATTTTCGTTAAATTCACGCACGTCACGTTTCGCGCAAAAGCCCGTGATTACAGTATGATAATTTTATACGTGATCTTTAATCATAAATTGCGCCTGCCGGCGAGTCTCCTTTATCGGAGGATCTTGTATACCAAAGAAACGGCACTTAAGTAGTTTCGAGATTATTTTACGGAGCGAGTGCTTTCTTCGAAGAAAAGAAAATATGTCTAACCGGGGACGCGTATAAATTTCTCAAAACAAATATTTTTACGTGACGCTGCGGAAACAATCTCGCAATTTCAGGTTACCTGTGTGCGTGTGTACGTGTTTGTCAGAGGCGAAACCGGCAATTTTTACGCTCGTGCGAAAATTTATTCAAATCGGTTATGTGGAGAACTCAGGGCGATCATGGCTCGTCATTTGTCTTCTCGAAAGAGAGATCGTCGCAGCCGGTCACGTATCATCCGCGCCACCGAGAAATCGTCGTCGACGACCGGCTCGCGTAATCGCGGTCTATCCGCGGAAATCCAATCCCGGCAAGAAGTCGCGATTGAGACGCTTCGTTCGCGACGATCGTTCGTCTCGCCGTTGACCACCGACTACTACGTGATCAAGCTTCCCTCGAGGCGCGAAACGCGATGTGCACGTCGTGAAACTCGAACGATCGGCGGATATAAATCAAGCGCGATCGTAAAGGAACCTAAATTTCCCTCGCCTGCCTTGAACAAAGAAACGCGATCGTGGTTTTCGTGGGTGGAAGGGTACGACCGGATAGAAAAAAAAAAAGAAAAAGAAAAAAAAAGGAAAGCGCCCAGGAAAGGAGGAAAAGACGGGAAAGAGCGAGGATCCGGTGAAAGAAAGGCGTGCGGATGTAGACGAATGCACCGCGGTGCGGGAAACGGAAGGAGATTATGCAAACGGCAGCCAATTCGATCGAAGTGCACTGCAAATAACCGCAGTTTTAACCCATTCGACTAAATGCACGAGAGAGGCCGACTGCCTGCCGTCCATTAGAATATCGCGCTCAAACGCGTAATCTCAGACGTCCACAGCCGATCGTCGGTGTTTGTCGAGGAAGGGGGCGAACTTTAGGCCAGGTTTCATTAAAAATTCACTATTGGTCGACTCACCATGTCGTTCGTGAAATCGCTCTTGCCGCGGACCGGTTAAGCCGCTTTAGCGAAGACCCTCGTTTGGTTCTGCAAATAAAAATTCAGATACTTAGAGCCATTTATCTCTGATACACTCCGCAAATTGTATAAAATATGGCAAGGCAATATAATATTGTAAATACAAGTGTAATAGGTATTTGTAAAACAACGAAGGCAAGTGACTGATCGACGAGTTGAAATTTCGTCGCAGATTATTTTGTGTAATTGCGTAATCGAGTTCAGCAGCGAATAGCGCGTGCACGCTTTTAAAAGGCGCCACGGCAAAAGTATGCTTGTAAAGGCTGCTAATGCATTGATTAAAACTTATTATCGAGTGAATTGAGCTGCGACTCGGCGCTACCGTTTTGCAGATAATACGCAGGGAGCATGAAAAGGCAGTCACGTGAGATTACTGTTAATACCTACTAGCTGTAGCTACATTTGATTGCGATATCCACCTATTCGCAGTACATATTTTCAAGAGTGACCAGCCGATAGCCTCATCTGGCTGCGCCTCTTTGGCGGTATTAGCGAGCGAGATTCGAACTCATGCCCGCGGATTAGAGCCCAAGTGACTCTATCGACACAAACGCTGCCGAGAATCACGATCCAATGGCAAAAGTTTGCTCCAGCGTTGAATGGACTGTAATATTCACAGTTTTATAATACATACGTAATGCAGATTAAACATTGAAGATAACGGTAAAATAGTTAAAAAAAAAAAAAAAGAAGAAGAACGAAATCTCGCGTTTCCCTTTAATTTATACTGATTGTGAAAATTTCACGGCGCGCTATTTGTAGCATTAATCGTCTTAAGATTAAAATGCACCTGAGGCGAAGGTTTTGCCATTTATTTCAGATTCGTGACACTCAGCTCGCAAGGCCGTTTTGACTTTTTAAGATCAAATATTTCGACCAATTAAAGCAATTCTAAAATGCCGTGAAATATTAATTCCATGTATTACTTCAATGTCGGCCGAACTAAATTAAGGCCGTGCCGAGGATCGGCTTATAAAGCTTTAACAAAATTGTGCCGCAACGGCGGAAGTGAAAATAAACCCAACGGCTCCTTGTAGTGCGAGCAGATGAGGAGGAATGTAAACTGCTGTATGCATGCGTGACGCGAGTAGGATCGTTTCAACGAAGCTAACATCAAGGGAATTAATTCGCTCTTATCGCCGCGCTGCGATCGGTCGCTACGAGGGGTTTGCGGTATTCCAGTCGAATTATTATCATGCCTAATAACATTCCGTGCACGGCGTACGTACGTTAAGTGCACAAATATTGCAGCCACCGCGGATAGGGGCAGGGGAAAGTCGTGCCAGCTTGCGTTTCGCGTAATAAACTTAGAAGTAACGCGTGTAACTTTCGCATTTTATAATGAAATTTGTAAAGCACACGTTTTACAATCACGAGAGCCATAACGTTTAAGCCGGGAATTTAAATTAGACCGTGATTGATTATGAGGCTAACATATTACTGAATAAACGGGAATATCCGACGTGCAAAAAGAGCGTTCTAAATATAGATACTTGAAGAAATTAAATTTTAGAACGATGCATTTCGTTATTATGCAATGCGCAATTGTCTAGCCGGAGTGAAAGAAGCAACGGGCTGGAAAAACTCAATATTTTAGAAGAAGCATCCGTTCTATTCTTTCCTTTTCAATTTACACGTGCGCGCGGTTACATATGCATGTATGTTATTTTCGACCGTGCTTTTTCTTTTTCTTTTTTTTTTTTTTTTCCCTAAGGGTCAACGAATTATCGATCCGCGGAACATTAATAATTCACCGGCGCTCATGTAGATGAACCACGTCTAAGAACTCCCCCCTTTGTAAGTATCGTCGGTGAAATAATGTACTTCTCAAATAATTCCCCTTAATGGCGGCTTTTCTGAGGGTTCTGTGGGAGATTAATGATCTCGCAAGATGGCCTTGCGGATGGGAAGGGATAATAACAGCGTGCTAACTGAGCGCGTATAATGTGGGTCACTCCCGCGTGTGCGAGGAGTCGGTCGGACCCTCGGTGCAGTCGGTCGCGTTTGGGAAACAGTATGCACCGAGCCCATCACGCCGGAGTGCATCATTTTCATACGTAAACACGCGAGGGGTAAGGACGGGGCAGAAGCCGGCAGGAGCGACGTGCATTGACAATAAGACAGACGGTTTCACCATGTTCCGAGCCGCGTCGCCCGGGCACCCATCCGTTCAATTCCGTAGGACGTTGATTCCGGCCTGCTCCTAAGATAATCCCCCCGCTCCCGTTACAGCCGACGGCAAATCCAATCTCGCGCCGGCGATTAATTCGAAAGAGCCGCGAGTCAAGGACTTACACGGGAAACTCCCGAAACTCGCTTAAAACGCTCGACTGCGTTACATCGTGGCGGCTTATGTAAAGCCACTTTATAATTAAATAATATTCTATTCAATGAGAATGAGTTAATAAGTATGCGCGGGAGGCAATTGAAATCGCTTAGACGATCAGTTGACGCGCGGAGTAGATAATCTCCGACGATATAATTATGTGTATAATTTACGGACGTGCCGGCGATCATACGCGACTCGTGCACCTGCGTTACCTTGAAAGACGCGACGTGTATAAAAATATATATTACGTTGTTAAAACTCTTACCGCTCGTTTGCCACAACGACTGCATCACATGTCGTAAATCTTGGAAAAAGAAAACAGCCATTATTCGTGCACGCGGAGGCCGCGCGGGTGAAAGCGGTTTTTAAACGGTGTCGCGTGCAACTATTAGTTTCGAAGCAAACGAGTCGCGCTCGGCCAGAATTGACAATGCGGAGCAACTCGATTCAATCGGTACGCACAATAGCGTACTTTCCCTCTGTCTCGCCTCCTTCCCGCGCTCACCTCTTCCGTCCCGATCGCGCCTATCGCCCCGTGATGCGCAGCCGATCGAAAATATGGGGCATTAACTTTGGCGAATGTCGGAATACCTGGCCACTCGACAATGGCCGCAATTAACAATAGCATCCATAATGCTTGTGCGCAAACTGATACCCGCGATTATCAGCCGGCCCGTTGTCCGTGCACGTGCATACACGCACACGCGTAGCGTACGCGCATACGTCGCGTGCGGTTAATAGCGCCCGTGGGACCATTTCGTGACGGACAAGCGCAAGTATTAATTTCATATTTGTTTCCGCGCTTAATTACCGTAATCGACCGTGTCGCACCGCGTAGCAGCCTATCGATCATCGTTCTCTCACGCCGCTTTGTCCCATTGAGCTAAGCGCGCGCGGCGACACCGTGACGTTTCGTGAGCTTCCAGCAATTGCGGTAATCGAGACGAGTGCACTTCGCGTTACCTCCTCCCGCAAATCAATTCCGGGTTAAATGAAAAGATGAAGAAGCATGACGCAAGCGTTAGGCAACGAGTGAACGCTAGAAGCCCACGTGATACAGTTTTAATTGCCTCGCGGCGGCGTAAAATAATTCCTAGGATCGTGATATAGATTAATTGAGGTAAATTATGTCGTGAAATAAATTGTAAAGTAACACGCCATTTGTCCCCACTTTGTTAACGTAATAAAAGCGCGGGGTTCTATCGCCGCAAAATTCACGCAAGATTTTAAACGGACGATTTCCTGAAAAGCGGGTCTCGTATTTATTGCCCGGCCGTAACGAAACACTCGAACCGCGATCCGCGATGTAGAGGCCGGCGACACGTTAATGAAGCTCCGCGACTCGTGTCATAATCGCGCGCACGTGTGACGTTAATCGAGTGGCTTTCTCGAGCATAATCGAGACAGAACAATAATCGCGACGGAGTAGACGACGGGCCCTCTCTTTCACTCTCTACTGACTCTGTGGCAGCGAGACGCGTAATTGACAACGTTAAAGGGAAAGGGGGAGAAAAGGAGAGAGAAAGAAAGAGAGAGAGAGAAAATGGAGAAATTCCGTTTTGGTTCGTACATTCGATCGCCATTGTCCACGTCCACAAAACTGAGTTTTCCACGACCGGACAGAGAGCGAGCGAGAGGAGAAGATCGCATTTATTATTCGGCCGCGTGCTCGACGTCGCTCGCAGAAACAATAGGAAAATGAGAGCGACGATGCGGGCCCGGCACGTTGGAGCACCACTTTCGGCTGTCGATCTCGCGTTCGCTTAAAAGCTCCTGCCCTCCCTTCCTCCCTCCCTCCCTCCCTCTCCCCGTCCGATCGTGCATGCATGCCGTGTGCATGGCCACTGCATTTCGGCATATCCGTGCGATATAATCGACGCGGGAAAACAATCCCCGTCACGTGGATGTTTCGCGGCGCGCTGAAAGTCTACGGAGTTGCAGATGCAACGCGATTGCAGACCCCCGCGGTGTTTCATTTTCGTCTAACAGTTCAGGGAATGCAGGAAGCCCGCTAAAACGTTTTGCGTTATAGAGGACACAAAATCCTGCATTTCGTATTATACATTGTGTAATTTGTATAAATGTTTTAAAGCGACGCGGTTTTTGTACCCGCTGGACCTTGGTGACCTTTTCATGACGATTTTCGCGTACCATTTTTAATTCAAAGAACTCTGCTTTAAATAAATTCATTATTAAACAACTTAATTTAGTTCGATTAATAAAAACTAGTTTGCTGCCGGCGAATCTGATTATCGCTGATCCTCGGTGTCATAGTTTTTTATATAAAAACATACATCGATAATTCTCGGCTTCAAAGCTCTAAACTTTTTCGAGTTTTGAAATTTTGGAGATTTACAAATTCCGAAACGCGCACATCGCTGCCTCTTTCACTCTGCAGTCGAAGTGCTTGATGCCCGAATCGACAAACGTCATACACGCATCGCGTCGCAGCTGATTCCGCGCGAGATATATATATATATATATTAAAAAAAAAAAACGCGTAGCTTTTTCTCACCATTTTGCGGCCATCTGGGCGATTCGCGGGTGATTTAGCCGGACGTCACTAATGCGATTTCCCATCCGGTCGATGATTGATTATTAAATTAATAATCGAATTACAAGCACGTGCCCGCGGGTGCGCGAATGGACACACGCGCGCGCACACACTCGCATGCCATATAAATGCGCACCAAACCCCGTACACGCGAGCACGTCTATGCATTACATTTCGAGTGCACGTTGCGGTCGACGGCCGACGAGAGCTTTCGCTCAAACGCGCTCGCGAGAAACACGCGTTTGCGGATTTCTACGCGCCGCTTGCAGCACGCGCGCGTACATGCGAAGCACGGCATCCGGGGGCGAGAAACGTTTGACCCGGATCGCAGCCGTTAACGATGCTTTTCAAAAGCGCCGTGACGAAAACGTTCGCGTAGAACGGTCCTCGGTGTCTGATAACGGAAACTGTCCTCCCGTCGCGATCGAACGCCAAATACCAACGCGCGCGACGGTCATTGTTGGGTCGCCATTAGCGTCATCGGCGTTGTCTCGTTGAAAGTCATTTACACGAAAGGGAGAGAAGAAAAAAAAAATACACGAGGGAAGATTAGCCGGGCAAGAAGGGGGCTCGGTAAGCCGCGTTTCCGCCGCAATAAAATTATAATTGCGACCCGGCACGTAACGAGGGAGGGGAAGGGGTTAAAGCCCCCGCTTACCTCGTTATTATCTGGTGCAGTAGACACGGAACGTCGTATCGAGTCCTGAGGTAACTCTCGCATGCGCGCATCCGTGACGCTATCATCCGACGGATTGCGTCCCACGCAATTAGAGAGAAACGCACATGCCGCGTACGAGGAATTGAAGCGGAGGAAAGGGGAAAGGGAGGGAAAAATATATAAAAGGTGGAAAAGTATACGTAGGGATCTGCGGAGTGCGAGAGACGCGCCACAATGAGTAGTGCGCGAGAAAAAGATAGAGCAAATATTATATCGCGCTGCGGATGGTATCTCCGCACGTCGGCCGCACGAAACGAATTCCGAAACAATCGCGGCGGAGTTTCCTCTCGTTGCGGAATTCGAGTGGTTATGCGGTATGACCAGCGAGTGCCTGGGCGTCCAGAGACAACGGGACGATGTCACAAGC
This sequence comes from Cardiocondyla obscurior, assembly GCF_019399895.1. Lineage (NCBI taxonomy): Eukaryota > Metazoa > Arthropoda > Insecta > Hymenoptera > Formicidae > Cardiocondyla > Cardiocondyla obscurior. Next base: position 13,090,966 of record NC_091864.1, on the reverse strand, counting down.
GCGCTAATTGTGTATATCTCGTCGTCCCGATGGGACTTTATTATCGTGCCCGATGTCGAGCACCGTCGCCGCGGAAGGGAAAAAAGGCTGCCGGGACAAAAGGCCGCGATGGCAGGCGCAATTAAAAATCACGGTCTAGCGAGAGTGCCGCTCGCGGTGGAAAGAGCTACGGGAGATAAGCGCAATTGACGAACGTGTTGCGTGGAACCTACGATAGCTCGATTATCACCCTGTCTCTCATTGTTGACTTGAAAACAGTCTATTTTTATCCGCTGCAGAGTTTTTCTTACTCTTTTTTTTTTTGCAGGGGAGAGATAAAAATTTAATTTTGGCCGACGTTGAAAGTAATTGTAAAAATATTTCGAGTGTATGTACGATAAAAACGGTCGATTATACATTTTAAATAAAATTAGAATTAATCTTTGTATGAAGTATTTTATTAACCGAGACTTTACTTTTCTTTATACAATGTTGTTTTATCTAAAAGCGTGGTCCGAGCATCTTAATGCCAGATAGATATTTCGAGAAGAGTAAAAATAAGTAAAAAAATAACGTAGTCGGTAGTGGCGCGGTTTAAAATAATAAAACGCAGCGGGGAATTTGAGTGTTGCGAAACGCGGGGTTGTGCGTGCGATAGTTTCTTATTAACTATGCAGATTAACGAGCTTATGGCTTCGTCGCTACAATAAACAAATTGGACGAAAGTTCGCGTAACGAACGAACAACCCGGCTCTGTTTTACGCGCCTAAAGTTTGACATGTACACGCGATATTACGAATAGTCACATTTCGAGAGCATCAAGCTCGTCCAATTGAGAGTTCCGCGAACGCGCGCGCGCAGAGCATTAATTAGGGGGCTCAAAAGGGCCCGGTTACCCCTCTCCTTTCGCCGCAACCGCGATTGCTATCATCGGCAATCTCGTTATATGAAACTAGGCAACAGCGGATACGGTTATTCCTCTATTGTCGTGATTACTACCCTCCACCCACATTGTCATTCCGCCAGTCTGATGCGCCGCAATTGTACGCCCCTCCGGGATCCGCATCGCGAGAGTAGCGCGCGGCAACGACGATTTCAAAAGAACCGTATAAATGTGAGAAAAATCATTTCGAAGAGGCACCTTGAAATGGAATTTAAAGCCACGCTCGTGCTTCTCGTTGCGATCCCTTTGTTTAAAACCAGCATTATCCGCGCTGGCGAGTTCACTCTCCGCGAAGAAACTAGAAGCCATTCTCGCGATTGGATACTTATTGCGATGCTATCACAAAGCACGGCCGTTTAACTAGAAGTAAATCGTTTAGCTAGGAAGCAATCGCAAACAATGCCGGGGCTGGCAATGTCGACGTTTTGTCATTTTATTCGGGCGGCAAATTGAACGTGGAGGTAACTCGGTCGAATCTTCTTAATCAAATACGCGAAACAAACGGGGGCGAGATAGTCGTCATTTGAAATGTCTTTGAGGAAAGATGGGCACACAGGGGTGGAATACGAATTACAGGACTCGTGTGGGACCACGACCGAAAGATTAATTAGACAGATTTAATTACGTTTCCTTTTGCTACAACTTACTTTACTGCAGTTTCATTACCGTAAATTTGCTTTACTTCTGTCCCCCGTTGCTGTTTACTTTGCGCGGTAGTAGACAACACAATGCCGGTACATAATGCCGTATTGCGTTTCTTGCTCAAACGTCGTGCTTGCATCTGCATCGCGTTGCTGCACGGGGGAGAAATTTGCGAGAATAGCAGAGAGATCATTGAGCCACCGCTCGCATAATAGATGAAACAGGCGGAACGTCCAAGTTCGCTTCCTTTTTCCGAGTCGGTCGCGTATCTCGATATCATTTATGCAAGTTGATGCGCCGTTTGCTCGGGCATCAATTTTTATACAACTTTTTAGCCGGCGACATTGTGTCAGTGGCATTCTATTCAAAGTACATTGTGCCGTAACGTTAAAGTTAATGCGAGAACGTCGCTTGTTAAAAGAGATCATTTCGAATCCAGTAATATTTCAGTTATTTGCTTTGAAAGCGGTATAGATATAAATCGAATTAAAAATACGTCAAACTATTTACGTACGCTTCACTTGCGATATAATACGAGACGAAAGTTATTGCATCGCAATATTTTCGCCGCTAAGAAAAAAAAAAGAAGAAAATAAAATAAAAAATAAGAAATTAATTCTAAATTAATAAGCGGGTACAACTGTGGACTCTCACGTCGTCGTTCACATCGTTCGAATTTCATGAAATTTGTTTCTGATTTCACCGGTAAATGAAGGTATGCGAGTCATACCTTAATATCATGCGGTCGCTCTGTGGTAAGAGACACCATAAATACCGTTCCGCCGATCTGCATCCGATGGTTAATTTACACGGAGGACGACAAAGGTCTCTCCTCGGCTGCGGCGTCCCTCGGACCGCCCCGGGGGACGACCCGGGGTCTCTCTCCTCGTGCACCTGCATCGCCGCTTCGCCGGCGCAGCTGCAAGCGGGAGAGTAGTGACCGTAACCACCACGTGCTGTCAGTATCACGGCGACAGCGGCTGGGCAAGAAAACCTACACGAGGTCGGCGCGCTCGCGCACCGGGTAAATTCGTAAGCAATTATCCGAACTTGGAGGAACGAGGCGCACAACGGTGGCAGTGGCTCGAGTCGGCCATAACGACATTCCTTACTCCTCCCGCGGGATCGTTCCCGAATTAATGCATAGCCCGTGGCTAGAATACCGCCCGGCGAGAGCGAGAGCGAGAGCGACATAGAATAGCCCGGCTTTGAGAAGCAATTATCGGACCGCCACCTCTCTCTCTTTCTCTCTCTTTCTCTCTTCTCTCCTCTCCCGCTTATCGCATCCGCCATCGTTAGTTCCGAATTAAATCCTGCTCACGTTTTTCGTGTCGACGAACACTGCCCGGGTAATATCTCACCAACTATATAGACGATTTCTTCCCTTTCAATATCGATCGCCATTCTATTCCCATGCGTGAAGAATGACAACCAATTAACGCACACGAAAACACGTATTGTTAAGTTTTTTTTAAAAGTTATAACTTTTTTTTATACAACTTTCCTCCTCCTATATTTTCTAAATTTTTTTCTTTTTTTTTTTTTTTTGCCCATAAAAGACTTTTGTTGGATGGATAACTAATGACGTGTCTTTCGATGGGCTGCCGACATTGTAATACAGGTGTTGAGTTTGTTTAGAGCTAAAGAGCGAGACTCGTCCGATTTTATTTTTGAACAAGCAATTAATTTTCGCCGCAGACTACGTCCGGTTATTACTTGCTGAAATGACTAAGCGTATTCCTTAGCAACTAATACCTTGTCCTCGTTTGAGTATTTAACGAGTACTTAATTAGGTGTCCATTTATCGCAATCTCTTCGTCACATTTCATTCCTTGAGAAAACAGTTTTCATCGGCGAAAGCTGATTACATGCGTACACGTGTATCAGCTAATTGCTGCGATTCTCTTCATGCAGCCATAATAAATTTGATCATATCGCGTTACGAGGTAATACCCGTCAAATATGAGGCACGTGGCTTTTTGTGGAAATACAAAGCGAGTTTTAACGAGCTTGTTTCTTTTTTGTCTTAGTTTTTTTTTTTTACTATTAAATATTAAAGAAGCAGATTTAAATCAGTCAATAGCTTTTTTTTATATACGCATAAAATAAAACTAATGTACAGATTTGTAAAGGGCGGGAAGAATTACGTTCTCAAAGCTTTAAGTCGCCGTTCCCTTCAAATTACAGTAGCCATCAATTGTCAAGCGTATAATTAGTGCGTCTTTCGGGCAGTCCCTTTCGCGGCGCTCTCGAGGTTCGCAAAGAAAATGCGAGGCAATACTCGAACGTCACTCGAGTCGCAGCGCTTTTTGATGAACATCAATAAGACACTCCATCTCCCGGCTGACGGCGAGCCGGGCATTATGGACCGAGTGTGTCGTAAAGAAACGCTCCTCCGCGACTATTAAAGGGGCAATTGCAGGGGACGGAGAGTAAACTGAACAATGTCGTCACTAATTTCAGCCAATTGCGGGCGTACACGTTCCGGTCCGCGATGCTCGGTCTGCGCCGTACGTTCCGAAGCGAAATGCGTGTGCGTGCGCCCGGTTACGAGGCGGCGAGTGAATTACGCGTGTTAGCGCGCTCGCGACGGCCGCCGATAATTATTACGAGGGGAATTGCACGGCTCGAGGAAGGAAGGTATACGTCGCCAGAGCCCGCGACGCGTTCGACGGCAGTAAACAATAATATGACCAATTAAAACGACCAATTACGTCGTTAACTGCATCCGCATGGTCTTCGTAACGCTCGCAGCTCGAATACGGTCGTTATTGAAGGGATAACCGGGATACGTCTGGTCTTTAACAAGAAGAGAGCTTTAAAGAAGACGTTGCACGGCCGAGAAGAATCAAGATATCGCAGAGGCGTTTCACTAATGCAAAAAAAAAGTTTTTCCTAAACCCGCGGCGATCGTCTGCACAATACGTCACGAGAAAATCAACGGTCGTTACACGAACGTATCGTGTAGCACATGATAGTTTTGTGTAATCGCATAGGTATTCATTTTGCCCATACGAGTGGCAGGGGAGCTTTAATATACACGCGCTTATCGCGCCGGTAGCGAATATGCATGTACGATAAAGCCCAGCCCCCGACGTTTAAGATTACCCAAACTGATTGCTGAGAATGCTCGCTGCGTGGGTGCATTATTAAATGCGTCGCACGCGTGTATGTACACGCGGAAGGGAGCGTTGCTCGCGTAAGCGAGGTTTGCTGAACGCGCGTGTGCGCGCGTGTGAGTCATTTAAGCACAATGCTCGACGGCGGAGTGACGTTTCTCGAAGAACTCGCGCCGGTTACTGGTCATTTGACTTCCCGACCCGCCCACATCTCGTAAAACGGTCCCAGCCGTTTTCCCACAACCGTTCTTGAATTTTCAAGCAATTCGTGTTAATCAGTTCGTCCCTCGTCGCCGTGCTCCCTCCAGAAGGCTGTCTCTATATTGCGTTGAGTAGCGAAGATTTTATATCTTGAGAAATGAAATATGCAAAATCGCTTCTTTTCGCAAAACTGTGTTTAATAAATTTTTAATTTTCTCGCGTCCTTCTTTGGGTTGAATATTATGTAGCGAGTTTCGTCTTTTGGTAATATAAAAATTTTATTATAAACGCAAGACCAAGTTGTTTATGTAAAGAAAAAAAAAGAAAAGTATTTAGACATATTTGCAGAAAATAACAGCGGCTTCTAAATTTAAGATAGCCACTCATGTTTGTGTTTAATTTGAATTTAAAAGACTTGAAGAGGGTCTATACTAATTATAACGTAAAAATTAAACATCTATCTAATTACGTGCAACTTGTTGTTTTTAAATTTCATAACGGCGTTCTTTCCTTGATTGTACAAAGGTTCAACGAATGATCGATATTCATGAATAAACGAACAATCGAAATTAAATGCAAGCAATTAACAGCAACTCGTATTGCAGTTTTATTCCGCGCCGTGTATTCATGCAAATTTTTTATTTAAGCAATTTATATTCTCTTTTAAATTAGTTCATTATTAAACTAAACAATGTGCCCAATAATACACAAAATTTTTAATAAATACGTATACAATTCAAGCAAAATAACGTTCAAGAGAAACGAATGGGTTACTTTAAACCTACAGAATTGAAGCAACGATTCAAAACGCTAAGAGTGACACGTCTTAGAATCTTAATAGGGTCAATAGTCTCGTTACGAAAGAATGAGAACTCGAATTACGAGCGCGAATGTTTACCGCTATTTCAAACTCTCACGCAAATAAATAGTTCCCACCGAAACGAATCGTTTCAAGCCGAACAAAGCTTGGAGAGCTCGAATTAACTCGCGGCGGTTGCACCTGCTGTTAACATCCCGCAAGAAATTTCCCAAAATTGAACGTTTTACCGTGTTACGGGGCGGAAACGTGGCGCACCCCTGGGGGGGTTTTCATAAATCGCGATGCGCACATAAGTCCAACTTAACAGAAAATGTGTTTCGCGGGAACTCTTGATTCTATAATAATGCATCTTTGGAAAAAAAGAAAAGAAAAGAAGATAAAAGGTGAAAATAAAAGAAAAAAAGGGAACAATCCAGTATAAATACGTTCGGTTGCGATCGTCGGTTACTCTTCGCCTGGGCGGGGTTGTAAAAAAGAATCGCGAGGAAAACGTATCGATGTGTGGATGTGTGGCGAACGTGCAAATAAACACCCCACCGTCCGCCTGGGCAAGCAAATTTATCGCGCGTGCTTAATTAGCGGGCAAATAACGCGATTAACGCGGCGCGATAGTTTGTCGCGTTTGTCGCGCGGTCTGCGCGAATTCGGAAGGCTTTCGTTGTACACCGTGTGCGGGAAACTGTTGCTCGCGACAGCCAGAAACGCAGTCGGCGGTTCCGCGGCCGCGGAAAAACGAAAGGGACAAAGGGTAAACAACACAATAACGCGCTCGCTGTGACTAATGCGCCGGTTATTGCGCCGGGCTATTTATTTTCAGTACGCGGAATATCGCGGCGTGTTACCGGTATCGCGAGAAAATGCGAATTTTGGAATTTTTATCAAAAACGATTATCACGGAACGACACGTTAAAACCATATAGCGGACGTGTCCCCGCGCTTCTTTCCTGTATCGATTCTGCGACGCGAGATTTATATCCTTTCACCGGCCGTCTTTCTTTATGATACGTTTCTTTATGAAAAGTTTGCATAACGCCGCCAATGAGATATACTAAGACATAAAGAACAGATACGATTCTCACCGTTACTTACGAAAGGCGTGGAAACGAGAGACGATGAATCGTCGAAACTTTTTATTCGCCGCCGCGCGCGGTGTAAAACGCGCGGAATGGAATGAAACTCGAGGTATCGGCTTTGCATTTGATCAACCGTGCAATGAATAAGGAAAACTTGGCCGTATTCGATGCATCGAAGGCTGTTGCGCTCCTATAAGCCTGAATTGTAAGCCCGTACTTGCACAGCTGCAGGCGAGACGGCGCATATACCGAGAAATAATATCAAACGGAAAATAAATGGCATTTCAAATCATAAATTATTCATAATAAATCACTGACGTCTTCTTTAGTTTTCCCACACAATATTTGGGAGCCCCGCGAATTATATAAAACGATAAACAAATAAAATAATACGTGTCGCATATCCGATTTTTTATTAAATTTATTTGAATAAAGACAGACGAATAAAGTTGTATGCGCTTTATTATAAAATGAAATATCAGCTTTTGTTTGCCTGTATTAAAAAAGAAAAAAAATATATATATATATTTAAAATACATTTATTTAAGAAATTTATTTTAAAATGGATTAAATTAATTCTAGAACGCAATATTCGAAATAAATAAAATATATGTATCAAATACTCTTTTTCGTGCATCAATCGTGAGTTTAATGCACAAAAAATAAATAAAATGAGTAAATTATAATGGTTGAAACAATTTAACTGGAATAATCAGCGTGTGACGATAAAATCATTGTGAAAAAGCTGGAGAAAGGTAAAATTAGACCCTTACCGGATACGGCATGGAATAAAATCCAAGTATCGGCTTTGCATTTGATCAGCGGCACGACGAATAAGGAAGCCCTGTGTCCTGCTCGTATTCGTCGTATTCGAACGCCGCGACGAGGCGAATCAATCCTCGAACTTCAAAGGAATCGCACCGCTCTGATCCTTCGGGATTCCCTGATACGCGTGGGAGTCTTTAATCAGGTACGCGCGAGTCGACGGCCCTCGAAAGTACGCCGACCTCGAAATGTGCTCGGCTCGCTATTGTCTTGAGAGTCAGTCCGTCCGTCTGTCCGTCATGTCGCGTGGCATATTAATTAAATCGCTAATTATTAAGCTAATTGCCGGTTTAATTGGCTCGCGAGAAAAGCCCGCGTGTTTGCAAGCGGAGAAAAAAAATACCCAGACAATTGAGGAAAACAAAAAAAACCTGCGAATCACTTATTGTTAGTGTGCTGTGATATCATACTTTCAGGAGAGCTGAGTCAGCCGACAGGCTGTCCAACGAACTGAACTAGTCAACGCTGAATCAGTCATCGTCTCATTCCACATTTTCGTCCTATCGCGCAACGCGAACAATTGTCTTGAAATTAATGATTATTCTAAACACTCATTTGGGTTTATGCACGATAAAATTATTTTAGAAGGTGCGTTTATTCGTCAAACAAAACCTAGCTACGCGGACATCCACGTTAAAAAATAAATTCGTATTATTTTACTTGTTTGTCATTAATGAATTCATTGTCCGCGCATTTACGCACTCAGCGTGCCGTAATATTTACGCGCCATTGAAGTAGCACGTAATGGGCATTCGTATCCCAATACAATGTACTTTATTTTGTGCGAAACGAATACTTCGTATCAGAGGCACGCGCTGGCAAGAAACAAGGAACCGCGGTTTCGTCCTGGAGTTTGCACTCCGAAACCAACAGTACACATGGCACGACCGGCCTGTGGACTAACAGGACGGGGTCAAAGGGGTCCGCGTGGGCTCTATTGTGTTCCCGTAACTACTGCTTACTACAGTACAAAGCCTTGAAAGGCCGACGAATTATTTAAAAAGACTTGTTACTGTTTTGCGAAGCGAATGGTCAAACCGCCGCGAGACCACTTGTTAGCCTGACAGAAAATCCCGGTTAAAAGAGAAAAAAAAAAAAAAAAGGAAAAAACAATTGCGTTGAATCACCAACATCCATATAAATTAACGAAAACTTAGAGGACGACTGTGAGAATCGGATACGTGTTACAAGAACTGGATATCCATAAAGGCAAAACGGAATTCAGCACGAAATTCCGACGTATATTGGTTTTATGGCCCGGCTTGTTTAACAGAAAAATACGTAACGATGCTCGAAACGATGTAAAACATCGATGTGCCATAAAATTGAGTGTTATCAAAATAGAATATTCAAAATAAATCAATAAATGCCATGTAACTATGTGACTGCAGCTTAGTGTGTATTGACGCACGCAGGGAAAAAAATGACTATAAATATGTGCACCGATCGATTTCCTCTTTTTAATTTTGCGTTCCTCGACATTTTGCTAACCTTGTTGGAATCACAATTGTCTTGAAATAACGTTTAAAACAAAATTTACCGTACTTTATATTGTTATAATTTTATTATAATATATTCAAATATTTAAAGTTTCTTCAACAAAAAAAAAACTGGTGCATTTGAATCTAATTGATATACATTTATATTACTATATCATTTAGTGCGTGTAATTTGTCCCCGGGCTTTATAAACTATACACATAACCAATGAGAGAATGGACGTGGATGAAATTTTTGTATGCATTCTAAAGAGGTTTGCACGATAATAATTGGCTCTCACCGCCACTTGAAATTTTAGGCCGCTTTGGAGTACTCAATTGCGTTCGGTTGATCGAATATTTTTAATTACTACCGCATTTGTCCCGATTGCTCTGCGGGTGCACACTAAATAAATTAATGCGCGTATGTCAACTATCACAGAACCATTTTCCGCTGAGATTTACGTTGGATGTTCGAAATTTTCCACTAATATCTGTATTTTCTGAAATCTTTCGGGAATACCGATTTCACGCACACGCTCATACGTGCAGCGTCAATATGGGTTAATTTTTACTTTAATAATTACCAGCCAATTACAAAACTGCTCGAGCTTTAGGCTATCGTACCATCGTATATCACAGAAATATGAATTAAATCGTGGAATATGTTTCAACGTAAAAAAATACTAAATAATAAAAATTTAAGAAAATTTTATTATCAATATTGTGTTTCATTTTTTTTTAATTCTAATTAAAATTGAGCTTTATTTAGATCAATATATTGGTTTTAAACGAAAAAGTTTCCGTATTATTAATTAATCAAATTTAACGTTATTAACTCTATATTAACAATTTAATATTATTAGTTAAATTAATTTTATAGTATAATATTGCAGCAACGTATGACATTATAATGTTTTGTCCATATTAATATATTAATAATTAAATGTGAAAAAGAACTTTTGCTTTTTTTATTGCGTAGAAGCCAAATTGGAAATACGAAAACTAGACGTGCCCAGCATCGCTGATCCAAGAATGGAAAGAATACTACTCAAATGCGAGTATGATCTTGGAGGTAAAGAATTGTATTCAGTAACGTGGTACAAAGATGGTCAGGAAATCTTTAGATACATGCCGGAATCGACGATTCCCAAGCGACCTCAAAATATCAGCGGACTCTACATCGACCTCAGCCAGAGTGACCGCAACAAAGTGTCACTTCTGGGCTCGAACACTCGCAAAGGTGAGCGATATCAGTTTACAAGCCAAAATTGCATTAACTGTTATATTTTTTTATATTTAAAAAATAACAAAATTTTCATATATCAATTTTAATCGTTTTCTATAAAAAAAAAATAAAATAAAAAAACTTTTAAAATATTATACAAATTATTGGAGTTAAATTTAATATTCAAAATTTATTACTTTAGTTGATTTTAAAAATAATTAATTTAAAAAGAATTATATTGTTATTTCATTAATTATTTACTGAAAAAAAAGGAAAAAACATATGGTTTGATTTTTTTTTAAGTTTGTAACGTCTAGTTTTTTCTTAATATAATGTTACAGGCAAAGTTGACTTGGCAGGGTCTTACGGGTGCGAGGTGTCATCCGAAGCGCCGAGTTTTGACACAGATTACAGAGAGACGAATATGAGCGTGGCTGTACTGCCTAGAAGTGCTCCGGTACTCGAGGGGGTGCGACCTTCTTACGAAGTTGGCGAGATCCTCCAAGCGGAGTGCACATCGGGGTTGAGTTACCCCCCGGCAGTTTTAACGTTCATCTTGAACGGTAAAGAGGTGAGTCGATAATGTTCATGAGCGAGGGTAACCGTTAGTAAAATTCGAAGGGCACATGAGTTAGAAAGAAACGATCGAAGACGATTTTCCGAGATCCCGTACGTCGTGTACAAGACACGTTTTTAAATTTCCGCTCTTTACAGATAGTTTGTATTGCGCGAATCACGGCTCTTTATTTGTCTAAATTATTGAACAAGCGCACGCTTTCAATTTCTAGCATCAGACGCTTTTAGTTTTTAATAGTAATTTAATACGCCGATAGCTTCGAAAAGCTTATTGATATGATTTTATTGAAATTGATCGGAGGAATATTTATTCCTAAAAAACTGTTTGGCTGCTTTAGAGCTTTGCTGTAATGTCGAGAGACACAAAACGAAAAGAAAATTTTATAATTAATCGCGCAACGTAATCCAAAGCTCGCTTCCGCAGGCTGTTAAGCGGGAATGGTAAACTAGGAACCACATAACTCCCATTATTCAATGCTGCGTTGCGCCCGTCATTCGTGAGGAGATACTACTCGGTTTATTCAACGACAATTTGTCAAGTGAGGTCACTTCGCGTGGGCATTTTTATTTCGCCCGCTAATTGACACGTTCAAGTCTCAATAAATGCAGAGCTACGAATCACAAATTAAATCTTCAAGATGAAAGTCGGACGGAGTCGCGCGGACTCGCGATACCGGTGAAAATATTCAAATAATAAAAATATTGTATAACTCGAAGAAAGTTAATATATTAAACGAAGTTTTAGAAGTGTCGTCATTATTTCCGCTTATCGTATTAGATATCTCGGTAACATGTGGCTACAGCAGACATACGTATTTCGCGTAGCATTGTACGATCGTAGTTTAAAACTTTGTGGCTCGTTGTTAAACAGGTTAACAGAGCCTTGACCAAGAATTTACGGGGAGGTGGCAACATAGACGGAAGGCTGGTCTCCACGACGCGGTTGGGCCTGACGATGCGTCTAGAACGGTTCCACTTTTCCAGTGGCAGCCTGACACTGATTTGCCAATCGACCCTACCAGGAATCGCCAACTATCAGCCGCTGCAGACCATCGAGATCGCGACTCTGGCCGCCAGCAACCAGCGCCTCGCCCAAGAACCCCCGAAATCGGGCACGAGGTCAAACGTTGGACTCTACCCGATTTTAACTTGCTGGACGATGACCGTGATTCACGCGCTTCGTTACAACAGTTTCTGACTTTTGCGCGTTTGATGACGGCCGGTGTGCTGATTCGATCGACGATAACGCTGAAGAGTTTACGCCACCGGTATCTTTAACAATTCGTGCTAATCAGTGCACGCTCCATCTCCCCCGTGCGTTTTCACGTCACCATCGCCGGCTTTTCTCTATACGTGTCAATCGAGCGACATACACTTCAGCGCGTTCCGGATTTTCGCGCAATATACACCCTCGCTCATATGTGTACATACACAGTGTTTAGAATATCCCAGTAATACCGTATATAAGTCGGAGATAGCAATATAACACTACGTAAAGTAGGTCGGAACGGCGGACGCACGACGATTGTACATAGTGTATAATTGTGAATTAGCATTACAAATTGTCGTGTATAATTAAGCGGACGGAAGGACTGTGGAGAATGATGGAGAACACGATGAAAGTAACGTGGGGGTATATCGGGATTCGCGGTGAACGCTCGCGGAAGTAAAAATTTTTTTATATTTTTTTTTTTGGGGGGGAGGAAAGGTAACGGAAACGTCGCGTCCGTTAAATATATCTGTCATTTGTCAGACCAGAAATATCGTTTAAGAGACATAAATGTATACGAGTCGTAAACCTATGTACGGCTCAACGTCGACGTGTGTAGCATAAGTATGTGGTTAATTCGACTATATTCTCCACATTCAAACTTCCTCATCGAAGCATGCGAGAGTTTTGCGTATGAAGTAAATGGTGACGCGATACTTATGCTCTGTAGTTTTACACGATCGATAGTATCGTCCGTCATTGTCGAGATGATTGCAGTAATAAAAAAAAAAACGATGATTTAAACCAACCGGATTACGTTTTTCGTTAACCAGACATCCTCTTTAGCGTAAAATTCGACTTTATCGAACGTTAATTACGTAACATTCATAATCATTTCGTCGTTATCGTATTAAAAAGTAAATCGATATGCGTGGCAAAAGTGGCATGGCTGTACGAGGCTCCGTGATTCAACGGCTTCCTTTGCCGACGTTTATGCGACGGAAAATCAGTCGCCGCGGCTCGATATACATATACATTAGTTGTGTAAGTAACTAAGAGCAGCCAAGATAAGAGCAGTTTGAGACGTCGAGGAGAAGCCGAGGGACGGGGGTAAACAATAAATGGAGAAATTAGCGAGAGAACGATCCTCCCGAGGAAACCATCGAAAGAGTAGGGCGGTCACATAAACCGTCTCGGATTCACCAAACGGATCTTCCCTCACCCTTCGATCCGATCTATCGGCACGCCGACTCTGTGACTCTCCTACCTCTCCTTGATTCGATTTCCAGATTAATTAAGGATCGCTGGTCTGAAAGGACGCCCTCGAGATCCTTTCAACGGGGTCGAGTATCCGTCCCGGGGGCGGCGTAACGAGCACCGATTCGAATCGGTTTCACGAGACACCGAGCCTGATAATGACATTTTCCCGTCGGCTCAGGTAAGTCTATCTTACGACTCCATGCCTGCTTACTGATTACGAGCGCCTTCGATGAAATCCTCAATTTAGTCTCGCCACATGAGGAGGCTTTCTACGACCCTTCTACGCTTCTTTTTTTCACTCTTATCCTACTCGGGGCTTGCGAGAAATACTACTTTATTCCGATACTTTTATGGCAGTAATCTGTGAAATCTACCTTTTAATGGAATAATTAAACGTCCCTGGTATTCATATGTGAATTTCGTTTTGACGAGTTTTTATGTAATTTAATTATTTCGAATTAAATTTTTGTCAAAAAGAAATATAATATATTACTACAGCTGTACAAATTAACGTTAGCTAAAATTGATTTGGGGTGGCCTACATAAGACTGTCAAGGACAATAGTCAAGCACCGAACTCACAACTGAATTGTAGACGACGCGACATTAGGAGAGCTTTAGAGCGCTCGAAGTCGAAGGTGGAGGCTCACCCATTACCCCCCTTCGCTATTACTCCCTTCTCCACTTTGCTTTGTCACCTCTTCACCTAACAGAGAGAGAGAGAGAGAGAGAGAAATGTAGAGAGCGTGTACGCTCATATTTGTACGTGTGCGAGTGTAGTTATCATATGCTATTAACACATATGGTAGCTTGCACACTTATGGCATGCGAGGGTGCGTGCAAACGTGCGCGCAGTTGTGTATATCCCGCAAGAGATGCCAGGAACTGATACGAAATCGATAGAACCCAGTTTCCGGCGACGTGACGTACCAGTATTATATCATTCGCCCAACAGCACCGTCAACCGGCGACAGGAACAACGCTGCACCAGCGATCTTCCAAGCGATTCGTGCGTCACTCGAGTACTCTCCGATTAGAGAGATAGATATGCCCTCACATATCTCTCGTTTGGCTCACTTTTTGCCGCGAGAGTGAACGTCAGCTTAAATTTTATTAATATTTTGCAAACATTAATTACTATTATTTATCTGAACGTAACACCGAAACTTTTCTCCAAATTAAATGTAAATACTTCCAGACCACGTATGTACGGACCTCAGCTAACTGCGTTCCGCTCAACCGCCGACAAAAGAATGCGAGATTCGTAACACTAAAGTCGCGCGAGACCGCCCGACCGGCCGTAACCTTTATTTTAACGCGTTGTAAAAGAGCTTATACACCGAATATTATATCAACTATTATGTCGAATATTAATTTCAATATATTACAAATTTGAAACTGGCAGGGCGCGTCGCGGTATTCGTCGATGAGATTAATCGTTTGTAATTTCCGTAATCACATTAAAGTTCGTAGTTTGTTGCCGAAAATTATTAAATGTAAAATAATATTTTTTAACATAGCAAAAGTAAGAGCAAATGACGCGCCCAAAGCGCGCGCTTTGTAATGTCTAATCATAATAAAAAAAAAAGCAAAAAGAGATGATAATGTAAATTTCAATCGATATTCTACAATACAAATTTCAACAAAAGAATCTACAGAATAGCGTTAATTAATATTTTAAAGATTGATAAAGCTATTGCGTAGATACATGTATACGTACGTATTGTTTACGAATTACGTTATATTATCGTCTAAAAAGATACATCAGTAAATGCAACAAACACCGGCTGAAAAAGATTTACGATCAAATGAACAATTTGTTTACGCGTAATGCGTAAGTAATACGCATTTACATGGAAACCGGATTAAATCAGATTTTCATTGGTCACGAAAAGTGAGAGGTAATTGCTCAGAATTAATATCAAGCCTCATATTTTCATTCAGCCGAGGTTTCTACGTTCTCGCGAATACAAATCGCCAGTCACGAATAATAATCGAATGCTGTTTAATCGCAGGCATTTAATACGAGGCGTCGAAATTGCATAATCGCTTTTGTCCGCAAATGTAAAATGAATATTCTATCAACCGTAGAAAACTCATAGTGGCGCGTAACACATATTTTATAAAGCAGTTTTCAATATCCCGCAAAAACAATTGCCTGCCGTGCGCCGGGAATTAATAACTGAATTAAATTAATAACCGTTCGAACGGTCGTCGATTCCGTTCAAGTCCCCTCGCCGTGACAAGTCACGATCACTGTAACACATTTGCGTTCACTCTCGCTGACAAACTTGGGAAACGTGGAAGCGATTGGCAAACAGAAAGCCCGCATACCAATAAGGAATTATGATGTTGGCGGTTACATCTCACGGCCGCACGTGAGTGATTTCCGAACGGAAAATTCGCTGCCGAATGTATAATCATACGCGATTACTTCGGGAGACATATGCGGGCAGAAATTTCTTATAGAAATAATATCTATCTCGAACGATATTTACCTAATTTCTTTCATTTCCTTTTAATATAATAGATTTCTTAACAATTGTATTATACTTCATTAATTCGCTCGAGATTTAAATCAATATTAATAATAGTTTCTGTTTCGGAATCGTAAATTGCATGTCTTTAAGAGTCGATGAATTTTTTAGCATTATGCATCTCGCAGATAAATCTCAATGTTATCATTGTTATACGTAAAACTTTTGAAAAGTCGCGAGCCACTTAGATAGAAAGGTTCTTGTTAGATTTAGTATACAGTTCAATCTCTCTTAAGGTAGTAGTTTGTTCCTGATGGAAAACTACGAGAAAGCAATTCTCGAAAAAATTGTCAACACAGGGGAAATTCCGAGTTTTTGATCCGTGGCGCAGCGGCGTTGCACAAATCCACGAAAGATTTTATTAAATAGTCGAAACCACTCGCCCTTCGCCAATGAAAAGAGCATGAAGTTTTAAGGGAACGAGAGGCAAAGGAGGCCGCATTGGCTAGATTAAAGGAAAAAACTTTGCGATTATTCAACTTTACCATTTCCGCCTTTCGGGACACTTCGTTCTTTTTGCAAATGCGATCGATAAATTTGGAGCATCGCATATTCATTTATTAGTGAGCACTCGCTTTGTTCGCTAACTAAGCCGAATGAACTAAACTGATAAATAATAAAGCCAAGCTGCATACTTTACTAAAGTGTTATTTTGAAATTTTATTATTTATCCTTTATCTCATTTATAATACCTCATTCGATATCAAACCAATTACAAATAAAAATCCAATTCACATATTACTTTAGCGATGAAACCGAATCGTTATAAATATTCAAAACGCTTCGTATATCTTCCGTAAAAAGTACGCTTTTTGAATTCTGACAGGCATTAGAAAACAGAGCCGCGGAATCTGAATACGCAACTAGATTCCTGTCAGTAGTTTAAATCAACCTTTCGCGACCTTCGCCTCCTTGTTTCCTTTCCAGCGAAATATCTTCAGGTGATTCGCTATTATGCCAGAGAGAAGCAATATAAACGCAGTCGTAGTCACGTAGGAATATAGTCGGAAGTGGTCCGTCAGTTGAGTTATTTTGATATCAAATTATTAAATCTCGTGAAACTACGTAAATCAGCTTTTCCCGTTGGTTTCCTTACACCTTAATGTTAATAATTTGAATTTTACAGAAAAAAAAAAAAGAAAAGAAAGAAAAAAATGGAGGAAAGCGAAAAATACGTACAAAAGGAACTCTCTACGGTACTCGCGCAGATTGGCGCTTGACGAAAGTCACATTGCGCTCAAGTAGTCCCGGAGAATGTTTTTTAAGAAGAATCTCCTTAAGAAGGATTCTGAGGGAGACCAGAAAGCACCGAAGTTTTCGAGTAA
Organism: Cardiocondyla obscurior; assembly: GCF_019399895.1. Lineage (NCBI taxonomy): Eukaryota > Metazoa > Arthropoda > Insecta > Hymenoptera > Formicidae > Cardiocondyla > Cardiocondyla obscurior. The sequence continues at coordinate 13,073,752 of NC_091864.1, read as the reverse complement.
TCGCGGTTATTACTGAAAGTGCAGTTGCTAAAGTTTCACAGTAAATAACGAGCGAATTAGAATTATTGTCGGAAGAAAGTAGAGGATACTTGGTGCGAAATTTCACAAAGTCCCGGGCTAGCCCCGTCTTCCAATAATATACTCCGTTTTCATCTTACGTGTCGCGCGGTTTTCACGATTGTCTCCGAGAAAATAGAGAAGAAGCTTCCTCTCTTCGTAATGAAGAAATATCAACCACGAAAAACTTCCAGTCGTCATATCTCGCGTTATAAATATAATATTGCGATTTGCATGCGAGCCCATGACGTTATCATTTTAAATGTCCGGAACAGTAAAGCGGAATTATTATTAACAGGGAATACTAAAACTTTAAATCCTGCATCATTTTTGCATCGCGGTCAGTCGTGATTTAATGCTATTTTATTAATTAGCTTAATTAGCGCATTATTATCACAGCATTATTATGTCACCGATGAAATAATTATGGAATTAAACCACGATGGAAAGTTGCGTGACACGATGCGCTATCTCTTCTTTTAGATCCATGTCGAAGGATCGTTTCGCCCTTATGATAAAGAATGACCCCTCGTTCTTCGGTACCCCCGCCAACAGGGAGTTGCCTCGACAGTAAGAACTTATCGTATCCGCAAAATCTTCCCCGCCGCCGTCCGTGGAGTAAGAAAACTTATCAGATAGCTCGTAAAAAGTTATTTTCCGAAAATGAACTCACCGACCGACAATCTCTGCCAGCGTGAACAATACCCCATAGGGTTCCGCTGGTAGAAGATACGCCGCAAGATGATTCTGTCAACCGACGCGTTGATCGAATCGATAACTCTTATGGAGTTGACTAACTTTATCATATACTTTATCCATCCCCCCCCCTCCCCTTTCCTCTTTCATAACACACCTATTTTCCGTTTGTGGAAAAACTGGAGCATAAGGAAGAAACGTCCGAGCTTATAAGACACCTTTAAAATAACACGTCTATAACTCACGTGTATTAAAAATTTTAATTCAAATTTTAAGTACGATACTCATAACGTATGTGATTCAGATTATTTGAATGAAAAAATTGAATCGTAAATTGCTGGGGATATATCTCAAAACTCTTTTTTATGTTAAACATAGTAATGCGCGTAAAATATCAAAATTCACAAGAATATTTTCTCCTCGGCTACTCATATTCCTCATCGTTTTGATGTTTATTCGCGCCCCAAGGCTTTCAGTTCAAGCCTCAAGGATCAGGCTCGCAAGCTTGGATCTTTTCAAATCTCACGTGATTCCACGTGAAACAAAAAGATTACAGTGGGATTCCGCGTATAAAGACGAGCTCGTGGTATCTCACGAGGGGGCGAAAAAGAGATAGAGCGGCGAGCGTGGCGTAGAAAATGATGAAATAACTATAAAGTTTCGCTTTACGGGAAGGGTGGACTCGAGCTTATTGAACCCGACGTGTTTCGCGAAGCGACCTTCGAATCCGCAATCTCGCTGGGATGTCCATGGTGATTTTCCTTACTTTGCTTCCTCTTTCTCGCGACTCGCACCGCGGAAGATTGTAAAAGACAGGTCGGAAAAGGACTCGCCGTGCAAAGTGTCTCGTCTCGCATGGACCACAATTGCCCTGACCGCAGAGCCGAGGCTGTGCTTTTCTCTGAAAGCGCACAACGCTCGCGTCGAAAGCAATGGGACGCGCAGTTTATTTACCGAGAAAACACTTTGCGAAACGAAATAAAGTATCACGCGGCGAAGATAATGGCTTTTCTTTCCGCTGGCTCAACGAAAACCGGCGCGTTGAAATATTTCTTTGCGCAGATTGAAACTTGCTTCATTACGTAATGACTGTAACGCGAAATAAGGCGGCTCTATCGCGGAATACAATAACAACGGTCGCTTTGGCCGCGAGAAAGGGAAGAAATGTACAATTTCCGGCGAGAGCAATTCCTGTAAATCGCGCACGCGCGATTCCGCGTAATCATCCGGAATCGCCGCCGCGGGAAATTGCGGCGGATTAGACGCCTTATTCTGCCCCCCGGGGGGGGTGCCAAGGCTCGCGCCCGACTTTATTCTAATTAGTCACCGGAAAGCTCGGGAAGCGCGATACTTTCCTGAAGCGCCGGCGGGCGCATTTCCGGCAAAGCCGCGACAAGAAGCCCGTGGCTAGAGCGCGCGGTAGGTGCGCGGGGGAGATCTAAGTGACCGTGCCCGTTCTACCCCGTATTCGTCGTGTCTCGAGAATAATTCCCGGCGCGAATAATGGAGTGGACCCGTTCGAAAGTCCCATAAATTCCACGAAACGTGCTACCTGCTGCGGTGGCTTCGCAGAGACGCCGGGCGCGTCGCGGGGACTCCGCCTGTAGCTCGATGGCGCTCCTGAATATATCGGCATGGCGTTACGCTAACAGAATAGAGAGGAAGCTAGCGAGAAAGAGAGCAAACACGTGGTAGTCACGCTAGAGACGGTATTCCATAGCGGGAATGAACAGGCGAGTTAAACAGCCGGGGGCTACCAATTTCCCGGCCGCTAACTGCCTTCGCGCGGAGCTACGCTCCATACCGAGCCAGCTGAGCGCACCGAAGCTCTTTCCGGCGACGTACGAGTGGGGGTGCGGCGATAATTTCGCGTATGTGCTCCGCTAATTAGTGACGCGACGTCAACGCCTGGAGTCAATCGATAATGCTCGCGAGGCAAGTCGGGTGACGCGCCTCGTTGCAGCGATCCATTCCATTTTGATCGGCGCGAGATTGCTGGCGTTCAGCAGCCGCGGGGGCTTGTTCCACGCGACTATGGCATTTCCAGAGCGCGCGCGTGGCCCTTTGATTTACGGCAACCTGATGTGTACACGCGTCCACTAGCCGACAGGCTAATATACTTCTCGATTTAGCTTTAAGACAATCGGTTGTGTTTGAAAATGCGATTATACGCCCAATGGTTTATATGCAACAATAGCTGTATACCGCTTAATGTTTGTGCCATTGAAATTTAACGTGAGAGAAATTAATGACAAAAAAAAAAAAAAAAAAATCAATTTCAGAAGAAAAATGTAAATAATAGAACCCTGTAATGCTATACGTTGATAATAAAAATTTGTATAATGGAAAAATTAGATCGCGGTTTTTATTAAATACTACAATTTAGTCAATAAAATAATTCAATTCAAATAATACTTAAATTAAACTGAATAAAAATAATAAAATAATTAAAAATAAAACGTGTAATTGATATTTTTGAATGACACGTAGAATCAATACATTTCTTCGATTAAGATTAATTTAAAAAATCTTTGAGTAATATGCTCTCACGAATAAAACGCATCGTTGTTCGTTACATTTTTCTCGGCGACAGAGACTGTTCAATTAGTCGTTGAGATAATAGGCAGTGTGCAGCGAGAGGTCGGTGCTTTGTTTCGCGCACCGTATAATAGGACGTGTAAACTTGAAGCAGAGTGTTGATCGAGCCTAGGAATCCGTCGAGATTGCGCGCAGGCGGTAAGAGTGCTTTACCGACAATCCGAACAGAATGTCGGAAGGAATCGTGAACCAGATGATTCAATCAACTTGGTAGAATACCTCCGATGCCCGCGAGTCGGACGGGAATTGGATCGCAGCGCAACGAACTTGCGCGCTTTCGACTGGCGCCCGCGATTTTCCCTTTTAATCCCTTGATACCCTTTTCCGAAGCCCCGATCCGATGTATTTGTCGCATCGTATTACACGCTCCTCGTTATTTTCTACAGTCTTCCGCGCCCAAAACCTCTACTAAAAGCGACCGAACCGTCAACAAATTATTATTTCTCGCGCAGTAGTACAGGTCATCGTAAAGTATCTTTTTTTTTTTTTTTTTTTTTTTTTGCGATTAGTTATGTCTGCGATATTAAAGGTAAATTTTCTTGATAATTTAATGCCAAGATAATGATCTCGGTATTTCTTATTTCATTCTATTGTTTGTGAGTAGATATACACGTTACGCTCGAAGTACGTGGAGACAAATCGTGAAGCGACAGGAACAATACGTAAGCGATAACAGTAAAAAGTTTAAGCTGTAACATCGCCTGACGAACAATCGCAGCCTGCCTCCCGTGTGCCCGAATATTAATTACCCTACTAGAGAAGAGACGAACCATCGTCGGAGCCCGCTTATTGCATTGCAAACTAAGAAGAAGCGAGCGCATTGAGTGATCTACTAAACGCCGACGATCCTTTCGGCCGAGGATGGTTCTACCTCCTTGCAGCAAGATCACAAAAACGAGACGAAGGCAAGTGGAAGAAGAGAGAGTAGATAGAGAGCAGAAATAAGCAGGAAGTCGAAAAGGAGCGGCGGAGACGGCGACGAAAGAAGGTCCTACAATCTTTGAGAGAGAAAAAGAGAAGAAAGTAGAAGAGAGAAACAGAGAGAGAGAGAGAGAGAGAGAAAGAAAGTGGAAAGGCGACGAAGGCGAGCACCGCGAGAGGAGGGCAAAAACAATTAGCTTGGCACCCTATCTCACCCTGGCATGCATCGCGAGGTGGGAGTGCTTTCTCTCCCTCGAAGTGAGGAAAGGAGACTACTGGAGATGAGCCTCCATGAATATATCGATATCCCATTAGAGGGTTCCCTCTTCACCGTCCGTCTCTCCTCCCTTGTGCAGCGCGCTTCTTCAGTCCTCTCTCGCGCCCTCTCGTCTCGTCACCCGTTTGCCACTAGACTGTTTAAAGAGTGGCTGGAAGCCAGCGCTGGCGCTCGGATGAACGCCCGCGAGGATTGCGTGCCGAAAGAACGAAGAAGAGAAGGTAAGAGAGAAGGCCGTCGGTTCGTGCCATCGGTTCTGCCGGCGCGCGTTCGATCCTAGAATGCAGCCGCTGCCAGTTCAGGATGGAGTTTCGCATCGCATCCACCGGCATCGACGCGGACTAACAGCCTCGACCTAATCCCAACATTAATGCCACGGCAGGCAACCGTTACCCGTTTTGCACCTATAAACCATCTAGATCCTTGTTATGCGCTCAGCTCTTTCATCGATGTGAAAACGCGAGAGAAGGAGGAAAGAGAAAGAGAGAGAGAGAGAAAGAGAAAGACCGAAGGGCACGATTGAGTAAAACGATCGTTCTCGCTTGTAACACGGCTTCTCTTTTTTCTTTTTTTTTTTATCACCGCGAGACGGAAAATACCCCTCGCGTATCCTCACTTGCATATAACTACCCCATTATATTTTCGATCACGTCTCAGGTACAGGTCTTCGAGGACAAGGCTGCGAGACACTCGCCTGAAGCAGCCGAGGAAGCGAGGTCGATCGGTCTCACCGTACGAGTGAGCGAGTGAGCGAGCGCAGAAGGAAAAGATCCGATTTAGCAAATCGCCTGTGCGGATTATTCGCGCTTCCTTCCTCGCGCGTGGAAAGCACGTGCCGCGAACTTTTTTCATTTCAAGCCCTCGAGACCACTCGGCTATATCTACGAGTGTACTTAACGTCGGAAAAATTTCGCCTGTTCTCCGGCAACGATGAGACTTCATCTATCCTTAAATGAGCGCGCAGGGAAGTCGCCCGACTCTGAGCAGGATCGATAATACTTTTCCCCACAATTTCAACCGAAGCTTGCACCGTAAGTTACCGTATATACCACAGTGATACTACATTTTCAATCAAGCATTCTTTAAAATTCGATTACTGCAATATGTTTCCTAATTAAAAAAAAAAAAAAATTTTTATATTTTTAATTAAAGTATTAATAATACAATTTTCTTAACGTTTTTTATATTGTTATCTATTTCATTGTTTGGTGTCGACGTGATATAAAAGATTTCAAAACAACCGTGGATTCGTGAACCGGCCTATACACACAGGTGCACGGTAAGATTGAAGTCCTTGCCGCTTTCTACTCGGTATTCCACGAAAGTTCTCCGCCTCTTCCACCCCATTACACGTGGCCGACCGAGTAAAGAGTCTCACTTTATTTTTGACCACGTACCGAGATAGCTAGGAATTTCATTTCCCGCCTCCCTTGGGGTATAGTTACGTTTAGATCAGGATATCACCCTTGCAACACTTCTCGCCCCTAAGAAATATTATTCCGCGAGAATCGCTTTCTTCTCCGGCGTAGTCTCCTTGTTTCTCCTTTTTTATATTTCCCATTATCTCGACGATCGCGATCCCGACGCGTGTAGAATCGCTATTTGACGAAGGAATCATGCTTCCGGAGCGCGATGAAGCTGTATATCCGCGTAGAATTAGAAATCTATAGTTCTTAACGAAAGCATCTCTTCGCTGTTCATTTTTATACAACATCCTTCAAATAATTTAAAACGATAACTTTGATACGGTGAAACGAGTGATATTCCGGTTTTTTTAAGGTCGTATTTTTTTTTTACGGTTATTGCATTTCTTTACCAAAAATCCAATACGTCTTGAGGTGACTTTATACGTTGACTAACGACCACTCATATAAACATGCTCGGCTTCATAAAAATGAGCGCAAGGAAGGGTGGAGAACAAGACCGGAGTACTAATTAACTCGTAGCTCGATGCTGAAAGCACGGAAAATGTTGGCTTCAAGCTGCTCGTTGACCACATAGAGAAATGGATGTTTATAAAAAGTAAAGGAGACGAGGGGGAGGTAAAAAAAAAGAAGAAGTGAAAACGACGTCGCGTGACTCGCACGATAACGGAGGGAAAGTGGTCTTATTTCTGTGAGAACTCAGGCCGGGAAGATTGCACTCCATCCATCAGTATGATCCGAGAGATACCGCGTTTCTCACACACAACAGAATTCGCACAATGCGAGCGTCCGTGCGCGCGGAGCGTTGCTATCATTTGGATTTATTAACTTAAATGGAAAAGGCATTCAAGAAAATCTATTAGAATTAAAAAAATACAAAGACGTAAGGCCCGTTCGCGATGCAGCTCTGATGCTAAATACGACCGTCTTTAATCCGTATCTTTGGAAAGAGCTTTTCGCGAAAAACTCTTGAATTCAAAGTCGAGCCGCGCAAAGTTTCCGCTTGAAATACATTTTATATTTATCGTCGCGTTTCTGCAAAAGCTAGGGCTTTAAAAATAAAGAAAGAAAAAAAAAGAGAAAAAAAAAAACCCAGAAACTACAATAATGGAATGCTAAACAATCATCCCTGAAGCAAAAATGTTTGTTCGCGCGAAGATGATACTCTCGGCGTGAAAATCTCGTTCATTGCATTCCATTTTCCGTCCGCCGTCATCTCTCCTTCCCTCCACAACGTCTTACACGTAAATCTAATTTTTCCTCGTTACACGACAAGCTTATTCGTCGCAGCGGTTACATACATAGTTCGTACTCTTTCCTCAAGTTTCACGTAAGCCGCGGGCTCTCCGTTAGCGAGTACATATTCCGACGACGAGGGACTGCCGTAACCGGTGACTCAATCTCATTTACAAATGGACCAGTCACCCGCGGCAATTTCTGTAATATACTTAACCGTACTCTCCGGCGGCGCTCTACCTTCTCCTCCACCTCATTCTCCACCTTCTCCGCGTCATCTTTCTCCTTCACCTTCTTCCCTCTTTCTGTTCCTTCTCGACTTTCCCGTGCCGGGATAGGATTACATTGTCCGCGGACATTCTCGCCGTCTACGGGGCGACTACTCGCGCAATATGCATCGCCTAGCGAGGCTCGCGTTACGAATTACGCGAGAGCGGGTGCGCGTAATATACGCCGCCGTATATAAACGTAATGCGAGATTTCGTGCCACGGAAACCGGCCGTTACACCCGGCGCCAATTTCGAGCGGCAGAGGAAGCTAGACAAGGTCCAGAGAGCTGCGAGCGTTCGAGCTCCGCGCTGACACGACGGGGATTAGGAATCGATCGCGCGTACACGCGATCGGAAATACGCGCGGAGGTAAAAGTCTCGCGTCCCGAAAGCGCAAACGGAACCTCGTCAGCTTACAGATCGACGAGTCGACACGGCGGATCTATTATTCGCGGATTTGACGCGCCGGCGTTCCGCGAGCGGAAACGTTCCGTCGCGCTGCTACGCCAATTTACGGAAATAAATCCGTATACCCGTAAATCAAAACGTCGTAGACGGGAAATCAGACGCCGACGATTGTTTTCCCGAAGAACCGCTAATCGAAAATAACATCAGTTACAGGGACGATTATCGATTACTGCAATAGCACATTATTAAATTTTGCTTTATTAATAATATCTATAATTCCGTTAAATGTCAAAGTTAAATTCATAAACGGATCTCCTGAATGAAATTACTTCATCGTCGTGATTCTCATTCACTGAAGATATTGTTTTTCTCAAACAATTAAAAAATGTACAGCCAGCTGGAAAATGATAAAGTGAATATTAACTCTCGTTCTTCCCATGTGGAAATATTGCATATGCTGTTGGTCATTTAACACTTTGATAGCACCGTAATTATTTGCGACGTGGAGTAGCAATTAACCTAATGCGAATGGCTTTTCCTTCTAATTCGAATGCAAATATTACCATATGAAAGTGCAGTTGCTGAACCAGCTTACGATCTTGGCGTAGAAATGATATTACGAGCGGACTTCCATTTAATTCGCCGTAACGCTCAAGAATATCGAAGTTTAATCGTAAATTAATGATTGACGGCACGACAGTTAGACGCTAATTAAATCTCGTAGTGCCAATTAAATCGGAGGTGATATCGAAACGAAATCAAAGTACGCGTCAAAACGTTTGCAGCGCATTTCAATTCGACAATAGTGCGTGGATTGTATTAAAATAGGCTTTGAAACGAATGCGAATGAGAAGCAATTACGGCAAAGTGATTACACTGGCTCGTCGAACAGTAGCAAAGGATTATTTATTTGACGAGGCGCTTTAATTCGATTTTTTTCAGATTCCATCGTCCGGGATCAATTAAACAATTTGAAATTATATTAAATTGCCGGGAAAAGTGGCGTCGCGCGAAGTAGATCACACTTGATCAACTATGCTTTTAACGTAAGCCTTTTTGAGGCGGGCTCGAGCTTTTTTAATTAACTTATACGTATGTAATTTATTAATATCGAAACTTTCCGGGTCCTAAACTGCCGTCGCCGCCAGCTTTCAGACGGTATCATTTAAATTCGCGAGCTATTACAACGTACGCGGGAATGCAGGAATGCGAGAACACGATCACGTGTAAGCGAAACCTATTAGATGCAAACGCCGTGTCGAACAAGCAAATTGAGTCGTTCGCCTACCTCAAGGGCAGAAACTTATAATTTGCGTTACCTAGGGAACCGCAGGCAGCGTTATCAAATGGTCGAAGACAAGTGCGACGTTTAGAACAACGCAAATCGCTCTCTCGGTTTCAGTAGAGAACTTTACCGAGCGATACTGCATTATACGGCGCAACGAAGGGGAATTACACGACCGCGATCGCCGATAAGGCTTGAGGCACTTTTCGAAAGAATTAAAAAATAAATATTTGAGTGAACGTGGCCGTTAAAGAAAGAACCAGGTAAAGAAACGCAGACCTTTTCGCGTCTTATCTCGTTTGCAATAAGCAGTTATTGCATGTATATAAATATAATGGATAAAAATTATTTTATTGCGTGATACGCGATAAGGTTCTTCCGTTAGAATTTACACAAACTTGAATGTTATCGTGGGATGTTATCTTCTTGCGTCTTACTTAGCAAACATGATACAAGATACATTTCCGCCGCAAGCCTCAATTGCAATTTACAATGTGGACCTTCGCCCTAGTTTGAAAACGGATTTACCGGAATGAAGAAATAGTGCAGAACCAGCGGCTCCTATGCATATTTGAAGAATCCTAGCCGTCTAACGCTCCACTGAAAGTATAATCAACCTTGAAATGGGAGTGTTCGTCGCGGGCGAAAAACGCGCGGAGTAGACGGGGAAAAGTTTAAAAAGCAGAATGGAGATGAAAAAGTCGGGCTGCAGCAGAGTCGCCGGCTGCCCGGGGATCTGTCAAGAAGCTGACGGCGTTTATTAGGCGGAAAAAAGGCGAACCGAGAGAATTAAACGATAGCGTGGGAAAACCTCGGGCGGTCTATGCGGTGACGGCGGTCTGCGCGAAACGACGGTGACCATGAAAAGAAATTTCAGGCGAGCTACCTCGCGGAAAGCCCGCGGCGAAGATTTGAAGAGCGTAAAAGGATTTCACGACGGATGACGCAATCAGGGGCGCACGTAAAATCGAGGCAATTTTCAAAAAAGCTTCGTGGAATCGGCGAGGCGGTGCCGCGCCGGAGACGCGCGGCGGGGGCGAAAGGCGGGGAAAGTACGCGAATAGAATTAACCTCGGTGTAAGCTTGTCAAAATAAGCTCAGAGAAAATTCCCGCGGGACTGACAATAAATTTAAACCTTGGGGTTATAACATCGGATGCTGAGTCAGAATGCGTCTGCAACGTCTCTTCCATGACGGAGTTCAGAGGGCGATGATATCTCTATTTGATTCACCATCTCGTTAATTATATTTGGGTGTTAATAACGAGATTACCTTCGTACAACCTTTCATCGTTAATTAAAGAGAAATTTAATATCGAAGAAACACTTTTGTATATCATTATAATTGACAGTTACGTAATTACAGAAAAAAATAAAACTAAAAAATAAAAAGGCTATTTCCGTGTGTATATGTGTGTACGCGCGTATGCTATGTACTAAGTCAAAAACAGAACGATAAAGATAATAAAATTGCTTGCAAAACGTATTATATTTTTAATGTTACAGTTGTGTATTTCTTTGCGAAATAAAGTAAAGTAAAATAAAATAAAATAAAATATTCTTTCTTTCTATTCTCGTCCTCATTCGGATAATCACTCAATGATTATTTATGCGTAATGTCGTTTCAGTAGCCAGTAGCTATAGTCATTGCTCTTAAAGAGTTTGCGCGGCGGAAGAATTTTCCCGGAAGTTTCTTCGTTCTTCTCGCGGCAGGGTGTAATAATTTCGCGGACGCGCAAAGTTTTGCGGCAGAATATCTCAAGGTCCGGCCTCGAAAGGTCGTTCCTCGGGATAAATCAGCCGAAGAACTCGCGCGCGTTACTCTCTTCCACGGATGATAACTTCGGCGAATACTATTTCACGCTCAAATTCCCGGCGCCGAATTACGCGATAATGGAATTCGATCGACAAGAAGAATACGATAAGTTGCCCGCTTACGCGGTATCATTGCGAGTAATACGAGTGGATGTCTGACCTCTAAATAAGTCGGAATAAAATTGATTAAAAAAAAAAATTTAACTTTCCAGCTACAATGTAAATTTCAAACATAAAAATATTTATTCTCTTATTGGTTATGTACTGTCTCCTTGGATATTGACTGGTATACCAAATAAGAAGAAATTCCATTACGCAAACGTTTGTTTCGCGGTACGCGGAACCGAATGTAAAAAGATCTCTCTTCATCGAGGATCGATGCATGGACTATCAGACGTTTGCGTGAGTTCAAGAACTGCTACTCACGCGCGAGTGGACTGATCCCTCGGCAAATAGCATCAGAAACATTTTCTCCTGAAATATCCACGAGGTATCCGATACCCTCCCTCCCCTCCCCTCCCCCCTGCTCGTCCCTAGCCGTCCCTCGCTCTCTTTTCTACAATTTGACTCACAGAATTCCCTCGGCGACTTTGAAAACATCCAATCGCGGTAGCAAAGGTTGAAAGTCCGGTGTTCTCTCGTGGTGAGCTTCGCTCCCAAACGACTTCACAATGAACACCGACCCGAAAGGGGTAAAGCAGTGGTATAAACGACTCGTTGAAAGTCCGATGGACCAACGTAGAAGGGGGTAAGAGTGTTGAGAAAGAGGGAAGGAGAGAGAGCGTCCTCGCGGACGTGGCGAGGGTGGAAAGTACGGGTGAAAATGCCGGGGGTCCACCGGAAGGCTAATTCTTTCGACTCTCGCTCTAAATATTGGAATAAATTGACGGCTGGCCCCTTCGATTTCGCACCCGAGGTCCCATCCCCAACAACCCTACGGCTATCCCGGCCCCGCTACTCCAACGGTAGAGCCGCGCGGTTGGGGGTGGCCCTTATCACGTGTTCGCTTCACTGCGCTTCTTCGTGGCTGAAGGCACCTTATACCCCGTCCCGTCCGCGTTACCAACCCCCCGATCCCCGACCTACCCCCGCCCGGTAGCCACAAGCGACTATTTGCACCCGGCGGATGCGCTTACTAACGGGTGATCCATCAATTTCTAGATAATCCTTTCGTCTACCGATCGGAAATAAAGATGCGGCGACTCTCGAAAAAGAATACTTTCACATTGCTGTTTTACGCGATACTTGGATATTCCCGAGAACGAAATATTTATCGTCGTTCGTGTGTGCAACGTTAAAATAATTTATGTCAATAAATTTACATTATTTTAATCAATTAAAGTCATCTATATTTTTTAAAATGACGTGTAAGTAACTAAACACAGTTATCTCCCTCGGAATCTGCTTGTATTAAATATTTACCTTCAAATACTCAGCGCGAGAGTATCTCGTCTAAGAATATCTCACTTAATAAAAAATATTTGAAAATTAGAGCTTAAATGTGTGGTCACGTAATTTTTATTTAACCTCTTCCTTTTTTTTAACCCATTTTTCTCTCGACAACGCCGATTATGCTCGCGTGATGACGGAATGAGGAGATATTATCGTCGAATAAATGGAACGGTCAATTCCGAACGATCTTTTTTTCCCCGAGCATCGAGACCCGGTATCCTCCCGATGCATATTTCGCAGGTGATTCCTCTTCCATTTAATCTTGCAGAAAATCTCGTTCGCATCTCTGCCGCGCGCGCACATGCATTTAAACCGATATCACACCCGTTCGCTTCCACCCCCGCCCTCCGGACTCGAGCATATCCGCCAACCGGATGCTCGCGAGACGGTTTGGGACATCGATTCTCCTAAAAGTCATTCTTGAATATCTGCACTTGGAACATTAGCACGTGTACTCTCACGTGCTTTGCCGTGCTCGCCCTTAAACTCACGAGGTCTTCCTTCGAGAACAAGTAACTGCGAGAGCCTCAGCTGCTGCTACTGTCTTAACGGCCCATCCAAAAACGATCCCACTAATTTATTTATACCGAGTGCGCGCTACGGTAAATAATTACGTTGAGCCGGAAGTTCGGCACAGTTTGCCCCGCCCCCGCCGCCTCGCTATCATAGTTGATCAGCGAAAAGTTTTGACAGAGTTCGAGGGAATCTCTAATAAAGAATCGTTATCAAGTTTATCTGTTACCGCTATATTAAGTGCTCTAATCATGTCCTTCCTAGTTTTGGTAACTTTCGATTCTTCAGTACGGTGCTTTCCTCGATAAAAGTTCGAAAAAAAAAAAAAATGCGACTCCGTCGTTATTTTTAATTTAAATATTTAACATAGAATTAAAATTGTCAGTGAGTTTGAACGAATAAGGTTTTCTGGTTTATTTGCATCGCCGTTGTTATTAATAATATCGCGCGGACGCGTTACGCCGATTGAACGAATTCCTGTAACAGTTGTAATACGAGTGTCTTCGAATTCCTTCGCGGATAAATGGAAATAATCGCCGTGTTCGCGGGCGTGCTAAGGTAAATTAAGCGTGCATTCTCGCGGGCGTTTGACAGTCGCAATATTAAAATTCCTCTCCATCGCGGTGACATTATCGCCGACACGATCGTTACTAATTCTACCGGCATTCCGAGGAAATCCAGATTTCCATTTCCATTCTGGTAATCAAGAAACGCGCCGAGTCTCTACATACTATCGGATTTTTATTCACGTACCATACTTTTTAAATCTGAATTCTCTCCATTAACGAACAGAAGAATCGCGATTTACACTCTCAGTGGTGTAAACGACTGTTATCTTCGTTTCATTTTACTTAAGTCTTTGTTTTTTTGTTTTTTTTTTTCCGTTTTATCGATCACAAAAATTTTACTGAAATCTAAGTTCGTAATAAGAACGAAAATGACGCTTTGCAAGCATCGGTAATGTTAACCTCGTAAATATGAAGTACTTTTTAAGTGCCCCATCGATGTAAGATTTAAAAAAGGCCGCGGTATATACATATATTTCTTGGATCTTGCCAATATTCATAACTTACGAACTAACTTAACTCAATTTAACGCTTCGCTCTTACACTTTGTTCTGCTTCGACATTATGGATACTATCGCTTCCGACTTGAGCAAACATCCGGTTAGGTAATAAAGAACTTACACCAAAGTCAAAAGCTTCGGTATATCGATGCGGTATATATCGCTTATTTATTGCCTGCATTATTATATATCAAAATAAAAAAATGTTCGCAGTACTATGTCAACTTATATGTGATCAATGCGACTGGCAATAAAAAAAAGAAGACTAAATCGTAATTTTTTTTATATTAGTCGCAAATAATATTAATAAAAATCGTGACAGCTTTTTTATTTTATAAATACTTTTTAATTAAATATTTTTCTTTCTATTCTAGTATCTTTTTAGAGACTATTGGTATATTTTAAAAACGGTAAAATTGTAAATGTAAAATTGTAGATTCTCTTGCATGTATTTTTAATATTTAAATAAAATAAAATTCGTTACTGCTTTTCCGCATTAACTAAACAGAAATCCGAAGCTAATCTGGACTACGACAATCCCTACATCGATTCACTTGATATTTCCAATTGAAAAGTGAATTAAATTTTAATTTGATAGATAGGTATTTGTGCTTTGGTACTAAATTCAATTTCGAATTTAACTTTAAACTTTAAAGTGTAAATCTTGTCAAGAGGGATACACTCGATAGCGGTTTTAACATACAGTATGCTGCACAAAGTAACAAAATTATATTTTGTTCCGTACACATACGCGTGTATATTTACGTATAAATGAAATAATTTACTCTATAACGAAAAATAAATGTCAAAAATTATCAATAAAATTATAATATCCATTATCGTAAATATTTCTGAAAAGATAAACATTTTATAAATGTAGAAGCCAGTTAATTAGTAATTTTCATAATCATTAAAATCTGTTATAATTGCATTCATTAAATCTTTATATGTAATTCATTAAGATAAAAAATACTATTATAATACCGAGCAAACTAAACTTTTTAAATATTACATCACTTGTGCTAAGAACAGGGAAACAGAAGGTTTATTGTTATAACATAATTGAATTTTTTTTCTAATATGTAAAAGGAATTATGCAGGTCTTCAAGCGGAACCGATAATCCTTGCTTTTCCAAATGCGAGGATGCCGATTCTGAGACATTAGCTTCTAATATGCATACGTTGTTACGTCGGCTACGTTTCCAGCGAAATGATTCGGATTTCCATTGAACTCCGAAGAAGCAGTACTTTATCTAACGGGTGTCGATAAATAATCGCCAACGGAGAATGCACCTGCCCTGCGGGTGTAATAATTTTCATACCCATTCAAAGGCCCGGGCGGCTTCCACGAGACAGAGGAATATCGGAAGAAATCGAGCTGAAAGATACGAGCGGATACGTAATATCCTCAGCTCTTTCCCACCCTATCCTTCCTACCGTGTGCTTTTACCCTTTCCCGATAACTTCTCTTTTTCTCAAAGCATCGAGACACCCCGTAGACGTTCCGGATACAATAAAAGAATGCGAGCATAGAGAAGCCGCGGCAAAGGCGGCAGCGTACAAAGAATATTTCGGACGATTATCAAATGGCAAAAGTAAAGATCCGTTTACCTCATTACACATCACTGCTCAAATCAATGTAATCGAAATTCTTTAAAGATATGAAAATTTATTTCATATCTTTGTAAGGTATCTAGTTACCTCCGACGGAACAAAAGTTATTATTTTATAATTTATTTAATCAGGCTCTAAATAAATAATTAATATCCCAAATTGGCCGTTAATTGATAGTTACCACAAAAATTTATTCTCATTAATTCATAATTAATTTATTAATCCTGACATTAAATTCATTAAACTGTTCTTTGTGCGAGATTATTATTAAATAATAATTTATTAATTAGAACTGTTAGCCCCGTATTATCCGGTAAAAAAAAATTGCGTGAAATAGTAATATCCCGGTTAAATGGAGAGACGAGACACCCGGCGTGTCCAACCAGACAAAAGCCACGAGAAACTGAGGATAAGATCGAATATCGAATGTTACTCGAGGGCAATTCGGAAAGAAGCTGACGAGGACGGAGGCTTCTAACATGAGTGGAACGATTACGATCTCCCTCCGCGCGGATGAGCACTTTTACTCTTTTCTGCCGACACTCGCCTTGAGAAACTTCCTATATATGGTGCTCCTTAACAGGACAGCGCGTGAGCTTCAAACTCGATTAAACTCTTGAAAAAAAAAAGAAAAGAGAAAAAAAAAAAAGAACAAGACGAAATTGCGCATCGCGAGAGAAATTTCGCTCGCTCAACTTTAAAATGCGGAAGTTTCGGCCGCGCCGAAAATGAGGATGATAGATTCCGCGGCGGGACGACGAAAGGAAGGGTCCTTCCGCGAGGTGCACGACATCGATCTACCCTGTCCTGAGCACGTACAGGATCGTCGCCTCCATCGATTCTCCCTCTTTTCAACCCCGCTCCTCACCCCTTCCCCGCCTGACAGAGACGACACGCGCGTGTCGGAGATTATGAAATTTCGCTGCTGCAGATCGAACGCACGACGACGATCGGGCGATCTATCGTCCTATCCTCATCTTCAACGACACGTTTTCCGTCCTTTCCTTCCGCATCGCCGACTGCCCTTCTCGTTTTTCCGATTTTTTTTTTTCCTCTTTCCTCTCTTTTTCCTCCCTTTCATTTCTCGCTGCAAGGTACACGTGTCGTACACCGTCAAATGTATGGCGTCAGCTGAATATACGCCGGTATAGTCTGATGTCATTTTTGAGAGATACTGACGCGAGACTCGATCGCACCGGTGGCGTACAATACTCGACGATATCAGATAAATGCAGATTAATTTATGACACCGACAAGCGTTAATAGCGCTCTTAACTTTCTCGCATTGAGTACTTAATGTCGAAAAATAAACTGACTAAAAATGTGCAGGGTCAAGCAAAGCGGCCGAATATGTGATCATCTCACAAGTAATAAGTTTCCTCGAAAGTAGCATGGAAAATTAATATAATAATGATAATAAATTTCCAACTTTAATCTTAATTTCGAACAAGAGTGCCCTCGCTCCCCCTCCCCCTATACTATCACTTTGACACTTTTTCCAATCTGCCTTCCGGGCTTTGAGTTTATAAAACTTGTCTGTTCGGCGCATTTCGGTCGGTCATAAGTTACCTTATAATATACTGGACAAGTTACACGCGGTTTCACCGGGATTCGTTTCACCCGCCCTCCCTTTCGCTCCTCTTTCTCACTCCTTTCGCCCTTTTCCCTTTTCCTGCCTCTCTCTTGTAGTCATCTCCTCCTACAACTTGTCCCCGAGATTCCGAGATTCCATAAAACTTCCTTGCTCGCCGCATGCTTTTTTTCTTGTCATCGTATGTCTTCGTTCCTTGTGTTCTTACGACTCTCCACGGCCTTCGAGTTCGATGAAACTTTCTCCGTCGTTCCGCACGTTTCTCCCTGCCTCTCTCTCTCTTTCTCGCTCTCTCTCTCTCTCTCTCTCTTTTCTTTCCCGCCCTTCTTTTTCTTCGCCGTTCTCTTTCTTCCGATTCCTCTTCATCCATATTGTCGGTGTAACCCGCGCCATTCAGCGGAACTTAGTCTGCCCGCGTCGACTTTTTTCCAAGCGTTGCAGCTTGCAATTGTCGATCCCGCGACTCTCTTGAATCCCGCAAAAACGCTTCCCGCGCTTCCTTCTATTCTACAACATCACCTCTCCCGAAGCGGATATAATTCCGCGGAACATCTCCCCCCCCTTTGATTTTCACTGTTCGCCCCTTTTTCCGCTTCGCGCCCTCCATCTCCTTACATCAAAAACAATTCGTTTTCAAACCTATTCTTCCTCGAGTCTCGCTCGCATCAAATTCCGTACGCGACATCCCCAAGAGACACATGACGCCACTTCTAACCATAAAGATAATAATTTTTAGTGATCCCAGCAGAAGCATAAACAAGGAAATGTTAAAGGAAATATGTATCATCTCAAATTTAATATACAAGACACGGTTCACGCGCGTCATTTACCCTCGTTTCTTCTACGTAAAAGGAAACGATTTTACATTTAATAGTTTTTAACAACTACGGCTACGAAATTTTTGGGACCAGGCCGTCCATCGCGTTACCGCTGCGTAGCGAGCAGCGTTGTGGCTCGCGCGCGCGGTCTTCGCATCGGGCATAATGCCCCCTCGCCGACCACGCAGTTGAGGTAGGCCAGCGGACGCGCTGGTGACCTACTTTCGCCTTACTCTCATACCTCTGCTAGCGACCGAGCAACGAGCCGTGTCCGCGTGTGCGTGTGCGTGTCTCGCGCGCGAGATGCGAGGACATTGCCCGGCTCAGCCGGCCGGCCACGACACAACCTACGACAACCGCGGGACCTTCGGTAATCTCGACGACGTACGCGGCTCGCGCGCGCGGTGCTTCGATCATTGCACAAGATATGTAATTTATAGTATAATATACATATAATAAAGATATGTAATAATCATTAATAAAAAAAAAATAATAAAATAATAATTAGGTAGGAACGTGTGAAAAAAAAAAAATGAACGCAAATCGCAAAGTAACGTAATGTTTCGAGATCAACGGGTTTGAAGATAGAAATAGATTTTTTAAAATCTATAAATATTATTAAACAAAAGGAATTAAAATCGTCTTCTGGACCATTCGAAGCCTACTTAATACGAGCACTACTTTTTCTAATTTCTTCTTATATGGATTCAACCGTAGTCGTGTTCCTCGTCCTCGGCATATTTCTCTCGCTTTTTCGTCGCCACGAAGCATTATATCCGTCTCGTCTCATCTTGCCATTCGTCAAATTCCACGGAGCATCCTTTCGCTGCATCCCCTCGTAACGCCCGGCTTTTCCCTCCCGCTCATCGATTTCGCGAGATACCGTATAGTCATCAAATCCGATGAAAACACGTCCACGTTCTTCGTCATCGACGTCGCTTCTCCTTTTCGTCCTTCCATATCTCGCCAGCCGTCAAATACTGCGGAGACGTCTTCGTTTCCTCCCATACTGTCGCGTGCACATCAACCACCATAAAACGTTCGCCGTACCTTTCGACGAGCATCCTTCCACGATCCGCGCGGATCTTCCATAGAAGGGTTCCATAAAACGTTGGCGGTGAATCGCTGGAATCGTGAATTATGTTCCCGAGGAAAAGCGACGACCTCAACGAAGCGGAGAAGGCGGAAAGCGGCCGCGAAGGGGGCACCGAGGACGGCCGGGGGGGGTGGCCGGAGAATAGGGGATGGCGGTCCACGACGGAAAATATTAGCGATAAATTATTGCGCTACATCGAGGCGCAGTAAGTTATTGCTAGTCCTGCACCGGCAATAACCGTAGTGGCGAGGCCCGCTTGGGTGATATAGCCGTAATATTCTCGGCACGACGCGCGCCCGCCGTTTACCCACGGCAATGATGTTATACGGCGTGTAACACGGGGGCCCTGTCTACCTCCGTGTTTGCACGTGTGTGCACAAGAGACGCATCGGTGAATTTTTGTAATTAAATCTCGCTGAAGTGCACGGCGGTTTCGTATTTATTTATCGGGCGAGGGGTTAATTGTCAATAACCGACGTCGGCGAAATCACGGATACTCACCGTCGAGTCAAGTACGCGACGGCAATCATTTCCCTGCAATTTTAGCAGACTTTATTTTACAGATTTTACGCCACCACCCTCGACATAAAAGTAGATCGCGAGAGAAATTACGTTTTGATTGAATTAATAATTATAATGATTAAGCAAGTAAAAACTGCGAGTAACGAGCAAAATCTGTATCGGTCTCTGTGTAGTAAATTAAATATGTAACGCGTACAATAAAGCGCATAATAAATTAATAAATAATAAAATATTCTTATATTTTCAATTTTATGCTGCGCTTATTACTTTATCTTCGCAAGTTTTTTTTTTTCTTTTTTTTAAACTACCTTTAGAAGCATTAGATTTCAGAATTTACAATTTTATGTTTTACATAATTTATAAAAAAAAATTAATTTAAAAAAATGTATATTATTAAAAATAAATAATAAATGTTTAAATAGTAGCTTTTTATTGCCAGCCTCATCAAGCTATTAATTAAAGCATGCGAATCAATCAATGAATAGTTTAATATTTTTGTCAATTTATATTATTTATTAGAAAATATATACCAATTTTTCAATGTGTTATTTGGAAAAACATTTATAACAATATATTGTCAGCAATGTTTATCGATTTTATACGTGAGTAATAAAATGTTAAAATGAAAATATATAGATTTATCGTGATATACGATGTATGAAATTATTAAGAAGACTTTATTTTAAATTATGACACAAATTATAAAATGTTAAAGTAGCTTATAGACATATAAGTTATTTTCTCTCTCATAAATCTCATTTATTTTCAGTTGCTTTTAAATTATTAAGATTTTATTATATACGCATTACAAGTGTAAGTAAGTACCTAATATTTTTAAACGATATTTGTGATACTTTAATCTTTTTGATGCATCTTTTTGTATTATAGTCGAAGGTATTTTTTGATACTATCAAACATAAAACGGAAACCGTGGATTTTGATCCGCAGAGAGAAAAATCAACAGTTCTATAAAGAAATATGAGTCCGTTTTAAGAAAATTAATGTAATAAAATAATAAATATTAATTTCTCGTTTCAAAAATCTACACAAATTATGCTTAATAAATTGCAAAAAATAAAAATACACATTCAGAGACATATCGCAAAGGAAAAAGTAAATGTGATATAGTTATAAATATTTTTTTGCAGACGCTCGATATCTGATGCAATAACTGTCAAGCAGAGATATCCAATCTCTCTATCTCTATCTATACCTCTCTTTCTCTCTCTCTCGTTCTCGTTCTCGTTCTCTCGATATCTCGGCTCTCGCGCGTACATGTGTACATTTATGTGTAACGTTCGATATGCGTAATGTTCTTTTGCAATAAATCAATATTTATCCGTCGATGTTTGTTATTAAGCGAATGGGCGAGCGTTAACTTGTCGATGTTCCTTTTACATCGTTTCAGTTTAGCAGAAGCTACGATAAACACGATTGTCTCTGTTTATTTCTATTAATGTAGTCGTTCGTAATTCACAATCGTGTGCATTAGTTGTAAGCACTCTTATAATTTACAGTCAAACGTTATTTGTTTTTGTTAAATACTCTGCAAACCGATACATCAATGCAATATTAATAACTATATTGTATTTATTTTTACTTTCTTTGCACTCTAGCAATTTATACCATTTTCCTTGTGTAAATAGTGAACTTGCGTGTTTCCTATTTTACGAAAATAAAAACTCGTATATTCAAAGCACTGCCATTGCTGGTCATAATGGCTTTATAATAAAACAAATATACAATTTATATTTTTGGTTTTGATGAGAAAATATTTTGGTGTTATATGTATACCTTTAGTTTTATTGTAATCTAATCTCCGATCTTTCATAAATAATCTTTTTATCGACCTATCAAAAAATTCTTCAGTAGCTTGAAAAATATCAAAGAGAGAAAATATAAAGCGCCTGTTAATTTCTACCTACGGGTGATCACTGGAGACATGATTAATTACTGTGACGCAATTAAAATGTAATATATAATAAATTCGAAAATGTACGACGTCATTCTCTTCTCATCCGAACGTAAATGTAATAGTAACGAGGGATTGGAATTTAGGGGGCGGTGGTTGCAATTAAGCCGGAAGTGACTAGGCACGCGGCGGGATAGCTGCCAATCTGTAATTCGGCCGGTTAATTTATTTTGCCATCTGGCAGCGCGGGGATCGAAGAATCGGCGAATCGATTATTCCTGAGAACAAAACCAGCCGAACTAGCACCCCCGCGTATCCGGAACGGATCTCTGTCCCCTAACAACACGTGACTCTGTAACTTCATTACACCGAATATAGGGTCCGTAATTTCTGGCCGCACGTGACCGCACTCTCTTTCAATCAATGAGGCGATCGATATGCAGATAATCCCGGGATTAAAGCGGACCTAGTTTCGCTAAATTTATCAATGGCCAATCGCGAGAGAAAGATACCTCTGTGCCGATATATGTATAATACAATATACGCATCCGACATATTGACTTTCAATCGCAGGTGCACTTTGACGGAGAATTTTAAAATAAATTGACCGGCGGCGGTACGTCGAATAAATTTTTCCAGGAGATTTGGACTTTACGCGAGGTACAATAATTAGTCCTTCGTATCAAAGTACTGGATTTTAAATTCAGTATATTCGATCCCCCTGGCCGGGGCGCGAGATTAAACATTGATATCGTCGCATCGCTAAAATATTCATCGTGTTAATGTTACAACCGATGATATCTCGTTAAATGTATCCTGCAGGGCGTCGGTTGTGAAATCAAGTTCGCGCGCGCGTCTGATGGACTTGTGCGCTTTTGCAAATGCGCTACCGATGGGAATTGCCCGCGATTAAACGACACTAGAACCCCGAACGCCACTCCATTAATCATTAATCTCAATATCGACGCGGGCATCCCCGGACGCCTATTTTCTCGGAATTACCGTTGTTCAACGCGGACCCACCAATCCCTCTTGTTATACCGCCAAAAATCGTGCACGCAAACCAGAAGTACCTTATCGTCCGTTCACAAAGCTTCAGAGCTGTACTGCCCAATTATGCCCGGTAATATTTCGACCGCTTAATTAATTTCGCCCTTCCGGACTATGCAACCTAGCACAGTCGCTCTATCCCCTTTCATAGCTTGCCTCGCCGAAGCTATCAGCAGTGAGACTTTCCCAAGCGTAGTACGTGAATTATTGATGCTATTTGAACGACTAATTAATACATCCTCGAATTGGACAAGCATTCGTAATGAAAGAGTAATTTAATATGGTCACGTTTGAATACTTTTACGTGGCAATTAATAGAACCACTCCCTCGAATAATGCAGTGAATGATTGCACTGAAAGTTTAATCGCGCGCACGTAATTTTACATGCCTTTTGTTGTTTGTCGGGCGATTCAATATGCGCGTAAATTAGCGCACAAAAGGCGAGAGATCCACTGGATCGGAGAGCATTGCTAGCGCGGTATATAGGCACAGAGTTTCGTGAGTTGCCGCATTTATTTCGTTCCCGATCGCAGATCGGCGGGTTCGTGCTTTAGAGTCCCTAGGCAGGGGTGGAAAAAAAAAAAATCGATCCCACCAGTAGCACCCGCACCAACGACGTCGAGAGAGAGCGGCATTGCTCATCCGACCTCGGTTCGCTTCGATAGCTCCTGATATTCTCGTGGGATCAGTCTCATCCCCGGGACCACCACCTTTCGGTGGATAGGCAGGCAAGAGGAAGAGAAGAGAAAAAGAGAGAGAGAGAGACAGAATGGGCGAAGGGAGTGATAGGTGGCAGGAGAGAACGAGATACAAATAGATGCGGGGGGGCAAGAGACGGAGAAAGAGAGACAGAGAGATCGGATAGGCAGATGCAGAAGAAGGGGGAAAGGAGAGGGCGAACCCGTTTGACGTTTCGCGTTTCCCCGACATACTCCCGCGGGATGGTGGCGGCTTTCGTGCCTGGAATCCGCCACGGAATATCCGCACGAAATGGATATCGTACACGCTCCACAGGATAACCAGATAGAAAGGGGAAAAGAGAGATAGAGGGAGATCGGCACGACGAGGGGAACGAGAGAAAAAGCTAAAGAAAGAGTGAGCGAAAGAGCGAGAAAAGTAAAATCGAGAGGCCGAAAGGTGGGAGAGGTATATTGCACCGCGGGGGAACAAGTTTACGAAATGCAGAAGGGACAAATTGTCTCCTGCCTGCAATTCGCGATAGAACATTTCAATGGACAACGAAGAACCACGCAAGGAAGATTCTCAAGAAGGTCGAGGAAAATGCACTTGGTTGAGTTAAAATCGTGTCGTTAAAAATAAACGGGTTAATTTATGCGCATAAAATTACTTTAAGTTTGATAAAAATTTAGTAATATCTGTTTAAAACAAAAAATTTTTTCCACTAATGAAAATTGTGTTGAATTAGAATAAATAATTTACTCCCCAGTTATTTTTAAACCCCGTGAAAGTACAATTAAAAAAAAAAAAAAAAAAAAACCCAGATAAATCGATAGAAACTCTAATAAAAATTTAAATTCTTAGCAGACTTAAATTGAAAGTAGACATTATTCCAAGCTTCTTCTAAATATTTTATAAACCTCACTCTTTCCTCTTTTATTTTAATTCTCTTATTTAATTTTTATCCTCTCAACCAAACGTCCCTACAATTTTATCTCGTTAGACGTAACGATATACGCGGACATCCATTTATCTTGTATAATGTGAAAAGGAAATTCATACGATTTCTCGTTTGCGGTATCAAGTCTCAAATGGACTACAGCGACGAACTAACAGCCTTAAGCGGATGTGATCGCATTCCTTCAGAACTTGCGGCTTAATTGGCTCTCTAAGAGGTGTGTACATACGTCACGCGCGCGGTCAAAACAAACTATTCCGTTCGCGAGGGCTTGCAACACGCGGCTACAGTTCGTAAGTTCACCAGACGCGCGAATACAAAGTACACGGTAGCGTACAGTTGTCAAACGGTTTGCCTTTAATGCCCGCAGCATCCCGGGGCAACATCGCTGCCCGTATAGCACGTCGCTACAAGTTTACTCTACGTTTATCCCGCAAGCTTACTTCTTTTAATATGCCGGAAATCTATTGGCAATGCTACCAGTGACTTTGACGGTCTTAACCGCAGTTTAATCCGCGAGGCGCGGTGACTACACAATGTTTCAGCAAAGTATACGCAAAGTACAAAATGCATGCATAAAAATCACTTTTTTTCATCTCAAATTAATTTCAGTTTTAAAGAAAAAGAAGGAAGTGAGGTAATTGCGGTGAAGGTTAGCGGTCGAACTGTTGTAAAGTCCTTCGGCAAGTCTCGCGGCAATTAAAATTCAGCGTATGCGCGGTTACGTCGAAGAAATCGAAAGCAACACGCCACGCGAGCAGCATTTCCGCGGTGTGAAAATATTTTCGTTCACGTCCGCGGCATAAACCGGCATGAAAATAATCAACCAGGGGTAAACGAAGTCGAATATTCTAACGATAATAGGAGCTCACGTAGCGCGTGTAGCGTCATCCGCTAGAATAATATTTTTAAATCCTTGTTCACGGTTGCACGACCGATCGAGAGTGGTCTTATCGTCGAATGATGTTGCTCACCTCCCTTACGCCCTTTTCCCCGGCATAAAACCACCATCTGTCACTGACCGAAAGCCTCACCCTCTTCTACCGCCCCAATGCTGAAGGAACTTGTCGTTCCTACTTCTTCGTGCCATTTCTTTCGACCCACCACCCGATCGTTCCCGACAAATTTCGGCCGCCCTAATGCGCGCGGGACGATAGACCACCCTGGAAGACGCGGAATGACGTCTTATGCACGTTCGACCGGGGGAGGAGGGGGAGGGGTTAGAAAGAAAGAGAACGGGAGTCCGCGGCAAAAACACAAATCTCACGCGCGCAGCTGGTTGTCCCAAAAGTAAATGGACCACATCTCGCGCCCTCTTTTTCGAGGTTGAAGTCAATCAAACCCCTATTTGTGAAAACGACAAGTAGATAACGGCGTTTAACTCAGATTTGAGATACAAAGGCACGGAACTCGTTTACTTTAGATTTAAATCGCAGCTTTTCCGCGACAGAATGTTTGCCGACAGAATAAACCTTCGTAAAATTTCCGATTATAACAAGAAACAGGGATATAAAAAAATTTCTGAACTCACCGTTTCGATGCGCAGCGGCGGAGTTACAGCCACGATGATACTGTAACATATAAATGTAAAATATAAATTGTAGAAACGCAAAATAATTAAAACTATTAAAAAAAAAATTTTTCTTACACACCTCTAATTAGTTTTTAATTATATAGTGAAATACAAAGGTGTCTATTATCTGGAAAAATTCCTAATAACTTAAATATTTTTCAAGTTATTAATTTTTACTAATTAAATTTTTTATTACTTTTAATTGTTGTTAAAACAGTACAAAAATCTGATAAATAATTTAAAAAAAATTATCTTATGTATTTAAAGAATAATGCTCACCTCAACGTTGCTCCGCCGAAGCACGATGCCTGTCCTAGACCTCCTCCTCCTCTCGGGATGTTTGAGATGTCGGGCAGTATTCTCCTTGCGTGCACAAGACACTTGCGAAAACCGCACTTGAATCAATTATAATCACGAGAATTAATTATTGATTAAAGTCTTCCACAAGTTACTGTACGGTACTCCGTTATTGAAGATCGTATAATAAAAGTTTTTCACTCAACGTCTT
Organism: Cardiocondyla obscurior; assembly: GCF_019399895.1. Lineage (NCBI taxonomy): Eukaryota > Metazoa > Arthropoda > Insecta > Hymenoptera > Formicidae > Cardiocondyla > Cardiocondyla obscurior. The sequence continues at coordinate 13,047,415 of NC_091864.1, read as the reverse complement.
AAAACGGCACTACCGAGAAACGGATCCTGATCCGATGATGTAGCTGCTGTTCGTTTATTCGATATCATAACGAAGCTTCCCCAGATTGTTACCTAAACAGAACAAAACTTTGGTTTAGATAATATCCTAGAGAAAATAAACCCACCTACGGCGACAAAGTCAAACTCATGAGATAAAAATACTTTAGATTATAAAATTAAGCAATCAGTATATTATAAGAATATGTAGATACAATCAAAGGATTAAACCACAGTGTTATATATAACAAAAAGTGTTATGTGTAAAGTATTCGCGTTATATATACGCTCAGTAATTTAAGTAATTACAAAAGTTAATCCGTCTAAACCGACAGCCTTGCTTATTGTATAGAATTATTTTTCAATACGTGCGCAGAACCGCGACTTGCGTGCACGAGAATCACGTATGTAAAACATATGTACGGAGCTTCGCTATCTGTGTGTTATCTACCCGGCTGCCGGATTAGGAATGCACCCTTGGCTTGGTGATACCAAAGTCGCGCGAGGCAGACACGTACGCCGCTCGCCCGGCCGCTGCCTTTGTTCATGTATGCGTATGTACATTTCTCAACCACTACACATTTTAACGCGTTACAAAAGAACTTGTATATGCCGAATATTAAATTAACTTCAACGTAGTTCGTTATTTTGACTAAAATTGATTACGTATAAAATGACTCTCTTTAAAGTATAACAAGCAAAAGTATATGATGCACCCGAAGTCTTTCGTAATGTCCAGTTATTTTAAATTATACATTTAAAAGCTATTGCTTACATCCGAACAACGCGCCTTGGAATGTTAACGAGTTCGTAGGGAAAAAAAAAATTTTATTTTTTATTTACCTTCCGTGTGAGGAAGCGATATAACACAATAACGCCGATCGTGATCGGGCTTCAAGTGTTAAGGGTGGCGTCGGCGGGTTTCGAGAGTAAATACAGACGTCCATTTTCAGTCCCCCGAAAATTTATCCCCTGCGGACACGTATACGAGGCTAGTCGTCCGTATCCACTCCGTAATACGAGCAAATCCACCGTGCAGGGGCGCGAGTCGTCGCGGCGAATAATAGAAGGAAAATAAAGCACGTACGGGGGATGAACGCACCCGCTACCCGCGGCGATTATTCGACGATCGATAAATTCGGGTTGATCGATAATAATGACGCCGAGATATTTCTTAGGTGCACTTATTCGCTTCGATCGACGTAACGTGAAATTTATGACACACCGTACTATTACCAGCACCGCCGTCGAGCCATCAATAATAATCACGTACTGACTGACCACGGGCACCAATTAAATAACGTATCTACCCAATTTATCATGCGCGCTAACTGCACCCGTAAAAGCGCCGTTGGACGTTTGAGTGCGCCTTCTTTTTATCGAAATTCATCTTCATGTTGGCGCGTAGGCGCGGGGACATTAACGGTAACACTGATATAATGCGGTATTAGTCTCGCGAATCGTCTACTCGAGCGGGAAATTACACTGCCAGATAGTTTATTACATTTTTTTTCCAGGGATCTCTAACGCGAATCGCAGAATCATTTATTAACAAATTCCTAAAAAACAGACACGTTACAATTTTTTATCGATCATACTAAATGTATTAAAAAAAATTTTTTAAACGTACATTTTATTTTAGTACCGCGCGTATCACGGGTTTGTTCGTAATCACCATTTCTCTCAATCTATAATAACGTACAGTTAAAAAAAAAAAATGTCGGAGCTGAAAAGATTAATTACAAGGTACGTTAGGTAGCGGCGAGAAGATATCGTCGCACACTGCCGCACGTCCCGCTGCGACAAAATGGAAATCATATGTCGGCGTAACGGTGAGTGAAGGCGCTTAGAATTGCATACGACGTCGGGTGTGTTCGTCGCGCTTCTACGAGCGGGGAGGGAAAAAAAAAAAAAAGAGAAAATTGAAAGTGCAACGCAACAGTTTCACGGTGAACACGATACACCGACCACCAAAGTTCCGCGAGGGACGCGGGAGGGAAAATTGCCGGAACCGAATCCTTTCGACCCAGTTCGCCGCGGCGCGGGCATAAAGCGCGCCAGTTAAGGGTTAATAATGCAGCAGCCCCTGGCTGAACTGGTAGCTCGACTTGCGACGCGACGTAATCGCGTTTCTCTGCGAAAACGCGGACGGTAGTTTGGAAAGAGAGCGCGCGGAGAATAAAGGGCCGCATACCGAGAGGCGCCTACCGTTACGTACGAGTTGACCTGGCGTTATGAAAAATTGAGAGAAAGCAAACATCCCGGCAGCTTTTCGACTTGGACGCGGAGGACAAGAGGGCTGTAAGCAGAACATGAGCAAAGGGCAGCACAAAAGGAGCCGGTGGTTGATCTATGTAGATCTTTATGTCGCGTCGGCCAATGCAAACGATATTTCACGTTTACGTGCAACACAGAAAATACAGAGCCTCCGCGGATGTAAAATACTTTTTCGAGGTGCTTCAACATGCATCTTCGAGGAAAGGTAAACTTTCTTGTTTGATGCGCGTCTTTCTGTAATGCCTAATGAATTAAAGTGCCGCGCCCTAGTGTCGTATACCAGCCTTGAGTCATTTTAAGCAGAAAGTTTTTCGTTTGTCACAATATCAAACAACGCAATATGTTTATCTGCAATATGTTTATCTGTAGTATATTTATCAGCAGTATATCCATATAATTCGGTATTACTAAATATAATTAAATATGCATGTGTTTATATGTAATATTTACATTGAAAATTAGTTGCATGAAATTAGCAATGTATTTAATCCGGTAAATTTCAGTAATTCTGCTTAGTACAATGTATTCCGCAATAAATCCCTTGACTGACGCTTATGCAACAAAGTTGATATTGCGGCTCGGTTAATTTTAATTTAAACCAAATGTTTCAATTTGCAATGTTTGAATTGTGCGGTTCTAATGTGTAGTTGATCTCGGCGTACACGCACGGACCGTAAAATGTTATTTCGTTTCCGCCCTTACCGCTCCGATGTCCTGATGACAAACGTCGTCACGTACGAGTAAATGCAGTACGTACTATAAATCGCGCACGGTGAATCCTCTCTTTTATCTCTCTTTCACAAAAATATTATCATTCTACGGAGCTTTCCTCGGAAGAGAAAGGTCTTGTTTGATTTCCCGCGTGCAATAATCCTACGCGATAGCTCTAGGCCAGCTTTGAGATAACCTGTAGCCACGTATGTGCGCACACTCCTCAACTATGTGCGCGAGTTTATGTACGCGTACGGCGGCCCGTATTCCTATATTAGCATAGGATATGCACATACACACGTGCATGTATACATATGCGTGCACATAAACGCATATATGGGATACACACGACGGGCACAATAAGGCTATAACCCGTTCGCGCAATATTTCACGTCAGATTATGTAGCCCCTTTGCAAAGTGCCCGATAGCTATCGATATCGATAGATACGGCCAGGTGTATATAGATTCTAGGACGGGACATGGGTGGAAATAGAAACTGCAGCTGGACGAACAGAGCGCGAAACCTCGTTCCTACGAGTGTCTCGGATTGACAGGCCTGCCGCCGGCTAAGAAGATAAAACTCTCACCAAGAATAAAATGTTTCTTACCGAGGTGTGAATTTATATTAAAGAGCGGTCATTGGAATAATTGGGGACACGGTAGAAATAGATGGGCGATCGATAACGAACGCTCACAGAAAGTCCCGGAACACTTCGGCGGTTTAATTTCCTTTACGCGCGAGTGATCGAGACGAAATCGCGAATTCGTGCGGCTAAAGAGCCAGGCGTACAAAAAAGATTTACAGGATTTCCGTACGCGGTGACGCAGCGGTCCGACAAAAATATCCCACTTGCCGGGAAAATTTTTAACTGCACCGCGCGCATCGTGCTTTATCGCACCGGACGCAATTAGGACGTACGTGTATTTATCTTACGTACGTCAACCCGCCACCGGCGCTTTTGACCCCTCAAAAAAAGAGGGGAATGAAATATCAGTCACCGAGATTTTCGCTCTTTAAAGCGAAGAATCGCGTACGGCGTGCCGGAGAAACGCAATTTTTCATGTCGGATTACGCTGAGAAGAAAAGAAGAGGGGGAGGCAACATAGAGGGTAAAAGTAGCAAGAAGAAAAGAGAAAGGGTGAGAGAAAGGGAGAGAGAACGAAATGGGGGAAGAATGGCGAGAAAGACATTTTACGAGGACGCCTGGGTCACGCGCTACCATCGATATCGATATCGCGCTGTTTTAGCCCCGCTTATCGAATCCGGCCGCGAGAATATTGATTGAAGGAGTAAAAGAATCGCAGTTTATAATTCGGCGGCATTTCGCGTTAGCGTTTGATCGTCTGACCAACTGACCGGGTCTCGCGACGTAAATAAAAAGCCAGAGAAAAGGTCAGAAAAAAAGGCAGCAATTTTCCGGAGTTTGTCAAACCGAAATAACAAGAGGGTCTCGGGGGTGAAAATTTCTAAATCTCCGATATCGAATTATTGAACGGCCGCTGCCGTGTTACGAAGGCAAAATAAAAAAAAAAATAAGGGCTTTCAGGAAACAGTGACGCCGTTCATCGAAAAAGCACCTTCAAAGGATGATATTACGATGCCGTCCCAGTTGCATCGGCGATGCAAAGGACTCGCGCACCGTTAAGCCTTTTACCTACTGTACAAGTACTATAAGACCCACTATAAGAGCGGATCATCACATTCGACGGACACGGAAAAACTCCCAGCGCGCGCTGTATATCTTAAAATTTCGAGTTTTCGGACTACAGGGATCGTTTGAATCTCGTCAATTGCGAAAGTCCGAAAGTTCGTGAATATTTAAGGTAAATAGATATTTACAAAGTATGTGGATTCCACCAGCGATCACCGGACTGTACCGTCCGTGTTCCACTTTTAAGAGAAGATATATAACCGAAAACAGGATTTACCGACGCGTCCGGAGACAAGAGCGCGCGCGCAGTTAAACTTCCGGTGACGGTATAAACTTCCCGGCACCGCAAGAAAGCAAATAATATTTTCCGCGCACGGGGTTTACGCGACAAAAGGACGACGTGAAGAAACAGCTGCCGCCTCGCCGTCCTTCGAAGACAGTTCGACGAGTTCATCCTTGCGCGTCCCGGCGGTGTGTCCCAGCCCCCGCATCGTCCTCCTCGTGCACGGTAAATCGAAGCGAGAGGGTCGTTGATTCGATTAGAACTTAGTTCCTTCTTGCACACGGGGGACCACCGTCGGCAACGGCGTGTAGCGGTGGCCTCGAGTTTCCCTATTCTGATCCAGCCGAAACGCGCCCTGGGAATTTGCGTCGACGAAAACGCGGCGAGAAAAGCGTGAAAACACGTCACCGGGAGTCGGATCATCAGCCGTACCTTTGTCGGCACCGACGTTTGCTCCACGTAAAACAGGAAGGGTTGAAAGTCGGAGGAGGGGGTTTTTCGTCGCTCTCCGCCTCGAAATTGTGTGTATTTCACATGTGATTCCGGAAATAGCAGAAACCGAGAACCGCAAATGCCGGAAAAGCGGCAATTCGGGGATTCAAGGAACCGTGCAACCGACATCCGAGAACGCGAAGAAACTACCTCTTTCTGCATTTCTCGGGGACCGCCAGCAATTCGAGAATCTGAAGAAGACGCCACGAACTAAATATTAGAAAATCCGAAAAGCTCTGTCCAAAAGCGGAAGGCTGCCGAGTCAATCGGATATTCCGGAATATAAAAATTAAAGAATTTGAGACTCCGAGAACATTGAAAGATACGAGCGAAAAAATGTACGGCAATTAATATGCAAAATAAATTTGCAGAGCAATCGAAAATATGTTGAATATTTTACTTTAACGTAATCTAAAAAAAAAAAAAAAAAAAAATGAAAGAGAGGAATTCTGCACAGTAAAAATATTTCATAACCTAGCACACATATGCAACCGAGTTGAACACAGCGCTCAATTATCAGTGCGCTATTATCGGGGCCATCGATTTCAACGAAAAGCGAAACATAGCCGTCGATTGCGACAGTGGACTTCCAGATCGAGGTCAAATAGCCGATCGAAATCGAGAACGAATGGGCGGCGCACGTACCTGCCTGGAAAACGATTTATGCAGTAAGTGCTGATCCGTAACAGCTACAGAGACGTAAGCTTATTCTGGAACACATTTCCCATTTGCATACGAAATGTATCCTCGGTTAAGCTGTTTGAGCTGCAGCTAACGGAATCACAATGACCTGAGGACATCTCGAGAAACAACGAGGAGTACTATATTCGAGGTACAAGCACGCGGCGTTCCGGGTTTGTCAAAATGTTAATTATGTGCCACGGCGCGGTTATCATAGGGGGACTTTCGTCTTCTCTTGCGGGCGGACGATGGATGGAAGCGGTTTGCAACAAACTGGCTATTTCGCCCTTGATTTCCTCTCAAAGAAACGTCGAGTCCATTTGTGCGTTCTCTATTGCACGCCTTGGTTACACTGTATACCGCGATGTACAGCGATAAATATAATATACGTGCGAAAAAAAAAAAACTTTTGTACCGAATTTCTATATGCGCGGATACTTTTACAACGTTTCCGCTGGATTATTAAAACAGCTTATATTAAATACCTCAATTCAAATAAAAGTACGTATTATTTTTACACTTTTTTTTCCATTTTTGAAACAAAGTAATTTACTTAAAAAAAAAAAAAAAAAATAACACGAAGTTTCGTAGCAAAATAAAAAATGTATAACGTTTTCTTTTTTTTTCCCAAAGTTAACCATACAGTAATTTAAGTACGAATTTATATATATCGATTTCTATTTCCGTCGTTGACGCGAGAAAAAAGGTTATACGAAAGCAATCGTGAAGGAACAACTGTAACTCCCGTTTTTTTGTGTCTTGGAAGAACCATATTCTCCACGAAATCCCTTAATTTCTTACGTTTCGAGCACGCGGATCGAATCAAAATCGCACGTGCGTTTCGAGCACGTACGATCGAATCAAAGTCGCACCATCGCGCTTGAAATCCAAGAGCGCGGAGAAGTAGCTTCAGTGAGCTCTCGAAGCTTTCCCTAGAAAACGATTCCCCGGGGCGTTGTTCTCCAGGACTTCCCATCGTCGTCCTTCGCGGTAAAACCATCCCCCCGCCCCCAGCATCCCGCAGTCTAACCCCCTTTACCTACCACCGATCTCGCCGCATCCCCTAAAGCTGTCCCTTTTCCATTCTGGTTACTCTCATAGACATCGTCGTTCTCGTCATCGTCATCGCCGTCGTTGCCGTCGTCCCCAACGTCACTATTTACATACACGCACGTTACATTTTTACGCCGACTTTACGCCATTCTCAAGATCACCTTACTATCTTTTCTCACCTTCTTCAAGAAAGAAAACAACTCGAGGATATTCGAGCATGATTCTCTAAAATCTTATGTCGCGATAAAAAATACCGTATGTTAAGGTAAAAAAAAAAAAGAAAAAAAAAAGACGTTTTTTTGTAATCAGGCATCTAACGATTTTGATAAACATCAAAGTAAACTGCAAACTACAGAGGATGCAAGTAATATGTTTGTATTCATAAAGCGTTTAGCAAATAAAAAAATAATAAAAAGGATATTACTTTGTGAAAAATAAAAAAAATTTTTTTTTTAATATATGAAATTTAAAATAAAGGTGGTAAAGCGTAAATGTTGATCGTCGCACGAGGTATATTAATATTTCTCCGTGGAGAAATTAATTGTCGCGATTCGGCTGCGTTTACCATGCAAATGCTCGCACATCATTCATCTCCGGACGCCACGTAACTGTTATCGCTATTACGATCCTTCCTATCGCTATCCTGCCATGGTTACCTTTCCATTACGACGCCGGATGGCCGGAAGAAGCCATTTTTCGAGTGAGAACTGCTGCGACGCGTTCATAATTCACTTATTAAAACTGCTGAATCGAGAATATGCGGTGGTCGGCGAAATCGCAGGCGAGCGGATAAATGAAAAAAATAGCGGTATCGCGTGAAATTTCACCAGTTGCGTGCGTACGTGAATGAGCGAGTGAATAAGTGCGTGAGTAGGTGCGTGCGTACATGAGTGATTTTTTTCCCCTTTTTCTTTCTCCTTCGCTCTTTCGCGGCTGACATTTTCGATCGCGAGTGGAAGGACGATCTCAACCCCGATTGGCAGACGGTGGGTGCACATGTATGTACGAGGAAAAAAAAAAAAAAAAAATCGGACTGCGATGAGGATACGTTGATTCCTGATCGCGGGTAACGCAACAACGCAAGACAGACGCAGCAACAACGGAACAATAGCATGGCAACAACAGTGACGTGGGCGCGAAAAAATTGCGTGACCGCGCGCGTATGAACGTACGTACACGTATACACGCGTGCGTGTGCAGACGACGACGATCAGAAAAAGGTTGCCAGCTACATTTCCATTTACAATATATATTATTCATAAGTAACAATCTCTCCCTCTCTCGCATTTTCTCTACCTCTCTCTCTCTTTCTTTTCATCCTCTCGAATTCCAACTCGCCCTCTTTTTTTTTTTACATCACCCCTGTTCCCCAGCTAATCGTGCCGACCGCTCATTGTCTTATTTATAAACGCACGCGAGACGCATCGAATTCACGTAGGATTGTACTCGGTATCTTGAATCGCGCGTGATATCTGTCCGCCTAAAATAATGATTTGCTGATAGACCCCGCCGCTATTAAGCGGATTACGAGGGGGATGCACGCACGCGTATTCGACGATAGCGATCGTGCGACTTATAACGAGCCCGACGTACAATTTTCCAGGAACGAGGGATGTTTGGCGGCTTTATGTAAAAATGGACAGGAAGAGGGTCACGTCGAAACCGGAAAGCGCAACGTCGAAGTTGCCCCCGGATAAAACAAGAAAATATCCGATGGTAATCCATACCGCTGCGAAAATAGAAATGTGAAAATAAACAGTGCAAAATACACGCCGGGCGCGGCACGAAGATGTAAAATGGCAACGGCAATTTTTGTAATAAATCCGTTCACGTCGATGACTTGTTTCGTGTGTGATCAGCTTTAACAAGCCGCGATGGTGACACGAGTAAAGCTAGCCGCGTTGTGTAAACAAAAAGCCAATTTTACCAGGTGATAAACGCCACATAGAGGGGTCTGTTAATTTTTCGCACGCTTCGCAGCACCGAATGTTGTCAATATGGCCACAAGCTCGAGTGTTAACTTACTCTACAACGGCTGTTTACTTCGTCGACGTGAGAGATTGAAGAAGTGTATTTACATATTTGTTAATGCACACAGGCGCGCGCCCACGCCCACGATCTACCAAATTATCGCAGTATAAGAATAAGTGAGCGCCTGAAAATCATTGAAAAATAATTAATGCGAGGCCTTCGTGTTATCTGCAACGGTGCAATTTAACCAAATTGTAAATTGCGCCGAGAAAAAGCGCGCGAGAGGTTGCGGCTTTCGTAACGCAGTGCACCGTTCGCTTTCTTCGTTGAGAATAGTTTCTCGATGTGCGTCCGCCATGCAATAGCGGTAGCCATCACCGTGCAATAATAATAATCGTAAATAACGGCTATAAAGGATCGTCCTGGGTAATAGACGACGGTAACTTCGTCGAAAGTGTATCTGGATGGGAAACGAGTGAGGCCTGTCGGACGTGGAAAGCGGCGAATAAACAACAGACGAAGAAAGAGAAACGAAGGGAGAGGAAAAAAAAAAAAAAAAACGAGCGGAAGGCACCCTCGAGCTCGAATCGACGGAAACGGAGACACGTAGAAAATGAAAGAACGATCTTGTCGATAAGCGTGATTACAAATTTCGATGATTACGTCACGACTGATGAGCGGATCCATAAATTCTCTATCGTTTCCGATGATCGGGGGAATCGTTAATCGTGGACGAGATTACGAGCGTCGTAAATTAGGTAATGAGTAATTGCATCCTCTGTATCACCAAAGTTAATCGTCAAATACTGAACGATCCGGCCAGGCCGGCCAATGGAATTTAATGCATAGCGACGCTTTCGGGAGACCCCGCGCAAAGCGGGCGCGCGTGTTCAATTAAGCGACGTATAGTGCGCGATATTGGAAAATATAATAGAACCCTAACCCAATCCCTCATATAATATGCATGTGATAAAATTTAACGTCGGGCGGTCTGCGCGTGACACCGAATAAAATGTAACGGGTAAATAATAAATGGTAATGCCCGCATATACGATACCATATACGGTAATGCATCGTGGCCGTAATATGTTACGCGACAATAATATATTAATCGATAACATATATTATTAATGCGATAACATTTGTAGTTCCCCCGTAGTTCGTCAAACTCGCCTCATCTGCAATGCCGCCGCATTATTCCCTATATAACATGACGTTAATTCGGCGCTATTATTTCGTATTTGCCTGTTCAAACGCAATCGCATAATCGTAATGTATCAGCGACATATATACGTACGTACATCCGAACCCCACGAAATCCGTCAAAAGCCATTTTTACTAGACAGAACCGGTACTATCAAGCGAAACCTGCGTAGAATCGTACAATAATAAACTTTGATTCGGCCTAAAAGCACAGAGGGATGTGGACTTCGCTTCGCAGCAGCTGAAAACCCACGCGAAACCGTGCGGTAATCTAGTTCCATCTAGTGAAAAAGAAAAAATCTTTTTTGACGAGAATGTTGGATTTTGATTGTGACGCAATAAATAACACAGCGAGAAAATCTCGACAGAGAGAGAGTTTCTTCATTCAATTAAATGCACGTGCATCTCTGAGGGTTTTCCGAAAGATAATGTGTATATTATACAGCCGGTGCGCCGTCGTAGGTGCGCTCATGCGAAACGCGCCCATTTTCCGTCATCGCGGAACGCGCGCACAAACGCGTACACGGACACAAGGAGACGTGGCGCGTGCAAAACCGTGAAATGCGTGGTCGATTTCCGCGCGATATTCGCACGGAACGCCGCCGACCGGTTTGACCATCGGTGCTCGATGCACGCGGCTCGCTGATTTCGATTGATTCAGAAGATACATGTCACCACAAAGCACTGTAAGGGGGACGTTCTCTCCCTCCCACCCTCGGCAAGCCACGTCATTTCACATTCCGGGCCATTAGCCGCGCATAACGGGAAATATAAATTGTAATTATGACGGGTGGAATCTTCGCGTCGCGCTGTCCCTCGACGCGTCTCCCCTTCCCCGCTCCCTTCGCCCCGTGAAAATTTTGCAAGTCAGAATACGAATCGCCCCAATTGATTTCAACGGCGTGTATTCCCGCGAGACGTTCGCCGCGTAAAAAAAACATGCATCGCTGTATAAACCCGCGCTTGTATGGAAATATCGATGGATTCGTATTTTTAAGCCTGATAAAAGTTTCTCCCCGCCCCGACATTTTCCTCGTCCCGGATTGACAATAACGGCCAACATTATTAAAATTTCACCCCCGCTTGAAGCTGTATTTACTCGCGGCTGCTCGGAACGAACGCAGGGTGCGCGAGCCACGGCGGCATTTTTTTTTTTTCTCCCGCGCGAATTACAACGTGCCGCAGCACGAGCGTTCTCGTAAATCGGAAATTTGATAGCGCATCTATTATAAAATACAAATGCATAATAGTAACGCGTGATCGATCACGATTTCGCTATCCCGGGAGAAGAACGATGAACGCCGCTGCGATGAAAGATGAGCCAGCAACGCGAGCGGGTTAACATTTAATATAAATTAGCTCCGATAGCATAGCCGGGGCGGTTGCTTCTTGCTTCTCATCCGGTTGCTTGTACACCGTAAACTCATCTCGTGGTTATTAAGGGGCGATCGGCGTCTGCGGCGGGCCGAAACTTCCGCGAAACTTCTTAACGAGACGTAACAAGGTCCATTCTTTACCGGCGCTTCCGAGCGAGCCGTCAGTAAATGCGCACGTTTATAATTCGCGAGAGCTTCGCGAATAACTAAACAAAGGCGGCGCGTACAAAGCGCACCCCCCTGTGAATTACGTGTGTGCGCCCGTAATTACACGGAAGAACCGTTCTGCTAGGCGAGCACTTTTTTTTTCCCCCCTGGCGTCGTCCCAAAACAATGGGCGCCATCGTATCGCGCGTCCACCGTGGAAAAAGAGGAAGTCATGCGCGTTGCCATGTGGCACCGAGAATTCGCGATGTTATGCATGGCGAATTGTCACGGGAGAACCGATACCGCCGGCGACAAAATTGAATTTGCACAGTTCTGCGTCCGCGCCGCGCCTGCTTTTCCTTCGCCAACAACTCACAAACATTTGCGTGCTAAACGAAACGTTTTCTCGTAGCGATGCGTGACGATCGGAATTACGCACCTGATAAAACAACCGTCGCGGAATTGGGAGACCTCGCCGTGCTCGGGCGACGGGGGTCACGTTTGCGCGTCATCGATATCGCGATAGAATAAAAGGATGAAAAAGAAAAATCTCGGCGGCGTGACGTTTCCGAGCGGGACTTTCGGCTGTCTGATATTTCCGCGACGTGTCAAGACTTCTCTCTTTCTCTCTCTCTGAAGCTGCAAGGAAGAAAGTTTTTTCCCGCGGGCATCAGCGATGTCGGTGTTATCACCTGCCAATTTATCGCGCTAAAGCGGCGACCTCTGCCTGCTCATCACATTTTTTTTTTTTTTTCCCAGCGCCCGTGCAAACTGTCGCAATAAAACGGCTCGTAAACCCGGCGCGAATATCCGTCGTTGGCTTGTCGGGCTCTTCACGGGGATTTTCTGTTGTCCGTTACACACATGGGCGACACAACGGGTGAAGCAACGCCGCTTCGCAAATATTCGCAAATCTCACGGCCGTAAAGAACGCGCACGTCACGATCGTATAACGGGACACAAAGCTGCAATTAGCTGTAATCGCCTCTTTAATTTAAAGCTATTGCCTCCGTAGAGAAATATCAGATCGCTTCATCTTTTATAAAAGCTACAGATTGCCGATAAATCGTTTACTGCGGGACAACTATAATTTCAGTTTTTAATTTCCACTTTTTGTCTCGTAGCAGACTTCTTTTTTTTTTTTTTTTTTGTTAATACGTCTAACGATGATAAAGGACCTCTCACTGAAACACGACGCGACGTGTTTTCACGAAAAAATGCATCCGACAAAGAGAGCGTTTACGATGTCTAGTACACGTGTGGGGATAGAGAGACATCTGCCAAAGGAGATAAATTCAGACGTATGCGAATCCGGTTAGCAGCTCAAATCAGCAGGGTGCACAAGCGGACAAAGAGCGCGGAAGGGCATAGCGTAATGCGATAGAAACGGCATCGCAGGACATAGGTATGTATGTGCGGCAAGCGACAGTACGATAAGAGGTCGCGGAAACAGCACCGAGTGCTAGAGAACGGCGAAGAACGATGAATTCCAAGTACGAGCGCGCGATGTAAGGAGACAAAAAATGGAAGAGCGCAAGAAGGATCGACGGCCATGAAGGGATCGAGAGAGGACAAGAAATCTTACCTCTTATACCTATACACGCGGTGAAAAATGAAACGGGTTCGCGATAGCCACTATTTTTAACCATCCGATAGAGAAAATTTCACATCGTGAAACCACTTGCGTTTGTATCCGAACCGGTAAAAAAAAAAAAATTAAAAATTAAAAAATAACGAGTAAATCTTATTGAGAATAAAGTTAATTACGAAGTTTCGTGAGTACTCTCATGGATCGTGTTCAAGGCGCGTGTTCCGTACTTAAGATGTTTGGCTGCGAGAGGAAAGTTAATGCGTTAAACTTAACTCGGTGACATCGGCAAAAAATTAAATACACGGAAGCCGAATTCGGCTTTTCGTAGTATCAATAAATATGAGTCTAGTTCGTAGTATATAGTTCGTGGTATCGATGAGTATCAGTCTCATCACGTAGGCGGTTTAGCCTGACGGTGGAGGCATTTTCTAACTTACACTTTCTTATCACGATTCGTTCTCACGGCTACTTCATAATTAATTTTTATCGTCAAACTTTACTAGCTGAGACGCGCCAAATAAGCCCTTTGAATTGAACTATTTGATTTTGCCTGCTAAATAATCAAAAATACTACAGTTCAATGATTCTAAATTATTGATTTACTACCTTGAATATTTTAGGAACCTTCGGTAAATTTGACTCATCCAAAATCAAAAGTATATTTTAATATGAAGTTAAAGAAAGATCTTTAATATTAGCTTCGATTATCTGGCGTCGATTCTATTTCTGTTTATTTCCCGGTGATTGATCTCCGTCGCGATTTTCCGACTGGCTCGTACCTTAATCCGATCCTGTGTACGTGCGATAGAACATATATCCTCGCAGCCGAGCACTGAAAAATTGTAGTCGTCAATCTACAGCAGTGTGAATTTTTCGAAAGAAATCAAACGTCGTCCGTAGCAGACTGACTCGTGCAACGCAGGCGGAATACTAATTCCGAATGAAACAACCGGTCTAAACTGGTGCCGTGCAGACTGATTTCTTGAATATTGAAGCAATCAATAGAATGTAAATACTGTCAATGGAAGAAAGTGAGACGACGAAGCGGCGAGGCAAATTCATGAGACTACTACTTAAAGCTTATTCCCTTTTTTTTTTCTTTTTTTGCGAGACCGTGTCGTCACAGATCGCATTAACGATTGCTGTTTAACATCGATTCCATTCCAACGGACGTTAAACGATCCTTTGTGTAATTTCCGCAAATTGGCATTAAGCGACCCTTGTTAATCCACGAAAATACTTTCCGCGCGGGATTCGTTCTGACGGATGACAAATCACAGCATCCTGGAACTAATCGCAGACTGCTGAATTCTAATGAGATCAGATTAATTATGACATTTAGCGTCTTGTTCGTGTCGAGTGACTAAGGGATGGAGAAAGAAAGACGGGTGGTGGCTGCCGTGGCTTCACGAGCCTTCCTCGGGCGAAACGCAGTCCTGCCGGTGACGAATGTAAGGCAAATAAGATAGGCGGAAGGAGAGAATGGTGGAAGTTTAATGCCTGGGTCCTTGGCAGCCGAAATAAATTAAACACGGTCTTATACCACTCGGTTCTGCTTCGCTCGGTACTTTGGCTAGCGGTGGTTGGTGCCCAGGTATCCCGAATTTCGTCTTCGTCTCTGTGGATATTTATTTAACATCCCTCGTCCTAGTACTCCTTTCGCCAGCATCTTCGCCTCTCTCGTAGCTTCCGACGCCTTTGTAAATTAATAAGAGCGGACAAACACGCAAAGGAAGGAAGGCGAGAGGCTCGTTCCCTTGCCGCGGACTTTCGCACAAGGATTAACGAGGAAAACGAAGCTAAGCACGCCTCCTCTCGCTTGCAAAAGAAAAGGGGAAAAAAAAAAAAAAAATTACGTGCAAACATCTCGTGGAGGTGCGACCTTTAAGGTCACCTTCATTTATTCACAGCTGAGATCCTGCCGTCACGTCACGCCGCATCGCGAAAAAGAAAATTACGTCCTCGCTCACGCGGGAAAAAGGAATCCACCGATAAATATTAGCTATCGTGAATTGTGATTCGAATATATTTGCGAAAATTCTCGAAGAGCACCCTGGGGCTACGGTAATGCAGATTAAATCTATTAGGAAATCACCGCTCAGGAATATTAATAAAGATATCAACTTTATGTTTTCATGACGAATCGGCATTTAAATATATTCGCAACATAAAATTTTTCTCCTGACTCACGGGAAACTTCTTTCCAACTTCTCCTTGCTCTAAAAGGGTTAAATCTGGTATTCTCCTTCGCCCGCAATTTCCCGAGCTCGAATTGAGGATTTCGAGACGTTACTCGGGGTTGCGCGCGTTACTCGAACTGTATGATTAAATTCCCAAAAGCGGCAGGGGTGCCTCCGACGCGACGGATTCAACGTCTCTTCTCAGAGATACAGAGACGTGATATACGATACGGGAAGTAGGAGCTCTGTGGTGGATGGTTGCTCGTATAGGTGTAAAAGCAGCCTTGAAGATGCGCTAAATGTAACTACCCTAATCCCCGCGAAGTCGATGCGTCTCCCGGATTAACGAAGCGCTCCATACAACGGATGCCCTAAATCGAGTTAGCTACCGTTCCCGTGTAATTTCTCAATTTCTTCATTAGGGCAAGATCGCGGCGAGCCACTTCGTTGTCTAATCAGGCTAGTTTTCAAAACCTGCCTGCGAGTCAAGTAAAATATTAAACCGCGGGGCCGATGCGAGCCCCGATTATCCTCATTATATGAAGTAGCACGAATACAGAAAAATAGAGACGGTTTTAACGAAACCCGACGTGCACATCCGCGGTCCACTCCGCGCTGATTGCCGTTACGAATCCGCAGGGAAAATTTCTTTGAAGAAAAATCACAAAATTTCCTCGAGCGTATAATTGAAACAGACTACCGCGAGCTAAACAGACGATTGGAAATGTAGAGCCAGTGCTAGCCGCAATGTACACCGTAGGATGCATGTACTCCTTACACGTAGCCGTGAATACGTGTAAAGCATAGGGAGAGAAACGCTCGACGACAAATATTTAAACGCATGCAGAAGCAATGATTACACGATGACAACGGATCTTAGTCTTGACGCGTGATTGCAACAGCTCCGAGTCAATATCTATGCGACGTACAGATCGAGAGACGGCATTTTTAAATCATATATTGAACTCGCTCGCAAATAGAGATTCGAAGACAAAAGACCCGTAGAATGTGAGCGATCCATTATAACGTACGTTCGCGCGCTTTCCAAAAAGAAAAAAAAAAAAAAGATTATTTTAAAGAAAAGGGTGTTTAATTTTAAATTTACCTTCAATATCTTTTCTATCGATTAATGTTTCAGATAATATTTTTAACTAAAATTAAAAAATGTCCACAAAAACATAAATATGTAAGATGTTTCGTCAATTTTTAATGATACAATACCATTTCTTTTTATTGCGCCATTTTTTTCCAAGCTCTCTCATATTTATAATCTTTTTAGCGCGGCAGAAATATTTCTTCGTAAATTATAATTGAAGCAAACAGTTACATATGTACAACGAGCTGCACGCACACATACGAGCGCGTGAGAGAGTAAGATAGATAAAGGAGAGAGCGCGTTCTTTTTCACCGCTTAATTCGTTAGATGAGCACGTAATATTTCTCACGCCACGCTCTTTATTCACCGTTTCAGAATCGTAAAAATTGCGGATGGTATTCATGCGTTGCAAATGAAGTAACAAGCGCTCCATCGGAAACCATTTAGGTATCGCTCGAACGACCGCACTTCTCTGAAATACCAAGAATAATAGTCCATCGAAAATCAATTACCGGCCCTAGCGTTCTTTTCTACACCGTTTAAAGAATCGCATTCATTATTCCCGGCGAAGAGATCGCGCGACGAAATTTGATAATTATTCAAATTTCTCTCGACACCATCGATCTTAAGCAGCACGCGCTGTTCGCGCTATAATTTCATTAAATTAAAATCTTTCTTACGCGAAAAGAGAGAGTTCGAGGTGAAGCAACTATTGCAATTGTCGTTGAAAATCATAATGGCGCGAAACGCTAAACGAATTCTGGACTCATATTCCTTTCGCGTGCACCCCAATGGCTTCGTAAAATTGAGTTAACCGCGAGAATCTGCGTGCACTAAAAGTCATCGTCTACGCGATGGATATGGCCCGTGTACACGATTCGCGCCGGCAACTCGTATCTCGCTATTTATTGTCGTACCTCGCGACGCGTTTCCGCACGACAAACGAGCTTTACACAATCGCGGCTCTCTGCCTCCGTCGCTTTTCCTATCCACGCACGTACGCGAAATGTCAATAAAGGGGAGGATCGGTACGCGACTACGCGATTTAAGTGTTCCACGTGTGTCTTACGAAGCTATCTCCCCCGAAACGAGTGTGCGCCGCGGCTGAGAATACTCGTCACGTCCCGAAATCTTTTCGACGAAACATGTGTATGTTTATGACGAGGAAGAGAGATGATAAAAATGTTTTAAATCCCCGATGAAATCGCGGGTGACTTGTCGTCGAAATCCGCCACGTACATACAAATGCCTTGCGATTACTTTCCAAGTAAGTGCAATGGTTGCGCGGGACGTAAAGCTGTATCGCGTTGCATCGTGCTTCGCTATATGTATAGCTGACGAACGCTTGTATTTTCATTTTTTTTTTCTTTCTCTCAAATTATGTTTGAGTAGGTATTATAATTAAAGTATGACAGTAAGTGCAATTGGAATATTTGCTAACGCGAGAGCTTGTCGGATGCTTTTTCAAAAAGCTCTCGGGTAAGACAAGGATTTCAAGCTTACGAAGAAATCTCAGCTTTTCGAGATGCTCCGTTTCAAATCGCTACATCTTCTGGTCGAGATGCCGGCGATCGCATCGGATCGCTCACCTCGGCGTGGCGAACAATCAGTTGATTAGGATTAAGTGCTACATGACCTATCTTACGCGCGTTCCTTATCTTCACCTATGCGTTTTTCTTAAAAAATACGTTGCGACGTTAGAAAATTAAATTTATGTAAGTATGTAGATTTACTGTTTTATCATAAAAATATACATATTTCTAGATCGATAAATAATCAACGCGTAGTTAACCAATTAAAAAAAAAAAAAAGTATTAAAAAATTTCCACAGAAAGTACTGTTAAGCTATCGGTATTCAATACAGACTGAATATTACTTTTAATTAATCATAAATCAAATAATGTCTCAGAGACAAAGAAATCTCCATTATTTTATGTAAAATAATATGAACGAAAAATGTATGATAATTTCGGAATAGCGAAATAAAATAATCTAATAAAAATTAATATTTCTACGAAAAATGATATTTCATTAAGAACAATAAAAAAAAAAAAAAAATCCTACATATAATATGACGAAGCTGTTAATGCGTTTCCGTGTTTTTAACGTCTTTATATGCTCTTTCCGAAAATTTCAACGAGATAGAGCCGCGACCGTCCCGTTCGATTAGAGCTCGAGATGTCGAGATTACGAAATGTCGTTGCGACTTTTAGGAATTCGTAATGTCGAAGCTACAGTTTTGCTGTTGCAGGTTTAATATTATAAGCTTGGATTATACGGTCGGTGAACTTCGCACCGTTGTTCGCGCGAGCGGCGGTGTGAGATCCGAAAGTTTCCGCGAGAACCTCGTCGCGGGGGCTACCCTCGCGCGATTCACAAGATTACGGGAGAGAAGCCGCGGCGCGGGCGCGCAAATGGGGCCTGCGAGCGACGAAAAAGCGAAGCTCCTGCGAGAGCGAAGACGAACCGAGAGCGGAAACGAGCAGACGCTCGTCTGAGAAACTCTCCGGCGCCGCGCGGAAGACAACACGAAGAAAATTGCTCTTCGTCGGTCGCGCTGTTGGAAAAGTAATTAACGCATTCGCCTCGAGAGAGAGAGAGAGAGGGAGGGAGAGGGGGAGGGGGGAGGGGGAGAGACGAAACCGAGCATACCGATATCGTGCCGGGAAGTTTGCTAATTTCGCGCACTCGGCAGTGCGTAATCAAACGGAACCGGTATCGATCGCGGTGTATCCCTAGGGGCGACGCGCATAACGCTAAATAATTCATCACGAAGGTACGACCGTCATTTCGCGAGACAGAGAGAAATTCTCGCGCGCCTTCTGGACCGAGAGCTTCTCTCCTCCTACTGCCCTTCATCCTCCGCGCCCGAGCCCCGTCGACGATAACATAATCGCGGCGGGCGAAGCGTTTCGCGAGACGTAAAAGCGCGGAACAAGCCGGAACAAGTATTTGGAGCCGGAGGCTGCGCGCGAATGGCGGGAGAGACCGGAGAGAGAAACTGCAGGAATTATATACGCCACAGCAACATGATTTCGATGCGAGCAGTTAAGTGAAATAGCCGAGTTAATTACGGCGCCGTTTTAATCGAATTCTTTACGCCATTAATTTGTGGTATATAATACGAGAGATAATGTGGGAATGAAGTCTCCTCTGGCTCGTGACGGGTATTGCCGTCGTCGTATTTGCGCGACCACGGGAACGATTAACTAACTCGGGGAGGTTTCGAAATAATAAATTTTCTCCGCGGGCGGAGCACGAAGTGCAAGATTACCGCAGAATTTCGCGAGCGTTTCCGAGACAAGCGGATCCACCTCTCATTTATGCGGCTGCCTCGCGAACTCGATACACGTACCGCGATAGCATTTAACAACCGCGCTCGACTTCAGGCAGCGATCTCGCGGCGACGGGGAATGATTCTTTGGGACCGTGAGGCATGCGTCGGGAAACGTGGCGAAGAAAATTCACGCGGTATCTCAGAGATAATGGGAGATCCGCCGCTGCGATCCCAAACAACTCGCATTTCGCTGTGAAATAAATCGCAAAAGATTCCACCGTTTTGTACCTTAATTTCGGGTTCGTTAATGGTCCATGACAAATGCGCGCGTATTCGTCATGCCGCGTAAGAGTAACGATAAATCAGACAATCGTGAACTTGACGACATGAAGTAGTGCGATTTATGGATAAGCGATAAATTAGCAGCCATAATAGAATTACTTACCAAACTGTACAGCATCGCCCTCTCGCGTGATCGTTCGGCGCCAGAGCTTTCCATCCCCGCTCGTGCCGCTGCAACCTCAATCGAGGGGCCTTCACTCGATGTGTCGTGGGAAGTAAATGAACACGTTCCAGTCTCAAATCACGCACAGCGACGATGAATCCGATATAAGGATCACTATGGCTAGCATCTTGCGAGCACAAACCACTATTTCCGGACGAATAAATGCGTAAATACCGGAACGGGCCCGCGACACGACTATCATCCGACGAGACCGGCACAAGACTAACTCGCGCAGCCCGTTCTCGCACGCTATTGGCTGATTCAAATATTTCGCATTTTCCAATTGCCCCTCTTCCCCCGCGAGCCCCTTGAGGCCCAAGAAACTTCCGCGGAGCAAATGCAAAGAGATGTTCAGGAAATCTCTCACGAATGCAAATTCTGTATAATTGAATGTGTTATTTTCAGATAATAATACGACCACCCGAGCAAGTATTAAGAAACGTCGAGATTTTCCTCCGTTGCGTCTGACGAGAAAGAAAGTCAAACGGGGAAAAGTAACGACGATTAATAGTAATACATTGCCAAATGAGAGATTGTGAGAAGACACGCGGTAGAGAACGCGAAATGGCGTAGGAATAGGGGAGAATTGTCGGCGCATTTGCGAGTTAAATGGGCCGTGAACAATATAAACAGGGCCGCCGGAGAAGAACGCGAACGAGGAGAATTTCGAGAGATACTTTTTGCCCCCGCATGCCTTGCGCCCATCACCCTTTCCCTTCCTTCCTCATCTCCTTCGCGCGATTCCGCATCGCGAGAGAATACTTCGAGAGGAATTTTCCGCGACGCGGTCTCCCCGGTACCCCGAAGGAAATCTCTTAACGCGATCAAAGTTTTCCTCGAGAAAATCCTTCGAGAAGTCTCATCCCGAGTTCAAAGGTAAACCTTTTATCTGAGACCTCCAATATGGAAGCCTCTCTCTCGCCTCCGTTACGACATTTTAAGACGTTTTATTCGGTCCTCTCTCTTTTTGCTTTACCGGTCGAGACTCAATACATTCGGTATATCCACGTTTATGTCTATATCGTTACTGTTTCCGTTCAGTGCACGTGAATTTGAGCGCATCGAACGACGTCGTTTTTCGAGGCAGTAATATCTGTTCTCAAGCATTACACGCTGAGTTTCGGGGATGAGAAGATTTTTCAAATTTTTTTAACAAAGTATAAGTGGCCACATAATATCAAGACTTATATTTACGATATATATATATTGCCGAGATGTAATAAACATAAACAATGAATATATGTCATGTAATTTGCAACGATAAACTAACTTTTAATTAATTAATTAATATGAAAACACATTACTAACGTTCTCATATTTAAATATTTACTACCACTTAATATTATAATGTTAAAATTATGTTTGAATATAATTTTAATAAATAAACGTAAAACTAATATAATGTTTACAAAAACACTTACATATATAAATACATTTATCACTTATTTAAAAAAAAAACAAATTCTAAATACAATTTTCCGGTCGTATTAAAAATCACTTGTAATTATATCAAGTACACATAAGTATAAAAATTAAAAAATATGTCCCAGACCTATCACTTCAATTTTAAATTTTTTAATAACTTGTATGTGTCTTAAAAACCGAGGATTTAATATATAAATGTTTTTCGTAATAGTATTGCAAGTAGAAAATTAGCTATATGACAATCACGTACACAATTATTAATTGGATATATTAGTCTTTGGTAAGCTTTTATGGCAGTGTTTAATTTTTCTACCAGCGCGGAGAAGTCGACGATACAGCTTGTTGATTAATTAAGGACGGTCCACTATGTAACAATAAAAAAAAAAAGATTTAACATAATAAATTTAAAGAGATAAATATCTTTCTAATTATAACTTCTTACCTCCAAGCAATGAGGGGTGCCAATCTTTCGGTCAATCTTTGATAATTTCTCTCCAATTCTCGTTGATAATCCCGTTGATCAGGACCAATTAGATTCTTGTTACGCCGCAATGCATCGAGACATTTTTTTTGGAAATCTTTGAAACATAAACGAAGCTTGTGCTGCAATCTGGTCGGTTGTGCATTTTGTTCGCGTAAACCAGAAAGAAATACGACCGCTACTTCAGCAGGTCCTTGATTGACCGTCGTACCAATACAGCCTTGAAGAACCATTTGCAGCATCTTTGCGTCAGGTGGTTCTTGAGCAGTCGCAGCGGCCACCTAATTAAGATCACATAAAAATGTATTAGATGTATTTAATTAAAAAAAAACTTATAAATTATTAAAATATAAAGAATTATTCAATACCTCGGCAGTTTTTTTCTGTATGTCTTCAATTGCTACTTCAATAGGACTCAGAACTATCTGTTTTCGAGCCACGACTCGAATTCTAGTTTTCAGATATGGAAAATGTGTCGCTACTGTTAATATAGTCTTTCGTTTGCACTGTTCACGTAACTCTCCATGAGCTTTGCCACCAGGAGTAAAAGGTGTAGCATAAACAAATCGTTCTAAAAACAAAAACCATTTAAAAAATTAGTTATTATAATTAAAACAAATAAAATAACATTTTTTATAAATTAATATTTACTTATGTTAAAATTCCGATGGAAAACTGTAGGTCTATGTCTAAGCTCATGTGCTTCGAAATACGGTTCCACATAAGTAATCTGTACGTAAGCTTTGTCTGATTCTAGTTTGCTGGGATCCACAGGATTCGAATCTTTTATTATGACTATATTATCGGTGCCAAATCTCTCAGCATAAAAATTTTCGAGTCTCGAAAATATCTCTGGAAGTTTCGTCAAGGTTGGCTCTTTGTAAACAAATTCTTCACCGGCAAGATCGCCAAATCTAACACCGTAAAAACCAACTCTAAAATATGTTCCAAAAACACGTTTGCCAGCTAATTGTTCCACTCGCGTATATGCCTCGTGAAGTTTACTAAAAACAAGTAATTTAAAATTATAAAGTAAATTCGAGAAAAAAAAAATACATTTTTTACATTACATTTAATAATTTAATGTGCTTACCCATGAATGTTAGCTAGCTTTTTATAATCGTGTGCAGCTTCCGCTATGGGTAACAACACTCTATAAACGTCAGGAATAGCTTCATACATTCCAGCTGCGTGAAAAGAGCTAGCCGCGTGCTCTAATAAACCTGCTAATCCACTTTCTGAAAAATCAGGGCCTAAACAAAGCCCTTCTTCCCTTCTCGCTAGTACGTCATCGCCGACAGCGCTTTCTTCTAAAGCATTAGGTGTTACAGCGTTTAAAGCAACAGCTCCTACAGGTCGGCCACCGCCACCAGGTTCGAGTAAATGGAGATATTCCGCTACCAAAGCGGCACTGTGTACCAAACACATCGCCGCTTCCGTATGATTTTTCCTTTCCATATGCTGCTGTGCCATGTTCGCGAGCCAAGTCAGACGAAGATCAGGCGATCCTTGATAACCTTTGGCAATTCTAAAATTTATAAAAATTGTGTAGTTTATTATATTAAAAATAATATTATTATTATTATTTTTCAATAAAAAAAAATCTTACCTATACATTAAATCCAAGAGCATTTCAGGATCTTCTTGGAATTCTTTCATCTTGACGGTATCAGAAAGAATCATGTGAAGATTAAACAGCAGATCCTTTACTTGTTCAGGAAAACTCGTATCTGCAAGCTCCGTATCTCTTTCAGCGTATACTAACACCGTTTTCAAGGCTCTACGTAAAGCTCCTTCGCTAGGAGCTCTTCCTCTTCCAACAAGCGCAGATAAGGAAGTCGTGACTTGCATTTTGACGCGCGCAAAATTCTGTAAAAAACATAAGATTAAAGTAACAATATACCACAACATTTTAAATCACAATAGTAAACTTTGACGATAACTTACATTTCCAATTTCAAAATTCTGTCGCATCAGGAGATATAAACTCGCAGCTGCGTGACTTCTAATAGCGCTTAAAAACGAACTGCAGCGAGTGAGCAATGTTAAGCATAAATCTCCACAACGCTCACTTTCCTCGTCAAACAACGCACTATGATACTTGAAAACTAAAGCCCGTTGTGTATTAAACATGTGTTGAAGTACCGATGTACTTTGGTTTCTAGCCAGTGCTCTTAATAATACTTTCAATACTGCACCAACAACTGCACCTAAAATATTTTAAATAAGTGTCATATTTTTTATTATTTTTAAATAGTAAAATAAAAAATCGATAAATACCTCCACCACCGTCAGCTTGAACTACTGATTCTAAAGTATCTAATACGACAAGAGAAGCTTCAGCTGCTAAAGCTCCTTCTATATGGGCATCTTGTTCCACAGCTCTTCCTTCCGGTTGTTCGGAAGATCTTAAAATAAAATTGACATATTTATATTTACATAAATGTTAATTTAATTATAATTAAAATTATATAATAAAAAAAATAATAAAATAAAATAATATAATTATAATATAATTATAATTAAATAATATTTATACCTGTAAGGCATCTGATCTTTACGCCATCTCAATTTGTCTCCGGTCACTCTCTCTTTTCTTCGTAGCATCATTTCACTTCTGGCACTTCCCTGACCGAGAATCACGTCTTCTAATCGCGATCTAATATCGCTAGTGACTGTTGCCTGAGGTGGCAATCTTTTAAGTGCTTTTTTGCCTTTATATTCAAAAGCTGCGGTAGCGATATTTAATACTTGCAATAAGCTCAGAATACGTCTTGCACTGAGTTCAGAACACCACTGCGCTAAAGCAGTTCGCTCTAATCCCTTCAGCACCCATAAGGCACACATTAATAGATGTCGAGTAGCTTCGGAGCTTAAAGACACACGGCACTGATTACCTGCGATGTCCACCGAAGCTCCACCAGCAATAGCTAGTGCTACCGATTGCGTGATCGATCCGGATTCATCTGGATAAACACTTTTGTCCTTAGAATCCCAGTGATAAAGTTGAGGTAAGGCATCCATCAAAATACTAAGTAACGGCAAATATAACGCTGCAACTCTAGCTTTCGCAGCAGGATCAGAATATCGCGAGTCAGCATCGTGACAACTCATAAGATGTCGAACGGTTCCAATAGCTTTGTTCTGTAGCATTGGATTAGGTATCTCTAAAGTGTTTGCTAAATCAGATAGAACGATACCGACCAGGAAGTGCTGTTGTCTGAATTCTTGACTGAGTTCTGAAAACCGTGCTCTATCTCCAGGTACGAGAGTGGATATTAAACTGCCTGAACTTCCAGTCGATGGACTAGGTGATGCCGGAGCGGATCCCGATGTATAACCGGTACCAAAGGGAAGATTCAATGCTACATAATGTTCGTGCGAGCACACCGTTCTCACGAGATCGAGTTTCAAAGCGTACAATGCTGCCGAGTCTTGAATATGCATTGACGCGTCCGACAGCGAACAACAGGAAGCACGAAGGAGCGACAGAACAAATCCTCTGTCCATTACAGATAATAAATCGGACAAAAAATTACCAAGGCTTGATATCAAGTTGGATGCCACGCGTATTTCTTTGCCGCAGCGCGTTATTACTTCGGACGTTAATGCAGCGGTGAGTGTTGCAACGTCATCGCAAAACTGCGGTGAAAATCTCACTTTTCGCGGTGCCTCCAAAGATGCCATTTCCGTTTGTGTAACAACCATTGAACGCATTATCAACTCCAGGAAAAACCAGGAATGCGTTATAGCCAGTTCACGTGCCTGACCAGTAGAAACAACCCAATGTAAAGCAAGTTCTTCATGTAAAAGTCTTCTAGTGGGATGACTGTTGATGGAAGGAGATTCCTGCCGCATTGATGCTGTTCTGTCCAAGCCTCGCGAATGGATTTCCATTTCTAAATCTTCCAAAGGCAGATCGGGATTACTGTGTGCTCGCGCAACACCGCCACTATGAGTCATGCTCGGCAAAGAGCATTGATATGCTATGTAGGTGGCTAAAAGAGCGTGTCTTCCATGCGCATCTAATTGACCGTCCGGTAAATTGGTAATATTTCGCACAAGCAGTCCGAGAGCCTCGAATATAGTAGCGGCGACATTCAACGACTGAGATGGTAATGTTGGCGGTTGTACTAGAAGGCATAGCAATTGATCCAATAATTGAGGAAGAGATCGCACTAAAGCGGAATGCGAGGCACGCGCTAATTCGAGAAGAGCTGATTTCAATTCTGATTCCATGCCTGCTTCGCCTATACGAGGTGGAACTTGACCAGTTTCCAAAAAACCGCATAATGCTAAAAATCTGTAATATAATTGTACCATAAATTAATACATTATTTTACTTTACACAAATAAAAAAAATTATTACCTATCAATATATTTGTCTTGTGGATGAACGCTAGAAACAGGCTCCAGTATGACTGTAAAAACCCCTCGATGAGCGTCCACCCATCGAGTGCCTGGCAAAAGAACATCGGGCGCAATGTAGGAGTAATTTGCGGGTGGCGGATCTAGCATAGCAGGCAAACTAAATTCGCCTGATTGAAGGTGGCCGTCTCTTAAAAGCGGTAACCACTATAAATAAAATTTTATATATTAAATATTAATATATTAATAAAATTACTTAATCTATTAAATTTATTAATTGCTAATAAAAATTTACTGTATATGCAACTGCCGTTTCAACGTTTGGCTGTTCCGCTTTCTTCTGGCAACTAATGTGATAGAAGGTGAATAATAAATGATGTTTTGCGCTTAAATCAGCGGGTAGTCTCATTTTAATTTCGTCGTAAAAATTCGGATTTTTGTTGTGATATGATACGGAAGTAAAATATTCATGTGTCATTTCAGGACATGACGATCTACCAAAAATAGCTGTAAGCGCGTCAGCTTCTTGCTCCCCTCCCATGAGCTGAAT
The DNA here is from genome assembly GCF_019399895.1 of Cardiocondyla obscurior. Classification (NCBI taxonomy): domain Eukaryota; kingdom Metazoa; phylum Arthropoda; class Insecta; order Hymenoptera; family Formicidae; genus Cardiocondyla; species Cardiocondyla obscurior. Next base: position 13,020,078 of record NC_091864.1, on the reverse strand, counting down.
CTTTACGGCAATATTACGAGCTGAACCTGTTCTAGAGCTGAAATTTGCTTCCTGTGCATAATAAAATATATATTAGCTTTATTCTATAATTAATAAGAAATAATTAATTAATTTTTTCTTATTAATTATAGAATTATAATTATATATTAATAATAACTTATTAATTATAGAATTAATTTTGTTTAATATGTACCTTGGGATAAAGATACAAAAGATTACGGTACGTTAAATCTGGTGAAATAACTTCGCTTGGAAACTCAAGTATCTCTTTAACCGGTCGACTCTTTTCATCCGGATATGGAACTAATCTTCTAAGATCAGGGTCAAGACACCTCGGCAGTTCTTCAGGTCTAGGACTAAGATCAAGTTTCAATATCCCTGGTAAACATTTTAATCGTTTTAAATTAGAACCAGGTCTTCGTAATTCAACCAAAAGCTTATAAAGATCTTCATCGCGAAGCCGTTCACTTTCTTGCTTAAAAAAACTCGAGACTGTTAATGTAATGGGCCTACAAAAATATAAAATGTTATTTAAGTCTTTTCATTAAAAAAAAAATACGCGGAGAGAGCATTATACAAACCTAAAACTCTCGAGACAATTCGCAAAATCGTCCGGTGACCAACTACGCCTTTTATCTGAACTTCGTCTTTCTAGCGAACCTCGTCGAGTCGGCGGTTCCACTTTCTTTCGCCACTGTTCTAGACTGCCCGACTTTCTGTCTAAAGAACCTGCGCTGCCAGTACTGTCTGTATCACCACCACCTCCAATTACACCAGACAGATGAATCGCAGTCCATGCGAGAGGCATTCTGTAACGTCCCAAGCGTTCACATGCAGCAGCGGCGGCAGCTCTGACCTATGAAAATAAATAAAATAATAAATAACATAGAATACAAATTATCACATATTTTAAAGTAACAATGTATTTTATTTTATTATTTTATTACCTTATCTTTATTTTTATCATCACGTAAATATGGTTCAGCACATTCTGATATATCACCCTGCAATACTTTCTCTAACCGTATAACAAGAAACAAATCAGGACTGGGCTTATTAATGCTCAATACGCAACTCCTAGCTAAAGTGCTTGCATCGCTATAAGCAATATGCCCTCCAAGCATTCTTTTTAATCCTTCTGAATTCATATCGACATAGAAATTCTCCGACACCTAAAATATAATAAATTTGCAAAGAAGATTATATGCAGTCTTGAAGTTGTAATTTTAATTATAAAAATATCATACCTTTTTCTTTTCTTTGGCATCATACAATGCGAGACTTGCAAATATAGGCTCCACTTCTAGTTCTAATTTTAATTGTAGACACTTCACAAGAATTTTATGAGCAAAAGGCTCTGTAGGTTCAGGCGCAACACTGATTTCTTGCCACTCGTCGTCAGGAGAAGTCGGAGGAGAATAAAGCGGAAATAAGGCTTCCTAAAAAATAAATATTTTATTAAAATAAAACAAACAAACTTGTTGTTTTTTTAAGATATATACCTGTCGATCTTCTAATCTCTTTTGTTCGTTCATCTGATCGATCGTTTCGAGACAAACTCGATCTAATAAACTTGGTAAAAGAGGATCATGTTGCGAATGTCGTAAATCCAAACTTGCCCAGGATCCTCTCGGAGTATCTCCGGAATTGGACAAGTCATCCTCTTCGCTCGGCGATACACAGCCATTTGCATCTTCTTGATCTACCTAATACATATTACTTTTATTTACTACTTGTCACGAGTTAATTTTATTTTCAGTACTAAATACCTCGAAATCTTGTCTAGGTGTATCCTGAAGCAATCTGTCTCTGGCAATAGGTGAGATTCTACCTTTGTATTTGCGATGTATTACGACCCAATCTGAAGTAAAACTCTCAATACATCTTTTCACGTAAGGCGATACGGTATCACTAGAAACCAAGCGTTAAAAAAATTAATTAAAAGTTTTAAATAACTATATTAAAATTATTTTAACTATATATTTTTTTTTACATTGATTCATGTGGTACAATTGGCTCTTCGGTTCGAATCTTTCTCTTTATAACTCTCAATTCAACATCCCTTGGTGGAAAGTCTAGTATTGGTTTTAAAGGATCACGATCTAGCACTGATTGATGTTGGGCTAAGAATTCTTCATAATCAAGTGGTTCTAATACCTCACATAAGGACATCTGTAAAAAAATTAATAAATTTATTTACTTAAGAATTAATTTACTTAAGAATTAACTGCATTTTTTATTTTTTATTTTATTTTTATTTTATTATTTTCCAAAAGAAACTGCTTACTGTGGAAGAAAATCCTGATACACTGCTACCACTTTTAGATAAATCTCGGGAATAAGAGGTAGAAGTAGCAATTTGTCTCCTTACATCAGCAGCATGTTGCTTATTTAACTTGTGAGCAAATGCACGCTGTACTGAAGACATTATGACTATGTTTGAAAACTCACTGCTAGTACTGAAAATCTACAGTATGTATAACATCAACCATAGATTTCCAGTACTTGCAGTACACTTTTTAAACCCAGTTTTCAACTATCTCAGCCAATTATTTTAACAATCCTGTAACTAAAACAGTTTTTCTATTATTTTTGCTCCAATAATCATATGTATTAAATATACTAATTATTATTATATAGTCAAAAGATTTTGCATACCGAACTAGCATATCTAACATTACAACAAACTTGAAAATAACGATACAATTAGAAAATAATAATTAATATTTATAAGTTGTGAGAGTAGCTTGGAAATGGAGCAGAAACTGCAGACATGCTTAAACTGAGTATGAATAACGAAAATATGTGATTTTCACATTGAATGTTACTTACGTTAATTCAAATTCATTAAGAACGAGACGGCTATAAATAACCAAAAACATTAGCGAAAATCCACTTTACTTCAATATCTCCTTTGACGCGTTTTGACGTAAGTACTCCACCATACTCCACTTCCTAAGTATTCCTGACGCCGTTCTGTCTCTTTGACACTAGGTCCCTCGGATGTCCGTTGTCTAAACTAGCAACTCAATCAGACTTCTAAATTCCTTACCGCCAAGAGATATGTAACTCAGCGTTTATCATATTGTAGTATGGCGATACCAATATCGACGCCACTAAAAACTCTCAAGTAAAAAAAAAATGTTACTTTTGTATAAAATTATATATAATTAATAAATGCATTTTTTTAATAAAATATAACATTTCTCATGTACGTACATGTTAAAAAAAAAATAAATTACATAAATAATGAATTAATTTTTTTTCCTGTGGAATGCGTATTTCTTTTTAATTTGTTTTTTTTTCACATTGAGGAAAATGATAGTGGCGATGAATAATACGTCAATTTGATAGCAGAAAATTCGCAACGTCAACGTCGACAGGATATTATTTTTACTCGTTTTATTTGTGCTTAGATAAGTAATAAGAATAATTTTATAAAAATGGCAAAAATTAACGAAGACATATATTTGGAGCATATTCCATCAACATTATACAATCAATTAATTTACGAGTTAAACAAAAACTCAACCTGGCAACTGCTTGCTCGTCACGTAGCTGAACAACTTGGATATCAAAGGTAACAATAAACACATCAAATAATCTTGATAAAAGTCAACTACTTGTTTTTAACAAATCTTTATATATTTGCTGTACTTAGAAACTTATGGGTGGAGTCATTAAAACGAAATACTGGAACTGGAAAAACACCAGCAGACAATTTACTTTTTGAACTAAATATAAAAATGTGCACAGTTGGAATACTGTGCACCTTACTCAAGGACTGTGAACTTAATAATGCTTTGTCAGTCTTACATTATCCAGGTATACATTATTCAAATTTACACAACTATGAACAAAATATTTCATGACAATTATAAATTATTTTATTAAATTTTTATTAGAACCATCAATAATTATTAAACAACCCACTGATGACATAGAAGGTGATAATTTAGAAATACCTTTTGGTCAGCAACTTCGTCTTTCTTGCAAGGCTACTGGTATACCATCACCAAGTTACCAATGGTGTCATAATAATATTGAGCTGCAGGAACAGCAAAGTTGTGAACTTGATATCGTTATAAACAGGTAAAAATATTGCCTAAATGTAATGGGACAAGTTAATTGTATTATGATTTCTCATAGCTGTGACCAAGCTGGAAAGTATAATTGCAAAATTTTACAAGTCGCCAATGATAAAGAGACAGTAACATCTGTATTACAAACAAAATCAGTTTTTGTAAATATATCTCGTATACCTGTGGGTATAACGCAGCAACCACCTGCTTTCTTAGAAATTAAAGAAGGCGAAGAATTTATAATTAAATGTATAGCACATGGTCATCCTGAACCACACTATCAATGGTTCAGAGATAATACCCAATTAGAAGGAGAAACATCTAATATATTACACGTAAGTATACTTTACATTAACAAAGATGTATTTTATAATAAAAAAAGAAAATTAATATTTCAGATAAAACACTTCAACTCTAAGTATGAAGGAAAATATCATTGTTACATAAGCAACGAAATAAATGAAATAATCACTCAAAGAAGTCATATTATGGTAAAAATTATATATCGTATAAATCCATTATTTTACGAAAATTCTGAATAAAAATTATAATCGTAATTTTGCTTATAATCTTATTATAACAATATAATTTCTATTTATACAGTTGGATCTTCCTCGTGAAAAAGCAGTTGCAAAAATAGCTTTAATTATTGCAAATGATGATTACGATAATCACGCGTGTCTAGAGACACCTAAAAATGATGCTGCAAAAATTGGCAATTTGTTAAAGGAAATAGATTTTAAAGTAATCTGCCTTGCAAATTTGTCACTTGAACAGATGAGAAATGCTATAAAAATATTTGGTGAAGTTTTAACGGAAGGAGTTTATGGTAAATTTTTGTAAATATATTGTACGGAAATATAATTCTCTTATTAAAATTTTATTATTATGTAGGATTGTTTTACTATGCTGGACATGGTTTTAAGATGCAAGAAAGTTATATGCTTGCTGTTGATGCGCCTGCATCTTATTTAAGAAAAGATGCAATTTGCGAGAGTGAATTGCTAGCGATATCGTTAAAAAATGATCCAGCTCTTTTAGTAACGATATTGGATATGTGCCAAACTGTACCACCAAAGTAAGAAATTTAATCATTTTTTATTACTATATAAATACTAAAAAATTAAGAATAATGATATCGTTAAGACGAATAAATATTCAAATATATTGTATAAAAAAATTAATGCTTTTTAGAGAATGTAATCCTGATATTCATAACGAAATACCAAAAGTCAAAGAGTATAAAAGTGGAAAAAATTTACGAAATTTAATACAAGCATATTCGACATCTAGTCATCGTCCTAGTTATGAAAGAATAAATAGCAAATATGGATTATATGCTATGCATCTCAGCAAATATATTAATAAAAATATCCCAATTATCAAAGTATTTGAAGAAGTAGGAAAATGTAAGCATGAAAAAATTTGATATATAATTTCAATATTTTCTATTAATAATATTATTTAATTTATATTTGCAGCAATAGACAAATTATTAAAGGGGACAGAACGTAATCAAATTCCAATGTTTGCCTTAACCGTTACCAAACCCTTCCGCCTCACAGATGCAGTTTATAAAAGTAATTATTAAATACAAAGGTTTTTTTCTTACAATACAAATTACAAGTTTTTAAATCATATTATGTACATCAATATGATTACAGGAGCTCCATCATCTACGCTTAATCATTTAAATAAATTAATAGCTTTTTCACCTAAATCTTTTGAAATAAACTTCAAGAAAGCTGATATTTCTGCTAAAGCTGTGATCTCCTTATTTATGGAGCCTTATTTAAATATCATTAAGATTTCAGTATATAATTTAGACGATTTAGAAGTACATTTTTTTAACTCTGTACCTACAAAACAAAATAATTTGTTTCAAACTGCAAGCTCCAAACATGAATGCTGGATATATAATCCACAAATATCTCAGGTAAAATATCTAAATTTCATCATTTGCGTACCTTAAATATATTCATATTGCGGAATTTTATTTTACAGGGATCTTTGGTTGTGTCTGTTTCGAAAAATGGAACTCGTATTGGCGCATCGTTGTTGCACATTAAAAATTATATTCCACTAATATTAGAAACCATTAATATCTAACTTATTATGCATAATATATAAATTTAATTAATATGTTTTAATTATAAATGAAATACAATTTATATATACATGAAATACGTTATACACTGCAAATAATCTTGTATCGCATGTTTTTATTGAAAAATATAAAATTACGTTATATAAATGCCAGAGCACTTATTTTTTTAAGGCAACAACAAATGACCGATTAAAAACAATTAAGCAAATTTTACTTTCAACTATTTTCCAAATAATGATATTTCTATTGTAAGACATTTACACTGTAATGATTTATAAAAGTTGCAATCCAAGGACCACCAACATTATTTACATATTTACGAGTAAAAACATAATTACATATTAGCAATTCTTTTAGCTTAGAGAGGTCTGAAAATGAAGTAATTGAATCTAATATTTCTTTTTGTTCAGCCTTATTTGGGATATAATGGCAGATCGTTTTAATTTCAATGTAAGACTCCTCACCTGTAAACAACACACATGTGTATTAGAATGGTACTCTAATGTTAATGTTTAATAATTTTCTTACCTGTTGTCTTAGCTTCAACATTGCACAAGAAATGCAATGTAATATCTTCCTCTCTTACCGCAATCAGTGATCTTTGGTAAGGGCTAAGGCTTTCAATCTTTGCCCTTAATACTTCAATCATATTTTCAGCTACAAGGCCTTCCAAGGAATCAAAATCTTTGTTTGCTAAAGCCTTAGATATTACTGTTGTTGCCTACAAATGCAAAAATATAATTATCGACCTTAGAATAGTTGCACAACGGCTTTTAATCAGTTTTGAAAAGTCTCATACGTATTTAGCTCCAGCAAGGGCGTCAGATATAAGAAATTCTTTGTCTATGTATGGTAGAGTCGTAAGAGACAGATACAAAAGACAAAACGGAGTCCAAAGAGACGGCGAGAACGCATCGGCGCCGGCTACGAGCATAGGCAAAGCAGCCGGCGACTCAGAATCCGAATCGGTGCTGTAGACTCTGCAGACTGTGATATTTCGAGGTGAAATGGACAACAAGTTCGCCTCGTTGCAATGCCATGTGATTTTCGTTCGTATTTTGTTTCTATAAATGACACATGCGGCAACTCGTCGCAGATTACACGACACACTTCTTCTAATTGTCGGAACCAACATCGTGATTTGTATAAAATAATGTACAAATCTTCCACGGGCATCAAAGTCTTGAGGCACAAGATGCTTATTCTAACCTATTCTTTAAAACAGTAAAGGTCGCGTTCGCGTCCGGGACAATATATGTGAGGATTCATTTGAAACTCTGCGATGTGTTGTTATTGATAACGTTGCACCACATATGAATTTTGCCACGTCTTTCGCGAAAACATGTTTATTATTCAATTTTCAAACGGTCGTTTAATTTTAGGGTTTTGTAATTGGCGCCCGTTACAAGTTATGCAAGAACAATTTAAGAAAGTTAAAGCTCTTGCACATATTGAAGGGTTTAATTATAAGTTTATAAATAAATCGATTAATCACAATTAAAAAATTGCATGAATAAATAAAATGCATAATTTTAATTAATCGGTTTAATTTTTTTTTTTTTTTACATGTAGTCTTAACCAAATTGACTAATAGCGATCGTACATTTTAACTGACAAACTTTTAACATTATTTTTCTTGCATTTGTCTGTGATTTGGTAGAAACATATGCAAATCGTATTTTAAAAACACATAGGATATAATAACTAATTACTAATTAGCATTTCAGTTTGCAGGAGATTCAAATGCAAAACTTCTGTTTAGCTGAAGAAATTTAGATCAACAGGTACCGAAGTAACGAGTACCGGCTCGTGCTTGTTCACTGTGTATGTGTGTATGTATGAAATGCATTCCGTTATAAAAGAACGACTTTGGCAACTTTGAAAGAAAGAAAAAAAAAACATATGTGACTCGTTACGTCTTTTTAGGACTCGATGCAGCTAATAAATCGGCTTGCTTTCATCTATAAACACGTATTGGCAGTTTGGCTGATAAATATTGATAAAAAACAATTGATGCATCAACAATTACGATTTGACAGTTTCGCGTTGTATCAAGTGTCAAACAATCAAGATGCCTTCTAACATAGAAAATTATGTGTTTGTTGGAAAAATGGGATTTGCAAATTTGAAAATTGTTATACAATTGTTAAAAGCTATCAATTTTAAGGAGGTACTGACAGTGAACCAAAAGTGTATCTTTATTCTTTACTGGAATTTGATGAAAAACATGCTGTTATTTAGATAGCTATTGTTGGTCTCGGCAAAGAAAATGGATTAAAAATTACAGTTGAGGATGCGAAATGTATGCAGGGTGCAGCATACATCCCGTCTTCTGTTTTTGATGAGTATGACCTGAAAGAGGATGTAATATTTTCATTAAGTTTAAGCATCCTGGTGGACTGTCTCTGCATGTTGCGTTCCCATGAAGATTCTGCCACCCTACAAATATTTTATCAAGTAAACTTGACATCTAAATCAAATCAAGATAATTTTCATCATTTTAGATTAGTTTTAAGCTTAAAAAAAAATTTTATTTATAATAGGGCACAGGTTATCCTTTAAGCATTATCATTGAAGAGGACAGTGTCATAACAGACTGCTCACTGAGAACTTTGGAAGTAGAGACAATGTTGGACTTTCATTTTAAACCAGAAGACGTCGTAAATAAAGTAGTACTTCAAACAGAATTATTGAAAGATGTCATGGGCGAGTTAGATTCAACTAGTGAAGTGGTTGAGGTATAATAGGCAACATTAATTTAACCCTTAAAGTAGCTAAAAATTTATATTTAAACATTAAAATATAATAATTGTATTTTAGTTGTGCTTATCACCAGAAAAACCTTACTTCAGAATTAGCACAGAAGGATTAGGTGGTGTTTGCCATATTGACTTGCCACACAACAGTGATTTGATAGGCACTTTTCAATGTACATTAACAGCAACATCAATATTCAAATTGATGCATATTAAACCGGCAATGAAAGCATTATCATGCTCTAAAAAGGTTTCCTTGAGAACTAATAAAGCCGGCTTGTTGTGTTTTCAGTATCTTATTGAAACTGAAAATGGACAAACCTGTTACATAGAATATTATGTAAGACTTCATAATAAATTATACAATAAAATTATTGATTTAATACTAATTTCTGTATGTATATTTTTTGTATACTTTTTAAATTTAGCATGTATATTTTTTAAATTTATTATACTTGATACAATATTGAGTATATAATAAATGTTTAATTGTATTTTATTTACAGATTTCTCCATTACTTGAAATCGAGGATTAAATAAAAATGAACGGTGAAGTAGTAATCATAAGGACATATAAAGAAAAAAGGGAAATATGCTGAAATGTTAATTGATACATAAATATTACTATAAAAAGTAAAAATATTTATATTTACATATAAAATCATAATTTAATTTTTATATTAAGCAACTTTCTATGTAATAAAAACTAAATATATTAATTATTACATATTTTTAGTGTGCTTTCCTAATATAATACGTTAAATTTCATATATTTTTTAAACAAAGAATTACGTTTTTACACTAGGTAGCACTCGTCTGCACTGGTCCAGTTCAGAACAGTTCTAGTACAGCGACTGAGAACAAACTTTATTACGCATGCTTCGACCGTCGACGCCAGTTAGAATGTTTCTTGCAGCTCAGCTGATCGCATGTTTTTTCGTTTGGCTCGCTTTGTGTCAAAAATATGCAACAGTTTTCGAAAGAAGAAAAGAGCAGATCGCTCATTAATCCTGACAATCCTTTGGTCTTCCTGGAGCTAGCAATTGGTCCCGAGAAAGGTACACGCGAGGTTATGGTTTGTATATCTGCGTAAATACCGGGTCGAATAAATTATGAATCTGTATTTTTGCAGTGGGAAGAATTATAATAGAACTGTTCAAAAATGTCGTTCCACGAACGGCAGAGAATTTCCGTGCGTTGTGCACTGGCGAAAAAGGTGCCGGTATACAGGCTCCAAAGTTGCATTATAAGGGAGCTATTTTTCACAGAGGTATTCATTACTATAATCTAGAATGTTCATTTTCCTACTCGATCATGCTCGATGAAACTTTATTTTAACTTTGCCAATTATTCAGATAATCTTTTTGTTACAGTAGTATAGTAATTTATCTCAATTGACATATTTTTTGTTGCTGCAATCAGTATTTATAAATTACAAATTAAATTTCTGTTTGCTATTAAAGATAAAAGGGATTCAGGTTTGATTTATTAAGAGAATTTATTAGCATATCTATATATAATTTATTGCTACAGTCATTTCACAGTTTGCAATCCAAGGTGGTGATATTGTCAATTTTAATGGCAGTAGTGGAGAAAGTATTTATGGTCCTCACTTTGATGATGAGAACTTTACATTGAAACATGTTTCTACTGGACTACTTAGCATGGTAAATGAAGGTCAGCCAAATACCAACAGTTCTCAGTTTATTATTACTGTTAACCCATCCACACACTTAGATGATACCAATGTGGTATTTGGAAAGGTTGTGAAAGGCATGAGTGTAGTGTTAGAAATTAGTAAAGTAAAAACTGAAAAAGATAGACCAATTGAGGTAAGTCTAGTTAAATTACATAGATAATAATTTCTTAAATTTATCATATATTATATGTAACATTATTATTTTATTCGACCTTTATAGAAAATAAGTATTGTTGATTGTGGAGAAATAAAGAAAGGTGAAGGTTGGGGATTAGAAGAAAATGATGGAACTGAGGATATTTATACACCATATCCTGAAGATTGGAATTATTCTCAACATGTCGACAAGCTCACTGTAAAATTATTACTTGTATATTACTAAAGCTTATTTGCATGCTAATGTATAAAATTAAATTTTGATTTGGATTTATTCACATTTTTTAGCACAAATATATGGAGACAGTAATAAGGAAAATAAAAGATTCTGGAAACAGTTATTTTCTAAATAAGAATTATTTGGAGGCTTGTAGAAAGTATAAAAAAGCATTACGATATTACAACTGGATGGGCAAGCAACAAATGTCTGATACATTTTATTCCTCACTGGCGGATCTTAAATTAGCTTTATTTCTTAATTTAGCTGCTGTATATTTAAAGCAGGAAGAGTATCGTAAAGCTATAGATAATTGTAATGAGGTAAGTAATTATGTTTTACAAGAAAATCACAAATATAACGTTGTCTTAATACGTTATTTATATCAGGCTTTGACAGTGAATAATATGAGTAGTAAAGCGCTGTTCCGAAGAGGACAAGCTTATGCTTGTACAAATGAGTACACACTTGGGTTAAGAGATTTCAATCAAGCATATGAGATATCCGGGAATAAGACTATATTAGAGAAAATAGACACACTAAAGAAAAAGCAAACCGCTTATGTAAATGAGGAAAAAAAAGCCTGTCAGAAAATGTTTAAATAAATATATTTTTTAATAATTTTAATGTAAATACAGATAAAAGAATTTAATTAATTTTTCTATTTTTTTAAATTTTTGGTAAAAGTTAATACGAAATTGGTTCAAAAACTCTGTTATTCTTATTAATATAAAAATTACGGTAACAAGAAGAATAAGATTTTTTTTTACAAATTATTTACTTTTATATGTAGGTCAGCATGTTCAATTTCAGTCAATCAATGTAAAAATCAATACTCAATATGTCATATAACAATGTATAATATGTCATAGTACTTATCATTAACGTTATATGTGTATTTATACATAACGTTAATGTATACGTATGTACATATAAAAAGATATTATCTGTGATTAGTATATAACTTTAAATATATTTCTATCAAAAACGCAATAAAAATTACCAAAAAAATCTAATGCATGTTTAATATTCAAGCAATAGCATATGCTTAATTCTGGCTGTGCATATCTTTTTTTTAAACGAGATATAAATGTAAAATGCGAAATAAATAGCGCATTATGTGTAAGAAAAAATATGATACTTTTTTTATAATTTATAAATTAGAAAATATAAAATAAACATCACAATTATATTTATATATACATTTTTTATTTTTTATTTTTTTTTAATGAACAAACCCTGAAAAGTCTGTTTTAAGAATAATTTTTATTCTAACTGTCAATTTAAAATCATCATGAATACATTCTAATTCTACGTATACATCACCACGTAATAAATTTAAAGTTTTAAATTAATGAGAGGGAAGAAAAAAAGTGATGATTGAGACTATAGATGCAAAAATACCCTACTGATGTACAATATTAATTTATTAAGCTCGCATGTGCGTAGTTTACAGAATATTTAACTGTTTGATCAACAATTATTTGTCGCATATAAATGTCAATAATTATGGAACTGATAGTTACAGAAATGCAGTTACATTTTTGTGAGTTTAATCGTGCTACTTAACGATACAAATTCAAATGAATATTTTATTTCATAACGCTGAGTAATATTTTTTTAACAATTCTGAAATATCTACAATGTATCTAAATGTAAAAGCTATTCTATATTGACTAGATTCAATTATATTTTTGCTATTCTTTTTCAATATGTTCATTACATGTACTGTATTTAAAAGTAATATTTCTCTTTGTATATAAATAAATAAATAAATAAATTTTTACGTGTAAGAGAGCTAAAAAACTTTTAAAATAAAAATATATTTTATTAGCATTATATTATTATATTTAATGCAGTTTTATGTATTTAAAAAAAATTAAAATATGGTTTTATTAGAATATGAAAGTATTATATTGAGGTGAAAAAGATTAAATTAATGGAATGTAAACGCGTAAATAGTTCGCGATGGTTGGTTAAAATCCATGCTATATGTTTTATGCGTTTGTACGTGCTACTGTAAAAAAAACCCGGACGGAAAATTTATAAAATTTTTTATAATAACACACAAATATTATATAATATGAATGTTTTACGGTAGCGCTCGAAATTAGTAACCCAGTTTGGCCGATTTCTGATCGTCTTCGTCTTTGGTCCCTCACTACCGCTCGAAACTCGACGACCGATTGCCGATCGCCTGCGAGACGCTTTAACATAGGAGTGTTCCTATTTATATTCACGTTAGAATCATACACTTTATTAAATAATTAATAAAATTCTTCTTCTTAATTAATAATTCATATAATTACATATTACTAATGTACGTAATTATATGAGTTATTAATTAAGAAAAAAATTTATTAATTATTTATTAAAGTGTATAATTCCAGCGTGAATATACATAGGAATGCTTCTGAATTAAAGCGTCTCGCGGGCGATCGGCAGTCGGCCGTCGAGCTTCGAGCGATAGTGAGGAACCGAAGGCGAAGACGATCAAAAATCGACCGAACTGGGCTACTAATTCCGAGCACTGTTTTACGGAATATATCTTATAATCTAAATCGAGAGTTGTACAAACTGACAAATGTTTTAAAGTCAATGTTATAAATTTCACTATCATTTATAGTATTTATACTGTACTGTTCTTGTCGATCTATTGTATTAAACCTATACAAATACTTTATTGGGTCAGAGTGGCAGCTTGTTGTTCAAAGTATCCCCCTTTTCTTTTATAGTAAAATGGTTTACAGTTAAAATTAAATCACGTTTTGTAATAATGTTACGAATAGAATTAGCTTTTGTTATTTACAATGAGCATTCTTTTTAAACATTCGCTTTCATCACTTTGCACTTACCATCTTACTGCAACTGTGTTACTCACAAGGCATATGGTGCAAGAATTCGATTCGACAAAATCAAATCTAACAGATCTCCTTGTCCTCCCCATTAATCACATTATCCTCGTTTTCGTAAACATTTGCTCCATTTTCCGTTTCAATTAAATTATGTAATTCCTTACACAATGTTTCTTCACATACTTCACCATCTATCGCTGCATTCTCGATTATGTCTTCATAGTCATTCGCTGTTTCAACAGCTTTCTTAAGATCAGGTTCTATTATTTCCTCACAGTTTCTAAATATCTCCGGATTTTCATTCAACATATCGGGATTTTCATTTGAATTCAAAATATCAGTATTAACTTCGTCATCTGTTGTGTCGGTGGACTGTGATACTTTCTTTAGTACACTATCCACTAAGTTCGACGCAAAACTTTTATTTTCGTTTCCTTCGTGTATCGTTTGATGTATCGGCAGACTTTGCGGTCTATTAGGGCGTCCATAGGGAAACGTGTTTTCTTCGCCTGCCGGTGTATGCACGGCAGATATTTCCGTTTGGGTAGCGACGCCGTTATCGACGAGAGCAGGTCTCGGTTTCATGCTGGACATGCAACGCTTTATCTCGACCATCGAGTCTTGTAATTGTTGAACCTGATGAAAAAGGTAAGACGTTAGAAAAATTTTATATAATTTTTTTGTAAGTAAAAAAAATTGGCTTGTAAAAGCTTACTTGCGTATGAAGTAGATTGCATGTTTGTGCGAGATTACTGACAACATCCGCGTTTGGCTGTAGAGTATTGTCTGCATCACCGAAGGTGTTTTCTCGATTACTACCTGGCTGCAAACTTACTACTTTTTTCCACAACGCATTGATCGCTTGCATCTGTAATAATTGTAACTTGTGCTCGCTTTCGAGAGCGGTTCTTGTAGCTTCCATGTCTGTCGACAATTTCCTGTAAAATATTTTTACATGTACATGTCTATTCTACAAATAAAATAATATACATAAAAGAAATTTATATATATGTATATATATAAAATCTTACTGGATGTATTTATTCGTTCTTAACATGTCAATCGTTTTTAACATACTAGTAGCTTTTCTATTAAGGTTCCTTGTAAAATAACCTCGCCACATTCGTTGAATACAGATAGCAGCTTTTTCTGTTTGATCTTGATCTGCAAAAAAATATCCATTACTTACAAAGTGATTATCAATGCGTCTCTAATATTTTCAAAAATTTTAATATCTGACCTCTGTTACTATCTTCTTGTCTTCTTTGGATAGCTCTATGTCGAATGCTATCTAATTTTGCTTGACATACTTCACTATCCTCATCACTGCTTTGGATTCCCGCATCACCATCTTTTTCGTCTTTGTTCAAATTGCTTTTGAATCTCTCATTTGCGCTCTTCGGTCGCTGTATACTTCTGGCTAAATTGGGACTCTTCGTGCTTCTTTTCGCAGGTAATGTCTTGCTTTGAACGTAATTGTTAATCTTCACGCTGTGTGGATACTTATTGTTAGCGTGTGTAATAATCGGTTTCGCTATATTCGGTCTCGTAACACAGCAGTTTGTTGCGGAATTACTTTTTACAAGCGCATTCGCTTTTACGTTACTCAAATTTGTTTTTGCCATTGGATTAACGGTATTTATGATCGGAATTGCCTTTCCATCGCCGTCCATGGATGGTTTACTAGGTATTGTGATTTGACAAGGAGAGCTTAATTTACTTGGCGTAGGCGTTTTTGGTAAAAGCCGCGAAAGACCAGATGGTGGACGAAAATCTGGACTCATCAGAGATTCTGGTACTGGTACTAACTTTGTTGCCGCTTGCAGCGGGCTCGATGTTTCTGGATGGCAAATTTTTTTTTTTTATTATATTCTGATCTTGTTTAATTTGATTCAGTCAATTATATAATATAAATATAATTACCTTCCATGTCCTGTAAGCTATTGTTTGATGTTTTGTTGCTCAGTGTACCAGACAGCATATTAGGATCTAAGCTTTGGGTCATTAAAGTCGTTTCGTGATCATTTAATAAACCATGACATGAAGAAACCATAGCTTCAGTATGACAACTGGATACCATTCGGTCTGGTGACTTCATTTTCAAGGAGCTCCTTGACGAAGCTGGTAAAATATTGTTTGGTGCTATAATCAAATGTTTAATATGTGCAATAAAAAAATTCTATCACATTTATATTTTTAATTGTGTGTTGAAAAATTGTTGATGCTAGCATTGCTAGCAAAAGCATGCGAACGATATGTGTAATCTATTAATTAAAATTAAACGCTATTCAAAAAAGACGTAAGTCCTTTTAAATTATCCTACGCTAACGAAATCTTCTAAATATAACGCTTCTGCGTTGATACTTTTAACTGCTTTCATCGGCTAATGGTCGTTCGCACTATAAGCCTAAAGAAGCAATTGCGTTAAAAGTACTATGCATGAAAAGAGCTACAGGCATGTGCATGAATCTATACATAATCATTAAAAATAATTAAATAATATTTATTAAAACAATATAGTAATAAAAAAAATAAGAATGTTTATATGTTATATGTATTTAATATTAAATACATAATACATTTGAAAAATCTGTATACATTATTAAAAATAAACTGTAAATCCTACTTGTCCTCTCTTTTTCTCAATTTAATTTGTACTGATAAATAAAAATACATTAAAAATAAATTTAGATTCTTGCACATTTCTACTATATGATTTTATTCGATGTGTGATAAATCCTCAACCTTGCATACCTTTGCAAGGAATATGGCAGACACAGTATTTTGCTTCATAAAATTTTGGTGATTGTAAGTATTTATCTTCACAGTATGTCAACATTGGCACTAGAGAAAACAGATCATAACTAAGGTGTATGTATGTACTGGACGGATTTGACGGCCGAACAATCTAAATCAGTACTGGTTCACTTGTCGCAACTATGAGTAAATCTAGTTCTAAGAATTCTCGAAAAAAAAGATTTCATTCCAGAGTGTTTCGTATGGCACTACATAAAAAAATCATAGATTTATTAAACTCACTAGGTCGTCTGGGAGAACTTGTCCTGTTATGGCTAAGTCTACGTCTAGCTGCTGGGGAAGGACTCATGGTGCTACTCAAGCTTCCAGTATCACTTTGCTGATTCAATTGCTGTTGATGATGTTGAGCTTTGCTCAATATAAGTCTAAGTTTGCGGTCTGTCTCGTTTTCTAAGGATTCACCCGAAAGTGGACAGACAGACGCAAGATATTGAGCAAGTAAGGCGTGTTCACCAACGCGGAATTGTCTACCTCGTCCCTGAGAATACAGCCACTCTGCTTTCAAGCTAAGCAAAGTGAGTTGTTGCCAATCAGTTTTGATCATCAAAGTTCGATATATTAATTTTCATATAGTATAAACTATGTAAAAATGTATTTCTGAGAAAACCCACCTTTCTAGAGGATCAACCGCATAACCATCAATTGATTTTAAGCTCATACACCAATTAATAACAAAAGGCCGATAGTCAAATCCACTACAGACCATTTGTTAAGAATAATATGCTATTGTAATGATGCTACGATTAATAAAAACTAATTTTTTTTTTATATCTAAGAACTGTAAAAGCTATATTTAATTGGTAAAATTTAATAATTATAACAATTAAAAAAAAAACTGCTACAATACTATATCAGTAAGAATAAAAATTTGTACAATTATAATTAATATTAAAAAATTACATCGAGAAAAGTTGTCCTAAATGCTACATGAAATAAGAACGCGTGATTAACGTGTGCTTTATGAAAAGGATACATACTGTTACCTGTTATACTAACACACGGATTGTTAGCAATAGAAAAATTCACCAGATTTTTTAAATTTCCCAGATGTGACATTTCGTTTAAATCAGTAATATTGTTATTTGCTAAAGTAAACGTTTCTAGAGATGTGGGTAAGTAACGCTCGCATTGGCGCAGTGTTATTATGCGATTGTTATGTAAAAAGAGTTCCTAATAATAAATTAACAAAGCATTTAAGTATTTGTTGCATTTTATGGAAAAATATATAAAGTAAATAATATATATATTGATATACCTTCAAAGTTCGCAGGTAGGATATATCTGATATATGGCTGATGCTGTTTTCAGATAAATCTAGATGCTCTAGTTTGATATTTGTGTGTAGATGTTCAATAGACTGTAATATATACTATTATTACAAACACACTACTACAATTATATAATTGCATGTATCTTACATAATATAACACTTGTATTGTACCTTGATATTATTCCCAGCCAAACAGAGAGTCTGTAAATTG
The DNA here is from genome assembly GCF_019399895.1 of Cardiocondyla obscurior. Taxonomy (NCBI): domain Eukaryota; kingdom Metazoa; phylum Arthropoda; class Insecta; order Hymenoptera; family Formicidae; genus Cardiocondyla; species Cardiocondyla obscurior. The sequence goes on along the minus strand of NC_091864.1, from coordinate 13,001,908 downwards.
ATCATATCCTTGATACCTTCTATTGTAAGTATACCATTGTTTGCCAAATTAAGTGTAACAAGATTATGTAACTTTGAAACACCATACATTCGTAGCAATTGATTTCTGACTATTGAAAGCTGGAAGCAATAGAACTTTGTAGCACATGTATTTTAATCATGTCTAATAATATAACTTTGTACATTATATTTATTTGTAAAATAAAATAATTTTAAATCACAGTATTGTTAAATACTATTACAATTTATCTTATGCACATTTTTGTGTTATAAAACATATAGAAATATAAATCTTGTAAAGACCTTAGAAACTTTATGTCAAATCTATAGTTATAAAATCTTTGTAAGTTTAAATATCAAAAGCAATCCAACAAAAGAATTAATTATAGAAGTCTTGCTTTAATACAAAACTTTAGAACTATATAAATAAATTAATAATGATTTTCGCTTGAGGCTGCACATATTACCTTGGTAATTCTATGGTAAGAATCTAAATTATCGAGTCTTTGCAGGTCATTGTCATCTATGATCAACGTGCTAATGTCAGCATCCGAGGGGCATCGGCTGAGCTTTTTAAGGCTCTGGCCACTCAGATCGAGAGTGTCGCACACTAGAGATTCTGAAAATAAAGAAAAAACCGTTAATAACGTGCAATTAACTCCACGAGCACTTGCGACGTTCACGTAAATAGCGGCGACATGCAAACTCAGGAACATAAAGAGAATTGAGAGTAAATCCTGACGTGCATTTACGGGCACGCAAACTAAGAAATAGACGATTTTCTGTCCGCGATACGCTTTACCGTTGCAACGCGATAAGCAAATCAAAACGCAAAATTAAGGTCTTGCAACAACTAACCCGTCGAAGCCATGATGAACACAAACTGGCGTTCCCTAGGCGGACGCCGAGATGTCGCCGTCACGAACACGATACGAGAATCGATATATGTGAGCTAGATTTTCAAACGAAATGTACATACATTCACTGTCAGAAATGGTATTCGTGGTGCTACGACGGCGGCTAGCGTACGTGATCTTGGCGTGATGTGCGTCGAATCTCACACGAAGCGCGCGCGTAGAAGTATCGCGGAACACCGGTTACAGAGGACTGAGAGGGAACGCGGCCTACTACACCTCTCCGCACTCGGCGGCCGAGAGTGGAGAAAGTCACGTACGCCAGCCGCTCGTCGCAGCAAATGCCATATCTGCTTTTCAGTGTACTATCTTTTATATGTATATATATAGATAATAATTATATATATGTATATATGTCTATATATATATATAAGTTATATATAAATTATATATATATATGATATTCGTGTAAATTATAAATCCTTCGAATTTATTAAATTTTAATAGCGAAAATTTTTAATTCTAACCTTTTTTAGGATAGCCAACGTATTTGAAACAGCATGACTGCGTCTGACGTCAGTCTTCAGACCACTTGGGACACTTTCGAGTTTATATTTTGATGCACTTCGTCAAAATACGATTTTGTTGTTGATTATCGTTCTCTTAAAGAAAAAGTAGTTTGTTTAATTTGATACTGATTTAGGTAAGAGTTTATTTTCTTTTTATTAATGTTTTTTGCAAAATATTTTAATGTATACGGTTTCGATAGCCGAAGGCTATCGAAGCACGTGTCTTATTGTAGCCGCATGATATTCGTACCGAAAGCGAAGCGATGAGACTAACGATTCGTTTGATTGACATTTGTATTCGGCACAAATATACAAACACGCAGGACGGCATTCAAACTTTTAAGAAGACGCAATGGAAACGAGTGCGTTTGAAGAACGACCAAAACGTAGAAGCTGATAGACAGGACTTAACCTCTAAAAACGACAATTCTCTTACTAATTTTCCTTCTAATTCGCCTGTGATATCTATTAATCTCAAAGAGAGCTTCCACAAGTCGGTTACAAAAAAATATGTGTCAGCATTAAAGAATTCTGTCACAGAACTAGATGCCAATTCAGATACAAAATTTAAAAGTATAAAAGTTGATGATGTAAATGTGCAAATAACTCCATCAGATTTACAGCTACATCAGAATAATTCTCAAAATTTACAGGAATTAAAAAACAGAATAAATAGAATTGATTCAAACTCAAAGAAAGACAATGTTAGAGTTAATGAAATAAATATACAAATGTTGTCTGAAGAGCTGCACCAGCAATTGTTCAAGAGAGATAAGAAAGAAGATTGTCTGCTTAAGGAAGAAGTTAATAATATAAAAAAAAATTTAAGTACATATGGTATAAATGTAGAAGATGCAACTAGAGTACCAGATGTAAACTTGAAACTACCACCTCTGGAAGGAAAAGATATAGAGGATCATTTTTATAATATTGGGAAAGCACAAACTAAGTCATATTTAAAAATTATAAATGATATTATTAAGGACATTCCCAAGATGCCAACACAGTGGCTCTTTAAAGAAGGATGGACCAGGTATACACCAGATGGTACAACAGAAAGTGTAGATTATCCATTAGAAGAGGGTATAATTTTTGATGTTGAAGTTTGTATGAAACAAGGTCCTCTACCTACTCTAGCTACTGCAGTCAGTAATAAAGCTTGGTATGGTTGGGTGTCAAATACTTTAGCACAAAATATCAATCAAACATTTGATACACATTTATTCACTCCAAGTATGCTTGTTCCTATGGAGAGTAGCCAAAAAGAACATGGATATAAACTAACTCAGCATCAAAAGACACCAAAGATTATTGTAGGTCATAATGTATCATATGATAGAAGTAGAATTAAGGAACAGTATTGGTTAAATGGCACAGGAACTCGTTTCCTTGACACCATGTCATTACACATATGCGTCAGTGGTCTTAACAGCTACCAAAGATCACTATTATTGTCTAAAAAAGTAAATGCAGAGAAAGAGAACTGGCAGGCAATCACGTCGTTGAACAGCTTAACAGAAGTACACAAATTGTATTGTGGCTATGAGATAAGTAAAAAAGCAAGAGATTTATTTGTTGAAGGTACTATCGAAGATATTAAAAATAGTTTTAATATGTTAATGTCTTACTGCGCTTCCGATGTAGTTGCTACACATAATATACTATGCATTCTCTTCCCGCTTTTTTCACAGAGGTTTCCTCATCCAGTTACTCTCGCCGGAATGTTGGAACTCGGCTCAGCGTACTTACCGGTAAATTCTAATTGGCAGAGATATTTAGAGGAATCAGAATCAACATTCGATGATTTAAACTATGAAACGAAACTTACTCTCGCTAAGAGAGCCGATACAGTTTGTCATCTCATGCACGCTGAGAAGTATAAGGAAGATTTGTGGATGTGGGATCAAGATTGGAGCACACAGAAAATTAAAATGAAAAGTAAAGTATCTCTTTCGAAAGTAAAAACTGACTTAAAGACAAATATAACGGATAACGTTAAAGAGTCAAATATTAAATATTTATCAAATGATGAAGAAGAAGAAGAAAATTCTTTGATAAAAGAATTTGCGTATTTAGAGGAAACGAGGCATTTATTACCAGCTAGAATGCCGCACATGCCGGGATATCCAGCATGGTACAGAAAGCTCTGTCCTAAAGAAAGCGACGAAGACTGGGCACCAGGTGCACAGAATATCAGTACTTCCATGCAAGTGGTTCCAAAGCTTTTGCATTTAACATGGGAGAAATATCCATTGCATTACATAAAAGATCATGGCTGGGGAATTCTAGTGCCATATAACGACAATTCTAACATTGAGACTAAACTCCCATTGAAGAATCTTTTAACACAATGTCCTTTACCAGCATTTAATTTATCTAGAGACATTTCCAACGATGCGATGGATACTTTAAGCATCGATGTACAAAACGATCTTCACAAAACAGAATTTTGGCGATTTAAGGAGAAACAAGTCGAGCCTTACACCGAAACATACAAGGGTACCGGGGTATGGTGCAACGTTGATCTCGATAATTGTTGCTACTTTTTCAAGCTGCCGCACAAAGATGGTGCCAACTACAATGTCGGTAATCCGCTTGCCAAAGACTTTCTCAACAAATTCTCTGAAAATGTACTCGCTAGCTTGGACGTCAGCGCTGCCGAAATTCTAAAAATTGCTCGCATGCTATCCTATTGGCGTAACAATCGCGACAGAATCATGTCGCAGCTGGTGGTGTGGCTAGACGAGTATTCTCTGCCCATCAGCATCAAGAAAATGAAACGACATACACATTATGGCGCAATAATACCTCAGGTAATCGTTTCAGGTACTTTGACACGTCGCGCTGTGGAGCGCACATGGATGACTGCGTCAAACGCACACGCCGAACGAATTGGTTCCGAGCTCAGATGCATGGTACAAGCACCGCCAGGATACAATATCGTTGGCGCCGATGTGGATAGTCAAGAACTGTGGATTGCATCAATCATCGGAGATGCACACTACAAACGTATTCACGGAGCAACGCCTTTTGGTTGGATGACTCTCATCGGTACCAAGTCCAACGGCACCGATATGCACAGTGTTACTGCCAAGGCCATCGGCATCTCGCGCGATCATGCCAAAGTCATCAACTATGCCCGCATCTACGGCGCCGGCCAGAAATTTGCCGAACGATTGTTAAAGCAATTTAATCCGTCTATGACAGATGCCGAGGCCGTTTCTAAATCACGCAAGATGTTTACTCTTACCAAGGGTAAAAAGATATTTCGCTTGAAGACTGAATTCATGAACGAAGATTTGCAAAATATTCCTCACACTCTGTCTCAGGCATATCGAATAGCACAATTGCATGGCAAACCGTTGCAGGATATTTTTCAGAAGAGCGAGTGGATAGGAGGCTCGGAATCAGCTATGTTCAACCGACTGGAACAAATTGCTGGCAGTAAGCACCCAGTCACGCCGTTTCTTAACGCTAGATTGAGTCGCGCCTTGGAGATTACCAATACTAACGATGACGATAAGTTTTTGCCCACCAAAATTAATTGGGTGGTGCAGAGCGGTGCGGTAGATTTTCTTCATCTAATGCTGGTCTCCATGAGATGGTTGATGAGAGATAACGCCAGATTCTGCTTGTCGTTTCACGATGAAGTGAGATATCTGGTTCCAAGCAGATACAAATATAACGCTGCGCTGGCTATGCACGTAACCAACTTGTTAACGAGGTCGTTCTGCGCTTCTAAACTGGGCATGAGAGATTTACCAATGTCGGTAGCGTTCTTCGCCGCCGTGGAAGTTGATACCGTCCTTCGCAAAGAATCGTCTCACGATTGCAAAACTCCATCGAATCCTCACGGCTTGCAGAACGAATACGAGATACCACCTGGCGAGAGTTTAGATATTTGGGCCGCTTTGGAAAAATCCAGCGGCTCGTTAGGCTATTGGCACAATGCGAAAAATTGCAAAGTTAAATCAGATACGAATTCCGCCGTTGAAAAGTCGCCACAGTCTGTTAAAAAACTTTAAACGATAATCAAAGAACAATTTAAAAAAAAAAACAATTTTATATCGTAATTTTTAAAAATAAAAATAATTTGTTTTATGATATAAAATTAATTAATAAAAGGGAAAAAATAAAAGTTATGTATTTTTAATTTAGTTTCAAGAATCACAATGTCGTCTGTAGCAACGAAGCGTAAATACGTTTTTCAAGAGCTTGGTGATATGAGTCTTCCTACGGATTCGCAAAGCATCGTACGAATTGTCCAGGCTCGCGGTCACAATCTTCATGAAGTTGTCACACCATCGGGAGAACATTATATCGTCTCAATGCCCACCAAATTTAGGCAAAATATTTGGGTGAAGAGAGGTGACTATATCGTTGTCGAACCAATTGCGGAAGGCAAAAAAGTCAAAGGAGAGATTGTTAAAATTCTCACGAAGGTAATTTATTATTATATTAATTATTTTGTAACCATTAAAAAGTTCACTTTTTCATTAATAAATATGTGGTTTCAGGAGCACATAAAATGGTATCGTGAGCAGAATTATTGGCCGTCAGAATTTGATGAGGATCCAAAGAGAAATGGACATTCAATAGTAACAAATTATGCTACGTGCGATGACGAAGAGCTTTTTGTAAATACGAATAGATGTCCTGCTAATAAAGAAATAAACGACGATGAAAGTGATTCAGATTCCAGTGAATCTGATTCTCATTAGTTCAAGACTTTTTTTTTTACGTATAATATGCAAAATGCATATGTAAAAATGTACATATAAATTATATAACAAACTTTACAACTTAATAGAAAATAATTTTAATATTTGTATATTTAAATAATAAAAGTATTATTGCCTACAACATCGATGTGATTTATTCTCTTCAAAAATGTCAAAATATTTTAATTTAAACTTTTAAAGAACGTAACAATTATTTTTAGTTTATAAATTTTCTTGAAGCAAGGAATAATTGTTTTACTCCATTATTTTTGTTGCAATAATTTACTTCTTATTTTTCATGTAGAATAAACCTGTATGCGACGAATATTTCGTTTTGCATTGAGAAGACGTTAGCAAAAACGACTTACATCGACTTAATATGTAATTAATAAAATAAATACTTAACTTTATAAAAAAATATATTACATTTTTTATTACTTTTCCTTTTTATATAATATTATAATAATAAAATAGGATATATAATTATTAAATTTTACACCAAAATGTAAAAATTAAAAAAAAATAATAATAATAAAAAAATAAAATACGTAACGTTGTGAATCGAACCAGTAATTCCGCGGTTACTAGACTTGAGCCGCCCGCTCTAGACTACCACACTGCTTCGAAAGTAAGTGTAACTATTCTGTACTTACAGACATACGAAATATTTAAACTAACTTTTCTTTCTTGAAACTGTATTGAAGAAAATTCGCTATCAGTGGAATCTACAGATGAAGCAGCTGACAGGTGTTTGTAGTGGTATCATCGAGATCACGCTCAGTTCGTACTTGGCAACGTTCTATCGCGGATGACGGATTGTTTGAATACTTTCTTCGTGATAAATATCTAAGTATTCAGTGGTGTCGGATCAAGAGTTTAAACAGTTCATTTTTATGTCCTTGCATAATCCGTAAAGACACATGTTTCACCTGAAACATAAACGTGCATTTTCCATGTATATTTATGATATCCCACGAACGTTAAATTATAAACAATTAACGTGTTTTTCACCACCAAACGGATATTTCAATTTCGTTTGTAACAGTTGAAAGTGGAACTCTGTGGAAAGTGGAATTGCTGTAAACGTTCCGGATATATTGCATGGAAGTTCGAATAGGTAAAAATAATAAAAAGAGAAACAAAAGTGAAAATTACCGCATTGTGTAGTGATGGTCGTTGGTCACAGCTTGTGTAACACTGCAAAAATATTCGAACGTTAATTAAAAGCGTGATATGTTTCTTATATTTACTTATTTTAAAGAGAATTATTCTCAAAGGACCAATCGAATATTGCATTCAAAATAAAATTACTTTTGGCATTTGCAGCCTTGGGATTCGATAAGATAAAACGCTGTGTTAGCTTCCTTGCTCCGCGAGTATTCTACGAGGTACATCGCCGCAAGTGAGTGACCTATTAACAATCAGCAAAAGAAGATTTACTGACGGGTTATCGAGATCTAACATTTCTTTGTTTGCGTGCAGGATACCAAGACATAAGCAAAAAATAATAAGTGTGATATCCTTGCGAGAATTCCGAACATGGAGAATCAGGACGAAAACGATATACTCGATTTCTGGTGGAACAGGGATCTGAGCAACATAACCGAAGCCGAGTATCTCAGCATGGTTTTGGGGCCTAAATACTTATCTTTTAAACTGATGATACCGCTTACAATTATTTACATAATGATCTTCATCACTGGAGTTTTCGGCAATGTCATTACTTGTATAGTCATCGTCCGTAATTCGTTCATGCAGACTGCCACCAACTATTACCTCTTCAGTCTTGCCATATCTGATCTTACTCTACTCATATTAGGTAAGCGAACAAAGGTAGCATGTAAATATTCGGGCACAAAAATTTTTCAATCGCGATTGTATGTTAAGCATTTGCTCTTGTAGGCTAATATTTCTTAAATTTGAATTTTAGTTCACGTAACTTACGCTCCGTTCTTTTCATGCTTATTTACTTGCCAAAGAAATATAAAAAAAAACATCTTAGTTAGAATAATCCTTTAAATCCATTGATTGTGAATCTATGTTCGAATACAGCTTCTAATGGCAGCAAAAAACATGATGCGATTACGTATGTGCGAGTAAAAAGTTTATTTGTTTTATTGTAAAGTATAAAACATTGTCGACGACTGAATTGTCTCTGGCTAATAAATTAGCGGCTCGTTAACTGTCGATGGCACTTCGCTCACTGATAATATGATTTTGATAATTGGTAAAGAGATTGATAACGATAACTGGTTTGACCAAATTGTTCCCGTTAGAATAACGTGAAATAGTAGATATGTTGCAATAGAGTAAAGTAACAGAAAATATTATTTGCTTATTTAAAATAAAAATAAATTATTTAAAAAATATAAGATTCCTTTTGTTAAGGCTATCGATAAAATTTTATACGAAAACAATTAATACGAAAACAAATCGAGAATATTCAAAGATTCAATTAAAATAATTTTTATCAATACTTTGTTTAATTTTAAAGAGCAACACAAGTGATCTTTCACCAGGATAAAAAAATCAATTATTGTATGTTATCTATTATCGTGATCACATACACATAGTAACTTGAAATGCTCTCCTGTCTTTTTAGCATTGACGCACATAGATAAAACTTAAAATTAATCTTCGTTTCATGTGTACAATCACGATTGTTATCTGCACGGTGGTCTGTTTACCGATGGAAACAACTACGTTCATATTTATACGTCATTATGAAGAATTTGCAAGACTTTTGAACATGATAATAATTCTTCTTGAAAAGCAGACTATTTTTCTTTGCTATTTTAATATATGTAGTATATTAAAATAATTTAAATAATAATGCTAAAAAAGAATTTGTACAGCAAAAATTGAAATTAAAAATTTATTAAATGCTAATTAATTACATTTTAGGTTTACCCAATGAGCTGGGCGTTTTCTGGCAGCAATATCCATGGTCTCTAGGAACAATGCTTTGCAAAACCCGGGCGTACGTGTCAGAAATGTAAGAAATATTACTTTGTCTGGTTCTTTACATCTCGCAAAGATTTCTAACACTCTTTTTAATCCGGAATTTTGACAGGTCATCCTACGTGTCAGTTCTTACGATCGTCGCTTTTTCTGTGCAAAGATATTTGGCCATTTGTCATCCGTTGCACGTCTATTCGATCAGTAGTCTCGAAAGATCGACACGAATCATTGTTGCAGTTTGGTTGATCGCAATGGTTGCAGCCATACCGTTTGCGATTTATACCAAAGTCAATTTCGTCGAATATCCACCAGGTTAAACCTAAACATTAATTTTTATTCAATAATTAAATTATTCAAATTTTTTAGTCTTAATTTGTTATTAAGAGCTTATTGTATTATTAAATTCTGTCTTTTACATAAATTAGCACAATTTATTAAAAATAATTTTATAATTAATTCGATTTACGTTTAAACGTTGAACGCTCTTTTCAGAATCAGGAAATTATTCAGCTGATTCGGCGATTTGCGGGATGCTTCTGCCTGATATGCCAAAATTTCCGCTTTACGAGCTCAGTTGCATCGTATTCTTTTTAATACCGATGTTTATAATCTTCGTGCTGTACACAAGGATGGGGTTGCAGATCAAGAGTAGGACTAAAAAGGCACTTGGTCCGATAGAAAATGCCTTCGTTCACGGCGCTCATCGACAATCTAGAAAATCCATCGTCAGAATGCTAAGTACGATAATACTACTATTTTTCTTGTAATAATTAATTTAATTGTGCAATAATTAAAATTAAAGTTAGCAAATATAATAATAGTACTAAGTATAAAATGATGATATTGATAACTTTATAAATTTTGTATGTGATTAATTTCAGGCGTTGTTATTATGTTTTTTTTGTGCTGGGCTCCTTTTCATACCCAGCGGTTGGTTTACATCTACGCACAGGAATCTGATTACTATCCCGACTTAAACGAATGGCTCTACATTTTGAGCGGGTGTCTCTATTACTTTAGTACTACCGTCAATCCGATACTGTACACTTTGATGAGCTGCAAATATCGTAAGGCATTCAAACAGGCGGTATGCTGCAGAACAAGACGGTTAGTAGACAAAACGTTAATTGCTAAAGAATTCCATCCACGTAGAAGTGATTTCTTAAACGATTCCGATGAAAAAATTATATGCTCTGCTAGGTACAAAAATAAAAAAATTAATTATCCCTTTTTTTATTACTAAGTTAATATTAATAATATTATTACTAAGTTAATATAAATCCCTTTTTTTTTTTTACTAAGCGCTCAATTATATATATTTATACAAACTTTTTTTTTAGGCATATAAATGCTCTATCCAAAAAGATATTTTATTTTACGTCAAGTCAGCAAAATATTAAGGATAGAAATAAAAATAATATAAATACAAGTGGCTTTTCTCAAAAAACTTACTTGTCCCAAAAGAAAGACTCATCTTCAATCTTTCTATTCGAACGAAAGCATCTCCTCGCCCATCAGCAGCCCAGTAACGAGAGCACGTCGTCAAAAAGATCGGAAGTTTCCATAACTACAAACAATATGTGATTTTAGTTTAGTCGTTTTTATTTTAGATACAAATACAGCGTGCATGCATTGGCGTAAATAAAACTGAATCTAAATTGTTGTTTGCAAGCACTTACTTTGCTGTAAATAAGTATATAGATAGCTGAAATTCTTTATTTTATTTTATTTTTTTCTTAAGTTATATAATAACATATTTAAAAATTATTTTATACTATTTATTTTAAAATAAAGTTTTATACGTATCATACCTGATGTTTATTTTATGCATTCGTACAAACGCACATAATTTTTGATGAATATTATTATATTTTTTTATGTATATATTTTGTGTTAGTTTTGATTTTTTTTTTATGTGTGTATTTTTATTGTAATATGCCTTACATCGCATAGAACTTTGACAAAAATTTGCAGCAATGATCGGTTGCACTTCCGGATGCACCTATAGTCAACGATAATAACAACTGTTTCAGTGGGTAGTGGTACTAGTGGTGGGTAGTTAATTTCCCAACGTTGATAACCGTGGAGTCTCCAACAGTCTCCAATTTCTCTGTCGACGTTGACAGGTTATGTTTTTGTTTCAACTTTACTCCTAAATATAAAATATAATAATTTGTTGTTTGCAAGTATATATAACAGCGTTTTGTCTCTGAAAAATTACAATATGCTGAATGACATGCCGAAAAGATTGCTAAGAAGTTCTGAAAGCTCGGAGGTAAGATTATATATTTTATTTGTATCAAATGACTACCATATGAATGTATCAGACGTACATAATTCAAAATTATTATCTAGTTTAAGCATGTATATTTTATTAATCGTTTAAGCGTTGTGTCCTTAGGTTGATGTACGTGAAGATGAAGAACAGGCTACTAAATTTCAAGAGATTATTGATCTACTTGTTGCAGCAGGTTACTTTAGGGCAAGAATCAAAGGCTTATCAAATTTTGACAAGGTTCAAAAATTATTTATTATTATTATTTTATTTTTATTATATGTAATTTTAAATATGATGTATTTGTTAGGTTGTTGGAGGTATGACTTGGTGCATAGAATCATGCAATTTTGATGTAGATGTAGATTTACTTTTCCAAGAGAATCTCACAATTGGTCAGAAAATGTATGTATATGTCATGGTAAATTTGTTGAAACATTAAGATTTTACTTAGGTCTTTTTATTTCATACATTTTTTTTTTATTTAGAAAATTTCTTTGACAATAATTGATATTTGACATTGCATAAATTACAGTTCCTTGACCGAGAAAATTGTGGTTATGCTGCCCAAAATGAACTGTCCATATCGAATAGAACCACATCAGATACAAGGTTTAGATTGCATTCATATATTTCCAGTTATTCAATGGCTAGTAAAACGTTCTATGGAAATGCGACAAGAGATGGCAGACTTTGTGAGAGCTTTTGCATTGAATCAATTTCACAAAAAGCATTTTTTTAGTGAAGATTCTGAAATTGGAGCAACGGCTAATGAGAACGTCATAAAAAATTTACGTTTAGTTAAGGTGGAAATTATTTTTTTTTAATGCATAATGCTGTAAGCACAATTGTATTTCAAATATTGAATATGTAATTAAAATGTGCTATTTCACGTTTTTTACTTAGAAAGCTTACGAACCGCGGCGTTTGTTCAAACAAAAAGAAGATTTTGTGAAAGATGAATCAAATAAATTTATAGGTACATTGTTAGAATATGAAGCTCCATTTGAGGCTGTTAAAAATATGTCAGCAATGCCATTGACTGATTCTAAAAATAATGATTTAAAAACTGAGTCAAGTAACGAAAAAAATGAAAAGGTATTAATTATGAATTTATAATTTTTATTTTATTTATTTCTTGAATTAATAGAGAAGTTTATATTAATTCATATTTTTTAGAACACGACTGAACAAATTACCGCTAATCTATCCGTCATAGAAGAAAATTTGGTATGTAAATTTTTTTTATGTTACTGAAACATAAATTAAATAATAATCTTATATTTTAATATAGACACGTTTAAATATAAATACAGTTGGAAATATTGTTGGCATACAAGCACAAGAAATTGCTAAAGTGGCAGAAAAATATGCAACCATGGCTACATCTACAATAGAGGTAAGTTTAAGTATAAAATATATTTTTACTTATACAAAACGTGACATTTTTTTGTATTAATGCAGGATGGCGAAGCAACGGATTCGTCACGTGCTCTAATTGCATTGCAAAAACAAAAAACGACATTGCAATCTAGAGTACGCAAATTAACGAAGGAAAGAGATAACTTATCTGATAAACTTACTGAAATAGTAGAGAAAGTGAAAGAATATCGTGCGAGAAGAGAAACCATTGAGCGTTCATTTAGAAAAATTCGAGAAATTGAAATTAATGATAATGACAGGTATTTAGAAATAATGTTATAATCGGTTAATGTAAAAATAAGTATTAATTTCTTAGAGACAATATTTTTTCGTGTTCCTACAATTTTTTAATAAACATGGAATAAATAAAAATTTGTATTCGACTTTCAGTATTTTCAAACGATTAGAAGAACTTTTATCTGTGCATGAGGGACTGAAAGAACAAGAACATCATTTCCGAGAGCAATGTAAATCAGACTTAAATCTTCTTCGAGATATGTTGCAAGAGATTGAAAACGATGCTCCGGTGGAAGAAGAGAACTGTGTCAAAGAATATGAAGAGCAAAAGGAAACTATAACAAAAATTCGATTGCAATTGGCTAAAAAGAATAGAGTTATCGCGTCTTTGACACGACAATTAGACGATGTTCCAGGACGTTCTGAACTAACACAATATCAACGTCGTTTTATGGAACTTTATAATCAAGGTTAATTAATTAATTAGATATATTTTTAAAATAACTATTTTCAAAGAAGTTTTTTTAAACAAAATTTTTAAAGAAGCATGTTGTCACAGTTTCAGCTAAGCATAAAGAAACTAAGCAATATTACACATTATATAATACCCTTGATGATACAAAACTGTATATAAGCAAGGAGTTATCGTTACTAAATTCTATTCAAGATAACTATAATGAGTAAGTATTATAAATAGATTTAATATATTTATAATGTTAAGAATATCTAATTCAACATTTTTTTTGTTACAGAGCTATGGCATCAACGAGCGGCAAAGAACAATTTTTAAAACAATTCGAAACAATTGTTGCAGGAGTGAAACGCAACAAGACAATGGTAATATGAGAAACAGTGATATGATTATAATTTCTCGTTTTACATACCTTTTGTAATTTATATTTGTCGTATATTTAGGTGGAGAAACGGTGTACCGATGAAAAAAATAGACGAGATACACTTAGTAGGCAACTTGTTACTCTTGTAGAGCAGCAACGCAAATATGTTGCGGCAGTTAGACAGCTTACTATTGAATGTCGTAAAAATGAAGCATTATTAGCTCAACTCCGTGGTCCATAAATAATTTCTTTAATTAAAAAAAAAATTAAGCAAATGTTTATAATTAGTAAAATGAGATTATCACGATGAACTAAGTCGCTGCGTATTACATAATAACTACATATACAAAACTCAATAACTTACAATAATTTAAAATTGTACTAATTTATATAAACACATATGTATAATTTATATTAAGTTAAAATATGTCCAATTATGGTGAAAAGGATTTCAGTAGTATGTTTAATCGTGGACAAATTTTAATTTGAGATCAAATAAAATAAAATATCAAATATATGTATATAATCAAAAAAAAAAAAGAGAAAAAGCAAGCATTTTATTTTAGTTTCTACAAAATTCGTTACGAGCCGCCACCGTCTAGTTGAGACAGTCGACACTCAAGATCCTCAAGACTAGCTGGAGACGATACTCTTTTTAACCTCAAAATATTGTTTTAATTATTTTAATCAACAAAACTATTATTTTATAATCATAAGTTATCATTTAATACTCCTCAAAATGTCGTATATGCTATCGCATTTGGAAAACGGCTACCAGGTTGATCAAGCTATTCTATCGGAAGAAGATAGAGTTGTAGTGAGTTTGAGTATTTTATTCAATTAATTAAAAAAATTCTTTTTATTTTATTAACATAATAAACATTTAGTCGATTGCGACATGTATTATTTCAAATTAGAATTTATATCTTGAAAATAATGCCGCCCTTTACAGGTAATTCGTTTTGGGCATGATTGGGATCCAATGTGTATGAAAATGGATGAAGTTCTCTATAACATTGCCGAGAAAGTCAAGAACTTTGCCGTTATTTATTTGGTGGATATCACAAAAGTGCCAGATTTTAATAAAATGTAAGTAAAAAATTTATCTTTTAAAAAATCTAAAACATATTACAAGTTTATCTTTTACCTATATATAACCTATAATAAAATCACAATCATGTATTCATTTTGTAGGTATGAACTGTACGATCCATGTACAGTAATGTTTTTCTTTAGGAACAAACACATTATGATAGATTTAGGTACAGGAAACAATAATAAAATTAATTGGACGTTGGAAGACAAGCAAGAAATGATTGACATTATTGAAACAGTTTATAGAGGTGCAAGAAAAGGTAGAGGTTTAGTTGTTTCTCCTAAAGATTACTCTACTAAATATCGATATTAATTCCAAAATATATGGATGTTTTCATATTTTGAAGACAGTTATTAGACAGTATTTATTTCAATGCAAGACATTAAGTGGAAAAAATTAAGCTCTGAACAAAGAATACATTTTAAGTTCTTTGTTGCAATTTAGATTCCATGTGTCTTAAAAATAAATAATAATTATAAAATTGTACAAAATTATGTGAGTTAAGTGTGTACATAGTTTTTTTTTATCAATAATAATGTTTTCAAGAATTTTATAAAATGTTTTATTTCCTATTGATTTACCTATATAAATGTATTTTCTATTTCACAATATCCATCTCTGGCATTCACAATGTGTTTTAATTGAACTAGAGATTATTCAAGGCATGAATTTATAGAACAATGGTAATATCACATAATATATTCTGGCATTTAATGTACTGTATTTGTAATTATTTACAAAAAATTGTCAATGAAATAAATATGTACATTAATATTCTATAGAGGTATATTTACAAGTAATTCTAGTTTATGCTTTGGTCTAATATTTATCAACTTGATAAATAAGTGTATACAGTTCAGTCATCAGTTGTATCTATAAAATATTTATAACTTGTCAAATATATAATGAAACAATCGTATAATGTAAAATTTTTTTAAGAGATAACGGACGTACCATTTGTCGTGCATTGCATGCTATCGCCAAGTACGTCAGTAGACCTTGAACAAGTTAATAATGGAAGACTCTCCTGCATTAAATTTTCTCTATTTAGTTCAGATGACGAATCTCTCAGTAGTTTAAAGATACAATCTAGAGTTCGATATTTTCCTAGAAAACAGCATTTGTCAACATCACTCTTACAATAAAATTATTATAGCAATGCATATTTTGATTCAAGATAACGTTACTTACCTACAGTAGTGTGATGAGTTTTTATATTTATGGCACCCATTGATTTGCATTGCCTCAAATCTTAAAATAAAATTATGTAAAATAAAATCTGTTGTATTATATAAACGACAGTAAAATTTCAATATAATACGTAATAATTTAAACTTATAAGATTATATCTCAGTCTTACCGCTATTTGTTATGTTTGTTGAAGTTGACCCAGAAAAAAGATTGGAAGAGATTGATTCCAGAGACTCCATAGAGTTATGTTTTTTTACTAGAACAATATTAATCATGCAGCACATTAGAAATTTAAGAATTAGATAATAATATAAGCACTTGCAATATAGAACTGGCTCAAAAAAGCAGTTCGATGATTATGGTTTCTTTAAAACAACATTAACATTAAAACGTTTTAAAAAACTATAATAAAAACAGTTAATTTTCCGTGATGCAAAAAGTAATAACTGGCTATATCACAATTTAATCGTTCTAAATTATATTACTTTCAGTTCATAAATGATCATCGCAAGCATATATCAGTTGAAAAATTATTCTTTTCGCAATCACATACACAGTAAGAAGCAGTGAATATATTATACATATGTTAGCTCAGAAAATATAAAGTAAATAGACGTATGAGTAAATAAAATGTGTGTGAAGCAAGAAAGGAAAGCAAAGCGAAAAAGAATGACGCGATCCAAGCATTTGTTCCTACCTCATCACGTATTAGATAGTTGGAGAGACTCTCATTCTGTAGTACAAAATAAATTAGTGTTATTTCTATCGTGCTTTTTTTAACACTATTAATAATACCATAAGAGTAAAGAATGTCTAGTCTGCTATAGAAAATAGAGTATTTGTATACGTATAAGATTTATATTAAATATATATTACATACATATTTCTATATTGTTGACTAGATTTGTGTCTGAATTGGTTGTATCTTTGGCTTTCTTAGAGGTGTTCTCATATACTGGCTCAACTGGTGGTGGTTTGTCTGCAACAATACAAAATAAAATTAATTCTTTTGAAAAAACGTAGTAATGTAATAGATACTTACAAGTTTTTAAGAAATATGGATTCCTGAGTACTTGCTTTATACAATTATATATATAAGCGTATTGACTCTGAAATTGGATAAAAATGTTCTCTTTATAAAATGCAATTTAAAAAATTATTTTTGTGCGATTGGATTATGTATATTTACTTACTTCTCTTTGTACCATATTTATTCTATGATGTCGCAATCTATATACAGTTCCGAATACATCTAACTTCCTATTATCCCGAATTTGTTGCAGAAGAATATCTATCGCTATTAATGTTCCTGTTCTTCCAATCCCTGCACTGTAACCATTTTTTTATAAAAAAAAAAATTAATTAATCACAGCACAATTGAAACGGTAAAGTGGAAAATAATTTTATTCATAGAAAATATGCTCATACCTGCAATGAACGACGATGAAACCTTTATTAGCCGTAATATTGCGGCGCATTATTTGACAAAAATTTATCATTGCATCGAAATCTTCGGGCAC
The DNA here is from genome assembly GCF_019399895.1 of Cardiocondyla obscurior. Lineage (NCBI taxonomy): Eukaryota > Metazoa > Arthropoda > Insecta > Hymenoptera > Formicidae > Cardiocondyla > Cardiocondyla obscurior. The sequence goes on along the minus strand of NC_091864.1, from coordinate 12,984,227 downwards.
ATCGTGATCAGGCCAGTCTTTAAAGTGCAAGTGAGTGATAGTTCTTTTTTTATTGTCCTGTAATTAATTATATTATTTTGTAAGTGATATTCTTTCCATAAAAATGTTCTCAAAATTTATTTTTAACTTTAAAGAAAAGAAACCTTTTGTAATACAAGCGTTCTCTGGGTATGCGTCCTAAAATCCAACTCACTCGTACACCGTATCATCATGTTTTCATATCGAAAAGTTTCCTTTATCGTCGGATAATACTGATGACATTTCTCCTGAAAAAGATGTTAATATATAACAAATGGCACTTAATATTGTGTAAATTATAATTTATAATCATAACTGACTTTGCCCTTTTCGACTAATTGCGTCAGCATAACTATAATGTTTATGTTATATTGATTGACCATTCTCCAGAAGTCATATGTGGTTTCCTCTTTCGGACCTTGACAAGCTATGTATTCGTCTTCTCCTGAATATCCCTGGCGTCAAATAAATTTGCATTAAATATATACATCTTATTATAATTAGTGTAAACGTTTCTTTTTTTTAATAAAAATTACATTTATTTAGATCCTTCAAATATTTATAATTCTTTTGCTTAAAAAAAAATAATTTTGATCTTTAACAGCGAGAGAGATTATCGAGTTAATATGCAAACGTCAATCACGTGCGTACGCAAAATATTTACCTTGATGAACGAGGCGTTGATATAATCCGTGTTTGGATCGTTGTCTATCACATCCAGCTTTACTCTTGAGAAATCATCTGAAAGCATGAATCATATATAAATTGCCACAAGTCGCGAATGTCCGTGAACACGAATCGCGAGATAAGTTAATTCATACAGGGCAAAATATCGGAGTAGCGATTTTTCTTTCGATTGGCTTGCAAGCAGGCCGTATTTGTAGGCATTTGCAGGTCAACGCTGAGTGTTTGAAGCAGCCGAAATTCATTGCTTAGCTTTCCAGGATTGTCCACTAATTGCTGGCAATGACTGATAAATTTTTTTCTGGTGAACGGAGCAGGCACGGGCGAGCCAGGCATGTCAGAGTGAAGAAACCTTCGAAACACTCTGAAATAGAAATAAAGTCAGTAAATGTGAATTATTTTAAAATGTACAATGTAAAAAATGCATTAATCTTATCGTGTGTTTATTTAATTAATAATAAACGCGCGATTAAGAAATAATAAGGATAAGATAAGTACGAAGAACTATGCACTTGAATATGCATGTGTTAAAAAACTTTTCTCTCGTAAAAAAAAGGGGGGGGGAAGGGGAGAGAGAGAGAGAGAGAAAAATTTTTTAAAACCATCTACAATACAATGTCACATTTAACAAAAGCTGTCTGTTAATTAAAAATGAAGAGAAGATTTTTCGTGCACCTGTATATATCACACGATAAAATGACAAAGCCGCGCACACGACAAAATAGTAATAATTAATATATACCATATGCAGCAATACATATACATGTATGTAAAGTAATGGAGATTAAAAGACCAGTCGCTGAATATGTTTAATGTTTCCGGTAGCGACTTCGACGAAGAGAGTTCGCGTACAGAAGTGCGCAATAGCATCCGCGTTTCGTATATACGCATATCTTTCCTTCACCGGCACTGCGTGGGTAGCTCATTCACTTAGTAGGAGTACCACGAAAACTTACGCAATAAACATATGCGATTGGCTAGAAACGGACCCAAGGACTCGATTTCTTCGCAAAGGCCAAAGTCATAGCCAATCTCACCGTCGATCAGCGCTGCCACTATTGTCTCACGTCTTGCTCGATCGTGTTCTTCGAGTATGCTATTTAAGAATACCGACCGACTTTTCGGAGTAAACGGCACGCGGTGGCTCCGCGTTTGAACTTCGAGCACCGACCGCAGTGTACTGTACGTTCTAGCGTGCGATATACGTGCGTGTATCGCGTGACCTTGCTCACGCTTTAACTATATAGTTCTTCTCTGAGTCATACAATAAATATCGATCATTGTTCATAAAGGCGCGAGGCACCTGTCTGCGTGAGTTTTTGCCGTCCGCGCGTCGTTTCGAGATTCACCGTACAATTCCGGATCCAACCTGATTATTGCTATTAATTTTAATTAAGTTGTTTTCCGTTTAGACACTTTTTCAGACGGTTGCAGAAACCTTATCTTGTCCCACTGTGCTTTGCGCGATGTAGAACGAGTTTTAATTATTCTTGATGATATGAATTGTCGCTAGTATCTTTGATTAAGATATTTACATCGCTATGTGTTAATAACTTTTTTTTTTTTTTTTAACTATTACGTATGTTGCAGAAATCGCCTTACATGTGCGGTGAACATCTTCGCACGAGCAGCATCATCGTCACCAATATTCCCAGAAAGAAAATTGCGAAAACAGCTCCGATTATGAGGGCGATATCCAGTTCTGCGTCTAGTGTTGTAAAAAATTAAAAGGAAAATGGATAAAATAATGTATGTTTTACGCATTTTTGTTACGTAAAATGTTTACATTGGACGGACGATAATTTGCAGACGATTTACCGACAAGATACCTACTTGTTTTTATCGCGAATGTTTCGGAATCAGCGTAACCACCCTCAGTAAACGCCCTCATTCTGACGTGGTACCACATATCTGGTTTAAGTGGCCCGTTGCAATACACCCGTTGCTTTATGTTGGACGAAACCTCTTTGCAGTTGATATCATCGCCAATCGTAAACTTGACAGCTTTTAGATCCCCGTATTTGACGATGTACTTCGCTAAACAAAATTGTAATGTTTAATAATGCACGATTACGTTACGGGTTTTTAGCGCTTCGTAAACAATTTGTCTCTGCGCATGTCTATGAGTATATCACCTACGATAAGGACTCCAATTCAGGTCTGTCGCTTGATACGCGATTGAGAAATCGTTTAACATCGCCTCCTCCCAGGATAGTGCATTGGGCCAAGTCTTGCTCTTCAGATCGAACCTGGTATTCAGTCGTTCATTATATTCCATTTTCGCTACCATAATAGCGTAATACTTGATGTCACCGCTAGCATTTGAGAATAAGGGCAACAGAATAGTGGCGGTTGTCGTAGATCTGTGAATCTTGTACGGATTTAATGTAATCGATTTGATTTCTTCAGTTGTGGGCTGTGGCGGTACTGCAATTAAAAAAATCTTAATTAAATCGTGGAAAATTTGAAGAAAAATCGAAAACGTCACGAATTGTAATTGTAAATTCAATGAAAGCTGAATATAATTTAAATTTCGACTGATACTTACTGCCAGCAGGGTATACCACACTTTGACTAATTGGTTGGCCGAGTGTATCGACATCCTTAACTTTTGTGGATATTGTAAAGTCATAATTATACTCTCCTTTCAACTCATTGAGATTTGTCGAGCACATGTAATTATTACGAGAGTAATCTTTACATTTGTTTTTCTCAAAAACATGATGCGGTGGATATCCGTCTCTGGTACCAAACGCTGACACGTTAAAGTATTCGAAATCACCGTTTAACGAACACGGAAAGCCCCATTTTAAAATCGTGTCTAACACATTTGGATTGGTTGAATTTTCTTTAATCTTGATGGACAAGGAATCAAATTTCGAGACTGCCCCTGGCACTAAACAATAAAGTAGTGATTTAGCATTTCAAAAATTGAAAATAATCTTCTATTATAACAAAATCAAGACACAAAAAAATATAATCTACCTCCGCTTTTGCTTAAAAATATCTGAGAATGACTGTTGTTGCTCCATCCTTCCCCTGTTTTCGCTCTCATATATACTTCGTAATCTGTAAATGGTTTTGCCTCCAAATAATGGTACTCTAACATGTTCCCACTTACATTGAATGTTATAGGGCGATCTTGTTCTTCACTAGGGCACCAATTTGGACTCGAATACCGTACATTCCAATCGATTACGATTTCGAATTTTTCTAAGTAACCCGGCAAATATTCCGGTTCAAACCAAGATAAAGAGAATTGAGAATCCGTGACATTTTTGATGGAGAGCTGCTGCGGTGGAAATGGAACTAAAATCATGACATAAAATTTAATTAACGCTAAATTAATAAACATTACGTTAATCAATTATTAAATATATTCTACAATATAACGATACTTAATTATTCGCAAAGAATTTTAATTTCCGAATTTAGATTACCGTCCTCAAATGTCGTGGCATTGACTCCGTCACTCAAGTCACTGTATCCTGCGACGTTAGTCGTGTGTGCTTTACATGTGTAACTCGTGTAAGGACTTAGACCCTCTACGGTTACGTTCAGTTCGACAGTGGGATCTGCGGCAATATCGGGCTCTATTTTCGTTTGCACCACGCGATTTTCGGGAGTGTAGCCTTTTCCTTTTGTTTCGGTATAATTGCACATAGTTCTTATGGAAGATAAATGGCAGTGATTGTCCTCCTTCTGAATAACCCACATCATCGACAAACTTTTAATACCTGACGTTATTCCTGTAGTAGGATGTAATGTTGGTGGATTCGTTACTGAAATGTCAAAGAATATTGTTTTCCATCAGATTTGATCTTTGCGCTAAAATATTAACATGATACGTGTACAGAAAGAAAACCTAAATTAATATTGCTTACTGGATTGATTCGTAGTACTACTTTTGTCTATCATGTCCCCGTCCACGTCATCTTTGTTTACAGCACTGATATATACCTTATACATTTTACAAGCGTGCAGATTCGGAATTATTATACTCGTGTTCGTGGTGTTCTCGCTGTATTTGTTAAAATCCATAGTTATGCGGTAATGCTTCAGGCAGGCTGCACCGGTCTCCGGCGGTTCCCACTTGACGGTCAATGAAAAATTGCTGGGTATTATTTTAAAGGCCTGCGGCTTCGGTAGTTCTGCAAATTGTCCGTGTGTTAGAGACAGGTTTTGACGAGAATCAAGGCCAATCGTTCCAGAATTGGCGGAAAGCGAACCTAACGTGGAGTACTCTGCTCCGACAGAACAATCCCGGAACTCATTCGAGAAGATATATTCGTCAAGCTTGATAAGATAATCTTTCAATTTGAGAAACAAATTGGTCGCAAATTTCACAGGCGCTCTCGCTCTCCGCCTTTCCGCCAACTCCGGAAGGGCTCAAGCTTACTTGGCGAAGCTGTCTTCGCGGTCTGGTTTGCGCCGATCGACTCCACGGACGGTGTCACCGTTTTGACAGTGAAACGATATTCCGTGCACGGCTCGAGGTCGCCGGCGGTGTAATTCGCGTTGGAGACCGCGGTCTCGTTGCAGGACGTCTCGTCGCACTGGGTGATCGAATATCCAGATATACACATCGAGTGCGTTGCGGGCGGCTGCCAGGTCAATTGAATAGTGTCCACGCTGATGGTCGTCGCGTTTAGGGAGACCACATTCCCGATTTCCGCAACTGAAAAAAGTTAGCACAGTAAGAACCCGTTAATTAATCTCTCAATATTTTATAAGACTTTAATTATTATTTTAAATCTAGGTATTATTTTTAAACAATTGTACGCTCACTGTTATTGTTCGTGACGATTGATAGATTAATTCCGTCAGATTCCCAGAACTCCGTAAGGATTTTCACTTTAAAGGCGTACTGCGTGCACGGTTCGAGATCAGTGGCGTTGTAGGAAGTAACAGTCTCATTCGTCCACGTGCAATTTTTCTCGTCGCATCTCTCGATGGAGTATATCACCGTGGCATTTGTCACGTTACACGGAGATTCCCATGAGAGAGCGATCCATTCCGTGTCCTTATTCACCACCAAGTTCTCCACCTCCCTCGTATCTGCTGCAGACAAAATTGCAAAATGTGAATTGTGTATTCACACACGGAACGAGACGCGGTAACAAAATAATTACTAACTCTTCAAAAAGTCGAATAATTGTGATTAATTTCTGCAAAAAGGTATAATTTAAGTTTTATTGTATATATTTCTTGGCGTAAAAAAAAAAAAAAATTTCTCCAATAACTATTACTAACAATCACGCAAGAATACAAATTGATGACTCTGCATTCCATTAATAACTCCAAGTGCCGACGAAGATTCCTTTGTTCTTCAAATTTTACGGCGCGACGGTGAGATACGCAATTCTATTTTCTTCAATCGTTCGTTTTTAACAAATAAATTCTCTAATCTTTTAATCTAATTGTCATATCTGCGCAATCGTTTTTTTTTTTTTTTTATTACCGCTTGCGTTTATCGGCCACGTCGGATCGCAGATCGTCGTGTTGATCGTACTGTCGACGGTGGTTGTGTCGTCGGGCACGGTGGATCTTTGATCGACCGTCGTAGATGATGAAGACCTATCGCCGTCAGTGACCGGAGAACCGGTGGTCAGCGGTTCTACGGTGGCGTAGACATTATTTTTCACGAATCTGCTAAGCCTCTCGTAGATCATCGCTCGGTTCTCCATCGAGTTAAGCTCGTCGTCCAATCTCGCGATCGTTGTCCCTCTCGGCGTAAGTGCGTCATCGTGGCAGAGCGTGCAGAGGAAACGGAGTGCAAGAACGAGCACTATCGGGCGCTTCTCAAGGATGCTCATGTTCTAATGAATGCTGCAAACAGAGCAAAACTGATCGCACGTCACCAGCCGTCGCGAAGTGGCTCAACTCGCGTGTCGGTTAATTTAACAGCAGATAATCGTAAGCAAATCCGCTGAATCGGTAAACAAAAACCTACGTTATACCGTTAACGAAGATCCGATTTCGCGATGTCGACACTTCGTGATATTGTTTTAATAATTTCCATTTGTTTTTCAGTTATTTAATTGCGTCCGCTTCAACTTAGAAGCCGTTTCTGCCGCGGAAACACGTAATCTTCCCGAGATTTTCCCTTGCGGCGAGCAACAACGCATTATCTTCGAGTATCATTGCTGACGCAAGAGTCGAAGGTTTCTATTAAAATAATACTCATCCCCGGTTAACACAGAGCGGAAATGATTTGGAAAGCGACGCGATTCGCGGCGAGTCATATCTGCTTCCTTTTACATTCGCTCGGAGGACCGCGTCATCGTCGACAGGATGCATCCAGCATTTTTTTTCTTCTTCGGAACTCGTCTTTCTGGACTCTGCCGCGCATTTCCACACTGGCGAAAGGAAGTGCGTTTCCGTCGGAGGCTATGGATTTGAAACGAATAAAAATGTACAATAATGGAAACTGCGAGGCCGCGACGGGACGACTCGCTCCGACCGCTTTTGAAAGAGATCACCGATTAATCGCGCTCTAAAGTTCTACCGCTCGCATTATCAATATTTATTACATACTGTATACTTAATCGATATTGATATTTAATCGATGCAACGGTACACCCAATACCGTTAACGTGGAGTAGAAATTATACGCGGAAACTTCGAGGCATCGCGTCTGCTTATTACATTTTTCTTTTCTTTTTCTATTACCACAGTTTAACAGCACTCAATCGCCGGCGATCGCGAGCCGATAATTACGCGACGATACCGCGCGCGATACTGTATCGGTCCGCGAGTCTCTCGGTAACTGTGGAGAAGTAGCTGGTACAACTCGTTGTTGGCTCCTCGCTTTTGATAATCATTACCCAACTCGACCGCGCTCGTTGACAGCCTTCCGCCCAGTTGGCTGCTTGTCGCCGCTCTGAATTGTTGATATCGCTGATAACGGGCTAGAGTCCACTCGTTCGAGAAGAGTGCACTCTTTTGCGGCCACTTTATTAATCAAATACAAGCGCCGCCGCCTGTTCGATCTCCCTCCCCCCCTTTCCCTCACCCTCGGCGTATTCAATTTTTGTCTTTTGCCCCGCAGGGAAAAGGACGGAAAGTCGGGCGGGCAATCGCCGATTTTTCCATTCCGCATTGATAATCCCGCATTCCGATATCGCTATCTGAATCCTCGAAACTTTTAAGATAGACTCAAGCCGTTTATTCTCCAATTTAAAAAAAAAAAAGCCTCCCCCGAATTACGACGCATACGATCGATTTCCTCCAAAAGACGTGATCTTTGCATTTGCGCTAATTTCAGATAAAAATTTTTGAGTTTTCTTTTATTTTTCGTAAAATTTAATTAACATTATTAATTAATATTAGTCAATCATTTTCACCTGTCTGATAAAACGACCGGTTGATCGGAATCTTGTATCGTGACGATCACCATATCATTAAATTCTAACGTTGTGATTTAATAACGCATACGATTATCAACGATTTATCACCTTGATTATCACGATGCGAAAATAATACTAGATGTAATTCTCGAAGTTACGTGCTTATCGTATTTTGCGGAAGCTGTCGCATTTTATCGGAAATAAAAAGCAGGTCTCCGTATCAGTAAATCATTTCAATGACTAGTATTATCACCTATTATTTATCAATTATACTTATCTCATTTATTTTTACTTCCCTTTAGCTTTTTTCACACGTTTCAATTGAAATTATTTCTTTTAAAATTAAACTGATTCTATTACGTTCGTGTGTAAAAATTAAACAAAAATTGACGGCCCGTTATTCATTTACCAAGATAATAAATCTCCCTTTATCTTCAACCGCTTAATTATAAACTTCATTAACAGTTAACTACATACAATTTTTATCTTTGTCCTAAATTTAATTAATTCTTAAAAGATTATATACAGACAGTAGCTATATATTTTATACATATTCGTACACGTTGCACTATAATTTTATCTTAATCGAATAGATAAATATAAGCTGAAAGTAACGTGAGGCACAAAATTTTGTGTCAGGATCACGGACGATCCATTATTATCACCGGCTTTCAAAGGCAAGCATCACAGCACGTTCCAACTTACCCAAACACTTCACTCCATCGATATTCGCCGAAAAAAAGCCCACGAGAAGGCAAATAGAGACACGCGCGTGATCGTCTGGAGAAATTCGCGAGTTTAAAAGCACGAAAAGAGGAAGGATGAGACTTGAACGCGGGTTGCTCGTGCTCCATAGGCATCTGCTTACGAGGCGGAACTTAAAACCATGTGCCTCTTCAAAGCGCAGCGACCGCCACCGGACTGCCCCCACAAAGATCGTTGGAAATAGCGTGGCTGTGGTGCGTGCCTGTTCAAGCTTAGTAGACCTCGGTAAGACCCACGCACACATATCCGCGACCTACACGCAAACGCGGTCCCCAAAGATGCATCCCGTGAACCGGATTCAGGGCCCGGCTACATCCTTTATCGCCTATACTGTCTCGCGACACGTAGGTCCCTTACCTACCACATACTTTTCCAACGGGGTTTTAAGAAACCTTAGCACAGGTAGCTGGGTGAATGATAAAGACAAAGAGAATTCCAAAGCAGAAAAAAAAAAAAGCTTGGAATATCTCGAATTGCTCATCTAAAATATATCAGATACGTTATCGCTAAGTAGATTTGTATGAGCGATATTGTTATAAATTTTCTTTAATTCACAATTTGTAATTGATTTTACTTCCAAAGCGTATAAAAATAGACTTAGCTAAAAAAAAGGAAGCTAAGTCTATTATTCTGGTTCTCCTTTTGTTTTAAATAATTCATATTAATAACGTGAACATATTTTTCTGACACAGCGCTTTTCTGCGATAAAGCTTATCTCTTTATCGATAAATTTTTCAAACCGTCAACCAATTCATATTACTTTAAACGTTATAAAATCATATCAAATATTTACAGCACGGCGCATGATTATACAAACATATTCGATTAAGGTTCTAAGAATTGAAATCGATTCACGTTACAAAGGTAACAAAAAGAGAACAAAATTGTCAATTATTTTTTTCGATTTTATTACAAGGGACATATATTCAACATGTATTGTATCAGTATAATTTAGTACAATCTCTGTGGTGGTCCCATAGTAGATTTAATGTGAAGCGAACGGACATTCTGCCAGTGTTTCTTCAACAAAGAAACCAGGAAATTTATCGAGAGGTGAACATTTTGCACCAACTCATCGGGGGTCATTTCAACGTGTCCGACAGCTACCGAGAGACACAGCACCTGTAAAATAAAAGAAATCATAGAAAATATGAACAAAATTGACTATTAAAAAGAAAAAAGCTTTTAATTAAAAGTATTTCCACGCACTTTTTTCATTTGAAATTTAATGGTGGCTTTAACTTCATCGATCTTGCCAACCATCGATTCTTGATGAGATAACAGCCCAGGGAATTTACCGGCCTTGTTTAAACCAGGACCGAGAAGACGAGGGATCTGCTTGATCAATGATTCGCTAGCTAAGAACGCATCGTACTTCTTAGCTACAAAAAGAAAACACGTGACGTTATTAAATTTTAACAGTAAGCATTAAACTTTTTTAAAAAAATTACTTCTTTATCAATAATTTTAAACAAATTTTTGTGGAAAAAAAAAAAAAAAAAAAAACAAAATAATCAAAAATAAATGTTTTAAATAATACAAGTGTATCGACACGGATTGAGGTGTAATGATACGATTCACATTACCCTCACCTAGTGAAGAACCTTTAATCTCCTTCCTCTTGACGACCACCATTGTTTGAATAATAAGCAATGATGGTGCTTTTGGGAAGGTAACGTAATTTTTAAAATAATAATTATTTAAAACACATTAACGTACCAAGTTTCTTTACTAGCTTCTTATTCTTATTAAGTTTTTTCAATGCTTCTGCATCCATATAAGGAATATTATTAGCTTTTGCTTCGTCACAGTGCTGTTGATCACCAAGAACACATACTTGCATTTTTGGTCTGGGAATATTCTTCAACCTAACGTAATGAAAATCAATAATGATCAAAATTTAAATAAGCCCGCTTGCGCTTCTAGAAATTTAACATAATTATGACTGCTGTAATAATTTTTTTAATAAAACTATACCGCTAAAATAAAAGTTTATATTGCACTTGTAATTACGAACAATTAGTCTGAATCCCAATGTTCTCAGATTTAAATGTTTTACTACACAAATTGTTCAGATAATACATGCAATAATAAAACATCATGGAACATTGGTGGTTCAACAAACTTTTAACTGTAAAATTATATAATGTATTGCACTTGCTTGTTACATATATTTAATTATCAAAAAAAAGAATAAAAAATTAAATAATAAAATTAAGTAATAATAAATTTAAGATTTAGAATAAAGATATATTTATAATTTTGTATTAAAATAAAATTTAAGATTTTTTACTTTATCTCTTTCTTTAATCCTTTGAAAATTGATTGCTCTTAATGAAAGAATCACTTTGGCAGAAAAGAAATAATTCTTGAAAGATAAATGTTACATTTCACGATTTAACTTACCAACAGGATTATAATCCTGTATAATTTAAATATCGGTATAAATACCTCCCCAATTAATTTAAGACCCTGGGTGCAGGTCCGCTAGATAAAATCTAGCTTCCTGACATAGCATGAGACAATTTTTGCATATTCTTAATAAAGAACATACTTCGTTAAAAAAAATGCCTCAAAGTCAGGTAGAAACATACTTGACGGTTCCTGAGAAACGCTTGTCCTTCTGTGGATCATAATTCTTCAAACCGATCTGCAGCTCAATCGTTTCCAAAAATTTCCTCTTCTTGTCTTGTGAGTTCTGAAGCACAGCGTTTACACACTCGTAAAGAGTGTCACGAGAGACTTTTGACCTGCAAGTAAAATGACGCTCACATACAGACACGTGCAAATACGAAGAAAATTTCTGTTGAATCGACGAGTACTTGTTAACTTAAACGTAGCATTTATTTTTAATTTAATTTAGTTTTATTTAATATATATCAGAAATGAATGCAAATCTGTATAAAGCGTGCACAAATTTCAATATTGCAACGCAACCTCACATGTGTGAGGTTATACCAATAGCTATAATAAATCAAGAAATATTTAAAAAATAATATATATCGATTAATAAATGCAGTTCAACGCGTTTATTCGCAATAAGATAACAAATTTTACCCCAACGATCGCGATTAATAAACAGGATCATATACTCACGTCATTTTACCGCGAAGACGACGACGAACACACGACTGATCTCCGCAATGTCCGACACCGGAAGAGACAAGGCGAAATGTGCAAAGGAGCTACGTCACCCAAGCAGCACGACATTTCAGATGGCGGTTCTGTAGCAATTATGATTCGAGAGTTTGTGCAACAGCAAGGATATGACTAGATATTAAATATTCGGGAAAATAATTTCAAATTAATTACGCAAATAAAAAAAGTAAATAATTTAATTAATTAATGCTAATACTTCGTTTAATTGTATCGTCACTAGTCTATTCTAGAAATTCGCCGTTTTCCGGTGCGCTTGGTAAGTGGTGCTACCTGCCGATCGTTTGACGTAGACGTCAAGTTGCACGGGCGACGACGACGGAGGCGCGCGGGTCGACGTCAGACGCGGATCAGCTGTGCGCGTCAGTGCACGTCGCGGGATTCGATTATCTCGACGGAGAGGGTTGTGGCTGCGTTCTTGTGCGTGCCGTCGCTCGTCGGGAAGAGCCAAAGTGACTCCGATCGTCGGGCGCGCGTTCTCTCGCTACCGCGTGATTGTACCCGCCCGTGGGGCTCGGGCCGATCGGTGCGCCCGATCGCGATCACGACGCCGACGTTCGGCGGCGGTGGTGGGTCGCAGGCGAATCGGCGGCCAGCGGGGCATGACGGGAACAGGTGACAATAGAGCCGCGCCATGTTAGATTTCACGAGATCGCGAAACGTGCGCCGCCGCCGCCGCTGCTGCTGCTGCTGCCGCCGCCGCCGCTGCCGCCGATGCTGCTGCCGTTGCCGCCGCTAGCTGCTGCCTACTACTACTACTACTACTATCACCATCACCGCCTGACTACTACCGCGGTGCTGCTGGTACTGTGGGGAAAGAGTGAGAGAAAGGGAAGAAGGAGATTTACACTTTGTTTTCCCCGTCTGTCGCGCGCGCTGCTTTCCTCACGACGGTGATCCACACGAAAATCATCCAAGCTGGATAGGTTACCCGAGTATCTCCGCGATACCGTGGACTGGTTTATGGGGTAAGTCCTGCGTCTGTCTTTTTCTTGCTCGCGCGCGCTCTCTTTCTCTCTCGCCCTCTCGCTCTCTTTCGCGTTCTCACCGAGGCGATATAAAAGACTTCCCTTTTTTTTTTTTTTTTTTCTTTTCCCCCTCCCCTTCTCCCTCGTCTTTACGCGCCGTCCGATCCGTCCGTGGCCTTGTGTTTCGACCCGCTCCGTTCCTCCGGCGTGAGGTTAACCTCCAACCTGAGTTAACCTGCGGGCGAGCGATCGAGCGAGCGCGCGCGCCGTTCGTCCGTCTCGCTCGCGCGATTATCCCGGCGTTCGCCTTTTCCTCGCGAGGAGAAAGTAACCGAGGATCCGTCCGTCGGTTCCGTCGTCGTCGTGCGCCGCGGATTTCCGTCGCGCCGCCTCAGAACGTCCTCGTCATCGTTGCTCGCGCGAGGTGACGCGTGCACCTACAGGGTGCCAAAAAAACAACGCGCCGTCGGGCTCTTTTTCTTCCTCTTGGGCGAAGGTCGTTTCTTCTCAACCGCTAGATTCGACCTAGATGCCTTCAACCCTCTTATTTCCTTCCTCCCTTCCCTCGTTTTCGACGTTGAGTCCAGTTTCGATTGCTAACTTTACATCGGGACTTGAAGACGAGCGCTTCTCCGACATTGTTTATTTCCGTAATTCAATCACAAAGTTCCGCTGTGAGGCAAAGTCCGTCGAAGCGAAAAGTGGAATCTTGGTATTTATTCGCGGCGGTCTGCTTCCGGCAGAAGCGACTTTTCTTTATCAACATTCGCGAGCTTTCTGCCACCAGGTAAACGCGCGCGATTTTTCTAATTTAACGCCATCGTGCTGCTTTTTTTTTTTTTTTTTTATTTGCTTATTCCGGCTCATTGTTTCCCGTTCTCTCGCAGCCGGCGACACGAAAGATTGCAATCGTGGAAGGAACTGAGGACCTCGCTATAAACGAATTTCATCTTCTTTCCTTTCGTTACATCGGCCGCCTTGGCGGAAAAATGACTTTAATGACGGAATTCTCTTCGCGGCCGACTTTTCTTCCTCAACGATAGTTCAAGCGACGTTATTACAGCGATATTTAATCTCGATTAACATTGTCGCCCGCCAAGCACAAGAAGCATAAATAGACAAGAAAATATTCTGTTTTAATATCTTAAACGAATTTTATGATCTTAAAGCAAGATTTTAATATTGCAAAGATATTTCATCTAAATTTAACTAAAATTTAAAAAATAGCACATCTGATTTAAATTCCTATAGAGAGAACGAATTGCTTCGGTTTAACTTTTTAGAGAAAGAATTATTTCAAATTTGTCGAAAAGTTAAGTATATTATTCATTATAATAAAAAAAAACAAAAAGAGCGTAATTATTATTATTATAATTTTTTTTTTTTCTTTTATATTACTTTGAACAACAGAAATGTATTGAAAAGTTTTATTATTGTTATATATGCGGGAAGATGAAAAAACATCAATGGGGTATAGGGCGATAAAAGCGTTTAGCTCTTTTTCCGGTGTATTGACGTATCGATAGAACGTTTTCCGGGAACGTCCGTAACATGGTGGACAGAGAAAGAAAGTCCATTTAATCACGCTTAGCGTCAATCGGGGTTAGTGTGGGCTTTGGAATCACATGGGCAGTCTCGGTTTACATGAACTACTTAGCGGTTTCCCCTTTGCTCTCGCAATACCGCGACGCAGATTTTCTTTACGAGTTCGACGGCAAGTACGAGTCGTCTCAAAGGACGACTGGAGTCTTACGCGAATTTTTCGGATGCGCGAACTCGCTTACGTACACGAGATCGAAACGTACGTGCATCTGTTGAGATCTTTCGACCAAAAAGAAATAAACAGATCTGTGTGTGTTGTAACATTATGAAATATGAATGTTTAATACACATTTACAGAGAGAGAAAGAGAGAGAAAGAGAGATGTATACTATAACGATTCTACGTCATTATTCCTTGAAATCGCCTCCGCCAGCTAGCGATAGCAAAAACATTATTATATAATTATCACAATAAATACGCGGCGCGATTGTCATATAAATATTTCTTTATAATTTTGTTACGTAATGACTATACATTATTATTTTTTTTTTTTTACAATTATTATTTACGGAGCTTCAGCGTTTAAATTAAATTAAAAACGGCGCGACGTGCGTAAAAAAGAAATGTCGAAAGGCCTGCCAACTAATTGAACACGCTGGGCAATACGTTTCTCCGTGGATCTTTGAGAAAAATATTATTTCCATATTCTTATTCGCCGCGTATCGTTAAGCACGCAATAATACTTGGCGATAGCAGGGGCCGATATCAAATACGCCGGAGTCGCATTTATCAAGCTTAATTCCGCGAGCACGCGAACCGCTCGTATAACGTAAGAAGAATTCATGTTACAATTATTGTTGAATCGATGATGGAACAGCGATCCTCCGGTCCCATTCTCTCCGGCTGGTGGGAACCGCTTGCCTTCGCTGAGCTCCCCGCGCGGGCTCTACGCCGGAAAATTTATGCATAAGGTTTCCACGGCGTATGTACTATTTTATATATTGAAATTTGCACGCCGGTAATTTCGCCGCCGCAACGAAATGGAGCCGAGTAATTGTTAGGATTTCATTCCGCTTTACCGTTGAATTTGTAATCGATCTCGTAAGGCCGCGCTCTCGGTCGCGTATTTTAATCACGGACATCTTCGCGGTGGCAAATAAATCCGGCCTTGAGAGCCTCACGGCGCTCGTGCCTCGGGTATTTCATTAATTCACATGATCAACTAATCTCTATAACGTTTCGAAAAGCTGATGGAACACTTTAAGGGAGCTATAAATTAGCCGTGCTCAAAAATGAGATTGATTTCCTCAAAAGTAAGTCCCTCGTGAGAAAGTTTCTTCCCTGAGTTCCTTTCTTCGAATGATTGCCTAACCGATCGCGCGCCGCCGCGAGAACTGACGAGCCCGATTAGCTCTTGAAAATTAACGACGTTTTGCACTTTATGCGCATTTATTTCGGTGATGATATCGCTTTAAAACCCGTCGACTTCTTAGACCCGGGCGCTTTCCTTTCCGTTGAAAGATTTAATTAGCGGTATCTACCATCGGAGTTAAACGGACGTCGTTAAAGCGTAAACACGTCGCTGCATCGTGTAAATCGTTATCGTGTTATCGGTCCACAAGGGTCGGTAGACGTTCAGTACACATTATGAAAATCTTGCGCCTACAATTTGTAACATTATAGCAGCGAACTGTTTTATCTCGCAAAGTAAAAGAATTGATATACTTTCTCTTACAAAATAAAAAAAAAAAAAAGAAAATAATAAAGAATAAAAAATTCTGACGCTTTCGGTACCGTGCGTACCTTCGCGAAGGGCAGTGTCTTGTTAATTTATAATACTTGGCTAGAAACGGCAGTCCGAGTGTCTCTAGCGAGCGAGCAAAGTCTCTGGTCGCTGGCGCGAATCCGAACGTGGCGGTGACTCACCTTGATCTCTCGCCGTGTGATTGGCTTGCTCGGTGATTCACGCACGGTTGCGCGTCCGCCAAAACGCGCTCGTGACCTAACCGTCTCCAGCGCGACGTGTCGCGCGTGCTGATTCTTTGCGATCCTTGGAGAACCCCTCCCCCTCGCGGATAGAGCGTCGTGTGAGCGAAAACTCGAGACGTAAACTTTAGTTTTTAGGGCCAAGGCAGCCCAAATAACGCGAAACGTATCTAAAGTAGATCTCGTTTCATCCGGAATTTTTATCAACCGATTTCTAATTCATCTATTTATGTCTTTTGCCGCTCCGCGCAGCTTTCGGGTCAATTCGAAGGATTTCGGTACTTGGCTCGCTCTTTCGCCGCGATATTAATCTCGATTAGCATTTCGGTGTATTTAAATCCGTTTGTACGAGCACGGGAAAAGGTCCGCGCGAACGTGACTCATAAAGATGCTTAACTCGCATGATTAATCGATGTAATCACCGTTTGAAAAACTGCCGCGATGCGCCCGCGGGCTGTTTTCAATTAACGAAGAGATGTTAAAGAAGTAAATACTAGTTTTTCGAATCGCCGTGTTTTTACACCTGCTCTCGAGCGTCTGCGACGAGGCGAGCCGTTCGCGGCCGAAAGAATTAATTTCAGACGAGAATGAGCGATAATTACAATGTATCGAGCTGGCGACACGTGTCGCGATAATTACGACTCTTTATTATACCGTCAAACATTTAATTCGAAAGCAAATTCTCTCGGATCGCAAGATGTTTTGAACCAGCGAATTGATCGGCGTAATATATTTATCTTCTTTTTATTTTTTTTATTTTTTTTTATTTTTATGTATAATTTTGTATCGATAATAGTGCGATCCGAACGGCATGAGCGCATGAATAATAGGTAAATTAGGTATAAGTATGCCAATAGAACGGTTTATTGAGTGAATTAATCACGTGCCTATAATATATTCATTTCTACGTTCGAGAGTATCAGGCAATTGCCGTGTCAATCCGTTTTATCCGGCTCTCGCACGTGTTTTACTTCGGTGATATTGGTATTCGGTTTAATAACGTCGAACGTAATGTGGCATAATTAACATCAAACGAATTTTCCGGGGATTCGCAAACGCACGAGCGCAACTTATTAATTTTTAATTGTTTATGAGAATTTTTCGTCCCTACTGGAATAAAATATCAGGAAAAACATTTTTTTTTTTCTTTTTTCTTTCTTTTTTCATCTTTTTAATATTTCTTTACATAACGCGGCGCAATACGTTTATCGAAGCGTAAAGATGTAAAGAGCCGACGCGTGTGTTTTATTGCGCAAATATTTACTTGTTGACTATAGCCGCCATTCGTGTACCGTTGCGAGGCACATGGCTCGCAGTTTCTAGTTTATATAAATTCCAAATCCGATACCGTCGTCTTCACAAGATCGATATGCAATTTGTGTCTTATTTTGATTTGATATTAATTAGAAATTTGTTCTGAAATTCGTTCTGAATCAATTCTTATTTTAAACTATATATTTTTACATTAAAAAAAAAAATTAACGTTCTTTTGCTGTTTATTAATTGCAATTAAAAGACGACTATTGCAATTTCTAAAAATGGAACCAGACTTATGTAAGCTAAACCTCAAATAATAGCAAAAAACGGAGCAGCGCATTAACCGAGAATGTTTTAAAACATTACGAAAAAGCGATCGCGTTTCGTGAGAAATTATCCTAATTAAGTGAATACGTACCTTAATTACTGTTAACTTCACGTTCGGTTTTCTTAGCTTTATCCGGCTCGATGTTGCGAGAGAGTTTCGAAATAATCCTCGCTCGGAACAATTACGAACGAACGAACAAGAACTCTTTTATTTATTATTACTTTTTTTTTTTCAATTTAATTGCATTTATAGCTTTATTTCACACGATAACAGTATTTGATCCTCGATTTTTTACGATCGTGGTAACTGCGTCAATCGGTGCTCGCGATTGCACATCTCGAATTTTTTTCCGGGTAAACAGAGTTATCGTGGTTATCACAAAATATCGCCACAGCTCCATTGTCGAGTCATTCACCGTGCACCCCGAAAAATCACAGTGAAGTTCAGCACGAACTAGTTCTCCCATGAACCAAACATAAACTTCGTGAATCCCTTTGACGTCCAAATTGTGAATTAATTTTCTTAAACAATCAAATTAATCTTCGCTCAATCTTACAGTTTAAAAAAAATACATTTTTTATTCGAGACCAGTTACTGAAATATACAACACGGAGAGAATTAAAGGGACACAAAAAAAAAAGAGTTCAATTAAAGCTCCATTGAAGCTTTTGATCGATCGGAGAGCACGGTTGCGGTGCTCGATGAGTTTACTTTCATCCGTACAAAATTCCAGAATACATGGCGTTTTATTTTACTTAATGACGCGTGCGAATCGAAAGAAATGTAATAAAACGGTCGCTTTTCATGTTTTCTCAGTGGCGCGGCTCCGGCTACTTTTTCCGCTTTATTTTACCGGCCTGCAAAGGAGTTAATCAGCTGATGGGAAAAAAACAGGTGGATGTCGTCAAACGATGATAAATTACTGAATAATAAGACCGGAATAAATATATTTCCTCCCTTTGGTATCATTAGATCGACATATACGTATGCCATTGTTTGAGGGCCGCTTGAAGGCCGCGTTCTTGATTTTATTCGGCACACTTGTTCAGGGATCGTGTTCCTTTTCCGACTAGCCAAAGGTTTCCCGTAGGATACGTCGCGGCCTGTAAATGCCCAGGTCGACGTCGCATTTACTTGACATTCATTCTCACCCTCGTTATCTTCGCACTCATTTTTCACGATAATGTCGTCTGACGTCCTCCGCCGGCAAAGCCATATTCGTGAATGGAGAGAGAAACGTCGGCCGATTCACGGACGAGCGAGTAAAAATAATCGGCCTCGCGGAATACTCTCGCTCCTCCGGATAACAACCGCTGCTCCCTATCAGTAATCGATATCGGCTGTTATCAAGAAATCAGGGGAGGGCCGATAATAGCGTCCCATCAAGCCGGCTATCACGCAAAATTCGGCTCCATTAAGTTACCTGTTTTATATTGTTTCGAGAGCTAACATTGGACTTTTTATCTCTCTTTCTTTCTCTCTCTCTCTCTCGCGATAATGGTAAAATCACATGATTTTCTTTCGATCAATGCGACTACTAATAGCTGTCGAATTTAAGCGTCAACCGTGTCGCCAGATTTTCTCGATCCAACGTGCGCTAATAATAGCTTCCTTGTAGCACTCGCTCGCAATTGGCGACCGTATTTCGGACAGTTAGAGACGGTCGTGGTGTACCTTGATATTTATCCGCTATCGACGTAATTAGCATCGATATATATTGTATCTCTTTCTTTCTCTCTCTCTTTTAACTGCTGACTACCGCTTTTATTCTTAGTAATATTCCACCGCTGGTCCGTTTTTCAACGTTCCATCGCGCAAACCGCGGCTGTTCGTTTCGGTATCCCCCGACTTGTCCGACGAAATTTTCTCTCGATAACTTGCAGCTTCTGCGACCGCACGTACCGCACGTTTTCGCATTATTCGTCCGCGAGTTGTTGCAAACGTGATTAATTTCCGTCGGCGGACGCGAAATTTCTGGTCCACGATGTATGCGGGAATAAACGCCCCGTTTTCGGCGCTGCAATATCAATTTTCATTTTAGGTTTAATTAGAATCAAAAACTCGAGTGGTTGGACCACAGGACCATTGTTTTACCAGAGCACGCTTGACGTCCGCTTCGGGCTGAAATTAAGAAAAATCGATGGCGGCGATCGAAAAAAAAGTGCGTGTCGAACACGTTTCCTTTATGTCTCTTTGGAAAGAGAGGTCGTTCCCGAATTTGTCAGAGATTCCGCCGTGGATGATTAATTCGTTAAAAATCGAACGCTCTATTATACCTCGGGACGTAGTCGGTTATGCGTAAAAAATTGATGTCACGGGGTGAACAGCTCCAAGCGCGGGAAGATATTCCGCACGCACCGCTAAGTGGCCTTAACCTTTCACATTTGCAGCGTGAAACTGGTAAACCTGCATCGTATATTTGCACAGATGGAATATATTAATTTCGCCACGTGTTGTAATATGCATGTATATGTATATCGGTTGCGTCTCGAGCCCTGGATGCGCTATCAAGATTAGCACTTGCAGTGTCGCAATTAATAGAAACATATTTCACCTTCAATATCTATCTATCCGGAATAACCCCGCGCTATCGTTGTGCACTCGTTTTTCTGCGTAAAGAGGCTTTAAACGCACCCTTTCCCCGATAATTGAACATCGCGGCGCGAGATTATACTTGAATTTTGAAAACCGTTTTGGTGATTCGGCGCGCTCTTCCGTGTGGCCCGCAAGTGTCCAATATTTGTTTCCATATAGCAAACAAGCGTATTGACATGAAGCCAATAAGCGAAGAAGCAGCCCGGCAACTCGTCGGCGATTAAACCTTTATGTATTTTATTGATTAATCCTCCGAGACAACGGAAATTGGGTCAAAAGTGACTCGCTGTTGAAATTTTTAGGCGTGCATGCACCACGCTGTCGCGTTTCGGCCAATTTTTGTTTACATTATTTCTAACGTGGGTTTAACTTTGCAAGCGCGCGGATATTTGATAACCGCGCGATACAAACTTGCGACATACGTGTATACGGGTCACATGTTATATCGCGCTTTTCGTACGTGCGGAATTAATTTTTATTATTTATTTGCCGTATTACAAACGCATTTATACGTTATTGGAGCATCACCTTGGAAACGAGCGTTTTCTCCTCGTGACGGCTTCTGTACTTTAGCAGCTTTATATAGCTTATCGGAAACAAAGTGATCCTCCTTCGCTTCTATCGTCCTCCAGATCCAAGTTAATTCTCCTGTGACATCTTGTCGACCCTCCTTTTTGCCAAGCGTTCGCCAGGGAACGACCCTGTCGTGTAACAGACAGCGGAGCCCTTGACTAGGAATCCGAGGATCGGATCCTCTCGCGTTGCGTCGCAGCTCGGGGTAATATTATAGACGCCGGGAACTTGTCCGGCTTTAGCTTGGTCAATCGTTAATTATATTACGACGAGGACACGAGCCGGGCACGAGGAAAACGGAGGGAATTGTAGCGGCGAGTCCCCGCTGTACTTCGGCCTGAGGAAGCCCCTTAGTACTCTCTCGTCTTTCTTACCGCCTCCCGCCTGTCCTCCGCTTCCTCCTGAACGCGGCGGGTCCTCTCTCTCCCTCCGGCGATGTAAACCGTGTCTCGTCCCCTCTCTCTTCCGCTTTCTCTACGTCTGCCACGGTGATGGCGACAACAACGGTGGCGGAGGAGAGGACAGCCGCGACGTGGACGGTCGGTGGTGGTACCTGGCGAACGGTAGCTTACCTGCCTTGCCTTGCCTTGCCTTGCCTGCCTTGCCTTGCCTGCCTGCCTGCCTGCCTGCTTGCTGCCTGGAAAACGGCTATGTCAGTCTGCGCTCCGTTGCTGGCCTAGCGGCCGGCCAGTCGTGTAATTCCGACCAATCAACCGGAGCCGGAGTAGACGCACGCTTTACTTCTTCCTTCTTCTCCTTCTATCTCTCACCTTTCCGTTTCTTTCTCCTTTCCCTTTTCCCCTCGTTCGTCCACGCCGTTGTTTTATGCCCCAGGCCCATCCGCCCGCACCTCCCTGGTACCGCCGCGCTCGCGTCCCGATGTTCGGCCTGGGGAACAGGAAGGTCCTCAAGTACTCCGCCATCGAGACGTCGCTCTCCATTGACGTCGAGGATACCGTCACGTGTTTCTGCAGGTCAGTTTCTCCTTGCCTTGCCGCGACAATGAAATCAGCGGCGGTTCTTTATACGCTCACGACGATGTGCGCGCGCGACGTCGGTGATTAGCGTTCTTTCTCGTTCCTGCGGGGATCTAATCGACGTTACGCTTTCCGTCAATAATTTCGGTGCACGCTCGCCAAAAGTGTTCATTCGTCGACGATATTTGTCGGCACGATCGGAACGAGTCGCCTTGCACGAAGTTGAAACACGAATTTTTAGTTCGTTTCAATTCTCATTGTTAGTAGCGGGTTATCTTATCGGGCTTTACTTTGAATGGAAAAAGCCGTTCGCGGCGATATTATTTTTTTAATTTAATATCATTGTATAAATAATTATTGCGATTCTCGGTTTTTATGAGACGTGAGACATTTGAAAGTGAAAGGCACTTAGAAACGATTGAAATCTTTGTTAGGACAATAAAGCAAAATTCTCACAAGGCAGTATTAAAATTTCGAGTTGATTTAGATCTTGGATTTTTAGACATATTTCTTTATACGTCTTTCTCGTATCGTAATATCTAATACTACGATTAAAAATTACCGTGCTGATTTCGGCTGCAAAACGTTGTATTTCACAAAAGAACGAAGCGCTATTATTTTTGTCTTTTGATATGACGGCTGTCTTTTAGTTTAAACAAGTCGCCGTTATCTTCAGTCGAAAGATAGAGATACGTCGTTCTATTGCTGATACGCGGACTTTGTTAACGATCCGACAACGTAAAATAAGTGTAACGCAAAAGTGAATAACGCAATTACCTTCAATCCATTCTTCGACAACCGGACTTGCGTCATCGCAATTATTTCACAATGCTAACGTCTTCTATTTTCATTTCCCTTTTTTTTTTTTTCTCCTCCAATTTGTTATGCAACACGGGCGCGCACGCAGGACAAACGCTACTTAACAAAACGATATTTATGCGGCTATGAGATATTCGGACAAAAGGAAACGTATTCTAGTCATACTTCTCGATCTGCTCGCGAGAGATATCGCGGGTGGAAAAAAAGAAAAAGGAAAAAAATAAAATAAAAATAAATAAATAAATAATGAAAATGGATTACGAGAAGGGTGCTCGAGAGGTGGTTCGCGAAAATGCGCGAAACCGTTTTATCAAGCGGCGAAGCTGTTTCTATAAAAAGACGAGCAGGCTTTACTCCTCCCGACGAGGTTTAAGACGAGACACTCTCGCCACGAGGAGGTGATAGAAATGCTAAGAGCGCGAACGGCTGCTCTCGTGCAGTTTCACGAAATAAATCTCAAAAGGAAATACGAAAGGAAAACTAGAGGGGGGTTGGTATCGGGCTACAATGAATCGTCTTATTGAACGACTGTTCCCTGGCGTAAATTCAGTTTGCACAGCTTGCTTCTCGCTATTTACTTTAATGACGTGCAGTATTTAGCGACGTTATCTCTCGCGCTGTACAATCGTCAGCTAAATAATATCTCTCGGGACTTTAGAAATCCTCCGCGATTTAACTGGAAAACGCGCGTTATCGCGCACGGGGAAATTAGTCGCGCGGGCGCGAATTCGTTTCCAAAGCGCATTTAGAAAGCAATGAAAGCGTCCGGTACAACCTCGATCGCTTACCACGAAATCTAAATTTAACACGAAGACAGGTTCTATTACGGGTGCGAGTTTTGTAATCCCGAAATAATTTCAAAATCCGGAGACGGAAATACGAGGGATTTATTTCTATATTAAGACGGAATACGCTGAGCATTACCGTTTTCCTCGGGACGGCTGTGTTTTTCCCTCGCACTTAGAGTCTGTCACGTCGCGGTTTCACGAGCGACGTGATCATGTTGGGAGGAAAATATAGCTATTCTCAGACCCAATCATCATTTTAATGATAAATAATTTTATGATACTCTAACGATAAATGTCGTCGAATAATTATAAACGTAATCGAGTTAATCATATTTGCTGTTAGAAATATTTAGAATTATTTATGATTCAAATTACGGTTGAGTTCAGAAACAAGTGTACTTTTCTCTCCGGCACATTCTGCGGGATGTGTGTGACGTGTCACAGCACGTGCCCCCTCGGTCACGCGCTTTGACGTGTTAAAAAAAAAGGGACCGGGCGCTTCCGCGGCTTTCGAAACTCATCGAAGATGCCGCGTACCGGTTTTTCGTCACACTATACGATGATGTGGTCACAAAACGCTCTACTTTCGTAACGCGGTCCGACGTGTACCCTTTTTTTTTTTCTTTTCTTTTCTTTTCTTCGTTAGGAATTTTTAGCCGTGCGAGCCGCGTTCTTCTCAAAGTAAAAATTAAAGTCGAGAGCAAAGGCCATAATATTTGTATTGCCTCGGACCACCGCGCAAAGTGCCGTGAATTGTGCGTCATAATTTCATCATACCGTGAACTTTATCGCTTGACTAGGATCGGTGGGATTAACTATCGATTCTTACTCGTATTCGCGCGCGTTGTCTGTAGTGCTTTATCTTGCGAATAAAATTGCAGACGATGTTTCCTTGGCAAAGTTGCCGAAGACTTAATTAGTGCGAGGGATATATTTAAGTTTCAAGGTGGCTTAAATGTAAAAAGTCTCGGTGAATTAAGATTCAAATTCATGGAAGAAACTTATAGAACTTTTCGTATTTAAGGAAAAAGCGGTCTCCTTGAAAAAGATTGTTAAAGTCATTAATGAGAGGGAAGGAAGTAATAAAAGAAGGCCGCGACATCGGAAATGCAGATACGCTAAGTATTTGAGGAAATACATAGGAAAAGCAAAGCTTTTTCCGTCACCGCGTTTATGAGACTTTTTCTTTCATTTGGTCGCGAAAACGCGGTCCCGCCGGGGAGGTCATATCTTTCAGGAATATATCTGCGTCTTTACCGAAATTGCGGCAGCGTATAGCGTGGTATACGATTAAGGCTACGTCAATATTTGCATTTAACGACGTGCTATTGGATGGGCAAGTTTCACACTTCGATATCTTCCGCTTAGATCGATAGCGAAATTAAGACGAGCGACGACGACATGACCCCGTTTTTTTTTTCTTTTTTTCTTTTTTTTTTTTAATGATGGCCATGTTCAATTGAAGATATAGACTCGGCCGTGATCGAGCATTTGTGCAAACACTGATTTGTAGCCTTGCCACGCGTTAGTGGAGAAATAATAATGCATTTCAGGGACCTTATTCTTGAAAGCAAATGATAATTTTTGCATGCAAAAAATATCACACGGTCGATGTTGAAATAAATGTAGAATTTATACATACGTGCACGTATCTCATGCGTTTTAATATCATAGCGTTATAGAGAGAGAAACCATGAGATTTATTACGATCTAGCGGCACTGCGTGCATGATAGCGACACGTCAACGTAACGGCGTGACATTTATTGTCGAAACGTGAGGGCGTTGATGGCTCATTTGGCGCTAAGCGAAATGAAGCGGAACAGATCGACGGGAGAATGCCTTCGTTTGGCGTGTGCGTGCCAATTTTTGTTGTCGCGTGGCAAATTGCGCCCCGAATTGGATCACACGTTTTCATTAGACTGATTAACATACCGACATTGACACTGGGACAATGTCACGGCGAAAAGAAACCGTCCAGCAGTTACCTACGTTTGAGCTGCTTTTTTTTTTTTTTTTTTTTTTTTTTCGCGACGTCACAGTTAGCTTGACATTTACTTCGATATCGCGTTGCCGACCGATTAATTGCACCGAAGGCGATTACTCGTCCGCGTAATCGCAAATACATGTCGCGATCTTTTCTCCTTCGCTCGCGGAAAGTTACGCGTCTCGTGACGCGATCTCTCATCCGGAAAGTTCGATATGCGAGAGGGATACTTTCATGGGCGACGCGAACGCGAGCCGATTAATGGACTTCTGGACGGGAGATGTCAGGTGCGGTGAGACGTGGAAGGCTGATTTCGTCGAAACCACAGGGGAACCGCAAACTGCCGTGCCACACGTCGCTAGGTGGGAAAGCGTTTCAGCAGAAGCGTTTGCATGCAAATTGATCGCGCGATAGAAGTCAGATTGACACGCATCGCGGAATTCGTTCGGCCTGAACAAGCGAGGCGCAACTCATTCCCATCGGAGCTCAATTTGGATCACCGAAGATCCGTTTCGTTTAATTTCTTTTCTCGTAGATAGAACGTCGCTCTTGCACGCGTGTCGGCGATGCTCCGGTTTCGCAGACGCCGCGCGAGGACGGAGGTCGAGAACGCCCGCGAGAGTTCCTTGGCGAATCGCCCTCGCGAGAGTAGTGGCGCATAATGGAGGGGTAAACAAACGATGCGAAGGAAATGTTTGTCGATGGGGTAGCTCCGTGACGTCACGCGGCGCGGCGCCTTCGAGGCGCCGACGTCCGTCCGTTCATCGATTCGCATCCTGTAAGGATGTAATCCTGGAGACGAGGTAACTAGTCGCCTCCGAATGGCGCCTGGCGCCAACACCCTCTTCTCCCTTTTCCTCCTTCCCCCACGGACCGCCTCGCCGGTCGTTTCGATAATTACTTCCCCATGGTTACGATCTCTCTCGCGCGTTGTTCGGGGCCAAAGTGCAGGATCCGGCCTCAAGGACCCGCGTCTCTTTGGCTCCAATCGTTATCTCGCCGGCTCGCGCTCGTTTCGGGACTCGACGCGGAGGCCGCGGAGTTTAATCTCGAGAACCTTGCGCCGTAATTACCGACGTGGATTATTTCGGCGAACTAATTAGATAATCTCCCGGCGATTATCGACACAGCGTCTCCCTTTATCTCAACCGGATGTAATCGCGGCCCGCTAGTATTTCGTGATAAGCGTACGGGATAAACCGTGCAGGGGAGAACCACTCGATCGGGGCCTATCAAAAATCACTCTACTGTTGCAAGGGCGGCTTTCACTGCTCGAAATAGTCACGAGGATAACAGTCTTCTCGTATTGTGATGTCTGTCGCGTCACGATTTTCGCTTTTGCCGCAGGCGGCGATGGCATAACGAGCCAGTTATTCCTTTTCGCTATTTTGAGGCGCGCGCTGCATCATCGACGATTCGAATATAATTCCCGGCGCAAAAATAGACGCTCCGCAATCGTTTCTCCCGCAAGGCTCCTTCGAACACACGGAACCGTGAATTTTTTCCTCGCACTCCGGGACCCGGAGTATTTACGTGCTCTTTGATCTCCGAAAGATTATATACATCCTGGAAACGGATCGCTCAAATCCGACCGGTTGCAACAGCGTAGGATTTCCCGCGGGGACCGAAACGCGCGTCTGTTTCTCATCCTGAAAGGCCCGCGTCTCGTTCCAACCTTTTACGGCTGAAAACGTTCGGAAAGTGTCCGGAAGAGGACAAGGAATTAAAGATTTAGCGAGCGGAATCGATGTGAGTCAGACGCATCGGTGATACGCGACACAAAGATACGAAGCGACACGCGAACCCGCGTGAGGGAGAGGGCGGTCGGGGGGAGACGGAGCGGGTGAGAGAGCGCGCGCTGAGCAGAGCCGCGAGCAAGACAGGGGTGGCGGGGGACGGAACGGAATATTGATTGTCGCAGAGTCGAGGCGCCACCCCTCGCTGCCGCGCCACGCGTCCACCCAGTCGACAGTCAGCTGATTCGTGTTACCCGACTCACAGCTGATCCGACGCACGCCGCCTCGGCGGTGGCGCAACCACCGTCGCATTGCCGCTCTTCGCGCCCACTGCTTCGCTCCCTTTCGCTTACCGCACGGTGGTCCCTTGTCCTACCAACGCACGTTCTTCTCTCTTTTCGCTTCTCTTCAACCCTTCGCACCTTGATCCCTTTAAAGCGCCGCGCGATTGAACTTTTAACGCGAGAAAGAGGAGAAAAATGCGACGAAATGACTGAGTTTTACTGTTCTCTCCGTGAATAAATCGAGTTAGCCTGGACGTGGCTCTGAAATTCCCGCCGGGACGCTCCGACCAGCCGGAACTAATTTCGTTTGACATTTCGTTGGATATCTCGTTTCTCTCGCCGGAAAAGAGGTAAATGATGAGTCCCCGCCGCACTCTCGTGGCCACGATCGTCGCGGACGCGATCCGGCCTGACTCGATTGCGCGAATGAAAATTGGCGTTCGTTTGACGAAGTCCTTTTCCGATGCATGCACACGTTACTTGGATATTTCTGACCTGTGCAATCAATCGATTGATCGCTCTCTGCTATAAATAACACGTTCATTGAAGAAAAATGGGTATCCACTCGAGCTTGTAATTGCAGAAGCTACAATTGTTATCTTAAGACGCAGGTCGAGAATAAATTCCCGATTATTTTCGTGCGCTTTCATGCCTCGCGCATTTTTCGATCTTCGAACGCCGGAAAATGTATTAAGAATTAGAAACATACCAGATATATTACAAAATACCTTAAAAAAAAAAAAAAATTAATTACAAAATTTATCAACCAGTCTACTTCGGATAATATTATTCTACTCAACAAAAATGTCTAAAGTCACTGTTACTTGAAAAGTTAGCAATCGCTAGGATTAAATTTCACTCTGTAACCTTTGCCATTCTCGTTTTTCTAGTTATAAATATATCAGGGCGGGCAAGTTCCGCTTTCTTCTGCTCGTTAACGATTTACTATCCTTTCCCCGTTGCCTCTCAGGCTTTCGGGGAATCTAAAAGTTGCCGGAGTATTTCCAGCGAGCGTGGCGTAACGAGACCGCCGCGCTGTTTGTTATCGTGCTCATCGGTTTTGAACCCGCGGCTGCACTTCGGCGCGCCTCAGCCCAACTCCCTTCGTCCTCCCTCCGATAACGACGACTCCGTGACCATCGGAACCCGCGATCTCGGCAGTCGCGTCTGTGCGCTTGATGGCGACGCGTCGCATCACACGAGGTTTAGTCGGGTCGTGACACGCGAGGTCCACTTCCGGAAGAACAAGCTTCGAGAAGAAGAAAAGAAAAAGAAAAAAGTCGATCCCGCGGTCGCAAAATGTATCTTGGAACGACTTGAATGTGCACGATCGCCGTAATTTTATTGTTAGACGGAGGAAGATCCGGCACGCGTCTTCTCGGAGGGTTCGATTTTGTCTCTCGTTTATTTCGCGGAGAAAACGCCTTTCCGCCCCGCCGTCAGTCATGCGGTACGTGATAACAAAGCGCGATTCGACGACAAGTACCGGCGAAACGCGCGAGATGAGTAGGACGGGGGCGACGAGTTCGAGAAAATGTTCGTAACGTATATATAATTTTTTTTTTTTAGACAGACTAATTAGTGCGGTCTACACGAAGAAAGTTTTGTATTTAAAGATTACTATGGTGTTACCGTGGTTGTGGACGATCAAAGAATTATAAGTCTAAGTTCCATGCAACGGCTAGTCTTTTAATTATGTAATTTCGTTACTACTATGACACTATAGCAATTTCTTTACAGTATAACAGCTTGACCGTGTATCGATAATAAATAATTATAAATTAAAATTTTAGAAATATCGGCGGGAATAAAATAATTCAACCATTTTATAATGTAATGAATTTTGCGACGCAATTCAACCGCATAAATCTCTGCACCGCATAAAACTTTAACATTTCCTTTGTAGATTTCAGGGAACGAACCACTGATCGTTGAAATTAAAAAAAAATGTATATTCAGAGAAACCTTTTGTTTTTGAAAATGAGAAACATCGAGTTATACCATATTTTGGGTTTTTTTTTTTTACCAGCTCGTACGTAAAACAATGATAAACATTTTTTTCCTCATAATTATAGAAAATTTAACGGTGCACTTTACATTTATTAAAATGGAAAAAAGAATTTTCGGTCAGCGTTTTTACGCCGCAATAATTTCGCTACTTCAGCTCAATAAGCTTCCGCAGAGGGAATAAGAATATAGTTACCTCCAAAAGAGTTTGTGAATAATTAAACAGGGTGGTTATTACGTAATGAAAGAGAGATAAAAGATTGAGAGAACGAAGATTGAGACAATGTAAACCAGAGGTTAAGTAGACCGATGCGTGTACCTTCCGCCTGAAATCTCGTGAATTTTTTAAAAGCAAATTTTCAAGAACCCGCTCTGGGGAACGAGAAAATATGGTGGTTCCTTATTTGCTCATTCAATCCTGCGGGATTCTCGTCGAAAGGCCGGCCGTGACGAATTCCTTCTGCCAGAATCGAGGTCGAGAGAGCTGAATTTAACTCTAAGCAAGTCCCACTTCGTAAATCCCACGGGATAAACAGACGTTAGTGTTCCTGAAATGGATTCCCGAATTTGCCAACGCGCTTCATTCGCTCCCTCGAAAATGTTATTCGATGTATATTACAACACATGATATATGTATATATACGACGCATAAATTTTGTATTTCGAGACGTACAAATCGAAGGAAACGTGCCGATAAATTTCGCGCTGGAAGGGAAAAGCCGAGCTTTTGCTCGTCCAGTGAATCGTCCCACTTCCAGGTTGCGCGATTTAAATTTCGGACGAAGACCGACGTAACCTTTCCCGGGTCACGATCAAGGACTCGCCGCCGCGGCCTCGTCGAGTTGCTCGAAATTGTCGACGGTTGTTTTGGCTTGATTTCATTCACTTCGCGTCGCATCGACGCTCGAATTTCCGCTCGGCCGCGTAACCAGGTTGATAAGTCTCTGGCGCGCACTATGATTTTTTTTTCCTTTTTTTTCCGTTACTGTTAGCAAATTGCAGCATTGCGGTTGTAAATTATTGAAAGAAGGTAGTCTTACGAGAGATCTCTATTTAATTCACGTGAATTATCACGAAACTATTTTCCGTGGCGAACACACGCGCGACCTCGAGGTTTCAACATTTATTTCTATGTTCTTTTATCTTTTAAAATATTTTCCGAGCGCCTATTTTTCTTTGGAAAGCAGATCGTAAAAGAAATACGGCGATCGCATGCATCGTTTTAATCTCAGAAAGCATAAATTACTCTCTCTTTTTCTCTCCCTTCCTTCTGTCGTGTGTGTTATGAGAGTTCCGCTATATAGCACAAAGTTTGCGTTTTACCTCTGCACCGATAACTCGCGGCAGGAAATAACGTTCGCGGAAACAATGTGTACTTTTGTGCCAATAAAACAAGCTTTTATGGAAAAAAATAAAATAAAAATGTAGGCAAAGTGCGAAACGAGCGTCCGCCAGAATCAAATCCACGAGCGCTTCTTGGCGCCGTGCAATTTTCTTTTTCTTTAACTAGAACAAACCGTGCGCTATTTTTCAAAAGGTCCCAATTCGTGCGCGTTATTATAATTGAGTAATCTATCGTCGACAACGTATTATCGGTTCAAGAGACCCGATTACAAACTAAGAAAAAAGAAATCATGCGACTTACCAATCTGCATGAGCTTCAGCGGAGTTGTAGAGTTCTGCCGGTGACTGTAACATAAAATAAAACATATTAATGTAGACATGTTAGTATTTAAATTAATATAAAGGTAAAGCTTTATTTTTATAAAGATTTTCTAAAAAAAAAAAAATTATATTTACCTAAAAGTTGCTCCGCCGATGCATGATGCCCTTCCCAGGCCTGCTCCTCCTCTCAGATGAGACGTGTCGAGTCATCCTTTCGCGCACAAGTCACTCGCGAACACCCCGACCGTGATTTTACAATCGCGCAAATTATTCATCACTTTCGCGCGTTTCTGTCCGGCACTCGCGTTTAGAATAAAGCCAAAAAAATACGCCCGAATACTTTGCGGAACTTCCGGAAACGACCGACAAACCGGCTGCGACACGTGCTCTCCTCACACGGAGTATCGCACGTACTCTCCTCACGCGGAAAATAGTCTTTGCCTAGACGTATTAATTAAATATTAAAATTATGAGGTAAATAGGATTCACGTTCGTGAGATCGATTTATCGGACTAATAAAATTTTGTCGTACTTGGGTTACATTTATATTTTATCTTCGTTTTGTATCGCGATGTGGGCTAGATCTCGCCGATAATCCCCCGCATTCGAGGCCCATTAGCGCCGACGAGATCTCGCGATAACAAACTTTGTCCGCGCGATAAGCCGCGGAGTTTGCTGCACGTTTGGGGGATATCGCGGGACAGGGTGGCGTAATTCCACATGCGCGAAAAGTTAAGTTGGGGCACGAACTAGCCACCTTTCGTCCGGCGAAGGTATACTCGTCACGAGACGATCATCGATTCTATTTTGGCCGACCGAAATCGTTAATCCTCTCGACGCGCGGCTATATTTCTCCTCGTGGCATAGCGGACGCACGTGCACGTTGATAACCCCGTTTTTTTTTTTCCCCCCCGGAAGACACCGAAGCGACAAACTCGCGGCGATGGCTCGATAGAGGAGTGAGAAGCCTGGCGTCGTGCCAGCGGCGCGTATTGCCCAAATTTTTCTAGCTCACCGGAAAATACGCCGTAAAAGAGAAAGAGAGAGATAGAGAGAAAAGAAACGTGGAAAAGAGAGAACGCGAGAGAGGGGAAGGAATGCGATTTATCGGTAATCCGAAATGTAGATTCCCTGAGAATAGTCTGATACGTATGCGGGCTCGTACCTGCCCGCCGCGATAGTGAAAATTGAAAATGGAAGCTCGAGACAATCAGTGCATTAATCCGCAGAGTAGTCGCACTCGTGAATTATTATTCGGCTTTTCCGACTTGCCGCCGGAAGCGAGTATTCGATATTTTCCTACAATTCGACGGTGAACGATCTTTCGCGAGATGCATTGTAATTCCAAGAAGCCTCCTCTGCAGCTTCCATCGGCTTCCCGCGTACTTTTAGCTACACGAGCCGGATAAATCGTCATTGCACCACTAATGAATCACGTCGGATCTAGTAAGATGACGAATAAGGCGGCCGAGAGATTGAGATTAATTTAATTAGGGTCTGTTAAGTCGAAGGAATTACTCGAGGAAATCTGAGACTCACGCACGTGGACTTATCGAACGCACTTAAGATACGTGAGAATCGAATGATGCTTAAGCAGCTTTACGGTCTCCTAGCTCTGTAGAAGAATAAAAAAAAAAAAAAAATCTGAGATGCTCGAGTATTAAATGATCTGCTGATTGCTCCCTCGTTTTTTCAGCACAGAGTGAGAAAGTGTCGTTGCTAAGAAACTTGAACGCGTTTGTAGTGCGCGAGCGTTAGAGAGAACGGGATTTTAGAGAAGAAGAAAAAGGAAGAAAGGAAGAGGAGGGGCAAGAGAAGGAAGAAATTCATTGAGGGAAATCAATATCTGGACGCGGCGGATCTGAACGATTGCCAAATCTGTCGTTAACCGAGCCAGGTGCACCGAAGCGACCAAGGGTCACCGGCGAATACTCCTCGAGCCGTTCTCGACGGAGGGAGAGAAAAAAAAAGAAATCGCTCGACACGGTCCGGGTCCCTCGAGAGGAAGGCGTCCGGAGGAAGCTGTGCGGCGCGTGCTGGCCGACGTTCGATGAGAAACGAACAAGATTTGGTGCCTACCCAGCGTGCGTGAGCGGATCCTCGGGCACGAGGGCGGCGCGCCGAGGAGATCGTCCTCGGCGACGACGATCGCGACGGCCAGGGCGACGGCGATGCTACGCTCACCGGCGCGCGGCGCCGTCGCCGTCCTGCGGGAGCCCTCCTCCGCATCCGCATCCGTATCCGTACCCGCCGCGACGGCAGCGGCGGCGGTGGCCGCGGTCGCGTCCTCGGCCACCACCGTCTCGGCGCCGCCGACGCCGGTTCACCACGGCGGCGCCGGCACCGGCGCCGGTAGCACGGCCAGCGCCTCCTCCTCGCGCCTCTCTCTGCTCGACACCTGCCACAGGAAGATCCGGCTCTTCGGCGAGCTAGTCGCGTGAGTTTCCTATCCTCCTCCGTTCTCCGGTTGCCTTCCTCTCCCGCCTCCTCGCATCGTAAACGATGTCGATGTAGATATGTGCATATGTGCGTGCCGTGAACGTGGAATTAGCCCCTTAATCAAAGCGCATCTTCTTACACGGGGTACGCGGGACTGAAATGGGCAGAGTCGAGTGTCCGTCGAGATAAATTGTTTTTAA
The DNA here is from genome assembly GCF_019399895.1 of Cardiocondyla obscurior. Taxonomy (NCBI): domain Eukaryota; kingdom Metazoa; phylum Arthropoda; class Insecta; order Hymenoptera; family Formicidae; genus Cardiocondyla; species Cardiocondyla obscurior. The sequence goes on along the minus strand of NC_091864.1, from coordinate 12,950,106 downwards.
CATGCCCGAGGCATCGCGTAGCGTCATATGGATGCGAGAGTATTGTACGGGATGACTTGTTGTTACGCGATTAGAGACACACGTCATTGGAGAATGATGAATTTGTATATCTGGGCTGACTTGCGTCAGTGCCTCTTTCCTTGTACGCGGAGATGCGGCTTCCTTCCAGGAGCATGTGCGCTTTCTAGAGAGAGATTTGTGCGAGCGCTTTGTATCGTGTAGACGTGGCTGAACATCTCGCTGCTATCGTTATTGCATGTAATTGCATTTTTCATTCGCCGGGAGTCTGAATGTTACGACGTGCCGAGCAAGCTCCAAACCGAAAGCCAGTTTATTATGTTTAGTCCTCTCACGCGCAGATAAAGGAACTGGTCGTTCACTTTTTTAATTTTAATTGTTATTAAATTAGTAGAAAGAAATATGCTCGGTATTTTACTTTTAACTTATTTGAATGGGAGAAACTTAATAATAATTTAATGTTAATAATAACGTTAATGGTGATTATTTTAGTAGAAAGAGGATAGTTCGCTTTTTTTAAATTTTTTTTTGACATATGTGCCAAATTTTTTTTTCTTTTTTTTTTGCACCTGCGTGGTAATAAGATTTTATTATATTACCTTGCAATTTTGTACGCATATATATTTATACGTGACTATTTTTAAACGATATTACTGACAATATTAATTTATTTATGTATTAAATGCACAGAATGTGTACTTCTCGAATAAAGTTTCGATAACAAATTACTTGGAGTACGCTTCTCTTTTGCAAGAGTTTAGTTAACAACGTCTCAGTTCATAATTTGTTTTATCTTGTGGCATCAAACGTTAATTAAAAATTTGTTATCTATGTATACTCGGAAAATTCAGCATCAATGTATTTAAATTAGTTTTAATTAATCTTATCTAAAACTCGCTTCCTGTTGTTTCAACGTAAAAAAAAAAATTTTTTTTTACTCAAAAGTATATACTGATTAAAATTTTGTATCGTAATGCAGTTGAAATATCCTGTGCATTTATTACTTATATGCAAAATATAGTTTTTTATATTATGTCATCGCTCTACCAAAAATGAGATGAAATCTATGTCATGTATGGTAATAACGCATTGCAACCGATTTTATCAATTATTTATAATCTTTTTTGTTATTTCGCGGCTTTTTCCGTCGAAAGACTATTAATTAAACGATAGCGGGAACATTCTCTAACATCTTATTTACGTGGAGGAACTTTGATTCGTTCTTGAAAGCGCGATGCGAGAAACAAGCTCTGCTTCGCTGATAAATTAAAGACAAATTGAATAGACTCGGAGAAGCGTCGAGGGTAATCGTGCAAATCAGATAATTCGCCGATTTGATCAATGAGTTCATGTCAGCTGATTAAAGACTAAAACTCGGTGTTTAATCTGCCGCGGTCAATCCAAAGGCCGTAAATTAGCAGCGCACCTGCGATTCGGCAATGATGAGATGCGTTGCGAAAAAATTTCTCAACATTTCCGTCGACTTTTCCCGAGATTTTTTTTAACGGCATTACCGGCTCACCCGGTGTTACTTAACTTAATATTATTTATATTTATGATTGGCATATTTTTATAATAGTAGTCAAGTTTTTTCTTTCCCATTAATTAAACATTCAGCACCAGTTAAAGGGGGCTGTTCTTGAATATTCATAAAATAAGGACCCTAGATGTCGTATGCGAAAGGCTATAGTTCATATAACTAACACATATTACAGCTTTTCGCATACGACAGCTAGGGTCCTTATTTCAAGAATATTCAAGAATAGCCTCCCGTAACAGAGCCGATATTTCTCATCCCCTTGCGTTCTCTTTTTCTCGCTGTATAACCAGTTGAAATCGAATCTTAATTGCGATAGAGAGAGTCACTCTTCGATTTTCGCGGCAATAAAATTCTACGAAGAACACTCGATATTCTCCAAGAGGATCAATTTCAATTTTGGACCCTCGATTACCACCCACACACGAGGCTGTGCTGTTACATGTGCATATTTGCGCCTTTTACACGCGACACCAGTGGTTCCGCTTGATTGGCTTAAGCGTTTGAGAATGAAAGTCTTTTATTCGAAGCTCGTCACGCTGACCGTACGACCGTTCTCTCGTTTTCCAGAAAGGCCAGACGAAAGGAGAAGGATGCGGGAACCACGGAGGATCCGAAATTGTACCTGGAGGAGGCCGCCCTCGAAAGGCAGCTCCCCGAGCTGGACCTGAGGATGCTCGTGGATCTACCACCCGGCCTGGACTACAACGAGTGGCTGGCGTCGCACACCCTCGCATTGTTTGACCACATTAATCTCGTCTACGGCACGATATCCGAATTCTGCACTATGACGGGCTGCCCCGACATGACTGGTCCCGGCTTAAGGTACCAAAGTCGTAATTTTTTACCTTCCGATCTACACGGGAAAATTTTATGTTAGGAATTATTGTGTCACAGAAGTTGTGGACTATCATGATGAAATTATAAAGCCGGTTGTACCAACGTCCTAGCGAATTTATCTATCAGGTAGACATATGTTTATCTTCATTTATTTAAAAAAAAAAAAAAAAAAAAAAAAGATAAAAATAAGATATACTTACCTGAATGTTGAAACAGCCTACTCTAAGTACCATGGTACACAATTGTTAGATATATTTTAGAATTCCTTAACGGTCCACAGCTATTGTGACATTATAATAATTCTTGGTGTAAAATTTTTTTTGTTGTATAAATGTGATCTTCGTAAAGTTCCCAGTCGTCGTGCCGTTGAGTTCCTGATAAGAAGTTAATATCTTTCGCCAACGCGACTTTGATCGAATTTATTTACGTCACGTTGTTTCACATTCGGCTTAGCCGATCGATTTGTGACGATTGTTTTGTTGTTCCAGAACGTATCTATGGTTCGACGAAAAAGGAAAGAAAACGAGGGTTGCGGCGCCACAATATATAGACTACGTTATGACATTTACGCAACGCACCGTTAGCGACGAAACTATATTCCCTACAAAGTACGGTGAGTTGTCCGTTTAACATTATGCAATTAATTCGTCTCCGCACATTTTAAAATAATTAATCGATAAGCGTTACAAATTTAGCACGTATCATCGCTGAGATAGATTTATTGACCGGCTTATTATCGATCTGATACGTTTGCGTTATATAATCAAAGCGGCACGAAGGAAGGAACAACTAATGTTTATTTTAAAAATGTTTTTCAGCAAACGAATTCCCGAGCTCGTTCGAGTCGATAGTGCGTAAGATCCTGCGGCTACTGTACCACGTAGTGGCACACATCTACCACTGCCACTTCAGGGAGGTGGCGCTTTTGGGGTTGCACGCTCACCTCAATTGTGTATTCGCCCACCTCACGCTCCTTAATCAACGCTTCAACCTTATAGACCCCAAGGAAACGGAGATCCTGGGGGACCTAGAGGCCGCCCTCTTGGGTAAGTTTTCTACGTTGCCGCCGCGACCGCCGCCGATGTGGTATTGATCGATGCCGATTACGCAATGCCAGCGAGAGATCTGAGACTGGATTGCGCATTTCGAACGGCGGGATATTTCTTCGTTTGGCGATAAATAAAGTCACGTTTCAGGGAGCCTTCTCATTACTATAATTTAACTAAACAGACGATTGAACCAAGTTAAGATAAGCTCGGATTTAGGCGAAGAATTTATTCGAATAAAGAGTGGTGGAATACTGTGCGAGAGTAGCTTCAATTCCCGAGGTGCTCGATTTATTGACAAAAGGATATGTCGATATTTAGGCCACAGAGAAGGCTCTCTTATTGGGTCAATTGTGCGATTAGGGGACGAACTCGATTACGGTGCATTAAGCGTATATTTAGTATATTACGTTATACGGTCCGGAGAGAGATACACGCTCGTATTTACATCTATTGATCCCTTTCCTGGCTTGCAGGTGACTCGACATCCGCGCCTTCGCAGACCTTAGCCATCCAGGAGACTCCGACCACCACGAACACTAGCAGTACCACCTAGATCACTGCGATGCGTTATAGCGAGTGAGCAGAGGTTGCAGTTCCTGAGACTAGGTGACGATAGGCGTTTCGTTCATTCGGTTTCTTTTTGTCTCCTTTTGTTTTCTTTTTGTAGATTACATGCGAAAAATAAAATTTATTGCGATACGATCGGCCGGTAAAAGAGAGACGAAGTATGAGAGAGTGAGAGAAAGAAAGCGAGAGTGCAAGAGAGAAAGAGTGAGAGTGAGAAAGCGACTCTGTAAAAACGAGAAAAGATATACTAGTAGTACTTGTACATAGCAAAGTGTGAAAAACTACATGATGTAATTAGGTTCCTCCGTTTGTTGTTTGTGAGATTGTACATATTTATCAAACGGTAAAATACACGAGATAGAGAAAAGACGAAAGAAAGAAGATTGGAGAGAGCGAACTAGAAAAAGAACGCGCGAAAGTGACAAAGAACGAACATTGATTATTATTGACAAAGCTAGTTGCTATAAGAGATAATTTGTTCTGTAAAAATGACACAATAATAATATTGTAAAGTTAAAATAATACCAAATATATACCTGGTGTTAAGGCATTGGCGTTTTTAGTGATGAATGAACGTGCGTCGTGGATTCCTCCGCATTTGAATCGCCTTGAGATCTCGGATCTCGCTAAAATCCCTCGGGAACTTTTAGTCAAGTTACCGGAGCTCGATTCTCAGGACTTTCCTCAATTTTCGCTTACGAATTCAAGTGCAAGCAGTAGTCGACGAATGAACGTGCTTCACCTCCACAATCCGGAATGCGGCGCAGAGATTTGCAATCTCCCTTAGGAACAGACCCATCGCCTCGGCAATTGGTTCACATAGGTCTTTCAACGACGTCGCGACGTTGTAGAGCAAGATCAGGACAGGCTGCACAAAGGCGTTGAATAGAATAGACAGCAGTGGTTTCAGAAAGTAGTCCGCTATCAATTGAAGTATTCCGATGGTTAACGGCCGGATCACGCTGTAAAGCACGAAACGCAGGAGCTGCAGAATGAAGGCCGTGACGAAGGCGATGCCGATGTGAATCGTGCCGAAGATTTCCGCCCAAAAGCGAGTTGCCGCTTGATCGGTCTTTTCGGCGCATTTGTCCGTAATTAATACGGGATGACAGTCGGTTGTCCGATAATATCTGAAAGAGAGATATCCGTGTGATCGACTATCGTTTCTTTGATCTTTAGATTTATTTAGAAATTAAATTTATTCTGAAAAATGAGGAAAGCTCGGTGCATAAAACATACGAAATAAAATCGTTTTTTTGTTAAATATAAAAAAAACTTGTTAAATATATAAAAAAGTTTTTTATATTTAACAAGTTTCTTATCGAATTGTCACCTACTCGGAGCTTCCATGATCAAAATAGTATATCTCGATCTTCTCCGCAATTTCTTCTCCCTTAAGCTTCGTTTTTGTTGGATTTTTAGGTGATTTCGATTTGCCGAACTCGTTTTTTTTACTTGGTATTCCCTCCGACACGTCTTTACAGGGGATGTAGGACTGAAATTCGTGTGGTGGTTGCAACGAACTGCGATGCTGTTTATGCGCACTGTTTACACGTGGCTTAGCGTAGTGAGGACACTGAACTTGTTTCAGATTTATCTCGTACATCTTGTCCCCTTTGCCGTTACCCTGTCGTTTCCAGCGACTCCAGAATGGACGCCGTTGCAGTTTATCTAAAAAAACGTGATCACCATTATTCCACATATTCTTCAGTGTATGTCACAGCATCTTGTACCTTCCTTAAGTTTCACAGGCAAAACGTAGCCGTTGCTGGAACGATAAATCTGCTTTGAGAAATAAATGGATTAATGAGATAAAATGGGCGCAGCGGCGTTACATTTTGTTACAGAGGCATGGAAAATTCGATTTAAGTTGCGCTGCAGGTGGCCGACTTCTCGACTTCTTTCGCTGAGACTGGCGATCTGGTCTCCCTGGAACAGGAATCTCAGCTGCCGCGGGTACACAATAAGTTGCGACCAACGATGCATCGGAACACTCGCAGTCAGTATCTACATACAGAATACAAATAATTGTATAAATAATAAAAATGCTGACAACGGGATATCGTATAAATTTAAAACTAAATCACAAATTTTTTATACATATTGGAAAAGAAATTTCGCAGAACGTTTAAGAACATGTAAAAAATGTGCCTTTGGGTTTTTCAGCAGCGGTATCGCTCTTCACATCGATTGTTCCAGTGCATATTGCATTTACATCAGAGTTTATGGCTGAAGTGATGTCATCTGAACGCAAGGATGTTAGATTGGAAGGTTCCGTCGTGTCAGCGCAAGAACAATCTTCTCCGGTGACCATGTTAAGCACATTTCTTCGTAACGAAACACATGAAAAATAAAAATAACCTTAACGTCAAATAACGCAAATTGAACTGTAACACAAACTCGGAACGAAAGCGATGACAAATGCGATCTACAGTCGTATATGCGTTGCGCATTCAAGTCATATCAGTTATACGAGATTTAAATATCGCAGACGAAAACCTTCTAGCATTCATAATATTAAAAATAAAAACATTTATTAAACCATTCATTAACAGAATGTTAACAGAAACCTATTGCAAATAAATTAAAAAATAACACTTTTACATTTTTAAGTAATTCACTAAAAGTACATAATGAAATAATCGTGGCGATTACAACAACGAATTTATTATTGCGAAGAGAAGTCAATTGCAAAGCAAGAATGGCTTGTAATTAGAAAGACTTCGAGGTTTACTTATCTCAGTAATATGTTGCAGGTGAAATAGAAAAAAAAGGACAAATTTTGCTTTTCAGAAAAAAAAACATGCATATCTTCAAAGTTTTTCTTAAATAAAATAAGTATTAGACATATTTAGACTTTTATTTACATTGAACAGCTGGAAGCAGAATAGGACGATTATCACTTAAAAAGATAGTAAATAACGCACCACCATCTCGTGTATATATTGTTATAATTCGTCAAAAATTTAACAGCAATTCGAACATTTAATGTATGTGTGTTACATGTTTTTTGTTTTTTTTTGTTTTTTTTTTTTTGTTCTTTTTTTTCGTATTACCTCGCAAATCACAGTAACCATAAGGTGTCGCATCGTGAATCGTAACTTTATAATCTGTGAACCCACCTGTAATCTTTTATCATTAAATATATTTCTTATCTTAAAATCTTAAAGTTATCTTGGAGCTTAAGAAAACGTAGCGATAGAAACGTGCGTGTGTGTTAATAACATTCATTATTACGGTGCTACATGTATATTTCGCGGTTGTAAAAACGTCTTATTATTTTTGTATCGTACCATTTTGTTCGTTTAACGATGCACTGATACTCATGATTTGCGAGGATGGAAATCGGTATAATTTACCCGAGAATCTTAACACTCACGTCAATTGTCGCGTTTCGTTTGCCATATACAAATAAACGCGAAACACACTGTTCGTTCCACTAATTAAGAACTCGGCGAAATTATATCGACTTCGATCCCGATTTCCAAATATTACGTGATACATCAGAAAAAGTTAGGATTAATATAGCTTAATTCGACGGTTAGATCTCCCATACGGGAAGTAATCACAACACAATAGTTAACAAAATATATCAATGCTATTGTTTGCTACTAATCTCATTTAGACTAGATTGACAAATAAAAGTAATTGATACAATGATCTATGAATGAAACCGTCCGACACGACGTAAACTCTTTTGACAAATGTAATAATCCGACAAATGATATTATAATACAATCGATTGTATCTTCTATATTGCTATATTTTATAATATTTATACACGTATATATCTTCTGCTAACAACATTGACATGGAGTACTCGGTTTGCAAGTAATCGTGCGACTGCTATGTCAAGTATACCCATATTAAAACTATCTGTATGTTCGTCAACATTTTGTACACGAATGTTTCTTATCGTCCTGTACAAGAAGTCGTCGGGCATGAAAATCTGTATAAACTAATACAATCGATAAATCGAACCTAAAGTTAAATGTCAATTAATGACCTCGAAGACTTCTATTTGCTTGTATCATAAAAGATCCTTACGTTAAAAAACTAAAATTAAAAAAAAAATATTTGTATATAGTTGCATCAAATAAAATATCCAACATTTATATACAAATAAAGAATCAAATTCATGATTTTTTTTATAAACTGATTTTCTTATAAATGAGAAAATATTACTATAACTAACGTTCCAATAGCAGTATACGCAATTTAGAACGCATTTTTAGAATATTAAATGTATTTGTACCTACATTAATCATAAATCAAAGCTATATTGTGTAAATATCCAACCTTTGATCGATTCGTTTTAACGTGCACTCGTCGAAATTAAGAGTCAAATTAAAACTATTTTTTAGACAAAATAAATATTACATAAAACAATGTAAATATACTTTTTTTTTAAGACAGAAAGTTTAAAAAAAATTATTTTACATTGCACTTAAATAACTTTTACTTCTATGAGTTTTAATTCTACGAGTGCACTTAAAAAATAATACTCTGTATCTTTTCATCAATTAACTTATTCGGAAAGATTTCATGAGATATTCTATAAATTGACATTTTCTCATTATAAAATGTTACAGTCCGTCGGAATGTACAAGCAACAATTTTCTTCTTTTTCAGCAATAATTTGTACATATAATTTGGAAGAATTATCAGTTTGGAGTTAAATGCTAAAATACACATGGAGCGTGCTCTCTGCCGTATTTAATTGAGTTAAATAATTTCTTTGTTGCGTAAAGATATTCTAAACTTATTCTTTCTTCAACATATAAAAAGCGACTTGTGATCCAAACCTTTTTTACGAGATATACTTCATATAACACACGCCATAACACAGTTCTTAAATAAATATTATGAATAATTTATAATATTGATTCGTGATCGCAAATATCGTGTTGTATTAAATGTTACATTTTAGTCGCAACAATAACCAATACGAATAGTAGTTGATCTTAACAGAAGTATGTGACGTGTACATAAATGCATTTCAAGAAGCATAACATGGCACTTAAGTCAGGTAGACTCTCTTACAAATACGAACAATATAGACTAAACAGTATAAATAGCTGTTATGTAGTTCTCTTTTGGCTATAATTCTATCGCACAGCATTTGATTTTCTTACGCATTCTAATTTGCATAATTTATAACATTTATAGCGATGTCATATAGGCCCCACATCATTATTATTTATTTTACTTTTGCGCTTTATATGATTTTTTAATTGCATCATATCTGCAATATTTAATTTTAATTTTTTTTTGTATATTATTAAATTTTGTTATCTTACACTTTTACGCATTAATTTTTGTTCAGTTATAAATTACAAATTTCATTGAGAATTAATGCTGAAATATTCTTCGAATATTTGCATTAATAAGAAATATATAGATTTCCAATTATTTATTCTGTTGATAATAAAATAATTGTAACAGCTGTAATTTTGTAGACTGAGTTACTTGTACAATTAGAAATATCAGATTTATAATCACTGAATAGTATATACTTTCAAGCTCTAAGTGCGTTTACTTCTTGAAAAATTGAGTTAAAACGCTATTGTTTTAAATCGCAATATTGAAATTAAATGTGGAATGATTAATAAGTGTCAGAAAATGAATACGATTTAAGATGAATATTTACAATATGCGTTTAATGTAAAGAATTATTCTATAGAGCTTAATAAAAATAAATCTCAATATCAGAGATACAAATAGGATGAATGTACAAATTGAAATAATCGATTGAAGAATTTCGTAGCTCTATTAATTATAAATTAGTTTTCTAATTTGCAATTCTTTTATCTTTCTCTCCATTTATCAAAAATAATAGTTTTAAACATATAATATAAAAATTTATTCTTTCGTATCCATCATATTTCAGCAACAAAAAATTAATTTAAATCATAAAATTTGTGCATTTATATCGTTTTATTATTCGATATCTTTAAGTATAGAATAGGTGAGATATGCACATTCTTAATATAGTAGTCTTTTATGGCGTACAGGTCAAAAAATTGTTATTCAGCGATTGCTGTATAATAGAGCTGTTTAGAGAATACGCGAATGTCCATAATTACTGCCGTATTGGAAAACCACTTACATGTTTGCAGCAACTCTTTGGTGGTCCAAGGAGTACGTCAGGCATAAGTGATATGGTGTATGTATGCGTGTACAATTAGCTTCTCACGGCTGCTTACAGATCTCTAAACATACTGAAAATTATCTTTTTGCGCAAGCAAGGGTAACTTTTCGATGCTTTGCTTGAGATCGAAACTGTGCAACCAGTCCGAGCTAGGTTTCGCTTTTACTCCGCAAAAACTGAAGTTGCAAAAGTCAGCGGCATTCTGCAAGGCACCACGATGGAACGGGTTTCCTTGCTTAAAGTGTTTGTAACGACCGGCATTCATACGTTCATTCGTTGTCATTCCCAGGACCATAATCTGCAAACACAGAACAAAAAATATAACTATAATCACTCACAATATTTACTAAAATTATTTTCAACATTTTGTCGATGATATTCTATAAAATATAACGTGTTTGACAAATCAAGTTATAATATTACCTGATAACATTGACACGCCAACAAAGTTCCAACCCAGAAAGAATGGAGAGACGTATTGGCTGCTACCCACATCACCCATGCGTCGCACGTAGCTGCAGCTACTAGATAATTGTCTGCGCTATGACCGTTCGTTAAGTTCGACCAACATTCAAATTGCCAGTATTGTACACTGGCGGACAAAATAACGATGCATAATCCTAGCAATGACGCCACAAATCCAAGGAAATACTTGTGATTATGCGCCCCTGAAACATATAGGATGTAATAATGTATATTTTTTTTTTTTACTATCTTAATTTTTATAAAACAAGTATAACTATTATTTTCTAGCAAGACAAAAAAATAAACAGAAAAAAATTGAAAAAAAAAAACTAATTTTTAAATCTAAACCGATGTAAAACAAATTAATGCATTAATTTACGAAAAAAGTGTGTTAATATTAAGTGTTATATTAAAGTGCTTTACTTACCAATACAATTATTAACCCATGGACAATGATGATCGAATCTTGCTACACAACGATCACACGTGGAACAATGTTTAGATCTCATGGGTCTTCGGACTAGACAACTACTGCAGAACCATTGTGGCTCAAAACCACCTGACTCAGCCAATTCAATTATCGTCTGCAAATAAAGATATGCATACATTTTTCATAATCTTGCAAATAAAATAGTTTTTAAATAATAAGATATTAATTTACATTTAATTTATCCTCATGAGTAGCCGTGATAACTCCGGGATCACCTCGCCAAGACTGCAGGAAGCATATCCAAAGAGGAACGGATCCACCGACTAATAACAACCATAAATACCATGCTGCATGAATACCCAGCCAGAATATCCACGTAAAGTATATCCACATCTAAAAAAACAAAAGAAACAGTAATTATAATTAACAACAAATAAACATACAGTTAATAAACGTATTAATCGTGATGCATTAGTGTGTTAAAAAATAAAAATTATATTGAATATATTAAAAACGTATATAGTCATAAAAAAATTGTTTTTTATTATTTATATTAAACTTATATTTTTATTGTACGTTGTTTTATATTTAATTTTTTTCTGTAGTATTAATGCAATATTTACTTAATATTGGGTTAACACTGACTTTCTGAGTGTATCACCTTATCGACAACGTATCTTATCACATTTTTTTACGGCTTATCAGAAACTAATCATAAATACGTAAAAGTTCTCGATTATCTAAAACTCAATTCGGAGCACCCACCTTAGTTGCCAAATAAATCGACATTGGCAAAATATGAAACAGCCGTTCATCGAACACGAAATGGTTCATTAAATACACCGCTACATAAAGGGTGATAAAGGCACCTAGTTTTAATAAATAATCCCATCCACTCTGTAGAACCATACCGATTACATAAAACGCTATAAATGGTGTACTGACCATACAGTACCAACGAATTCTCTGCAAGAAAAAAAAACACGATAATAATATTAAAAAAATTGAAAATTAAATCTAGATTAAATTTTCAATTTTTTCTTTAAAAAAAGTATTAACATCGAAGACACAAAAAGATATTATGACACACTTACGACATATTATCATTACCTTATCTCTACACCATGTTCTTGTGCGACCTTGCTTTTCCTTAATCTCATGACTGATTTTATGTCCTAGCCACGCGGCACCGATATGAGGACCTAGCAGCGTCATTGGCGTTTCATTTTGAAAATTGGGCAGGTCTAGTGAGGCTCCGTGTTGTACCAAGGTGGATATTGCAGTGTTATTTTTTGCTATAATGGCCCAATGCAGGGCTGTGTTACCGTGCAGATTATCGGTAAGTGAATGTGACGCGCCTAAAGTCAATAGTAGTCGCGTTGGATCTAAACTGTAAAAAGAAAGACTTTAAAGTAACTAAATTAAAGATATTCTGTTGGAAAAATAAGTTACTCATAAAAAAATAATTTGTTGCTCTGTGTACCTATTGACTTTATAGGCGCTCCACATAAGAGGAGTCATAGCACTTCTGTCTGGCATATTTGGATTAACACCTTTTGCCACCAAATAAGCTACAATAGCTGTATGGCCAAATTGTGCCGCCAAATGTATGCAAGAAAAGCCTTCAGAGTCCCTCAAAGTAGGGTCAGCACCCGCTCTCATCAGTATTACAACCGTTGAGAGATGGCCTTGTCTAGAGATATAATCAAAGATTAATTTTCTTTTCTTTCTTTTTTTTATCTTATAAACATGTTTTTTAAAGTAAAAACTAAAAAAACTACAGAAAAATATAGAATATTTTATGTGTTACAAATTACGTAAAAATTTTAATTATTTTTATTAAAATTATATTACTATTTAATTTGAATAATACTGATTACATGTATTAAAATACTGACCTTGTGGCCCAATGTAATGGCGTAGAAGCCAATTCACCACCGATAGCATCGACTACGGCTCCTTTCGCAATAAGATATTTAACAATATCTTTGCGATTGTTTATAGAAGCCCAATGCAATAGCGTCACCGTCTCCGAATCCGGCTGGTTCACGTCGGCACCAGCTTCCACCAACTGTGTCACTCGTTCCAATGCTCCATACTACAAATATATTTCAAGATTATCTTACATTTATATTTTTAATTGTAAACTTTTTATAGTCTGTAGGATTTTTATCTTCTAAAAATGTTAATTTAAAATACACATAAACTACCTGGGTGGCTCTGACAATATCGAAAGAGCTGCAATCTTGGGTGGCAGGTCGCACTGGTTCTTGATGAAGGCCGCTAGGATCATCGGGCTCACCAGTTCCCTCGCCCTGGCAAGCGGTTTGCATCTGCAGCGCGTACATGCTACAACCATCACAAGCCAAAAACATAAGTCTAAAGATTGCACAGGCACAGAAAACGCTGAATGCAAAAGGTATGTTAAGTCAAATAAAGTTGAAAACATTATGCAACTTTACAGTGATTTATGTAACTAATGCAACATATGCAAATTTATGTTTGCATCACTAGCATTAGCAGCCTTAAATTTATTCTCATTTAGCAATCTATTTTCTAATATACATTTTAAAAAGTTTCTAACTTTTAATTCAGATAATAATAAAATTTAATAAAAGGATAAAGTTTTCAGTTATCTTAATTTATAAATAAATGTACACGTTTATAAATTATTAATTTCTTGGCTCATTATAATCTTCTTTTGAAAATAAATAAAATAACAAAGTCTTAGACCATATCAAATTGAAATCAATCTTTAATTTGTAAATCCAATGATTATTGCCCCATGACGTACATTGTGCTATTTTATATTCCTGTCATTGACTAATGTTGCCTGCTGCAGTGCTTATAAATTACACTAAATTATGTGTGTTCAAGGCTACAACAAAAGATCACTTTTTTTCAAATAATATTATTTAGTTAATGAATAAACAGGTTCATTCAATTGCTTTTAAATATATGTATATCAATGAGTAAATCTAATATGTATTATATTTACTCATTAATATATACTTTAGAGAAAAGCAAAGAGAATAAATAATATAAACTTATACATGAAAGTCCCACTTTTTTAATCTATATTATATTATGTTTTTAGCTGAAGCAACTGGCAAGAAAAACAAGAAAAAACAGAAGGAAAAAAAATGTGGTTACATAAATGGCAATTCAACACATTTATCTGCTCAGATAATCTTAGAAATAAATAGTCCAGGCTTTCTAAAAACTAGACTCTGAAGCTCAAGTGATGTGTTAAGTAGAAAATAATTGATCTTTATTTTCATATGCTTCTTGAACGTTATGGATTATATATTGAATGTAAAATTATAGCACCGATAAATTCCTACTGATTACAATCGCAATTGTTTTTCTAGACCGCAAGGTAATCCATGGCAGATAATTAATTACATCAGAACCACAAGATAAACAAGCTAGACTAGATCCATCATCCACTCGAATTCAGAGCCCTATATGCAAGAATGCGTCCACATCGACTTCCTCACAGTGTCGGCGTTCAATCTCGGAGCATCCGGAGGTCGGTTCACCCTTGGAGATGCACCCTCGATTTTCCGCCCTCGACAGGGGGAGGAAGGCGAAGCCGAAAAGCACTCGTCGCACGCTTGCTGATCGATCATCGGAGGACGCGCACAAAAATAAATTTTTGCGTGCGTGGAGAAATGCGAGAAGTAGACTTACCTCGGCGACGACGTTTATACGCTGTTAGTGCGCGATGCGCATAGCGAGGATGGACACGGCGGCGTGTTCGACTCGGACTCGCCGGGGGTGTGAGCGGCGATGAAGTCAGGTTTTAAGGGACGAACCGTACATTATGGCCGGAGAGTGGGGCGCCGGCATATCACACGCGCGCACTACACACACATAAACACGGGACCGCTGCCGGAGTCGACCTTTTCGTGCAGCGACAACCCTCCTCGCGATGTCTCTTCGATCGCGCGACTTCTCCTCGTCCTGGGCTTACCGCCACTGGACTCTATTTCCTCGATAAACGTGACGGGAGAACCGCTCGCTTCAAAACGTCACAACTATCATCCGCTCTGCGTCCGTCATCGTTTACGTGTTTTCCACGTTTGAGAGCGATATCGACCAAGTCGCACAAGCCCGCTTGATCGGTAATATATATTGATGATTGCTCGATGCGGAAACACCGACGGATGAAAAGAACGGTGGAGGCATCTAACGCGAGCGTGTTCAATCGCAGGACAATGACCGCGGGTATTGTAAATAGATTGTGTAACTGATGTGCACAATTATGAAGAGCAGTGCATGTATTGCGTTTACAAGTTCGTAGTATTCGAATGACGATGAATCGACTCCGGAAAATAAGATCCGGACTGTTGTGACTTGAAGACAATATTCGTTTGTTAAAATAATTAAACCAGAGCAAACAAGAAACGTAGAGGAGTAGTATGTAGGATGGTTTAAAACTACAGTATAACTAGAACAAACACGATAAAGTTTAATTAGAAATTAATTATTTTTTTCTTTCAGTAAGAAATAATTCTTTTTTACAGTAAGACACAATTTATTTAAAAAAATAGTACCTTTGGGGTTTTATACTCCAGGAAATAACTCCTTTTCTAGAATAGAACTAGATTTGTTTATAAATTAAGCAAATCAATGTATGCATTTTCAATATAATCACTTTGTTTGATATCTAGTGTATTCATTAGTTGAGCAATGAATGTAATATAGTCACTCTTTTCATCTTTTTCTTGCATAATGCACTATAACAAAGTATATATTGTTACAAATTGTCTTTACTCTTGTTGATATGACTACTAATAATGAGTAACAAAACTAAATTTACAAACCTCTACCTCCATGAAATTACCCAAACCTTCAACTTTGTCAATATGTATTCGATTTTGTTTTATAGTATACAATAGTCTAGTTTTCTTAACAACTCCTACCACACCATTGGATTGAGATAACAAATCTGTCATTGGTTCTACTGTATTGGCTTTTAGCTCTATTTTATTATAAGTGGACAACTTTGGTCCTGGTATGTTAGGTCTCTTATAGAAAATTAATTCTCCAGTACCATCCTATAAAACAATAAGTTTTGTATTAAAATATTAATATAATATAATGAAAAAAAAAAGAAATTATATTTATTTAAATATAAATCGTATCTTGAGAATAGTTTTGCACAGAGTGATATGTACATTTCAATCTGCTAAAATAGAAAAGTGATTAAAAAATTAATAGTTACACCAACCTCAAACTTTCGTAATTTTAATCTTCCGTCTATCGCCTTAAAAAACGTATCATGCTGCTCAATTTTCACCTGAGGAGTTTCAGATAACTGTTCGACTTTCGATATGAGATCATCAAGGTCCTGTTTAACTACAGCTTTAATCTCCACGTTACGCATAATTGTCTTTTAGGTATTCTAAAATCGATGAACATTTACTAGACTTTTATTTATCATTTATATAACATAAGTTTTTTATTATAAATTTTCTTTTATGCTTATTTGTATGTAAAACTTTGTTTACCTTCTGGATTTCAAACGTCCAATGTACATACCCACACTCACAAAACTAACACTTGTTTATTTGATACATTCGTACGTAGACTGAAAAGCTGATATGGCATTTGTTTCGGCAACGGCGGTTAGCGTACGTGACCTTAGCGTGGTGTGCGTCGAGTCTAACACGAAGTACGCAGTACGTGTAAAACTCGACGCACACCACACTAAGGTCGTGTACCTGAGGTAGTAGAGGCGTAGTGGTGTTCCACCTCCACAGTTCTCGGCAACCGGCGCACTACGCACACGTACGTACGTACATACATGCGTCGTGTGAGACTCGACGCACACCACGACAAGGTCACGTACGCTAGTCGTCGTCGCCGAAGCATATATCATACTTGCTTTGATTGATATTTTTAGATTTTAAAGAATGTTTCAATCAAATGTAAGAGCTCAATGAGCGGTTACGCTTTTGGATGCACCAATTAGGTTTGCGACCACTCGCTGCATTCAATTACGTGACGCGCAACGACTCGCAGCATCAACTTGGCGGAAAGTCGTGGTCTTTGCGAACGGACAAATGGATAGACGGCGAACGAGGGTGTTGCGGCTAGGACAACGGAAAAAGGAAGTGGACTTGGACAGTGAACGAGTGGACACTGCTGTGCGGAGTTGCGGACAGGTAGCTGCGAAACGACGTATGGTCGGCGTGCGAGCGACGAATGTCGAGGTATCTCGGTCTACAGAGGAGATGCGCGTCCCAGGAGACCGCGGAGCAATGAGTAACGACGAGTCAGCCGGAACGCGGGTCATGAGTAGTGCAAAATGAGAAGAACATTCAACGCTGCGGCAGAAGCCCGATCGACGGACTGCCTCGAAGTCACGAGACGTCTGCATAAGTAAGTGATGCTTCCCGTTGCGAAAGTAATCTCCGCGTTGAACAAGAGCCGAAAGAGGAACACTCTCGAAATAAATTCGGAGAAAATGGAGGCAAAGCGATTGCGAGAGACGTGCATCCTAACCCACTATTCCGATCGCCATGCTTGTTCGTCGTTCGCACGTTTGTTTCTTGCTGAAATTTCGCGACAATATTGACCGCGATTAATTCGCTTTTAGGTCGGCGAAACGTTCGAACGACGTATTTCTATGTTTTAGCATTCACTGGTTTTATTTTTATCTGCATCTATATTTAATATATTTTTTTATGTAACTTATACACATATACTATTTGTTAAGAAGCGTGACGGAGATCGTGAAGAAATTGGATGAGCAAAAGAATCGTGCTCTGACAGTGAGCGACATATTTGTATCATCGGGAAAAATTCAGCGCATGAAACTTAAGGATTACTGTGAGAGACTGATATTGAAAGACCCAGTTGGAAATGTACATAAAATAGAGGCGCTCCTGTGGAGAAAAGCTTTTTATGATGTTGTATACACAGCCAAAAAATTACGAAAGGTAATACTTATAATGACATATTGATAAATGTAACTAATAATATAGTATTTAACAGATGTATAATAGAATGCTATTTTTTTATGGATTTATAAATTGTAGTAAATTGTTCTTTTAAAATATATATTAATATAAATTTGTAATGTAGAATAATACAAAATAATTATTAATAATCACATTTTAGGGTAATACTTGGAATGATATGGAGAAAATGCTGCTCTCAGTTCATTTGGCAGGTGGTGTGGGATATTATCATCATTTGATAATGAGACTGCAAGTAGAATACGATTTAGATCTTGTTGGTGTTGTTGACTTTGCTTTCATTCACAATGAAAGTATTTTATCATGTGTAAGAAATTTTTTTTATGTTTAATTTAACTTATAATAGTTTGAAAGTAAAATAACATTATAATGTTATAATAATACAATAAAAAAATTTTGTAACAGACAAGAACTAAGACAGGGCAGTCTAAAACTCATTCAAAGGAGCTCAAACAATGTGTGATACGCTTAATTCATCGAAGCTTGGTATGCCTTGGAGATTTGAGTAGGTACAAATTAGAATTAAATTCAAATTGGGATCCAATGATAGCAAATAGGTATTATCAGATGGCTATAGCCATTGATCCAAACATTGGTATGCCTCACAATCAACTTGGTACTATAGCGGGCAATAAAAATTATGGATTAGATGCAGTTTATCATTACATGAGAAGGTTAGTATTAATAAGTTATTTTTTAATGATATATGATATACTCTTTAATAATAAAATATGTTTTATTAATTTTTTTTAAGAATTACACAAGCAACTATTAATACCAGTTTTTATTTTGCAGCGTTTTGTGTTCTGAACCGTTTGAAGGGGCGGAAGGAAATTTGAAAAAAATTATTATCACTCAATCCAGCTATACAGATGAAAGCAATTCTATTCACCATTGTGTATCACGATTATTTTCTTTATTACGTTTATGGGACTACGAAAATCCAAATTCTGACAAGATAAATCAAGAGTGTCAGGTATATAATAAAACATGTGAATTACTTAATCATTTGACACAAACATTTTTCACATTTTACATATTATACTTTCTTTTTGGCAGGATCTCTTAACCGATATAGAGAATTGTTTAACAATGGATCAAATCGAGTCAAATAACACAAATTGTCTAGAAAATGTGGATAACATAGAAACATATCTTCAAAATTGTAAAAACAGACCAACACTTTATTTAACAGACGACATGGTGTTTAAGATCGTGACAATATGTTTAATGTCAATTTCTAGATTAAAAAACAAAGAATCCAACGAAGTACAAGGCGTCGTTGCTATAACTTTAGCGATACTGTCGCAATTGCTAGAATTTATAATAACAAAATTGCAAGAATTAATCATAGGAATAACTGATGTAGGAGCTGTAAAAGAAAATACTTATTGCACTAAGTTGAAAAATGCACCGGAAAATCATCCGTCGTCTGAATTAGGAAGTAATGGGGATCATATGAAAGAAAAAGACTCTACATTAAACAAAGACAATAATATACTCGATTTAAACGAGAGCGACAAAGCTAAGTTATCAAATAATGGAATTGCAAATAAATCGGGTCTCAAGAAATCTCGTGACAAATCAAAAAGTCTTCTCAATAAACTTCGTAGACGAAAAAGAAAAACCAGCTCTGATTCGGATGCGAGTGATGTAGATCAATCAACACTCGCATCTTCCAGTGACGAAGTTAATTCTGATGTGTCCGAGACAGAGGAAGATGACGTATTGAGTGAGGGTAACGATATATTGTCAGATGATAATACGGATGACGATGAATCATTCCCAGAAAATAAGATCCAGATTGTTGAAAACGAAACGCAAGAAGTGAAAGAAGTGATAAACGGCCATGGCAGCGATGCCGTTGAGAAAACAGAGAATTGTGATAAAGATGGTACTAATTATTTGGTTAATGGCCAACAGCATGCAACCGATAAACAAATAGACTTGAAAGTAATAGTTGACAAGGATTCTGTAACGAATTCAAGCACTACCGTGACCCTCACAAATACAAATTCTACTAGTACCTTCGAAGAAGGTAACGACCCTTTGTGCAACACGGACATTTTTTACATAACACAGATGAAAAAGAAAAATTTAAAGTCGGATGATATTCTGAACATATTGATTGGGAAGGAGATTCTCGTGTCTATTAAAGTGTGTTGTGATTGGCTGCGAAGTAACCCCGACATCGTCAGGATATGCGCCAAAAGTTCGCGGACATTGTTGAAACGATTTACAATTTTGTTAAATTTAATCGACGTAGACGTCGAAACTCTTGTGCAGGGAAACGGAGATTCCACGATTCTATCCAGTGTAGGAAGATTGAAAGAATGCGTGAAAACGATACCTTTACCAGAGGATATCGATCTTCGAGGATTGAATTTGCTGGAAAACACTCACAAAGCTCTCAATTGGCAAATACTTCATAAACACAGAATGAGCAAGCGGGAAGAAACATTGCTGAGGGTGTTGAAACTCGCTGAATTTGGACATTATCTTTGTTCTGTGGAGGATTCGAGGGTACAATACGATCAAACTGAACGAGTGTTTGTAATAACAGACGCGAACTCCTCAAACACTCCAAAGGTAAAAAGTTTAGACGAGAAAAACTTCGAGTTAGAACGTTCAAAAGGAAAGCTTATGAGAAACATGGGCGAATTGTGGCTGAACGCCAAGGTTCGAGCTCTGGAAAGTCAATTGAAGTCTCAAAGAGTCCCGATATCGCCGATCCTTGTTCCTGATCATAAGGTTTTAGCCAAGTATATGCCAGCTCTAAAACGTTTGATGTATACCAAGAAATTTATGGTGATAATTCCTGGAGTTGGTGAGTATACTGTTAGAAATATAAAACGAGAGAACTTTGTATTAAAATTTTCATGTGGTGATGTATTTAAAGATAAATTGTTCAAAAATACTTCTATCGCATTTACAGTTGTTTCTGCTTTGGATGAGGTGAAACGTGTAAGCGCTCCGGCAAGAGAAGCGACGCGATGGCTGGAGATCCAATTGAGACGTGGCTCAAGATTCTTACGAGCGCAGCAACCTCAGGAGCGCTTAGCGCTGCCATTAATAAAAGGACCAAGACCAAAGGATAAGGAAGCATGGTTATTTTTCCAAATAATAGAGTGTTGCTATTACTTTATTCATCAAGTGAACGTTGATTCTACTTGTGATGGAGAGCTACCGATTGTGACTCTCCTGACTGGTTGCAAGCCGGAGGACAGAAAAACTATGACTTTCAGTCCCGATGGGTTAGCGAAAAGTGCAGGTATTTATCATTTTCGCCTTTTTTCTTAGTCTTAAGATCACGCTATCACGAGATAATTAATTTTTGTAAATATTACATTTAAATTTAATATTATTGCGTAATGTAATATTAGCATTATAATTTGAAATAAAACTGAATTTCGAGGATAACGCTTGCAGTAAAATATACAAATACTTAATATATATTTTGCAGGTGTTAATTTCGAACATATAGAATCGTTTCAAATGAAATGGAAGTCATCGATTAAGAGCTATGGTTGAGCGGAATGTATCACACCTGCGTGATTATCTATCGCTAATCTCATTCAGAGATATCATCCATTGCTCAGATGCTACTCAACCGGATTCTCAGCCGATCAACAGCAAGTATGGCAAGAGGGGTTGGAAACCCGTGCATATGAAATGGATAATTGACGGGATACTCTTGAACCGCTACTACATCGGTGTCGATACAGAAAGTCATTTTCTGTCGCAGAAAAACCTTGAGTAATAGAACGTCGTTTTTTCCCTCTTTTTAATCATTCGTATGCCATTTATGTTATAAAAGATTGTATTTTTAAGTAAACGTTTCTAAATAATCAGACCAACGCGTCTCTCCAGCCCTACTATTTAATCAGCTAGTTGCAGCCATTTGCAGACCCGTTTTGACACACTAAAGATTTAAAAACACAAAATCAAATAAGTCTTCATTCAGCACATTTTTGTTCGTTAAAATAATAAAGAACTCCAAATTATAATTTCGTGCACGAAAAGAAATATGTATAACTTTACACTTTATTCGGTCGCTTCTATACAATTATTTCAGTGTTGAATATTACTAAATAATATATTTGGCCATCCCATAAAATACGGTTTTTTAGAAAGTTATAAAAATAAAACAAAATATGCTATAAAAGCAAAATACATGAAATGATAAGATAAGTAATTAACAAACAGATTGAGTATTTAGTGCAATGTGCTACAAAAAAAAAAGAAAAAAAAATTGACAAGGTTTGTTGAAACGCATTTGTTTTTCAGTGTTAAGAATTTTAAAAGTCCAGTACTATTTAAAAACGACAGAAGTGAGATGACAGTACTGATATGAGTAATTGTGCCTGATCATTGTAATAACGTGCAAAAAGTGGACTGCCTCGGTCGCGATCCGATCATTCCTCAGGGACAAGAAGGAGTAGGAGGGGAAGAAATCAGGTAGTACGTGTGTCGCATACGACTTCAGATCGTCAGGGGCAGGGGGTGGCCAGGCGGATACGCGTTTTGCTTGGTGGGCGCGCGCGTCGCGACGCGGTGCTTTCGCGTTGCGATGGTGGCAGCAGCGTGACATAACCTCACCGCGCAACCCGTTGCCGTTCACCGTCGTCATCATCGTCGTGTGGTCTAGTTTACGTGGCCCTTGTTCACGAAGGGTGCGATCGCGCTAGGAAACCGGGTGACTCGTGCAGCACAGAAAGACGCGCCGGAACGTCCGTTCCGCGCGCGTAACAATCCGGCATCGTGTGTATGTTTGTTGCCGTCCGGTCGCGAAGTCTTGCTAGTTCTTGCGAGTAGCCCGTACCGAAATCGTAGTCCTCATAGGTGGAAAAAAAAAGATCGAGCCAGTACCTTCGCCGTTGGGCAACGTCGGCGGGTGCCGCGGACGTGCGTTTTCGGTGCGCGAGGGAGTGCCGTCGGTATCGCGCTGTGCGTGTGCCGTGGGTGTGTATTTACACGGTGCGCAATTCCGGTGGGTACGTGAGGCCAAGCGAAAGAGAGAAAGAGAGAGGGAGGCGGAGCGGGATAGAGTAGGACGGAGAGATCGAGCGAGCGAACGAGTATCGCGCGAGCGTCGAAAGTAACGAGTCATCTACCGATTCAAGATGGCAGAAGGCCAGCAGGAGGGCGGCTCGAAGAAGATCACCGTCAACGTCAAGACCCCGAAAGAGAAGCAGAGCGTCGAGATCGAGGAAAATGCGACGATCAAGGAGGTGAGTTCGCGACGATAGTAACGGCGGGCACCGCCGTCGTCGTCCTTCCCGGCGCCGTTCGTGGCCCGCGCTGTCGCTGCTTTCTTGGCATACCGCCAGGCATCAGCTGTCAAACGCCGACCGGGTTAGCTCGGCACGTTTTTAATTTGTTTTTGTCGTTTTCTTTCCCTTGCCTCGCTGCTCCTTTCGCCGCTGAACGTGCCGGCAGTTCAAAGAGGCGGTCTCCAAGAAGTTCAATGCACAGGTTGATCAGCTGTGTCTTATCTTCGCCGGTAAGATAATGAAGGATCACGAGACCCTCAACACGCACAACATCAAGGATGGTCTAGTGGTGCATCTGGTGATCAAAGCACCGCGTACCGCTAGCAGTACACAGAATCAGGAATCCAATTCAACCTCAAGACCACAGGGTAATTTATTTGGCTTAGCTCTAATTAAATATAATAATAATAATAATAAATTATGGTGTTATCATATCAACTGTTATCTACAGATTATGAAGTGTTCTGTAATTTTTTTATTTTGAGAATGCTTCAATTATTAATACGTAAATAGTTAATAAAGTAAAAAATATCAATTATTTTGTATAATTTATAAATTACACGTTATAAATTACACGTTATAGCACATCTGAAAAAGTTTCTTAGAAATGTGTAAAAGTAATTCGTAATTTAATTTTAGAAATTTTTATTGCAATAATTTTTAGGCAGTTGAATATGTTATACAAGGATGTATAATAAACATATATGCTTTGATTATAGCTGATATCAGTGCCAGTCCGTTTGGCTTAGGGAGTTTGGGTGGACTGATGGGCATGGAATCCCTTGGCTTAGGATCGGCTAATTTCATAGACTTACAACAACGCATGCAACGAGAGTTGCTCTCAAATCCGGAAACGATGCGTCAAGTGCTCGACAATCCGCTGGTGCAGAGTTTGATGAACGATCCAGAGAATATGCGCAATCTGGTCACCGCTAATCCCCAAATGCAAGAATTGATGCAACGTAACCCGGAAATCAGTCATATGTTAAATAATCCTGAACTTTTACGGTAAGTAGTAGAACGCCTTAAATTACAATCAAAATCCACTTAATTTGAATACAATGGTCGTATATTATATTTGTATGTATTCGAATATATGAATTATTAATCGTATTATGAATCGTATATACACTTTACACAATATAAAAAATTATATTTTAAACGTAAGTCTTAATTCAAATTAAATTATTTTTTAAACTTTTTTTACATTAATTGTGATTAAAAATTTTTAGTGTTTTTTCTCGACATATTAAATGTATGTTTTATTTATATATTTAAGTTAGTTGTTTGAGGGCTAGTCAACATTTTTTAATATGTTAGGAAACTAGATATTTTTAGTTGCACAATGTTATTAATGAAAATTAATTCTCAGGCAAACGATGGAATTGGCACGTAACCCGTCGATGCTACAAGAACTGATGCGCTCACACGATCGAGCTTTATCTAATCTAGAAAGCATACCTGGCGGTTACAGTGCGCTACGTCGTATGTATCGTGATATTCAGGAGCCAATGCTAGCAGCGGCGACAAACGGTCGTAATCCCTTTGCCGCTCTGGTGGAGAACAGTTCCAATCAAGACTTGCAGAATCCACAGCAGGGCCAGGAAAATCGGGATCCGCTACCAAATCCGTGGAATCAAAATCAGACTGAAAGTGGTACAGGACAACAACAAGGTCAAGCTAGAAGTCTGCTGGATTCGCCGGGTATGCAGAGCCTCACGGCACAGATGATGGAGAATCCACAGTTAATGCGAAACATGCTAAATGCTCCGTATACAAGATCTATGCTGGAGGCGATGGCGGCCGACCCTGCGATGGCCAGCCGTGTGATCGCGGCAAATCCGTTTCTTCGCGGTAACCCACAGATGCAAGAACAGATGCGCGCGATGATGCCCGCTTTCATTCAACAAATGCAAAACCCGCAGATACAAAGCGTTGTCACCAATCCAGACGCACTGGCAGCTATAATGCAGATACAACGTGGTATGGAGCAATTGCGCACCGTCGCTCCCGAACTCGTGGAAAAGTAATTGTTTTGATTTTTATGCTGCACAGCTAGTCTTAAATGTGTCATTAGCACGTGATTATAAACTTACTTACGTGCGTGCGTGTTTTAGTATGGGCCTTACAGTCCCACCTGCACCGACAACACCAACGAGCGGCACAAATACCAGTGTACCGACCAGCCAACCATCGGATAGCAATCAGCAAGACACGTTTTCCCATTTTATGGCACGTATGGTAAGAACACTTTATTTTTCTAGTTTTAATTTAATTTTTTTTTTTTTTAAGTAATGATTTTGAGATAATATTTTCCTTAAATTGAATTAATTAAATATGTAATAATGTACTTTTAAAACAATACAATATTCAACAATGAGAATAAGAAAATTATGTATTGCAATATATTTCGCAATTTTGATATAATAAAAGTCATTCTTTATATCTTTTACGCAACACTCAACGTTTTATATTTTTTACGTAAGTATCACATACTTACATATCGAACTATATTTTATTTGTGTATTAGGTTTCTGCAATGGCATTAAATCAAGGTGTAGAAGTTGACGGTCAATCTGTACCTCCACCAGAGGAACGTTACAGAGCACAGTTAGAACAACTTACGGCTATGGGTTTTCTTAATAGAGATGCTAATTTACAAGGTTAGATTCCAGAATTTTTCTTTTTTAGAAATAAATTCTTTCTTTATTATGATATATTTTCGAAATAATATAGTTTAATTATTTTACATTTTGATGCTTGATATTAAATAATATTGAATAATGTTTAACGTTTAATAATATGTATTATTATAATACGTATTGTTATAATATATGTATTTTTTTTTTATTTTTCAGCATTAATTGCGACGTTTGGAGACATAAACGCCGCCGTTGAGAGATTACTCTCCAATGGACAAGTGTCTATGAGCTAACCACCAATCCGCAATACTATTATTCCAATATTACCTTTAATTTTATCCTTATTTACCTCTTGCGTTCACGTACGTAAGAGATACTTGAGGTAACTGGCTGTCAAAAAATTATGAACTATATCCTTCCCTCCTTCTTCTATCCCCTTTTTCTCAATCTTATCGGAATACACACTACTCACTCGTTCAATTTGCAGTTTTTGTTATTTAGATTCAGACTTGTCCGTGTTTTAGACGATAGATAGAAAATTATCGATGGTACGATCATTACCACTTGTTTTGCAATCAGTTTATCACTTTTTTTATATCGCTGATCTTGGTTCTTTGTTCGCGTATCCTCTTTGATGTGCTCTGTTTACAATCCAGTATCTCACGTTCGTCGAAATACGAGAAAATCGACTGTAGCTCCGTTGGTGTCACATTTTTTATGTAAATTACTTTACAAACCTATCGGGTTGCTTGGAGATAACACGATATTTACAAAAGTTCATTTATGTAATATCTTTACGACGTTTCTTAGGAGTATGAACGGAGTCTGCATGGAAGATAGATTGCAACCATATTTAACAAAATCGCTTTTTCGGCTTTGTCAATCAATCGAGGGTGTATTCGCAGTACAGTTAAATCCCTTTTGCTTTCCCCCAATTGTAATCTTGTAGCAAGATATATTATTTGTACGTTCTTAATAAAGGAACGATTTGAATCCGTTGGGAATGAATGTAATGCTTTTTGCACGGATTTCGTTATTACTTTATGTATATGTGTAAATTACATATATGTGTCACACGTAAAATGAGACGTACGGCTGAAGAATCGGTGGAATCCGCGCGTTATATTCGAAGAGCACGGTTTGACGATCCGTTTTACAAATATGGTTCTTATATAAGTTTTATAGATACCGAGCGTTGAATAGACGGTAACAGCTTTCTTTAACTTGTATACCGATGCGCACTGTATCCTTGTTGGTTTCATTTGATCGTAGGGTAAAAAAAACTACTATAATTAAGCGTTATATGTCTTGTAATACAAATTTAGAAATTTGTAGCGTGATAATTGAGAAGCATGTGGTATACAACTTGTTTATAGCGGACTGTGCATGATCGTGCACTCACATCGTGAGACATGTTACAATTCGGAGGAAAACACCTAATCGTCGGTTAACTCTAAGACATAAGGATAAAAAAAGAAAGATGTATGTTGTAAATTATCTTTATTGAGAAAACAAAACAGTTATATATATACACATATATATATATATAATTTTAATATTTTTGATTGATGTATGATTACGATAAATATCCATGCGCATATTATCTTTTAAGTGTATTCATTATACTTCACTAAAAAAAAAAAAGAAAGAAAAAAAGGAGACATTTTGCTGTAAAAAAAAAGCGATTATATTACGAAATAAAGTTACGGTTGATTCATATTTAGAGATGAGACCGCTATCGCGCGCCTTGTATAAGCTGTCAATTTACAAAAAGAACTGAACGTATCAAAGTTTAAATTTACGTGTCTAACTTTTTAACAAAGTGTTTTATTTTCGATCAACTTAGTTAATCAAAATTTATTTTTTCTTTTTTTCTCTCACAGGAACAAAGAACGGGCTCTAGAATCGAGACTGAAAACTTTTAAGCTGAGCGTGTAAAACCAACTAGTTAAAAAAAAAAAAAACGAAAGACGATTATTTTATTTTTTATTACGCTGCGGAATTATAATCCCCGTTTGTATTTACCGCGGCACGGCCCTAGCGCCGTGAAGGAGCGCGCGAACGGCAACGGGCCAGAGGCCCGAGGCATGAGCCATGAGTCAGTACGCCCTGATCGCTCGGCCGGACTGCTAGAGTTGGTCTTAGCGCGCGTGAGACGTACGTGTTGCCTACCGGCTACGAGGATTCCAGCAGCAGCTGCCGCTCCTCGAGCCGCCGAGTGTCGGTTGACGTTTTCGCCCCGTGAGAAACCCGTTGCCGAGCCTGCGCGTGTGTGCGGCCGGTATGCGGGCAGCAGCCCCGTTGGCTAGCTGGCTGGTTAGTCGGTTGGTTGGTTGGCTGGCTGGTCGGTCGGCGGTTTCGTGCAGTGCCCCTCACGTGCGTGCGTGCACGCGCTCCACGCGCGCGTTCCCCGCCCCCTCGTTTTCGTGCGTCTTCCGCGCGCTCTCTTTCTCTCCCGTGTGTGTGCGAGAGTTCGAAAATTTGAAAAGCGACGTGCGCGAGTGCAGCGAGAGCAGCCACAGCAGGAAAAAGGAGCGGACAGGAGATAATTAGGTCTCGTCACCTTTCTTTCAAACTTCGCCGCGGAGGAGGATTCACGTGGCGGCAGGATTTGTGTGAACCTCATCGCTTCGTCGTCGGAAATGCCGGCAGTACAGCCCAGCGGAATGTGGCACGAGGTGAGTTAGCTGCCCGCCCGGTTTCGCTTACCAGGGACGGAGCCCTTTCGCTCTGCGCTTCTCTCTTTCTCTCTTTACCCTATAAGCCACCCGCCATCTCTTCTTGCCCGCGGGAACGCGCGTTTTCGATTCCTTTCGCCAAATTGCCGCGAATAGACCCGCGCAGCCTCGAACGCGCGGAAGTCTCGCGCTTGCTTGCTTGCTCGCTCGCTCGCTCGCTCGTTTGCTCACTCTATCTCTTTCTCTCTCCCTCTCTCTCGCGCTTCGTTCTCCGTCTCGCGGCGTGTCTCGAGCCTCTCCTCTCGGCATACCGAAACCGGTATAATTTCGGTGAGCTCAGGACTTTCTGTGCCGCGAAGATGCACGAGCGCGAACGCCGTCTAAGTGTCCGTCGCGCGCGTTTTTCCATTCTTTTTTTTTCTCTCTTTTTCTTTCTTTCTATCTCTGTCTCTCTGTATAATCACAATCACGTCTTATTTGTCAAGCCGAAATGTCACACACCGTCCCGTGAAACGTGAGAGAATGACGAAAGATGTTTTGTCGGCGCGTGTCAGGCGCCCCGCTCCGATTCGGGTTTCTTTTTTGCTCGCCGACACCTTCTCGTTGGGAAATTTATTAATGGACGTTCCGCGCCGAAAATGAGCCGCCTCGAATGTGGGAAAGCCCGACGGTGGCACGCTCGCACGCGAAACCAGCACCGTGACCCCGGTGCCTCGCCGTTCGACTCTGAATTCCGGAGATAGCTCGCATTTTTTGGGGAATCTGCGTGCTCCGGCCGCGACACGGCTCGCAAAAGTCGCAGGTAACTCTGCGATCGATTGGAAACGTTATTAGAAAAACGTTTTTTTTTTTTCTTTTAGCCAAAACCCTGTACTGCGATTAGCAGAAATGCTACTTTTGTAATAATGCTATAATATTTACTGGTGTATGCTTTTATAATCAGTTAAGATTAAGAATCCTATTAGCCCAAAAGCCGGTCTAGAGTCATGATCTTTATATCAAATTGCGGTGCGGTTTGTTCCGCTGAACGTAGTCTTATTTCACGCTAGTCGTTTCCATTTCTTAATTCAAATCGAAAGCTTCGGGTTTTTTCGCCGCCAATTGATTTTCACGCTTAAACCAATGACCCAGAATCGAAGTACAATTAAAAGCGCCTTATTTCTGGAGAACGTTTTTAGATCGCGATGCCGCTCCGAAAAACCAGGTGGTCGATATCTCGCGTCGCGGTGCCGATGTCATTTTCGCGATTAATGGTACGCGGTTAGTAATTCCATTATTCACGCGGTATCTATATGCATTAAATAGACTGCACTACCTATCAACGCCCTAATTCTTCGTCGGATCAACATTTACACAATGATTTTTCCTTGACGTAACGAAATTCGGTCGTCGCAGAATTTTTAATCCCTCGGTTCCCTCGTAGACCGGGCTGAAATTATTCCGGGATTATCTCCGGAATTACTCCTCGATTTCTTTCAATTACGCGCGACTCGGAGAAGCCGGGGCTTGACTCTTGATCGCGGGATTAATCGGCTTCACTCTCGGTTCGCAGGCGCGGAGAATTCGCGATTCACGAACCTCGGGCTGGCGAAGTTCACGAGATAGCGTGCTCCCGGCCAGTAATTTAGAAAATGAGGAAACGGGGGGAAGAAAGGACGCGGTAATGAGGTCACGAACGAGATTAGTGTCTTGCGTCACCATCGCGCGATTCCGCGCGCTCGTTTCTGTCGTTTTCGCCGAACCGCGGTGCTTGCGCGACCCATTTCTCGCCGATCGAACCGACCCGCGCGTCTTCGCCACGTGTCCTCTCCTTCCCCGCATCGTTATTGCCATCGTTACTAGACAAGCGGGGACCATTCGTTTGACGTCGCGACGCCGCAGATTCAATTTGAAAGCGGAAATGACTTTCGTTTCGACGAGACGCTGTCGCCGGTCGAGTCGCCGGGTCTTAGAGTCGGACGAGCGCGCTGCCTACGTCCCGATGAAGAGAGGATGAACGAAGGTTCGCGGCGAAGGCTCGCGGGACCCCAAGGTCGTATTATTAAGAAGGCACGAGACGGGTTTACGGATTTGTCGTTTACCGGAGAGCCGCGAACGTCGCTCGCCGACTCGAAAAGTAGCAACGAAAACTGCGCACGCGGTATTATTTAACTTTCCACGCGCCGACAATGATGCGCGCGCGCGCGTGTTTAATCGCGATAACAGACGCAATCTGCAGGCTTTTGCGGCAGGTGTGTCGTACCAACAGGAATGCGCTCCCGAGGACACTCGAGGCACCTTTTTCTCCTTCCTCGATACGGATATCTGTCCCTCTCGAAGTACAGCGTCGTCTCGTCTTTCGCTCGTTCTCCCGCCCGTAGTCGGTTACGATCTGAAAACGCTTACGTTTTGAAAGAGACGTTTTGTCGTACACCTAGCGTTTGATATACAAATGAATATTTTGGACGTCAGTGCTCGGAAGAGATTCCAACGAGATTCTTAGAATAAAACGTCAAGTCGCTTTCTTTTCCCTCCCTGTGATATTTAACCGCGCCCGTCCGTATCTCGGATCTTACGCCACGAATTTATAAACATGTGGCCAGCAAATTAAGTTTCAGGCATGTCACGAAGATGATCCCTCGTGAGTGTGTGGTACAGCAACCCGATACTTTTGTCCTAAGCTCGTCGATCAGTCGGCGATCGTATCCCGCGAGAAACAGGGAGAAGGAAAGGCCCAACCAACGCCGAGTTCTGTCGCGATCCGATTTGCGGTTTTTTTTTTTTTCTTTTTTTTTTTTCTTTTTTCTTTACTTCTCATCCTCGAGGAATACGAGACGACGCGCTTCCGTTTCAAGCTTCAACGTTCACCTTCTTTTCTCCTCGGTCTCGCGGATCACGCGTCAAGTCTCCGCGAGATTTTCCCCGCAAAGTGGCAGCGTGTGGCGTCGTATTCACGCGATAACCGCAACGGCCCGTTCCCTCGTCTCTACCTCGGCACCGACGGCACCAATAATTCTATCTTCCCGTGTAAATCGCGTATTAACACACTTCGCGGCCCGGGATCGCGTGCACCGCGCGGGACGAGAATCGCGCGCGAAAGCCGAGGATTACGAGCCGTTTCGGCGGAAGGATGTACTTAATAATATAAACCGACGATAAAAATAGATAAACGCGGACTTTGCGCAAAAGTTGCGGCCCCGGCATAGTCGCGCGCAGCGGGAACCTCGCGCAACATCCTTGAGATTTCGATAAGAAACAACTCGCTTCTTCTCGGGTACTCGGGATTCATTCCGCGTGTCGACAGTTTTTGTCCGCCGTGCGCAATTAGATTTAACCGCGGACCTTCCCGTCGCTTTTTCTCGTTTTCTTTTTTTTTTTTTTTTTTTTTTTTTTAACGACTCTGACCGAGACGTTTGTGTTGTAACACATTTTAAACGCTGGCGTGCAGCCAAACTGCGCGCGGCTTTCAGTCCCGCGCGGTGGAATTATCCTCCCGGCGTGTGCGGTCGCACGGTATGTCGTTTTGCAATTTTCTCCCCTTTCTCACAATTCTTCGCTGCACTCTCTTACCTTTGCCCGGTCCCGCGGCGAAGGCGCCCTTCCCCGTCGCTCGTGCCTTCTCATCTGCCGAAGAGTCTCGTTTGAAAACGGATGCGCAAGCCGCTCTGCGAGAGCTCGAAGACGGAATAGACCGCTAACACTAAACCGACGCTAACAGTTCGCTTATCATCTGTATTTTCTCCGGAAATCACGGAGGGGGAAGATTTATCCAAGTCCTTTACTCTCCACCGCGGCGTTTGTCTCGCGATCGTCCGTTCCGTTAGGAAGTCGCTGAAGAGATTTATTAATGATTAAAGGAACGGTCTGGCGGGATTTTCAAGCCGCCGTACATCTTCGGCGAGTTCGCTCCTTTCGAGATCGCGGGATGAGGAAGGATGAGGACGGCGCGGCGCGCGAGAGATACGCTAATTTCCGTCTAATGAAGGCCGGTTTTTACGCGTCCCGAGATAGCTACCTCGTGCACGTCCAAATTCCTCGACGGTTTCCACCTCGCTCCCTCCTTCCCCGCGCCTCGCGGAATGACATGCCGTTCGTTCGCGAGCCACCGCGTAGTCTATCAGGGTCCCGGGCCGGCCTGCCTACCTGCCTACCTCTCCACCTGTTTTCTCGAGAGAGCAATGCCGACCCGACCGGCAGGTAACAGCGATCTCGGATCCGCTCATCCTCGCTTCGCGCACGCGATTCCGCGAAGCGGCGGCGAGATTTAGCAAAACCGTTCGTGGACACCCGGCATCGGCCGGGGCGGCGAAGAATAAAAGAAAAAAAAAAAAGAAATAAAACGAGGAAGGAAGAGATGACGGGAGAGAAACCGAGGATCTTGTCAACGCAAAGTGACTCTCTATTAAATGATTGAGAGCGCTCGTCGAGCGTTCCTTCTGCGCCACAATGCAAGCGGGAGCGATCGCTGGTCATCCGCCAGAGTCGCGGCAGAGGAAAGAGAGAGAGAGATGCGAGGAAGATCGAGAGGAGCCGTGAACGGAGAAGACAGAGAGAGTCAAGCAGAGCAAAGAGACGCGCCATCGGGATGAAATAAGGAGAGGGAAGCGGGCGAGAGGAGAAAAAGGGCCCGTTGCGACGGCCTAGCCGCGTCCATTCAGCAGGCACCTGCCACGTTAAATTCAGTGGGCCCGGGCGCGTATGTATAGGGCCCCAGGTCGGTTCGGGACGGGAAGAGCGAAGAGTACGAGCGCGGAAGGGTACGAGAACGCGCACGGTAAGCGAGGAAAAGGGAGGGGGCAAACGTGCGGCGTCAAGGGAAGAGGTCGGACCCTACGGTCGTGCGCGGCGGAGAAGGAAGGAGGAAGAAGGGCCGCTCTCGGTATATATAGGTACATCTCTCTTACATCACTGCGCTCTCGCATCGTTCCTCTAACCGTAGCGGCGGCTCGACGGAAGAAAAAAGGAAAAGATATCACGCCGATAGCATAACCCCCTTCCTGATCGCTCCGCATCTCCCTCTCACCCGCCCGTCCCTTTACACGGCCCCGTTTCGCTCGTTATTCGAACGCTCTTCTCTTCCTTTACCGGCGCGGGACACACGGCGTCTCTCCCTCTCTTTCTCTCTCTTTCTTCTTCCCTCTTTCCCACCCTCCTGTCGTTCCTTTTTCGTTCCCTCGCGTTCGCCACGTCGATCCCTTCGGCCGCCCCTTTTTCTCCTTGCATCCCTTCGTTCTCTTCGTCTCGACGTTGCAGGCATGCGAGCCAACTGTACCTTGCAACTGTTATCTAAGCAACGACCTTGCCTTCTCCTCTTCTTTCTCTCTCTATCTTTCTTCTTCTTCTTCTCTCTCTCTCTCTCTCTCTCTCTCTCTCTCTCGCTCTTCCTTTTTCTCCTTCTCTTTTTCTTGCCCTCTCGTCGCCATGTCGGGGCTCGACTCCACGCTTGGACCTCGGTGCACATAGTACGTACGTACGTACGCCGGCGCAAGTTCATCGGTCCGCGGTCGGAAAATCATTGACCTTGCCGCGGATCTATCCGCACTGGATGATCTTCTCCTCTCTTTTCCATCTCTTTCTTTCTCTCTCTCTTTTTATCCCGCTGTCCTCTTTCTCCCTTGCCGGCTATTTGCGCCGACCGTCCGTTACGCGAAAACGGAAATGCTCCGAGTGTTGCTCCTTCCACGCCGCAATTCATCCGTGATGCTGCGCGATAATGTTAAATCGCGTTGCGCTAAATCGAGCGTTTCCGACCGCGGCTTGAAACACGTTTGTTTTTGCACGACGCGCGCAGCGTGCGACCGGCCGGATCTCGCGGCGCGTATAATGCAAACACGCACTGTGCCGCAATTCCATCTTCGTTGGAGGCTGATAAACGACGAGATCGGTATCGAGTGGCCGCCCCGGGAGACACTTTCTTTCCACGTCCTTTATATACTCCCGAAGGTTTTCCCCCCCCGATGCCTGCGGTTTTTAGAGAAGGGTCTTCTTTGCTCGTGATAGTACACCGACAGGTTCGGCCATCCGCCCTTAAGGACAACGAAAATAAATTTCGACAACGACGTTACGAGCGTATTTATGGTGTCCCCTTGCGCGCCGGTGACTCAAGCACTTGGCTCACACGAGATACACGGTCATTAGGTGCTCTGGAAGAAGCCTGTATAGTATAAAGGCCCAGATTCCATCGGTTCTTCAATCGGAAATATTAGTCGTCGCCACATACATTACGTTGTATCGTCACGGTGACGGTCTTCCGGGGAATGCACCGAGGTTTAAGCTAGATCATTACCGCAACTTCGTTGATCTCGCGCAAATTTTTAACACAAATTTTTTTAAAATTTTTTTTTTACTGAGTCAGACAAGACCTTGTAAATAATTAAAATAATTTAATATTATTCTTAAATAACTTGAGATAATTTGAACCAATGTTAAAATTGTTCGGCTTATTGATTGATAATGGAAAATTAAAAAATTATATTTTGCAAGCGCTGATGAAGTTGCGGCGCAATTAAAGCAGCGCTTTCATTCGAATGTATGTTAGAACAGAAGCATACGTTCCTATGAGGGATCTATTAATCGCGGGAATATCGATCACCGGATGCGATAGGAGGGACGTCAGGAGAGCCGGTCGTCGGCCGCGAACTCCGACGGGAAATAAAAAGAAGGAACGCGAAGCCGCGGGCTGGCGCGGTGGAAGACGACGAAGTCGTGAAATTGGATAAGAACGTGCACATAGGACTTCGGTATCGTAGCCGGGGGAAACCTCACACGAGCACGTAATCTCATAATTTCGCTGACCGCGGGCGGTGAGCGCTGAAACAATATCTGCAAACGGAACAGGCAAAATGCAAAGTTCTTCAATTCCTATTTCTTCGAGAAACCCGTACCGTGAAATGTATTTTTACATTACTGTATATATATTTTTTCTTGTTTCTTTAAATTGCCACGCGAATTTCCGTTGAGTTTTTAACAAACTTTCATCGATGTTTTTTTTTTCCGTCGAGTGCATAAAATGACATTCGACACAAATTGGCTGCAATACGTTCCAGAATAATTCGATTGGAAATTGAAAGGCGTTCGTAATCGGTGGGGAATAATGAACTCGCGAGTAATCAGTGCTAAGCGAACGTCGTCCATTCCGGCCGAAGAATCCCGCCGAGCGAAACGATGGGAATGACGATAATGATGTCAATGGCATCGTGCCGATAACATCCTGGTTACCGTTAATAAGCAACTTCCTCGGGCCCGTGCGTCTCTCTGTTTCCATGCAAATCACGCGGCCGCAAATAAACGCGAGAGACGCACGAGTCGGCGAACTTAAATACATCGTGCATTGGTCTAGCGAACCAAGCGGCTCAAGCCCGCGCGCTGTTTTCACTTTACAATCGCGAACGACGGATGTCTTTACCGATTATTTCCAACCTACCCATCGATACTTGCGCGACGGACGAGTAATCAATTTACCAAATAAAGGAACACGTCGATCAACGCGGCGGCTATTCAGAACGTAAAATCGTAGGTATATTCTTGACGAAAAAGGTTACGTGACAAAAGTTAGAAACAAAAATCGTGGAGTAGCGATTAATTAAATAAAAATCAGAGGCAGGTCAGCTTCGAGGTCGCGAGAGTTATAACGTCGAAAAAAAAAAAAAAAAAAGAAAGTTTTAAGTGAAAATCTAATGTCGTGATAAAGAAAAAGTGTTATCAAAATTCGGTACCGCGATCGATTCCCGAGAGTCGCCGCATCCCGCTTATCACGTGCGCGGATATCGATGCGGCGATGCGCTTTCTGCCGCGAACGGCAGGCTGGACGTCCGGAATGCGAGCGGAACCCGTTTCTATGAGTCAAGCCTGACTATTGACAACGAAAAGAGAGAGGGAAAGACAGAGAGAGGTGCCCGAGGCCCACGATAGCCGATCTTGCGGTTCTGGATCGTAGCACGCGATCCGATGTATCGTGCAGCGGCAAGGGATAAAAGTGTATAAAGAGAGAGAAAGAAAGACAGAAGGGGGGGAGGGGAGGAGGGAAAAGGGAAGAATTTGCGGGATCGAATCATGTTACGCCACAAAGATTTCCTTCGATAAGGACTCAGGGTACCGTGACGACGAGATGCACGTAGGATCACATTTAACGTGTAATTGGTTCATGAACGACGAATGTCGATTTCGTATACGGTACGGACGGAGATATTTCTCTCGCGAGTCGAATGCAGCCTATCGCGTTCTGTAGACTGAGCAGCGGCCGAAGAAAGCAAAACGACCGATTGTCACGTGCATTCAAGTTGGAACGAGGCGAGAAAAGCCCTCGAGTAGATTACTGGAAGATAACGCGGTGGAAAGTTCGCCGGGGAATAACTTCACGCCACAATTTTACTCGAGAGGTCTTTAAATTTTTTTTTTTTTTGCGTTAAATGCAGGAGAAACCGTTAAATTGAACACGGGGGAAACTTTAATTGCTTTACGCTCGCGCTTAAAACCGCGATAACGACGTAGCTTTGATTTTGTGTATTTATCCTCTTCGGTAACGATCTGAACCTGTGCCGATTAGCGCTTTCTTCTATTTTTACGAAGTGTCGTAAAATACGGCGATGCGGAATAAGGTATAATACGATAGGTTCAAAACGGTTTTCGTAATGCACACAGTTTAGCGCGCGTAAAAGCAGCTCGATTGGAAAATAGCGTCGATCTTTTGGTGCGAACGACCGAAACGCAATTTCCAAGCGAAATGGAAAACGGAAGATGGAGATAACGATACGAAAAGACCACGGAAGGCGAGCGAACCGAGATCATCTCTTTTTACTCGTTTCGGAAACTAGCTCCGTTGCCCAAACCTGCCACCGCGAGGACAAATTTCGGAGTCGCTCGGAGAAAGGCGTGACGCAGGGCATAAATATCTTGTTTTATTCCCGAAGCGAGAAATAAAAATCACCTATAAACATGTTTTCCAATGCGACATGTAGGCGTTGCGGTGCCGCGTTATAATCGAGTTCATCGATCCGGAATGACAGTCCCTTCGTGGTTCTCAGTAATGGCATGTTCAATAAAGTATACATACCGACCATTTAATCGCTGCACATAGAATCGGTTGACAAGACAATAAAGTCATTTTTGCCATCGCGCTAACAGTCCCCCTCCCCTCCATTTCCTCTAATTCATTTGATATGCATCAGGGCGCAAAAAGAAAACTATAATAATTACTTTAACGTAACGTATCAATTAAACATTTTAAATAAACATTTCGACAATAGAAAACTCTTAAGTTACGTGAAAGTATCAATTTAAATCCAAATAAACTATTTACTGAACAAATCTGTCGGAACTATTTGCATTTTATTATCTTTGATATGCCAACGACTTTAAGAATCATTTCCTCGAGTTCAATATTTTTATATTTATTTTAATTTTTTTCTTTTTTTTTCGGGCATTCTAATTAAGAAAATTCTTTCCCAGAATCCGCGGGAGAGTTTCTAATTGCGATTGCACCGTGGATGGTTGCGCGCATGCCGTTAGGTAAGCGAGGGGACGAGCTCGCGTGACCCGCTCGTGCCGAGTGAGAGGAAATGTATGAACAACGAACCTTTCCTCTTTCCCTCCGCGTCGGTTGGTTGTAGAAAGTGATAATAACGCGAGCACGCGGTAAATGAAGTATCGACGCGATTGTCCCTCGCGACCGGCCGCCCGCCGCCGGTCGGGATTGATCAGTTTTCCCTGGCGGCTCGCTTATCTCGATTACCGGCAATTTGTCTTCGGATTCCTCGCGATCAGATAAGTGTCTGCCTCTCGACCACATACCGAGACTTTTCCGTGTGCGCCGTTAAAGGTCATCGTCTGCCCGTTAAGTGTTACGCGCACCACCGCGTGTGATCATCTAATTACGCTGCGTCCCCAGGACTCCCAGATTCCGCGGTAATATGGACCGGTCGCACGAAAAACGTACATTTTAAATGCACTAAGAATTATCGTAGTGCCACGGTAGTTGCGGACCGTCATGGAATCGTAAGATTAAATATCATGGCCAGCCGTTGTCTGCCACAATACTTAAACTAATATCAAATTTTCTTCGTGCATCAAGCCTGTTTTTTTTTTTTTAATTTATTTTTTTGGTTTCTTTTTTTTAAGATTTGCGTACGAAACACGCAAAATTTTTATAGTGTAGTTTTTTTTTATTATCAAGATATAAATATACGTAGATACTTCGACGTATTTTAAGCAGTGCGTCAAAAATCGTGGAGAGGTTCGAGAGGAGCTTTTACGGTTTGATCGGCGGACGCCGGCAAAAACCACGATGATAATTTCGATTCCAGAACTTTTTTTTTTTTTTACATCACATTCTGTGTTAGTAGAGACGGCCGCGCTTTAAAGCCGCTCTGTCACGATGCGTCCGGCCTGTGGTCTGTTAAAACGCAGACCATTCTCCTCTCGTTCGCGTTTGAGCGATGTGGTTTACCTACTTTACTCTTCGCTTCTGTAATGTACAACAATCCCGCTCGCTCCATTCGGTCGGCGCTTTTAATCTGGCCACCGTCTGAGCACACCGTGTATTTACTTCCTCATTGGAGCTACGAAATACCTCAAATTCCATCCCGTTCGACACAGAGCTCACCGCGTATGACCACTGGCATATTTCGGCCCGCGGAGATTCGAAGTGGGGAAAAGAGAGAGAGAGAAAGAAAGAGAAAAAGAGACGCTCGTTCCACCGCGCTAGATAGATTATACCTCGTGTCTATTTTTTTTTTCCTCTCCTTTTTATTTTTTTTTTTTTATTTTTACGGCGGGACTATTCCGACCGACAGCGGAGAGTGAGCAGTCGGTCCATTAATTATTTTCTCCTACCTGTTCCAGAGACACCGCCGGCACCATCTCGGAAGCCATGCCGGCTGACGAGCTTGTGCGTGCCCGACGAGACGAAGACGGTGGTGGAAAGCCGTGCTTGCAGCCGCCTTAACGCGCCCGATCGCGTTGCCGTTGATAAGGAAAGAACCGAGGAGAGTTGTAGAAGAAAGGTCCTTCGTGGATCGACCCCCGATCATGCCCCTAGCGAACCCGTTTTGCCGCCCGTTGTCGCACAACTCCACGCAGTGAACCCGATACGTGAGAGAATCGCCGTCGCCTGGTAAAGGCCGTCGCCATGGTGGAGCAACTGGTGTGCAGCAACTCGCTGAGCCCGGGAACGTAGCGCTCGACCGGAACTTTGATTCAATTCATGATTCTAGTTTTAAGAGACTGATTCGCAAGAAACGAACGCGAGAGACGAGCGTGAGTCACTTCTGGCTAAACCGCGGCTCTAAACGACGTGCTTTTATATATTTATAATGAAACGGGCCGGATAAACTTAAAGAGTAATTTATTTTACTACGAGGATCTAGTGTGTGTGAAACTTTGGAGGTTGAAACCGCGTGGTAGCTAGTTCGTGATCGATCTTCGCGTAGTTTGGAGAAAAGTTTTTCCTATGAAACATTCGTGCAGAGTGAGAGAAGAGAGGAGTGAGCACGTAACTCGTAGAATCTAGATTGAAGAGAATTGAACTTAATGTGCTGCGTGCTTTGTGTTAAGTGATATGCGACTTGGAAGCTCGACGGACGATTAGTTTTGACGCTCAGCGTGATGAAGGAAGAAGCGACGTCCTCCGATGTGACGTATCTAGTCTGAGGAAGGTCGAAGTTAACACCTACGTGCTATGACACGGTGGACTCGGTGCGATTCAGTACTCTGTTCCGTCACGGGGTCGCCATGTGAGGATTACCTTGTCAGGAGAAAAGGGAAGAAGCCTCACGTCGCGTGACACCAGCGTGTCGAGTAATGCTGAAGCATATACTGACGGGGCAGCCGTCGTCAACGGGCTCCAGGCATCATCACAATGACTACCAGACGAGCTCGGGCTCGTTGCACGGCGGGCACCACCATCATCACTTGCAAAACAGCTCGCTGCATCAGGATCAACAGCAGCCACAGTCTCAGCCGCAGGCGCAACAGCAGCAACAACAGCACCTTCACCACCATCACTACACCGGAAGCGCCGGGACGCGCGGCGGTGTCACCGGGCACCGCGGTGTCGACGTGTACGACTCCGTGGCGAGACCGACGGCGGTGTCGAATGCGCATCAGTCGGCGACGACCCCGTCGTCGACTCACCGGCATCCGCTGAACCACTCCCAGCTGAGCGTCAACAATCTGTCGCAACGCCTGAATCATTCGCACGCGCTGAACGTGTCGATCCTGTCGACCTCCAAGCACTCGGTCAACAGCGTCAGCCCCGTCGGCGGTGTCAACGGCACCAACGGCGGCGGCAACGGCAACGGAAACAATCACAACGTCTCGGCGAGCCAGCTGGGCCACACCGTGATTTCGCAAACGGGTGTTCTGCATCACGACAGGCCGAAGGCGAACGGCGGCTTCGATATTTCCAGGCTGTCGCGATTGCCGAGCCAGGCCACGCCGTCACCCGCGCCCGCCACGTCCGCGCTTCCCGTCGTGGCCGGCCAAGTGGCCGGCGGCCCGACCGTGATACCCCTCAACACGTCTTGGTCCTCGTCCCTGTCGAGAAATCTCCATCGGAGCGACGAGGCCGGGGTGAAGGAGATGCTGACGAGCCTCGGACTGCTGTGCCTAGTTTCCCTACTTTTGGCCCTGCTGTCAGTCATCTTCCTGCTGAAGATCTCGCCTCTTACGGTCACGTCCAACAGCCTTATCAGCCCGGAGGAGTTCGTGATCGTCTATGAGGTCACCTTGGCGCTGTGTGCCCTCGCCCTGTCCCTCAACCTCTGCTGCCTGTTGGTCTGCGCTATACAGTTCCTCTTCGCGGTGAAGCTCGTGAAAACCTCGTACCAGGGCCACCGGTAAGTCGCATTTTTTTTTTCCTTTGGTATTCGTATATCTCAAAGGTTCGTTTGTATTGTCGCTTTCTCCGTTATCGATACCTCGGCATTTTAATATCTTTACAATCGCGCAATAAACAGACCTTAATAAGGCTCCGAAAGATTCTCCAACCGTTGACGAGTTTATCGCGAGATCAGCGCGATGACTAATGAACGACATGAAAAGGACCGATGCGAGGCCGATGCGCCAGCCTTGACACGTTGGAATCCAGTTCAATTATTTTTAAGCTGTAATGGGGCCCGTGCGATTCCGCGCAGTCGGCCGCGATCTGCAATTAATTAACGTGGCAAGAAGACGATATTCCCTGTGCATTCGACGACAAACAACCGATCCGGAACGATCGGCGCGCAATAACGTCCCGTCGTCGCTTCTTCGTGACCTCTGAGCCCGGCTCGACGTTACGAAACCATTTAAAGACCGGTTCGCACTTGTACCGTACAGTTCAGGGATTGTAAATTGTAAGATCAAGGTCCCTCCAATTCGCGATTGTTACAAACTTTACTCGCATTTGCGTTCGACGATTTGACGTCCGTTCAAGCAAATCTAACGTTTCAGGAGTACTAATTAAAAGTCCAGAAAAAAAAAGAAAAAAGACGAAACATCGAGCGAACAAAAAAAAGTTTTATTCCGCCAGTGCCTGCGAACCTCGCGTACGAATAGCGACGCGGTAATTACACGGGAAGCGACGGGACTCGCATAATGGAATCTAACAGGGGATACCCAGTCCCGCGTTTAGAAAGAATTCTTCCCGCGGGATCGAGGGATTTTGCGCGGATCAAGGTCGTTCGCGGGTGTTCCTCCCCGTGCAATCTCACGTCGCCGATCAAGAACGTCCCCACGCGCTGGGATGGAATGAGTTCCCAGTCATCCATGCGTGCCCCAT
The DNA here is from genome assembly GCF_019399895.1 of Cardiocondyla obscurior. Lineage (NCBI taxonomy): Eukaryota > Metazoa > Arthropoda > Insecta > Hymenoptera > Formicidae > Cardiocondyla > Cardiocondyla obscurior. The sequence continues at coordinate 12,907,732 of NC_091864.1, read as the reverse complement.
ACGTGTACGCACTCGAATATACAACGGGTGGATCTCGTATCCGACGCGCGGGGGTACCGGCGGGCGCTCCCTGGCAAGATATATCAGTGTCTTACCGTACGAGCGTACCTTCTCACGGGGAGAGGCGCAAAAATTCACCTTCGCGCGGTGTGTGCGTGGTATGCCCGCACGAAATTGCACGCGAGTAGAATCAGAGCGAAACGCAAACGTTGGTAGATCGGCGACGTCGCGCCACCCCGAAATTATCCTCGTTAAAGGGACTCTGATGCGATCGCACTTGTATCTCTTCCGAAGCGTGACTTCTTTCCCCGGGGTAATAACGTAGGGCTCGAATAACTGTAGGCTGCTGGTATAAGAGATTTCGCAAAGAACAATGTAAAAGTGCGATAAAAGCAACACCTGCCAGACGAGAATGCACATTATTTTTTTCTTAAAGCATTTTTTTTTATTCATAATGAAGCAATTTGTCACAAAAGAATTTTGTATTTTTCTTTTTTTTTTTCTTTTTTCTTTTTTATTTTCATATATTTTAATATTATTATATTCGCTCGTCCTTTCTTCGTTAATTTAATTCTGAGAATATTTGTGCGGGCGAATAATTAAAAATATAATGAATACGTAATAGAGTGCGTAGGGCTCATTTCGCCGCGGCGGAAAAGGACGAGGAAATCCCGAGTTGGTAGAATGGCGGAACAGGTAGATGCCCGTTAATGACCGGCTTGAGAATGAATAAGAAAAACTGAAAGAGTGCAAGAACGCGCGGGATAGCTTCCTCTTATTTCTCTCGCGGTATCTGTCCACCGGCGTCGCGCTTTACACTGTTAAAACTTTCCAACTGCACTAGCGCGATTAATATTTCTTTCTTTCTTCCGAGCGCTCTTAACTTGAGCTTGAATTCGCGCCGAACGTAGGAGCTTGAGAAAATACGTTAAATTAGCATGCCGCGGTGAGTTAGCCAATATTTGTGAATTGTCTCAAGTATTTTATCAACACGGCAGTTGCTCCTTTTTCCGTTGCCTTCTTTTATCGCCGTTGACCCTCGTCTTTCCCACTTTTTCGAACTCCCTACAATTTCCACTTCTGGAATATATCTAAAGAGAGATTATACGCCACAAAGGCGGCTATAAAACCTAAAAAGTTTCAAAGGAAATCTCGGTTAAGACGGAAATTCCTCGGATAACTAACTTGAACGATTGGGATCTTCTCCGAAAAAATTTACGCACTTAGAAAGACATAAATAGTTCATTCCAGGAAGATGGAACCTGTTTTAATTGAGTTTCTTCATCATCAACGATGTGAAAACTTTATTAATTTTAGAAATTAATATTTTTATTTTATTTTATCTATTTTGTTTTATCGTGATTGTTATTTGAATTAAATCTACAATTTTACCAAGTATTTTGGTCGATTTTTTTTTCAATGTAAAATGTGAAACGTTAAAGTTCTAAGTTTTGAGTCTTTTAATTTTTTTTTATTAGTGAAGCGGCAGGCAGATAGAAGACGCGAACGGAAGTCTGATAAGGTGTATCGACGCTTGTATGCATAATAAACCGAATGTAGGTGACGGGTTAACGGCTTCTTTTTAAACAATGTTCTGTGCCAACTGATAAGTGCAACGATCGATCAGAGCACGTGCTATTTTTGTCTTGCGTTATCACGAAACCTTATAGCCGTGCGCCCTGCCTCTATGCCTCTATACTTCGTGAAAGAATAATCAGCCTCGCGTCTCGAATATAGGTGAACAAAAACTCATAAATAAGACACGAGCTGAACACAAACAATTTTTTTTTTTTTTTACTTTTTTATTTAATCTCACTATAACAAATACAAATTAAGATTGAAAAGAAAAGCTTAATTTATAATCTCCAAAAATTTGTCGAGTATTTTATTCATATTTTTATTTCGATCTCAATTTCGTCGTGTTCGTAATTTTTTTTTTTTGTACGTCACAAAAATTTAACGTACGCCGCTTTGATCAACGAACGCTCGGAATTAGCTGTGGTTTCCGAGTTTGGTTTTCGTCATTCACGGCGTAAATGCCTTCGGCTGTGAGACCCAAGCAAGAAATCTGACCGTGGCCGCTGAGCAAACACCAAACCAGACATCAATATGAAATGTTCCCGTCGTAACATTAGAGCCGGAGTCGATACGCTTCGATCGAGGCTAACGTTTGTTATCTGAGCTAAATCTGCTAGCGTTAATAGAAGTAATGATTATAAATCTTCACCTTAGGCTAGCACATTTATTTTAATCCAACGTACATTTGTCAAATTTGAAAAATAGAAAATAGATTCGATTATTAATAATCGCCACATAAACGTGTCACTTTAACGAAACTGCTGAAAAAAATTTTATGCCAATTCAGAAACAAGACGTTAGTAATGTTCATTGCCCTTACTTGAGTCATACGATTATTTTCTTTTTTCATCGCGTGCTCAGAAATTTCTTCGCATGCAGAATAAGAACGATGACCTAGAGATAAAATAACGCGGAGAGACTGTTGCTCGGGTTTTGTCCGCGAATAACGTCAGCGAGTTTTCAACGAAGACTAATAAAATTCGTTTTTAAGATCGTCTATACAATTGGAATCGCCAGCCCTCTTTTATCTCTTTCTCTCTTTTTTTTTTCCTTCGCGCGCGTTAATCACGCAATTACGTCAACCTCGAAAAAAACCTCTTCGAAGATCTGCGTACAAATGGGTGGGTTACAGGGCAGGTACTTCTGGGAATCTGCGCGCTTCTTCGCGACGTGCGCGAATTGGATGCCGCGGATTCGTTCTGGAAATCTTATCTGCACCGGCAAAAGCATCCCCTTACGCACGTATATATATATATTAAACAACCCGGTCCGATTCCCTCAGACGGTGTCTGGCTTATGTCCCGTCAGCTTATGTCTCCGACATAAGCCGTCTCCGGCGCGCACGTTAGCCGACACCAGCGTTGTTCGGCTCTCTCTCCTCTCAAGTACCTACTACTTGGCATTCCACGCCCTCGGATCTCTGGGTCCCGTGTTATCGTGCCTCGTCCGGCCGCGCTCCTCGTGGAAGAAATCCTCCCGACTTCAGAGGCACGCACGAGGCGAAATATATAAATTCGGCGGCGAGGTGGAGCCGCGTGTTACCTCTATACCTCGGGGTGGAAGGAAACGAGCTCGGGACGACCGAGGCTCCGACATATTTATTAAACCGTAGTGCGTGAAGTGTCGCCTTACGACCTCGCTCAACGATACCCGGGTAATACCGGGAGAACCGAAACGCGAGCGATTGAAAAACTCTTTTTGGTCCCCTTCACTTTCCTCCAGGGCCTGTTTACATAATCGTATTTTTGCGAAATGTAGGAAATGTAAACGCGAAAGGCATCAAAAATGAGAAATACGATCTCGGGCTTTTAATTCCCAATCGAGATCTCCGGATTATGTCAAAACCGCGCAATTTCGATCCCCCGCGGGCTTCGAAACGGGCTTTCGAGGGCTTCTCGCGGTTCTTGGAACCTTCCTCTCCGAAATACCGGTGAGCGCATATACATTTCGCGTTCAAACACTCGGCGAGATGCGTGCCGTTTACCCACAATATCTTGGCAAAACACGGCGCATTGAGGAGCGATTATTCGCACCGTCAGCGTCGTCTAAGTGGCGTGCCTTTGGTACACTCAGGTTGATTAATGCGGCCCAACGCAATCTCGGGTGGAAAGAGCCCAGTCGCGAAATTGAGTATCTTAACTGCCTTACATTTTAATGAATCATCTTCCTTACATTAATTCAGTCATTTCAAGCACGGGTTTTATAATGTTCCTTAAAAAAATTTTTTACTATAAGTCGGATATATATATTTCTTTTTTTTTTTTTTTTCTTTAACGCATCTCATTGTAATAACCGCAAAGAAGGAGGGGGAAGAGAAGCGTCCGGTTGCCGCCACGATATCGATCAGCGTAATATTTCTCGTTCAAAAACCGATCGATCAGCCGTGGCGAGGGTGATCCCCTCGCCCACGAACGGAATACGAGAGAATCGGCGAGCAACGGTGACAAGCGATCGGTCACGCTGTCACTCGTCGCGGGTCGTAGCGCTGACAATGCCCGAGTACGACGAGATGAGAGGTGCCCGGAGATGCGAACAGGTGCAACACGGAGGTGGCCGTAACGGTTGTCGCGCAAAGCTGCGGTGGGGAACGGTGCAGCGAGGGCACCCTCAATTTCGTGGGGCCTCTGGGCTCCCATCGTTAAGTCCTTTCTGCCCGATATCGGCGGCCCGGCAGCGGGGAGATAGGAAATTCAGCGGGGCACGTTGAGACGCCTTCGGTCAATCTTTTTCTCTTTTTTTTTTTTCCCGACCGCGACACGGATTACGAACACCTGTCAGCAGGAGGACCGCAGGTGAGGCGGCGCGAAGGGAACGGGACGAGGGAGGAAGGACGGTGGGAACGGAAGGGAGAGGAAGGATCGCGGGATTGTAAAGCGCACACGCGCGCGCGCGCGCGAGTATGATCCATCATCCGCGGCGAAGCCGTGTGATCAGCGTATGATCCATCATCCGGTAACCGCTCGCATCCGCGCGACCGCAGCGAATGCCGATGCCGCGAAGCTATGCGGATGTGACCGGCCGATGATTCGCCACGACTTTGAGAGATCCGCTTAGAGTCCCGGAATGGTAATCGAATAAAATAAATAGGAGAGCGATTTATTTCAAGGCGGGGAGATTCACGATGCTCAAAGTTCTGAAGCTACGGCGTGTTTGAAACGACGGTAAGAGTGTGACACAGTTGCGAGGGGAATAAAAGAAACCCGTCTTTAAACGCGCTCGCATGCTGTCGCTCAGGGTACGCTTCGTGCAATCGTACTTTGCGGTACTGCGAATTATTCCCGTCGTCGTGTTGTGTACGAAACGCGCTCTAATTACAGTACTGCAAATCCGGGCACGATGTCATCTTGCTCTCGCGGTGACTGAAGTAACGGGCGCGTTATATAGCCTCTGATAACTCTTCGTGTGAAGAAGACCGGAAATGTGCCGGGGCGGCTGTAAAACCCCGGCGCGGCACCGTCGGATCGGTCACATGGTTCGCGGCGGACCGTATAAAGGCAACGAGGAAGGGCTCGATGATCGCGACACGCTTGCGTGCACGTGTGTACGGTGTCGTTGCACGGGACGTCGCGATTGGGTGCCGGGTTCGTAGGAACGTTCCACGGGCTTAACCGTTTCGCAACAGATCACGCGCCTCTTCACGCACCCAGTCGCGCATACGTGCGCACGCGTGTGCGTGGCGCACGGTTCACTTGAAGAGATGATCGTCCCACGGGAAAGAGCTCGCCTCCGATTCCACGAGAAACTAGACTGACGCGGGGCTCGGCACGACGCATTTATTCCTCGGGGGGCTACAAGAACTCTAATCGAGAAGAGCGTTTCCGGAGAATAACTTCGCAGGATGAGATCCGCGTCGTGTTTATTTCATTGCTCGCTTGAGAAAGGAACTCGGGCTAGTTGAGGCGGTCGAACAAATACCGGTAAATAAATGTAAGGAATAAGTTTAATGTGTTAAAAAAAAAAAAAGAGAAGGAAAAGTAATTATTGGTTTGAATCAACGTCGTTTGCTTTAACTATTAAAGTTTTATTATACTCCAATTTAGAATTCATAAAAAAAAATAATAAATAAATAAATAAAATTAAAAAACTGACGTACGACGGTCATCTAAATTTTGTTCGACGTCCACGAAATTAGATTCAGTCGTCGGAATTAGATCTTTGTATGCTGTTGTTGTCAATAGGAGAGTATTCTGTTCAGTGCCCTAACGACCACGCGAGAGTATCGCCGCACAAAGGGATTCTTGCTCCGGAACGGCATTCTCCGGGTGTTCTGCCCCGGTAATGAATATAAGGCGCGCGTAGAGACGCATAATTTTCCCCACGGTCATTAAAAGCGTCGCAGCACGCGCGCTGGTCGCGCTTAATTAATAAACCTCACCGGTTTATAAATATCCGCGGATATTTTGGTCCACCGGTGAATGTCGGGGTCAATGTTTCCGACGATACGCTCGCATCGAGCGGTTTCTGGTTTCCCGGAAATAATCGCGCGTAATTGATTGGTATCGGGAAGTTGCGCTAATTGCCGAAGAAACGTAGTCTTGATGAAATATGTTAAGTGGAAATGACTCGACTGGGATCGAGGCGCACGCGTCCGCTGGCCTTGATCTTCTTGAATGTGCCTCTCGAATTTAATCAAACAAATTCACAATGTATAGCGGTCAGGCATCGGGAAGTTTAAAGAAGAAGAAGAAGAGCTCTGACAGCCTCGTAAAAGAAAACGCATTTCGCACGCGACAGCTAGATGGGAAAAAAAAAATTCTATTTTTCACGCCGACCGTTACAGGATTTCCTAATAATGTTCAATTAACTGTTGTATGTCCTAGGATAATTATTGTAGCGGTCGATACGGAGAATACAGTGCGAGCAAACGGTCGCGGCGTCTGTTACAAACTGCTTTCGTGCGAAAGGTTTCTATTATGTAAAAGTAGACGGAATGTATAATCCCGCGCGCTCATCGTCGTGCTCGACAATGGTACTTAACAGTTAGCACGCGCGAAAATGCATATGCACGCCTCGGTCTTTTCCTTTGCAAAGTAGAAAATTGCAGCTCTTAGACATTCAATTTATGAATGCCAGGTGTGGAAAAGTCCCTAATGACTTATGCTATTTTGTAACGCGATTTCTAACCATCTTCCTCTTTTTTATTTATTTATTTTTTTTTTTCTTTTAAACTCCCTAATTCAGTTAAAACTAACCGAACAGATTTTTATGCCGCTCCGCAAAATATCCCGCTCTTTTAAAAGAAAAAAAAAAAAAAAATCAGACCAGTAATGCCGTGACGTGTCTGAGAAATATTTGCCACGGGCTGTCGCGGAAAGTGCACGAAGCGTTACGCAGTGTTACTAGATATTACCGTACTCTTTCTCGGTCGTTTCGATGAAAGAGAAAAGTGTCTCCGTTTATCCGCTCGACTTGTGTATAACGGGTAAAAGCTGCAGCCGTTGGCGCGTGATTTGTCACTCTTCGTGCTCCGGAATGACTCGCCTCTATCGGCACTCGACAAAACCCCGTTCATCTCGCGCGCATTAAGCGGGAAGACGCGTTGCTTTGGTTCGGCGCACGTTCATTCATACCCGGCGAGAGATGCACGAACGCGACGACAAACGACGGCACCAAGGATGGACCAACAAAAGCGTTCCGCGCCTATTCACCTCGGGCTTGTATAATTTCACCGTGCGCGAGAGAAAAGAAGAGCGGCACGAATGACGAGTGTGAAGGTGCGCAAACGATACTCGCGATCTGAGAAATAAAGTTTGTAAAACGCTACAGGCAATGAATAAAGCAGAGAGAAAAAACAAAACGAGAGAGAGAAAAGGATTTTCAAGTAAATATGGCACAGGCGAATATCAGAGTGTAATAAAAAAAATAATAATAATAAAAAATGATAAAATTAGATAAGAAATAACGAAGCACGGTAGCGAATAGGCTGATTATCAAGGATAACAAAGTGATCAACTGTAAATGACAATTAACAATGGCAATTACCATTAAAACGCATCGTTTTAGCGCGTGTTTCGCAGCTTTAATAATTTCTCTCACGCACCCGCAAGACGAATGGCAGTCGGCGTAGCATCCTTCCCGGTACCAAAACGTGTTTTCTCCGCGAAGCTCACGAATCTTCGTCTGCGTGCCGCTACTAAATAAGCGTCATCTATAAGGTGCAATGAGGAATTCCCACGCAGCCGTGGCTGCCGCCCTACGAGGTCAACGATCTCTTTGGATACACGAGCGGGTCATGCGAAGCGATTAGAAGTACCATTGTTCCGCGGCTTCTGGTACGGTGGTAATTTATTTCCGAGAGTAAGCTACCGCGGCGGCGTTGCGCCGCGATAAGTTACCGGAACTATAATTAACGTTTGCCGAAGACGATTTCAATTACCTGCTCGTTTGATATCTTCTTTCTCCAGGGTTGCGTCACGTTTCATACCGGGACGCTCGCGCGGAGCAAATAAAAGTTGAGACGTTCGGCAGTCCCTCGGCTTGCAAGGAATTTATATGAATAACCGCCGAACCGGTTTTTGGCACAATATTTTTCTCTTGTCTATCATCCTTCTCGAGGTGAGATTGAATTTCTCGTAAATTAGACCCGCCGAGGCGATAAGTTAAGATTCTATTCAATTATCGGCCCCCCTTCTCGGCAGATGATTTATTTGAGCCTCGCGCGCGGCCGCGGCGTTATCGGCTCCGCGGTAATTCTAATTCGGTTCCAATCCGAGAGCGAGCTGGAGCTGTTAGAAGACCTTAAGTAACAGTCCTTATCGCCACGTACGCCTCAAGGGGGGGCATTGTGGCCAGCGGATTTATTTATGGAGTACCTAAAATGATTACGACGAGGGCGCGCCTAACTGCGGCGCATGAGAGAGATTAGGCCGCGCTAGAAAAACGCTTCCTGGCACCACATTAATGCCGAGACCATAAATCCATTCGACACGTCCTGGCTCTTTTCCGATCAGAACGTGCCTAAACGCGGAGCCGACTCGCGCGCGACAGAGAACGTACGAGCGACGGGAAGATGCGGGTTATCTGCTCGGAGAGTACGTATACCGTTATGCAGAACGTATCGCTGCACTTTCGCAATATTACGCAATATTTGCCGAGCGGCGGAATATTTTGACTTACGATCTCTGGAGACAAGACACTCCAGAGGCACTCTCGCTCCTCCGACGCGACTTTTTTTAGATATCGCGATAAAGAGTGATGGCAAAAAGACCTCTTTTTCATTTATTTATTTATTTATTTTTGCCTTGTAAACGTTTTATATAATTTTGTAACAACGTGCAAGATTTCGACCGGTTTCCGAATTGCACTCATGGCTTTCCCGCGAATTGTAATTACACTGAAAACGCGGCGTTTTTGTAACTCGGGCAATTATCAAGAACCCGCGAAACTCATCTCCGCCCGCCGGCTTTTGTCTGTTCCAGGAGTAACAAGTACCTGCAAAAATCGTCCATCAGCCGCGTGTGCGCCGTCGGAGGTTTCTTCATTAGCATCCCTGTCTTCTTAACTGGTAAGAACGCCGTCTCTTCTTCTTCCCGCATCCGGAGAGATTCACGTGGGCGTCTACGAGTCACTTGAAGAGTCACTCGTCAGGACCCACGTAACAAGAGCGACCCCGAACATCTTCGGAGCTCCCTCGAAAAAGTTGTCGCGCTAATCTCACAAATTTTGATCCGCAGGTATGATCTTGTACACGTTCATCCAGTTCCACTCGACACCGGCGATCGTCACGTCGGTCTTCATCGGCCTCGGCATCGTCTTCTGCGGGTGCGCCATGGTCCACAACGTCTTCGTATGGCAGAAAGTGAGTGCGCCTGAAAGTGCATTCATATATTTTTTTTTTTCTTTTTTTTTTTGGTCCTTCTTCCGCCCTTCTTTCGTCCAGCGACCTAACGGCGTGCAAATTTTTTCGATCGTCACGATACGCGGATCTCCGCGTCGTAGCCAGTCCGCTTCTTTATTTTCTCGTATTTCACCGACCGACACACCGGTCCGCGCACATCTCTTCCTCTCGCCCCGCCGCCAGTTCCTCTCTCCCTGTCGCCCTTAATCTTTCCCCGCCGCGCCTCATTAGCATATTCCGCAACGGTCGATGTCATTATCACGCTATTATTTACGTCGGTGATCATTCTACCGTGTAATTCGATTCCAAACTGGATTTGTACGCGAGATGCCGCGGCGCGTGTGTGCGTGCACGCGACGGACGTGTCCGCCGTCGAGTTCCTGCCTCGCGAAAAAGTGCCGACGGCCCGCCTAATGTCGCTCGTGTGACCCTGGCACGATACTCCGACTCGCCTTACGTAATTGCGCGTTTAAGCGGAGGATTTTGTGTAACTGCGATTCCCATTGCGATAAATTTCGCCGTCACCTCGCCACTGCGTGAATCACACGGCAAAGGGAATTTTCGCTTTGCTCGTAGCGTCGCCGGCCAAAGGTTCTTCTAATATACCTATCGATAACTTCTTTTTTTTTTCTTTTTTTTTTTAAATTAAATTAAATTAAATTAAATTTTAAATTAAATTTTTTTTAAATTAAAATACAAAAGTAAAAGCTCGTATTCGAAGCAATCATTTAAATGATAATTTCACGAAGGCGCCTCTTAGGTTTCGGAAATGCTCCAGATCATCGAGATAAATCTCAGCGTTAAAAGAAGCGTTCATAATAATTCCCTTTCCTTGTACGACTCGTAGGAGAAGACGAATGCGGTGAAGGCGTTCGCCCGCGAGCAGTGCGAGGTCGCGGCGCAGCTGCAGCGTCAGCAGCAGCAGCAGTCGCACCAGCAGGGACACTCGCAGCAACATCAGCAACATCATCAGCAGCACCATCACCATCATCACCAGCAACTGCAGTTGCGGCCGGCGTTGCACGCGGGATCGAAGATCGGTGGCGGCGGCCACTCGGCCGTCAGTCTGGCCCAGCTCGGCCGCGGTCTTCATTCCTACCAGAACCATCCGCATCAGCATCATTCTCATCAGCAGCGACACGTATCCTCCATGTCGCCGCCGTTATTGCTGTCGTCGCCGCACGCCGGTTCGCAGCACAATCACCTAGCGCATCGCGGTGGGATTGCCGCCGCCGCTGCCGCCGTTACCGCCACACCACCAACGACGCCCGGCGACCGGTCACCGCCGAGTCCCAACGGCGGCGGCGGCGGCGGCAAGCTCAACAGGTCGCAGCACTTGCCGCGCGAGACCAGCGGCAGCGTGAGCCCCGGCCTGCCGGCGGCTACGCTCGATCTAAGCAGTGCTGCTACCACCAACAGCCCGCACGAGCTATCGACTCTCGTTTAAGAACCTAAGGAAATGACATAAAAAACGAAAAAAGCGGGATTTCAGGGTCCAAGAGTCTACTTAGAGACGTACTTTTTGACCAACGACAGAGACAGTCTAAGAGATCGTCTTAGATTGATATTTATGTAAAAATAGATCTTGAAATTGTTTAAAAAAGAAATTCTTCTCAATATTGTCGAAAAAGAAGGGACCAAAAAATTGTTAAGGCTGTCGCTGCTTATCTCACGTTTTATTATTGCGACATGTCGCAAAACGTTATCGATATGTTATTAATTATTGTAACGTTATCGTCATTATTGCAACGTTTTATTACTTAGCGATTATGTTTTATTTTGATATGTAATATTTCTAGATATTGACGAAGGCCGATAAGAAGGCATCTACCAGGAAATCCGCGTCAGTTCGATAGCGATGAATTATATCGCGAATCTGCGGCCTATCATATATAAATATACATATATACAATTTATATAATATTTACAAATTATTAACGATTAATCAAAAAGTACTTTTTAAAATTTAAACCTTCTAGAACGACCAATTGCAAGTGATTAAATAAAAAAAAAGTTTTAATAAATATTTGCACGTATATTTAAAAATTATTTTCTTAATTAAAAAGATAATTGATCATGGCAGTGCGCTTTTTTCTGTCTCAATATCATTTAACGTAACTTTCGTTTCTAATAAACTTTAACATCTCAAATTGCTGTTAATAAAAATTTCACATTTTAAAAATCGATTTTATGATTAATTTCAGAAGGAAATATTTCCGGAATGTCAAATGGCCAATTAGAATTTGCCGAGCAAAATTTCACCAGCGTCTTCGTTTGCCTATCCTTCACACTATTCCGGCAATTATTGAACGTCCTTGGAATTTACACTCTCAAAGCCGCTGACCATGTTTACGGCCCAGGTCATTAAACCAGTATTACTCGAATCATAAGGTTTTTATTTGTTTTTCTCCTTGAGATACATAGTTCTCGCGTAGCCAGAATCCGAACTGTCTTGATCCTGCTAGTATTATAGCTAACATGATTTAATGACTGGTCGATAGCGTTTACTTCTTGTTGGCCTTGATGAGTTACATTTTTTTTTTGTATAACGTCAATTACAATTTTTCCAGGCAGGTTTCATTTGCTTCATTTTTTTTTACCAGTGCATATGTACATGAGAGCGTATGCATATAAATAGATATATATATATATATATACATTTGTACATAATATTCACCGAAAAAAATAACACCACATTGTTGCGATGCGAAAATCATCTCGATTCTCCGACCAAAACTTGCCGATTTATGCTTTATTTACAATTATCATCGAAACCAGCAGTAACAGGTTCCTGTTGCGTAACGCGAACAAAAAAAAAAGAATTCCTTGTATTGAACGCGCTGCGTTTTGGTATGTAAGCGATATCTCGTTATCATGACTCTTGGAATATTGAACAATCAGCAAAATTCGTGCAGTTTTCGATATTAAGAATAAAATACCGACCTTTTTTTTTTTCTGGTAGAAATTTTAATCTAAAAATATATTTGTTAATTTTTTCATATCAAGTGTAACTTATGGACAAAACTGCATGAAATTGTGCGTAACGCTTGCCAAACCCCAATTTATTGTCAACTACGATTGTTGAAACAATTGAGTTTCAACAGTATACATATATGCAACAATATGTATGTACCTTCGAAGCCTCGGAGACGAAACGAGAAATTGGCACGTATGTGAATCTTGCCATGTTATCACTTATTATTATTATTATTATTATTTGTACTTATCTTGCAGAATCTCTAGTCCTAGATTATTTTCACATGTGTGAGTGAAAGCTTAAGATTCTAGAATTCCGGTTATTTTTTTTTTTTTTTTTTTGCATTTATTAAACCCTAAACATCAAATCATTGTTTCATGTAATTTAATCATCATAATATATCTTCCTAAACAAAGAAAAGAAAATATATCATAGCTACATTTTAAAAAAATGCTTGCAACAAATTTTTATAAATTTAGAAAACATCTTATTTCTTTTATTATAAAATAAATTGGGATTTACGTATATGAATATGTAACAATCATGTCATTCAGAGCAATCAAAAGTTTCAGTACAATTGAGAAAAAAGGAAAGCATAGAAAATTTACGTTTATGGTATGTTGCATGGAGTCATAATACAAATCATGTAGTAACGACTTATATAAAGACACTCCTCGATAATTCAAAAGGATGACACAACACGTTGTGTTATTACTAATACGGTAAAAGTTCCATTATCAGTTACGTATTCTCTAAAATTACTGCGTATATTACTTCTTTACATAATCACGACGTACAAATACAACTTTTAATAAATTTATACATGGACATTGCAAAAAATATGAAAAGAAAAAATAATATTAAAAAAAATGATTCAAGAGTTTTTAAAGGATCTAAAAATTCAAAGCTAAAATCTTATACATAAAAATTTTTTTCCTTTATTCGTTATTCCGATATCTTTATTAATTTTTTTTTTTTAATAGCGATATTCAAACTGACACTTAACAACGAAAATATGTGATCAGTAGAAATGGAGCTTCTACTAATATTCTGCAAATTTAGCCACGATCTTTCAAACAGTTTGTCGAACACTTAAATCTAAAAACTAATTAAAATCTTTTATTAACTGTATTATATTTAAATTCCTTATTTGTAGCTTTATTTTTTAATATTTTTATATTTGACTTTATATAATCAATTTATTTAAAAAGTATATAAATATTCGCGACTCTCTTGTGTCTTTATAAACTGAATTAGAAATTTAAAACGAGAATATTAATAAACTTTCTCTCTTCGGATATTTAAGTAGCCCAAGAGACAACTCGATTAAACATATATGTACATAGCACAGGAATATATATGAGATATATTCTAGAAATGTAACTTAAATGGGCAGGGTACGAAATTGAATATATGTAAATTACATAATAACGTTCATGTATACACATCACCGCGTTTGTAAGTAGTGTAGTAATAATACATTTGCAAGTAAAGAAGCATGTAATAACTTAATCATGTGAATAAGTTATTTGTTGGGTTCATATATATAACGCACAAAGTACAAAAGTGTTTTAGCTTTATGTACTGATAGTTACGTAATAACAGTAGATGTATTTGGTATGTTATTAATTAAAAAGAGAAAAAATAAATTATTCTGGATATGTATTGCGAATGAAGTTGTGGGTGTAAAACAATTTTAATCATAATGTACACTGAAAAGTAGATATGACATTTGCTTCGGCGACGGCAGGTTTCAGGTTTTTCTAATTGATTTAAGTATATTTTCATTAATGTTTCATTGATTTATCTCAAAAATGTGTTTTTATTTTTATTCTTTAATATTATTTTTATCGTAGCCATGAAAATAACTAAAATTGCAAAATTGTTATCATACGACCTCATTTATCATTAGATTAAGTACGCTTTATAACAAAAGTAAAAATCATAACGTAAACTTTATAATATTTCACAAGTGAATTTTCATAAGACTTTGATCTTTGGAAATGGATTTGACCGATTTCGAGAATACAAACAAAAATTTTATTTGTTTCATTGCTTATATTTCGATATTTTTCATTAAAATATGAATTTAAAAGTTTTTATAAAAAATATTGTTGTGTATGTTTATATATTTTTAATATATACAATTTTTTTTTAATTATAAAATAGATCTTTACAGATTTAAATCTGAATATAATTTTTAATTGTTATGTACAGAAAAAATTTCATTTCTATTGCAGTATTTATAGAGAAGAAGACAATTTAAACTTGAATTGAACTAACTATAAAACAGATCTAAAATTAATTATCTAAGTATCAATTGAAGACCTTATCGAATCATCACGTTTGTCTTGCATCATTAATGCCAGTTGGCACTATTACCTCGATACCGTCTAATTTTTCTGTCATTATTATCTGGCATCCCAATCTTGAACTACAAATAAATATGCAGTGACAAATAAAAAGATACATTCGATACATAAGTAATAAAAGAAGTTATTAAAAAAATTTTAGGAAGTAAAATAAAATTAGAACAGAAACTAAAACTGAAATCATCGAATTGAATAACAAGTTAAACGATTTTTTTTATTGTAGTAGAATTTTATTCAAACCAAATTTTATTTAAAACACCTTAGGGACAAATGCAGGAAGCTAACTCATGAATAAATGGAAAAGACATTATAAAGTGAGATTCGAATGTATCTCTCGTGGATAGATCTTTGGTTCGCAGATAAAATATTTAAATAGTAAGAAAAAAAAAAAAGAAGATAATTCAAATAAATTTTTTCAACATACGTGTCGCCTCGCTCTTGTGCTAATTCCAGCATATCCAGCTCTTCATCTGTGGGTTTGTCCGGAAGACCATCATACACATCCTTGGAAAAAATTAAATGGCAAGTGCTGCACGTCAGTGTTCCTTCGCAAGCTCCTGTGTTAAAAATGGAAAACATCGTTAAACTTGTTCGTAAGTATTAAAAATAAAAATAATGTATAAATGTAAAATGTTCGTACCATAACCACTCAAGTCGATATCGTTATTCACCACAATATCTAAAATGCTATTTCCCACCTGCCCCTTTGCTTTTATTCTCTCACCATCGGCTTTGACAAATGTTATAGTAACCCTAAATAAAATACAGTATTTATTTTATTTGCCATTTAATCAAAATTTTGTTTTAATCTTTCTTAGAGATAACTTTTTTGGTAACTGGTTTCACAAGGCATTTTTTTTTCAAAAAGTTTTCAAAGTGAGAAAGTTGTTAACAATATTTAACAGTACTAACTTTACTAATTATTTCGACATGAAATAGAAAGTGTCTAAAAGGTAACTTTGACGAAATTCTGATTATCAGCTATCAACTTGCCAAGTAGCACCTACAGTATTTCATTAGCAATGATTGCGTTGAACAGAAAAACGGCTTTATTTCTACCAATGTAGATTGATTTTAATCCTACATTGTACTCAACAAAAATAATAAAAAATAAATTGGAACGAGATCAAAGTTAATTTGCATAGAAATGAATATTGGTAAGCACTTTGTGACTCTTTAAGGCCATTGGTTTTTTGCATTCAATTCTTCATTGAATCTAAGAAACCAATCTCAATAACAAATCACTGATTTCAAAGCGCTTACTCAACTGTTTTTACGAACGCAGCAGTTAATCAACTTTTTGCTTAGCTGAGAAAAGATTAAACTTGTTAAATCGTGAAAAATAAATTGCAAAATTTGAAGCTCTACTGCTGAACAGCCAGTGGCTGAGAAAATTGCCGGGTCCGAAATTACGCGAGGTGCTCACCACCGTTGAGGCTCGAATTGCTCGCATCTGCGGTTAATCACCTGGCTGATTATATTTTATTAATCAACCCGCGTAGCTAATTATATATTGTATGAATTTTGTCTGCGCTGAAAGAATTAATTTCCTAAAGTTAATTACGTAAACGATAAGCAAACGATTCGGTCGAATAAAATAGCGTAACATATCCACGCGTCGCGAGCTCGTTGAATTAATATTTTCTAGATATTTGATATATTATCGCCAAATGCTCCAAACTCTGTCAAAGACACCTAAAAAAAAATGTTTAACTTAAAATAGCAATTAGCATTCCAAATTCTGTCTACTCACTCCTTGTTTTTGGAGAGCGGTTGCATAGTGGACACAGCTCTCACGTGCATCACGGAGCTGGACGTGTACTTGCATGCGTAATTTATTCCGGCGACGAACAGCGACCGCAATCCCCGTGTCAATACCATCGTTATCGAGTAGTTTAGGTCTCGTTTACCAAGTCGAGGATCAAGTTCAATGCAACCATGCTGGAGAAACGAAACTGGAGTGCTGGACGCCTCGTGCGTTAAGAACTGAACTCACCACAAAAGAGGATGAGGTTACGTTGCATCAACGTCCCTCTCAGACTTTCGCACGTTGTCCCGTGAACTCGATAATCCACCGCAGGTCGCTCGAACCCGAAGCTTGACCGCTTGACGACTATTGACTGATCCCATCACGAATCAGGATTTAGGAATGATCGGGAAGCGGAAAGACGTGTCATCGAACTGATCCCCATACGCATGCGTGAGCTAGCTTACCAAACACGTAGACGTAATCGGTGAGAGTTTTAAAACTTTCAATATAAAGAGTTGCTGACACAACCATTTCCGTTTTCACCCTTCGTCTTCAATTCGCGATGCTTTCAGAATTAAAATAATACCTTCAAAGTAAAATCGGAATCTATATAGTGATAAAAAAAGGTATTTTGCCAAAGTTACATAATTAAAAATTAACAATACCGCAAGTCTAAAATTTTTCGTTCGTTTATTTGCAAAATAAAATGAAATTACATTGTTAATTGCATTCACTGCAGTCGTAAAGAAATGGTTCTTACATCTAAATCGTAAAATCACGATTCAAAGTTTGGCCGAAAAAAAAAATTGTATAACGATCCTAGAGAATGTGGAATTTATTACGATCAATAAAATCTATAGATAAATTGTGCTTACATAAGACGCACACATTGATTGGGCGCACACACTTTTCTCCACACTAACAATTGAAAACGGAAAATTGCATATTTAATTGCTTCACGTTTTGTGTACATGTATAATTACGTTTAGACAATGTTACTGATGCTATCTAAACAATATATGACGGATGATAATACCTATACATTAAAAGTTGAATAAAATAATAAAATTGTGAAAATATATTTTAATTAATACAAATTATCCAAAGAAAGAAAAAAAAGAGAATGTGGACAAAATAGAACATATAATAATGAATAAATATTTTGTATGTGAAGTATGTTACACGCAAAATTGAAAATAATTTTAAACAAAAGATGATTTCAAAAATATACATTGATTTGATTTATGATAAAACAAGTGTTAGAGATTAAATTTATCAGAAAAAACGGTAACGATCTGAAAATAGATTAAATAAATTGGGTGATATATCCGTCTTTTTAAGCTCAATTTTTAATATCTTTAATTTTATTATTACCGCCTTTATCTTCGAGAATTTCGTTTTTATCATTTTCCTTTTCTTTTCCGGCCAGTTTCTTGTCCGAATTGCGAAAACGATCGTAACGCGAATCTTCATCATCGCTCGATTTCGCCCCCGCTTCGCTTTCTCTTAAAATGTCGCTTAAATCCTTGTCAACGTCATCCCAAATAGTTTTATCGCTACCATGAGCGCGGTAATCGTCGTCATCTTCATCCCCTTGATTATTCTTACTGTCTTTCACGTTCTTTTCAGATTCTATGCTATTAGATTTTTCTTCTTCAATTTTAACGTATTCTGTGCCGCAAACACTATTGTTATCAGCAACATTAGACGCTGATGTAGCAGATACTTGAGGCTCGGAATTAATAGGAGAAGTCTTGGCGTTGTCCGATGTGCTATTGGTCACGGTAGAATTGGTAGAATTCGCATTTGTTGCTGATGACGATTGCAGATGTATCCTTTCTGCTTGACGTCGAAGTGCCTTATCGTCATTATCTCGTACGTATCTGGAAAATATATGTACACGGTATTATAAACGTCACAATAACAATTAGCTTATCTATTGATTTATCCTATTAAATATCGATATAACATACCGTTTAAGATGACTACGGGTAGAACAATGTAGAGCGACTGCCCGCTCTGTATTCTCGCTCCGTGGTAGATACACTTTGCATAACTCACAATATTGTACTTCGACACGTTTTATGTATTCCGCACCGACTTTTATCATTTGCTTGCCTTTCGATTTTTTCTCCGCTTCACTCGAACTTTCACCCTCAGTCTTTTCTTTCTTCTTGTCACTAGACTCTTCATCTTCTGCAAGCAACGATGGTACATTAGACATTTAGAGATAAATGCACGGGATATTAAATTTGACCATGAAAAAGATAAATTAGAATTTTTATTACACGTTTGTTACGCACCGTCTACATCACCTACAGAATCCAAAGTCATAAAATTATCAAGATTCACTTCTTTATCATCTTCTTCCGGTGCGCTCGAGTCCGCTTCTGCCTCACCACTTCCATTTGCATTCATTCTTTCTCTCAATATACTTTTTCTCTAGTAGACAGAAAAAAAAAAAGATAGATTTGCATTAATATATATCAAAATAAAAAAGTCTAATAACTAATTGTTAAAATATACCATTACCTTGATGTGCTCCAAGGAACACATGTGTGTCTCAAAGAACATTGGTGAACGGAATTGGACACGGCAAACACGACAGAATGGCGTGAGGAATCGTTTCATTTGACGATGAGATTCGGACAATTGATGAGCAGCTTTTAAAGAACGGTAATTTAATTTGCAAATGGCACAGAACATAGTGCGAGATGGTAGCGTACCACGTGCTGCATCACGAGATTCGATGCGTCTCTGCTCTTGCCGTTGAACAACTCGCATACGTGTAAGAGTGACCTTATGTCGAGCAGCGATGCGTTTCATCGCCGCACTATGACGGCCGGAAAATAAATGAAGCGAATATTCCTTGAATGTGACGCTGTGATGAGCGCAATGCGGACACTTCAATTTTATGAATTTTCTACCGTCTCGTCTACTTGGCAATTCTTCGGAATCTGCATTTCTGTCACGTTCCGCTTTTTCATTATCGTCACGTTCTTCATCACCATCGTCATCTTCATCCTCCTACAGTCAATAAAATTAATAAACATAAATAGAAAGATGATAATAATAACATTAATTTAAGTAGTGATAAAAATTGAGTTGATATAACTCACTTCTCGCTTTCGATCATCATCCTCCTCTTTGATATCATCATCCTTTTCTTCCTCATCTTCAGTGTGTTGCCTTTCTCTTTCTTGTTTTTCCTTCTTACGTTTGTCCTCTTTTTTCTTTTTTTCCTCTTCCTCTTCGATATCCTCATCCTCATCGCGTTCGTGCGGCTACATAATGTTGATACGTAACAAATATTATTAGCAAAAGTTTTTTTTTTTAATTGTGTAAGAGAATATTATCATATTAAAAAAAATATAAATATATTACATATTTAATATGCTGTTAAACTTATAAAAACTTTCGACGAAATTATCGTTAGCAAGAATTTGACGAGACAGATATCAGACTGTTTAGTTAAAAATCAGCAATTAAAAATTATAAAATAAGTTTTACATTATATGTATCATCTATTGAATTACATGAACGCTACACTTCGTAAGCTTGTTTAACGCCACTTTTAAATTACCTTTTCTTCGTCGTCCCAATTACTCTTATTATCATCTTCATCATCATCGGAAAATTCTGCGTTAATGGCTTTGGCCATCTCTCTATCCTTGTCCTTCAAGCTGGTTCCGGATCCCGACTCCTTTTTACTTCCGGGTAGCCTAGTAGTACCGCTACTAATGACACAGCAATTTTGTTTTGACTTATATTATTTTCCAGCATTCCAGTTTTATATTTTTTTCGTGCTTCTTTGTCTTTCGTTGTATCATCGAGCAAAACTTGCTTATATATGATACGTAGAAAATATCGCGAATCGGTTTAATATCTCGGCTTTATGTCCCAAAATATAAAATGCGTTTCGTAGTGTACGCTAAAAGTGTCTATTCATTTGTCTTTTTATTTTATATATATATATATTTTTTTTTTTTTTTTCATCGCGCTTCTGACTTCTTCCCACACTCTCGGTCGTGCCAAAAATTATATGAATATAGTATAGTCATACCGTTATGAACTTTAAAGAGAATTACATCTCGTGACGAATGAAGTACAATTATTTTAGCTCTCGTATCGAAATTATTAGATTGCGTTTAGATGATACACACATACACACGTATATTGCGTTTATACGTATCATCATTGATTTTCTTCTTTATTAGAACCCTGCAAAACGCTCTCTCTCTTTCTCTCGGCAGTGGAACATTTGTTTCAAGGTTGTTCGCATTTCAACTTTTTATCAATCAAGTGATCTACTTACTAGGCACTTATTCACGCATACGTGTATTCGTTCGTTTTCGTCGTTAAAATTCACTTAAATCATTGTCCTGCGACACTCAGGTCATCGACCGAGAGTCGGTTTGCATGAACCGACTTCGAAGAAGGATATTCAGGCTACGAAGGTTTGCGTACAATTTTTTTTTTTTTTTTTGGTTTCGGTAAGTGACTGTATTAATAAATTACCTCCTGCGTAGTTTGGTAGTCACGCGGACACGCTGGATGTAGTCTCGCGAGCGTGAGCCTATCAGCTTTCGACGATAGTCAAGTGAGTGCAGAGTACGCTTGCGAGCCAAGAGGACGTCCGATCGAGAGCTCACGCGATGAAATGCACCACCTCTACCGCCGGTGCCGCGGGTCGAAATCCGACCTCTGTAATTTGAGCTCTGATGCGATATTCTTCCTCGACTCGAGTTGTATCTCTGAGTCGGTGGCGGTGCCATTTCGCTAATCCGAGGAGGTGGTGGTGGCGCATAACTCCGTGATGCAGAGTGACGATCCTCGGAGCGGTGGTACGATGACGCGCGTTCGCTCTGTCTCTTGTCCTCGTATACAGCGGACGATGACGATCCCTTATTATCGTCGTAGGGCGCCGATGTAGATGAACCGTATGACGAATACCTCTGTGAGCCGCTACCGCTACCTCCACCCTGCCAAATCAAATTTAATTGTGCTCTCCTTCCATGCATTTCTGTCTTTTGTTTCGTTTCCTGTTCTTTTTTTTTGTCTGTTATATTTTATTCTACAAATATATGCATATATTTATACATAAGTATACACGTATGTGTGGCTTATGTATACCATCCTTCTCTCTCACCTCCTTATTCCCTTTCCTACCGTTTATCATTTGTAGATCTTTCTACAAACACGTATATATCTACGTTTAACTGTTAATTGCTACTGTCCAACTGGGCTAATCAAGTGACTAACCGACTGACATCGATTGATGGATTGATCGAATGTTCTGACTAAATGGCTAACTGACTAATTCAACCGAATAAAAAACTGGATTGATCGATTAACGGTACAATTGTCGATATAACAATTAACTGATATGTTTCTATTTTCAGTTTTTAAATCCATTTGCATTTCATCATTCGGTTGTCACATGCATGCAGTGCTAATGTTTATCGTTCAGTCATGTCATGACCGTCGCAGTCGCATGTGGGAGTAATAATTGTAGTTACTTTATGTTCATCGTATCACCTATATAATTTGACTTTCCCTAAACAATTGAGAATCCCTAATTGTCTCATTAAGTGACTTCGCGTAATCGTGCGAAAAACTTGCTAATCTCATTCACACCAGCAATTTTGGGAGTAGTAGCAGCGCTCGCTTCCCTCGAGCTAATAAATTCTATCTCGCCACTCAACGATTTTCTCTCGATAGACCTTTCCAACATGGTTGAATTATTTTTTTTTTTTATTAGGTGCATCAAATCTTTCGTAATCACGAGAACGATAATCGAATGAAAGTAACAAAGTTGTTGGTACGTACGTAATCATTTACGAATATTTGTGCGTGGTTGCATTTGATAATGACAGTTTGGATAACATTATGTATATATGTATATATATATGTATGTACATCCATGTAGCCATTTTTCATTTATCTTCCCTATATATATATATATATCATGCATGTCAAGTATTTTCCATCATTCTATAGGGGTATGCATACATTAGATAATAAGTCTTTCCCAATTCCCTTTTTGTCATATTTAACGTAAAGTCGATAAAGGACAAACGTGTCTCATAATATAATTGGAAAGATCTACGAACTTATAAGTGTTATTCGAAATTTATACTCTTGTAATTTAGCATTCGACATAATTTTGATTACACGATGTTTATGGATGATATATTCGTGAAAAATCCCATGCCATGAGGCAATGCCTGGGAACTTTGTACATGTTATTTTTC
The DNA here is from genome assembly GCF_019399895.1 of Cardiocondyla obscurior. Classification (NCBI taxonomy): domain Eukaryota; kingdom Metazoa; phylum Arthropoda; class Insecta; order Hymenoptera; family Formicidae; genus Cardiocondyla; species Cardiocondyla obscurior. The sequence goes on along the minus strand of NC_091864.1, from coordinate 12,884,964 downwards.
TACAATTTCTCTATACTCTCTATTTTCATTACGGCAATTGAGCTTACTGCTCTCTAACGGGAAATAATATGATGCAATTCGGCACGTACGTCTATATTCATTCGACTTTCCATCGACTTTTCAAATATCTCTCGAACTTTAATATATGCGGACAGCGAGCAATATCATAAATACCATCTAGGTATATATCTCATGTTTTAACGATTCATCTTTTAACAATTGGACGTTTTTGTAGCGTTCCACCGCAGTAGCGTCCCAACGCAAAAAGAACGAGTGTTCGAGAAGCCGGTGGTTCGCGTTGCTTGAAAGGAAAGTATGATAACTTATGAATGCTTCGTCTAAATAAAATATACCGATCTTTCTTATCTACGAGTGTCCTGAAATCATTTAACATTTTTCTGTGTAACTCATGTAATACGTTACACTTTAATCGATAAGCGACAAATTTTCAGGACCATCGTTCTCAATTACAATAAATAAAATAAAAATAATATTTGACTCTTCTATTAAAAAAAAAGACATTGTTTGTTACAAAAATTCAACTAAGAAAATATTCATAATCAACTTCAAAGCATTGCATATTGATGCCATACTACACTTTTCTCTCAAATTATTAATTATCTCACAAGATGAAACGTATGAAGAGAATATTATAGAGATGAGGGGAGAATACATACCTGATAAGAATCACTTCTTATCCTTTTGCGCGTTGATTCACTAGATGATCGATGGTCGTCTCTACCAGAATACGAGTCCTACAAAAAACAATATTTTAGAACGACTTATAAATTATAAAACATAAATAAACTTTCTATAATTTCTACAATTTTGTGTTCTTACTCGAGGCCTCTTATAATTGTTGGAATGTTCGCCACGACCACCTCTACTTGAATATCTCTCTGACCCTACAAAAAGTCAATATATTGTTAATTTATTCTGTTTTAAAAATGTAACCAATGTATAATGTATACATATTATAAAGTATCGTAGTCTCCCACCTAACCTGTACTTCGTTTAATGCATCAAAATGTAGATTTCTATTTACATTGTCCAATCAAACACTTCGAAACATTTTTTAATACTAAATAAAGCACGATCAGTTTAATTGTATGTTTCAAAGTATGATCATACAATCCTTCTTGTATTGTTCACTACACAATACATCTTATTATTGAAAGTCCAATGACTATTACCTGAATTATACTTGGATCTAGAATCATAGCTCGTAGTTGAATACTTAAATCTGCCACCTCTGGAAGATGAGTATCCTCCTCTGCCAGATACATTTCCTCCCGTTGACCCACCGTTCCATTCGCTTCCTCCGCCGCCGCCCCGTCCCCTATAAGAACCCCCTCCGCGAGAACTAAATCCGCGACCGCGAGAACTCATATTGGAGCTATAAAAAAAAAAACCGATCGAAACATGTCCATGTTACACTTGCATCGTATTTATTCTTAATTTTTATGTTTCGTATTTTGATATACTTTCTATATATTACATCTTATACAGCAAAACGTGAACGTCCCGCCAAAATAGAATTTGCAAATACTTGAATGTTAAAGCATACTTAAAAAAAAAAAAAAAAAAGAAAAAATATATATGTAAATGCAGTAAAGTGACAGAGGTAACAAAGTCGCTTGAAATGCAAAATGTTCAAACAAAATGCCATTAAAATAATCTAATAAAGCGTTTGTATAAATCTTACCTACCAAACCCGCAAAACTTCACAAGCATTAATAAAATGTATATTACCTGTACTTGTTGTAACCATAGCTCATGGTTGCAACTTATCGCCGAGCGAAACAGAGAGAAAGAGAAAGGGACTGTAGTGGATACAGCGTCAATAATCTATGAACAAAATAAATAGTTTTTGGTATAACGCACGTGCTATCAGAGTTGCACTTGGTGAAAAAGGTAATAGGTATTAGGTAGTCTTCGCGCGACGTGCTCAGACGACGAGCCGCGGGAACGAGCGACGCGGTTCCACGAGCGCAATCGAAATTTTTCTACAAAAGGAAAGGAAAAAGAAATCGTTTAAGGGTAAAATGGGTGGCGTGCGACTAGATAACGACGTCGATCGAAAGTGCGACGTGCTAGCAACATGACGTCGTTCCGCCATGAAGCGGCGAAGCTCTCACGTTTCTCGCGCCGAAAATACTCTGGGAAAACGAATTCGTCTGGCCAGAGACGCGGGCTGGCAAAAGCTCGACAAGCGTTTCCGCGTACGAGCGACCGCGAAGAGCAATGGCCGCGTTTCGGTGGTATTTCGGGGCGTAGAGAACTTACCCTGGCCGCAGCGCAGCAGATCCCTCGGCTCTTCGTTGCGGCTCGACACCGCGCGATTGCAAGCGATTTCCCGATAAACTGCGTCACACGTTACGTCGCGTATGCGTTTCGTCCGTACGCCCAAGCCTACCCCAGTCAATAAACCGCAAGCCGTGGTAAGTCGGTGCGGGACAGTGCGGAATTGCGGAATGTTTGACGTGCGGCGAAAAGATGACGCGATGAGTCCACTGCCGATGACCAATCGTTTATTTGGTCCTGAGGGAAACGCAGAGGAACCGTTTAGCCGCACGTCGCGCAGTAGGTACGTATTTCCAGACAAACGCCAATGGGCTGAGGTTGTCTGAGACGCCATGTGTTATTCTATTGGCTCCCGCGTGCGACAGCCAATCAACCTCTCGCTCCTACGAAAATGTAGCAAACCGAGGAACTTGCTTTCGCATAGTACTCGGTCATTTTCGGTTGTTCGTACATTTTACAACAATTTTATCCGTTTGTTTATTGATCGGCAACATCATGGGGGTCACTTCCATGAGCGATATCGATAGGCTAATATTTCAATTTGGCTGCAAAATGGTAAAATTCTGGAGTAAGCAAAAGTTTTTAGCCTATAGACAATCAGCTCATTTAAAAAAATTTGTTGCACAACACACGTGAAATATTTCGGCATAACGAATGCACCCATAAAGATATTATCTGAAAATTTATATTTTGATATAAATGACTTAATAATTATTTGTTTTAATATTTTCCGAAATATAGAATACATATTTAGTAATATACATATTTGTTTAAGAAATTCGTGGATTTATTATACTGAGTAATACGTAATTTTTACAAGATCTGTATAGCATTTATAAAATTATTACAAAAGTTGAATTACCTTTACAATTACATACTTAATAAAACTTATCGTACGATAGACATCTGTCTAAGTAATTATATTAAAATAAAATTTACATCCAGCTTTATTTAGTTTTAACTTCAAATACTATAAGTCTTTATAGAATTTCTAAATCACAATGCCGTATTTCTGGGTGATTTTTCTGAAAGGAAAAATATTATCAATAAATTAATAATTTTAAGTTAATTTAGGTATTTATATAGCTCTACATAATATATATTACTATATATTATTATATAAAATATATTTATTTACCTTCAGTTTTAATTCTATTCTATCAATTTCTCCACCAAGCATATCTACAATATTTTCGCCGTGTTTTAATAAAAATGCCTCTAATTCGTCGATATTTTGCATACGTTTTACTTCCTGCAAAATATTGCACATCATTAATATTTTATTATTATAAAACTTTTTCCAAAATATATAATATTGATACCTCGAGCATTGCAATTAGATCGTGCTTATCTAGATATGATCTTGTAAGTTCTCGCCCATCAAAATCCAACTCAGCTTTATATCTCACTAAATTATTACCCATATCGATCCCTTTCACATCATGAATCGCACGAACCTAAAACGTACAAAAAATATAACGTAAAGATATATATCTATACTATCTATAGTTGCTAAAAATTAATTTTAAGAAAAATTAAATAATAAATAATGCGCGCTTTGTAGTGCCTAGTTAATTAAAATATCAATGTTACCATTATATCTGCTTCTAATTCAGCATTAATTTTATCAAGATTCTCTTGCGATATACTTCTCCCAACAAGTGCAGCAACGTTCGAGTAGATTATAAAAGACGCCACCCCGCCGAGCAATCCACCAACCAAAAGTGAACCGATAGCGTCGAACATTGGGTTTTCTAAATACGAGGTCAAGCCCATACATCCAGCTGCGACAATAACTCCAAGTACCTAAAAAATAACACAATAATTTTTCCGAACGCATATTTTTAGAAAGTAAAAATGACTTACAGCTGCGAAGTCTTCCATGAGTACAACGTTCACAGATGGATCCTGCCCTTCCAAAACAAACTGCTTAAAACTTTCCTTTTTTTCTTCCGCGCCTTTTTTTATTGAATGTAACGCTATCATTAAAGTCGCCCCTTCGGACAATAAAGATCCACCCAGAACGAAATACGCCCAAAAAAGCGTATCTAATGGAGCGGGAAAAAGAAGACCGTGAATTCCGTGATAGAAAGAAAGACCTGTACCGACGCAAAAGATTCCCACGCCTGATATCAATGAGGAGACATACTTCATGTTCGTGTAACCGTAGGGATGATCGGGATTTGGATTCTGCAAAATAATTTGTATAAAATAAATTAACGTTGAAAATGAGATCGTGAGACTATTTACGCGAAAATAATTTGTATAAAATAATTTAACGTTGAAAATGAGATCGTGAGACTATTTACGCGAATAGTTAATTTACCTGTACTGATTTGTGAATACCATACGCTAAAATCAATTGATTGCAGGTATCCGCAGCAGAATGTACACACTCGGAAAACATACTATACGAACCAGTTAATAACCAAGCAATTAATTTGCAAAAGAAATTAAAAGAATTTCTGGAAGGAAAAGGAAATTAATTAATCAAAGAAATGTACGTACATACAAACGCATAAATTCAATACATACATAACAATCGCAGTCAATACCACTTTGCCCGATCTTCCAAACAGACCTTCCTTCTGAACTATTTCTGCCTTACTACCAATTTCCCGTCTGTAGTCCCTCAATCTCCGCTTAACTGTAAAAACATCTAAAACAAAAAATTTACATTACAATTTTTATATTAATTATTATTGCACTAAAAGTATTTCTATTAAAATATCTTGCAAAATAAACATGTCAAATTAGATATACATACTTTGCTGGTAGATCTTTTGTTCTACTTCCTTTTTTAAAAGTTCTTTCTGCAAAGCTTCTTTTGATCCCAAGACTTCTAAAGCTCTAAAAAGGTAAAACTTTAAAATACTTGGTTTCACATTTTTCACATTGCAACAACTTATAGAAATTTATTTAATCAGATTTCTTACTTAGCCTCAACATCTCTCCTCCAATACACTGTAATAGGTGGTTCAAGTTCATAGGGAGAACGTCTTTTTGTCTTTGGTAAAGTTTCTAAGTCAGACGGTTTTAATAAAAAATCAGACATAGCCCTCACAGGTGTAATAAAGTTACGTTCCAGAGAAGATGTTGTCTTATCAACCCTGATTTTTCTTTTCACTGTAAATTAGAAAATTAGCATTCAAAATATAAAGAGCATTTGGATTCTTATACCTTTTTTTGACATATCATCTTTCAATGATTTATTTGGTTGCTGTTCTGCAGACTGCTTTTCTTCCTTCTTCTCATCAAAAGCAACTGGTTCTATATCTAATACTCTTTCTTTCAGTTTACCTAGCTTTTCTTCATTCAGCTCTATTATTCTCTGTTGAACCTCCTCAGTTTTTACCTCAGATTTATCCTTATTAGATTTCCCATCATTGGATAGAAATTTTGTCACACAGATCCATTTGCAGTCCTCATGTCTACCTACTTTTTTATTAGAAAAAACCTTTTGAGAATTAAGGAATTCATCTACTTTGTGTTGTGTACCATACTTAGGCACAATTAAAATACTGGCGTGTCTTCTAACTGGACCAGCATGCAATATGCACAATTGGTCGGCATGATATCGACATGTTACGCTACGAATAAAGTTAACAAGATTGTGGGGCCGATGTAACATCCTTGTTTTCTCTCGTTTCTCAGAGACACATCACTTAACCTGAAAACGAGTAAGTCGATCAAGAAGGATATAGCCCTTAAAAATGGGATTCTTATCCTCAATAATTACCTTTAATAATTATAGAGCAATAAACCGTAACAGTGTTATAAAAATTGTCTTTAAATTCAAAGTAATTTAATGGAAAAATAGCGAATGTACGTACCTGCGAGAATGTTAGCTACAAAAACATACTTTTTTGCCTGTCAAGTTCTTTTACGACAGCAAGCACATTGTCAGCGGGCTTGAAAATACTATCCCAGCATGGTTTAACGACGAACTAATTATAATTGATTTAATGATCTGACGACAGCCAAACTGACATAAATAAATATATACTGACATACATACGACGATTCCTTAAGCTCAACGCACAAGAGCGACATAACAGATTTATGTCGTAGGCTACGAGTCGTAGTCGTATATTGGCGGGAAATTAAGGTGCGTTCGCTCTGATTTTCTTCGCAGAACGTGTTTGTTCAGTGTTGTTTGACGCGTCGTCTATTTTCTACGAGCGTGAGAAATATTCCGCCGACATGGGTATTTTGGGCTTGTCGAAATTAATAGCTGATGTAGCTCCAGGAGCAATTAAAGAACGAGAACTGAAGCATTATTTTGGTATGTAATTGTCTTTCGTACGTTTGATTTTATACCTTTAATCAAGAACCACGATCAGCTTTGATGATACACCATATCATTCTGTTTGGCTTCAGGTCGCAAAATAGCTATCGATGCATCAATGTGTTTGTATCAGTTTCTCATAGCCGTGCGCAGCGAAGGGTCCCAGCTTGTTTCCGCGGATGGTGAAACAACTAGGTATATTTTTTTAGCGTAATCAACAACACACAATCTTTAAGAACTCGATAATGTACATTTTGTTATTTGTAGCCATTTAATGGGTACATTCTATCGTACCATACGCTTGGTAGAACAAGGAATAAAGCCTGTGTATGTATTTGATGGAAAACCACCAAATCTGAAAGGTGGAGAATTAGCTAAGAGAGCTGAAAGAAGAGATGAAGCACAAAAACTTTTGCAAGCTGCTGAAGAAGATGGTATTAACAAATTTAATTTGTTTTTATGATTGTAATGCTCTGAGAATAATGAGAAAACTGAGAAAAAATTATGTTTTATATAAAATTATGAAAGATATTTACAGTAGATATTATTTTTATTACAGGAAATTTGGAAGCCATAGACAAGTTTAACAGAAGATTGGTTAAAGTTACAAAAACTCATGTTGATGAAGCTAAAGAGCTATTAAAGTTAATGGGCATTCCTTACATTGATGTAAGTATTTATATAAAATTATAATTTTGTTTGTTCTTAATAGATATTTTTTATGTAGGCACCCTGTGAGGCTGAAGCACAGTGTGCAGCCTTGGTAAAAGCTGGTAAAGTCTTTGCTACTGCTACAGAAGATATGGATGCACTTACTTTTGGATCTAATGTGCTACTACGACGTTTGACCTTAAGTGAAGCCAGGAAATTACCTGTACAAGAAATTCATTATGATAAAGTTTTAGCAGATTTGGAACTAAACCAAGATCAGGTATGCATTTTAATTATTTTATTTAATAATGTTGTTAGTGAATTAATTGATCAAAAATAATTTATAATTTTCAGTTTATCGATCTTTGCATCATGTTGGGTTGCGATTATACAAACAGTATCAAAGGTGTTGGTCCAAAAAGAGCAATAGAGTTAATAAAAAATCATAAGTCCATAGAAAAAATTCTTGAAAATATAGATACCAAAAAATATATTGTACCAGAAGATTGGAATTATAAAGATGCAAGATTATTATTTCAAGAACCTGAAGTATCAAATGCAGATGAAGTTCAGGTATTTTTATACTGAATAGCTTTTCTTTTTTATTTCGATAAATTATACATACTAAATAATCTTTTATTTTACAAGTTAAAATGGTCTGAACCAGATGAAGAAGGCCTGGTGAAGTTTTTATGCGGTGATAAACAATTTAATGAGGAGCGAATTAGAAACGGCTCTAAGAAACTTCATAAGGCTCGAAACACATCCACACAGGGTCGATTAGACTCGTTCTTCAAAGTAGTGCCGAACCCGACTCCGACTCCAAAGCGAAAGGTAAAGTATCTTTTATATGCAAACACAAAATTTTTAATACTGTTTTGAATCAAATAAATTTTTTTTTTTTTTAATATTTTATTATAGACGGAAGAAAAAAAGGTGTCTGCTAAAAAGGCAAAAGCAGGTAACAGTAAATTTCGCGGTAAAGCAAAGTGAAAATAATATTACAAGTTTTGCAAGAACAGCAATGTTAATAGCGCACTTATGCCTTGTATAAAACATTATTTTAATAATGTTTTATACATATTTTGAACATTTTCAAAAACTTACAATTTGCAACTTTAACTGGAAAACGTAATATAATTTTTTTTCTATTTATTTTGTAAAATATATACAATATTAGTGTACAATATACTTTTATAAAATCTATCGTAGCAAGAATTCAACAGTAATATATCGCAGCATATTTTTATAAAAATCTGGATATAAATTTCAAAAATTGTGTATCATTTAAATTCATGTATGATCAAAATCATTACATTTACTTATCATTGTATATCTTTGTCGTATATTTAATTTCTTATTAATTATAACTTGAAAAGGACTTTAAAAAATAATAAAGCATCTTTCTATGACTAATCTGTTAATTATATTACATCAGTCTTTATTTTAGCACGCTTAAATTACCATTTTTTTGCAATGATATAAAGGTTTATTAATAGAATTAGGCAGTGATCATCTGCCAAAATTATACACAATTATGTACAAAACATATATAATCGCGATATAAAGTTTTTTTTCAATGATAATGTCACTGAAACGTTATAATCGTACTACCAATAGAGTTCGGATCTAAAACATGGAGCAATGCTCGCTCGATATTGTATGGTGCGTATACCCTGTCCACAACCGTTTGCAATTGATTTGCATCCGTCAGCTCGCACAATGCTCGTAAATATGCAACGTTTAACTTAGCTCCTTCTTTCCACTGATGCATGTTAAATCCAAACATATACTATAATTGAATATATCAATCAGTAGTACATTATAATCGATGATTATTAACTAGAATAAACTTAAATAATCCAATACCTGAACCAATAATTTTATTCTAACACATCCAGCAAATATACTCCCACAAATTAATCCTAGCGAGTCTGACGTCAATTGCTCAGGAACAGTTGATACATAAGAGCCATGAGGCAGTAAATATTTCTTTAAAATATGTTCTTGAAAAGGTTGATTATCAGTAAAAAAAATTGCATCATATCTAAATGAAATAAATTTAATAAAATTAAAATTTTTTTTAATTTAAATAAGTAAATTTAAAATGTATTATAAATTTTATGCAAAGAACTTTTTCATACTTATCGTGTAACTGTAATTCTTTTTCGATGTCGGTTTCGTTCATTATAATAATTTCGTCGGCACCCAGTGCCTTCATTATAGGCACGGCGTCCGTTCGACATGCGGTTATTATATATCCACCCCATAACTTAATTAATTGTGTTAAAATACAACCAATTGGAGTACTTCCACCGAAAATGAGAACTCTATAACGATAATATTATATTAATTTCAGACAATCAAAATTAAGAAGGTGTCAAATGTCAAGAATATTACCGTTTTCCTTTGGCGTTGCCTTCTTTAATGATAGATCTATTAACTAAAGCGTCCCACGCTAAGCACCCATTATATGGAAGGCTGGCTGAGGCTTCAAAATTACATGTTTTAGGCCGTTTTGCTACTTGCGTTTCTGGAACAATGATATATTCCGCCATCGTGCCAGAAGCCCACGATGGTACGGCTAAAAATACCTCGTCTCCAATATCAAAGTTAATAACGCCCTGTCCAATGTCGACTACAATTCCTGCGCAATCTCTCCCTAAAGTTACAGGTAGTTCTTTCTGTTTCTAAATAAATACATATGTTCATGCATTATAACGATAGTGTCGCAATTAAATATCGCTGAGCATTAAGAGTTAACTTACTCCTGAGTTAAGTAACTTTCTATAAATCTTAGAATAACCAGAGCATATCTTTGTATCAATAACATTAAGTGAAGCAGCTTTAACTTGTATAAGTAAATCGTTCGATTTTTTAATGGCTGGCATTTCGGAGTCTTCTATTAATAACACACCCTGTAATAATAAGTAAAGCATTATATTCAAACTAAAATTATAATATCGTATGATATATACCTCGATACCGTAATAATGATGGCAAGCAATAGTTTTTATATGATGTACATGTTGAGAGGTAGGTTTCCAATTTATACCAATATAGTAGCCAGCTACAGTTCCAAACATTAGGCCAGTCAGGCAAAATATTGCTTCTCTCCTTGAAACTGGAATATAAACAAATTTATATGTAATTAAAATTGACTTTGACTCTATATAGAATAAATATTACTTTTAATTGTATTGTCAAATATGCAGTATACCTTTATTAACACACAAGTTTCCTAACTGGCGATAAAAATCTATTGTATTCCATTGAGTGTTGTAATACTGAAATTGTATTTCTTGCCATCCTCTTTGTATAGAAGTGGCCATGTTTAATACAATGTCTTTGGCATACTGGACATGTTGTTCGTTGCAAAGTTCTAAGATGAATTGTTGCAATTGGGCTAGCCATGCTGTACACCATTGTTGTCCTTGTTGCACCACTACTGATGCTTGAACCTTTCCCCAAATTATTTTTATGTAGTATATTGAGATTTTTATGAATAATTATAATTTATGCCAAGTGATGGGCACATTATGAGAGTATGAGATGCCAAAACATTATGTAATATTGAACTATTTATATAATGCCTAATATAACACAACATTTTTAACTAAAATGATATATAAAGTTGATATAATTTTTACAATTTATTACAAAAACATATTGTTTCTCTGTACATTTTAAAATCATTTATTTATAACAACAAAGTTTGAAAACAAAGATAATTTTAAATCATGTCAGTTCGAAATCAATTAAACAATTGTAACTAAAAATATTATATAACGCACAATTGCTGATGCGAAAAGATCTGAGAGAAATCTGATTACCTGTAACGTTTCGAGCTGATTCGAGAAGTGGAACCAAACCTCGTCCATGGGTGCTTTCCAGCTAAGAGACACAGTGTCGACACAGAGTCGACACTGTGTTACACACTGGTGGATCCTAAACCCGTCTGTTTTACCACTTATTCGTACTTTTCATTATTTTTTAAATTAATTATACAGAATCGTAAATATATGTATAGTTTCACACGATTAAAGTACATACGCAAATAAACAGTCAGCTGGTCAGTTCGAGAACTTCGAGATCATAGCATGTCCTTGAATTTCCAATTCTAATTTTTCTCTCTGTCATATCAACACTGTGACTCCTTATTTGATGCTTCGGCGTCGCAACCGTTTCTTAGATCAAGATAAAGTGCGTGAAATTCACAAAAAGATAATGTGCCCACGGTTGTCTTAAAAGTGTCGCAATTTTTTTTTTTGCAATTGTTAATCTAAATACTGACGTAAGTTAATATTACTAAAAAATGTATATAGAGAAATAATTGTAGTTAAATAAATGATGGACGAATTACGGTGATTTCGAGGCTCCAATCTTTATTAAATAACATGAAAATCATCAATTTTTTTTACATTTTTATTTGTGAAAACACCGAAGAGGTTAGCAGTCGGTGCTGTATCGCCTAACGCTATGCTATCTACCGTTTACAGAGAACGCTACCGCTATCGCGTTGTTGGCTCTGTGAATGAAGTTGACAGCGTTTGGTAGTGTTAACAGCGTCTCCCTGAACGCACCCCGAGAGATGCATGCGGGTAGAAGTAATAATTGTGTCAGTGTTCTAAATGTGAATCCTTTATTCGTTTTAGGATGGTTTTAAAAAGCTGCGACAAGCTCAAGTGATACCATAATGTAACAGCAAATACGGCATCTGGAATTATGTCAGCAGCTCCAGTTTAAAACATGTAAGCAGGAAAAGTTACTCTAAGCTAGCATATGTAAAAAAAATATGCATGCAATATATATTTATCATATTTAGAATTCAACAAGTATTTTATAACAAATACATTTTTAATGCATTAAAAATTTTTTTTTTAATTATCGTAGATACCTCAAGTGAAAGAAACACAGTGCAGAAGTAAAATGAGAGGAAATGAAAAATGATAGCGTAACAAAGTAATCTTTGTTTTTTGCATTCCATTTTTTTATTATCAGTCACGATTACATCGGATTATAAACGTAGATGTATATACATATCTCTCTTTCACTGACGTTGCGTAGCATGCCGGCGAAAGTCTGTTTACGTGAAATCGCGTTAAAAGATAACTTACAATGTCGAAAGTATTTAACCAATTGATGAAAATTGATGCATTGCCACCTGAGAAGAAGATTTGCCCGCTACCGGAAGAACTAAGTGTAATAAACAATGATGTCAAGTGTGAAAAATGTGAACTCGTCTTCAGAAATGAGCCTAGCTATCGATTACACGATCTCAAAGTGCATCAGAGCAAAAATTTGGATAAAGTTGCGAAGGAAAATGCACGTTATCATTGCCCGGTGCAGTCGTGCGTCTATGCTGTTAATTCTCAAAGATACTTTAGCAGCATGAAATATCTGAAACAGGTATGTATTATTTTAATATTTTGTATCATTGGTAATAGAAAAAGATAAAAATTAATTTTATGGATATGTATAACACTATATTCTTCCAGCACTATTTGAAAGTGCATGCCGAAAAAAACTATGTGTGCGATCGGTGTGGCAAGAGTTTTTCTACCGAGTCTGCTAAAAATGGACATGCAACAGACTGCGGCGTTAAATTTACATGCTCCTGCTCAAAAACCTACATCACATATGAAGCATTGCTTACACATGCAAAACGATTTCAGCACGTTATAACAGAAAAATATAGAAACTCAAGGTATATTTGTTATATTATACGTTTTAATTAATAATTTAATTAATAATTATCGATATATATATAATGGAATTGAATAAAAAAATTATTAATATATTGTAATCTTTTTGTAGACATACTAAATTCAAGACCATGCAAATCGTTTTATCAAGAGGAATTATAAGCAAACCTATTACAATATTGCCCAATCCAGATAAATCTGAAAAAAATTGCATAGATATTAGTACCACAACAAAAAGTACATGTGACATTGGAGTGCAAACGGACGATTACAAAAAGAGCAAGAAAATATCAAGTCCTTCAAAATTTAACAATAATAATTTACATAACGCAAAGCGTCGAATATCTAAACAAACGCAGACTAATAATCTTTCTAAGGAAAAGATCTCCGGAAAATCGATAGAAACGCAAACACCACGAGTAAATTCATCAAAAATGCACAAACGCAATGTAAAATTGAAACAATCAGAGCAGACATTGCTTAAAGGAGATCTTAATCTCGGAGATAATTTTACGTCGACCAATTTATTTCCGGCTAGCCCGCTGCCGTTGCGTCATGACGTGGGTTTACAAGATTTCTGGGAAGACAAAAGTACTTCGGGCACACAAACGATACCAGAAAAGGATATGTTTGAAGCATTTAACGATAATGTGACTCAGACAGAATTCGAAACATTTTACAACCATAATCATAATTCTTTAATTCAAGGCGTACCGAAAAGTACAGTCGCTTTAATGACGTTGCCTTACGAAGATACGACAGTTGAAGGATATTCTTTCGCTTCGACCGACGGCATGTGTCAGGCAGATCCTATGTTAACCGCTAAGACATTTGATGACCGATTTAGTAGCATAGAAACGCAAACCGAGCAAGCCTTTTCACGTTCATACTTTTATTCCGAATCTCTATCGAGATCTTTTGCTTTGAGTTCAAACATCGAAACGCAAACTACGGATAATTTAGATAACATGGAGCAATTACTGTACAGCAATACATACACTCAGACATGCGACAAAATGCTTTCTTCCGATTTAGGATTGTCCAACATACAGACTCAGACTGCTTGGTCACACGATGACACTACAGTTTCTACCGAGACTCAAACAAAATCCTTAATTTGTGGAGCCGATTGCAATATTCCCATTGGAACTTATAGATCCTGGTTAAATACACAAATAAGTCACACCGAAACGCAGACTGATCTTCTTAGTATTTTCGAGGGACTTGAATAAATTAAATATATTTGTTCTCGTTATGACTTATTGTTCACTGCTTACGAGTTCATGTTTTAATTCGTTAATTACAATTAAAAAAATTTGTATAATATGTTAAAAAAGTATTAACATTGAAAATTCTTTATTTGTCAAAAGAAAAAAAAGACCTAATTTTTTGAATTTCTTAATTTTATACTATTAAAACTTTTTATTTAAATTGTTGTTTTGTTTTAGATACCAAATAAAAAAAGTTAGAAATTTGAGCACCATCTGCAATTATATATTTGTATATACAGGGTATAGAGCCTTTGAGAATAAATGGAATTAATCAAGACAAGTTAGGCGAATAGCACCGTCGCCTGTCGCGCTCACTCACCCTGTATGTGTATAGAAGTATATATATATCTCATTTATTGTATATAAATACCAAAGTGTTACGCGTATATTGCGTTTATTTAAATACATATATGTATTGGGATCTGAACTTATCGATAATTTATGGACTGAACTCGGACTAAAAATGTATGTATATACACATCTGTTTTGTATCTCTATTTAAAGTTTTATGTATACATATCGTATGTACGGTATGAGTCTCGATATCTCTTTTGTAAAAAATATATTTTGCGTCACGTGCTGAGTTGCTGCGTGATGCGTGCAAGCTAACATTTTTAATGTAATGTCAGCTTTGCGATAATATCATACGAGATCCCAATTACTGCAAAAAAATCTGCATTTTTCAATTGTGTACAATATACAACTAAAAAAATATATTTCTTTAATAAAAAAAAAAGTTACGATAACGATATCATTGTAAGTCTTTCTGCATCTTAATGTCGACTGAATAAATTTTACAAATTGTTATAAATACAAAAATATAACAAGTATTTCATAAATAATATGTATTCATATATTCAGATTGAAGCGATTTTGTGTTACGATATTTATCTGGATAGCATGAAAAACGAGAATAAAAATTCTGCAACGAACATGGATAACAAGTGGATTGGATAATGATTTCTCATTGCCGTTCAATGCATCAATAACATTGCGCAGCGATGCATTAACGCAGCGCTCGGAATTAGTAGCCCAGTTCGGCCGATTTCTGATCGTCTCCGCCTTTGGTTTCCCACTATCGCTCGAAGCTCGACGACCGGATGCCGATCGCCCGCGAGACGCTTTAACTTAGGAGCGTTCCTATTTATATTCACGTTAGAATCATACACTTTATTAAATAATTAATAAAATTCTTTTTCTTAATTAATAATTCATATAATTACATATTACTAATTTCTTATTATTAACATTTTTATTATTTTAATCATTATTTTACTGTGTAGCCGAGCTTCAAACATATAAAATTATATATATTAAAATACATTTTTATATGTTTGAAACTCGGCCACACAGTAATTTAATAAAAATAATAAAAATGATAATAAGAAATTATTAATATGTACGTAATTATATGAGTTATTAATTAAGAAAAAAAAAAGAATAATTATTTATTAAAGTGTATAATTCCAGCGCGAATATACATAGGAACGCTTCTGAGTTAAAGCGTCTCCCGGGCAGCCGGCCGTCGAGCTTCGAACGATAGTGGGGGACCGAAGACGGAGACAATCAGAAATCGGCCGAACTGGGCTAGTAATTCCGAGCGCTGCATTAACGTATTAAATCGATTAATGCATAGATCAATTTGTCATTAGTAAATGCGCAGTAAAATTATGAGATGAGATACATGATGAAGTGAGAAAAGGATGAACGGTGTTGAAACTCGAATATATAAAATAGATAGAGAGAAAGAAATTTCTATTTCTAATTATACTGCAGGACCAGTGGCATTGTCTTCATCCGAATCAGATAAAAAATCTTTGGTCCAGTCTTCTATCCTGTCCACATTTTCAAGAGTCGATGCGAGTACTCTCAGATTATCCACGCCGGACATTAATTGTCTGTAAAAAAAATATCGATTTCGAAAGAACATGCATTGTTATTAAGAATTATAAATTATTTCAGGCAAATTGTTTTTAAGAGTACCTGAGAGATACTTCTGCCGACGATGCAGCCGCGAATAAATCCCGTGCAAGTCTTCTAATTGTACGATTCATGTTAGCACTAGCATTTGTTTTTGCATTTTGTCCAGTTGTTGAAGTACTGGCTCGAAGTTCACTGTTCTCTAGCCGTAACAAAGATATCTCTGCCTAAATGAACAGAATAATGAACCAATATATTAGTTTTTTATTTTATGTGAATACAATTGGGTAAATACAGAATACTGACCGTTAAAGTCTTAATTTCTTTCTTCAATGATATAACAGTGCTTTCGGCATCAACTGCTCGCTTCTACGAAATACAAATAGCATGCTGTCGTCGTTTCCCAATAACACATGTCATAAACATGTATTAACTGTTATTTACAATTCGGAATGCAGATTTTCATACTTACTGTACTTCGTTTTAAGTTATCTTCGACTTGCTCTATTGCTTTTTCTAAGTGCACAGCTTCTTCATGTTCGACTTTTTTTTTAGACGACAGTTCTGCCTCCAATGAACGAAGTCTGAAATTAATTCACCAATTATGTAAGCTACTAATATTTAACAGTAATATAATGTAGTAAGATATAATCACCTGTTCAATGTTTCAAAAAATTGGCCTTGAACAACGTTAAACGCTTCGCGTAATGTTGCGTTTTCGCGTACAAGCTGCAACAAATTCTCAAACTTTATATTCTCTATTATTTTATCTATTAAGTTTTTGTATTACATTGTAGTCTTACCGTTCTGTGTGATGCTTTCAACGAGTTATTAGGATCGGAATCTGTATGTATGGGACCATCACTTAAAAAATCTGGTAGAGAATTGGGTACACTTGATTCTTCTCCTATTGATTGAATTCCTCCTAAAAGATCTTCTCATAATTTTATATTTAATTTGTAGGAATATAATAAAAACGTGAAATGTGCACAAAGTACCTTCTTTAGAGTAATCATAAGGAAGGGGCAAGTTCAAGTGATTTGAAACAAACGAATTTATTTCGTTCGGTGCAGAATGATCTCTGTGTGGTACGTTTTTGTGTAACGTATCGGTGAGATCAAACGACTGTAGATCGTCACATAAATTATCAGAGCCATTCTTTTTAGTCTCATTGCGCCAGCGAGACGGCATTTGCTGCATACTGTTCTGTGCAAAATCTGGCAAACAGTCCACGTCAGGTAATACTGGATCATGATTCAAATAACACTGTTCGATGACAAGATGATCCTGTACAAAATCTGGTAGTTTTGTTGGGTTTCGGGCAGAATAAACGCTACCAACATTGTCATTGTCGACGGTGACGCTGCTAGACGAGCTAGAACTCGACGAAGTCGAGTAGACTTTCGGCCTTGCCCCGGTGTTCTGATAGTTCGTCTGTTGTGTGCCGTTCTTCAAGAAGGCCTTGAAGCTGAAAGGGTTATTATCGCGACGTGACGGTACGTCTTGATCTGTAAAATAATCATTCTTAGCTCTCACAATTTTGAACACAAAAAGGAGACGAAACAATTGGCGATCAATACAAGCGTTTGATCAATACAATCGATCAATACAAGCGAATAATAATTATAATAATTGTACTATACAATGACAGTGAAATCTAACCTGTCGAGTGTTCGGCAGGGTTGATGCGACTTCTGTTGAAGCGGTCCAACTTCGGCGACGGATTGTTCCTGGACTGAGCGTCCGGACGTGCGGAGACCATCTTCTCCTCGTCAGGCGACAATTGCTTAAAGACGTCTTCGTTCTTAGACGTCGACGGGAGATTTTTGCACGTCTCTACACGGGACGACCCTCTGGTTTCTTTAGACGTCTTGGCCTCATCCTCCTCATCGGACGACGAGGGCCATAAGTGACGTTGCGGCAACGACGACCGACGGCTTGAGTTGTCAGTCCTCTTACGGCTCGCCATAACTCGCGTTAACGTTACGACCGAGTCATTCGCGACGCTTGACCTCTTCAAAAGGAGTACGTCTATGTGCTCGCTTGACGTCTGTCACTGTCTGCCTGCCTGTCTTGGTCTGCCTGCTGATCGCATCAGGTTAGGTTGACCTCGCCAGCAGCAGTAGCAGCACCAGCACTCTCCTCTGCTTCACGTCCTATATTTATTCTGTCACGCTTTTTATGCTTTAAACAGTCCAAACGATATGGAAATATATCTGAATAGAAGAAAGAAAAAACAAGGAGCATAGAAAATCGTAATTGAACGAGTGCAGCTTTTGTCTTTTCTTTGTTTTGCACATTTTATCAGTGGTTCTTTTCCAGCAGCCGGCTGAGCCTTGTGCTGATATACTTTTCTCTCTCTCTTCAATTTAAAACTTGAGAAGCATCTGTATTGCATATTGGATCATCATTGATTTTTGATAGCCTGGTGAAAAAATGGTGAATATAAATCTTGGATATTAATTAAAGTTTTTTTATGTAGAACAAATAATCAATATTAAAAAATAATTAAAAATATTTAAGAGTAGAGAATAATTGTGTATGTATGTGATCTCTGTTGCAGTCTGATATTAATTGCATCTGCTGTAAAAAATCCTGCAAAAATAATAATAAAAATGTATTTGATGAGAAATTGTTGATAAGCTTGCAAGAAAATGAAGAATCTAATAGTAACATAACACTGAAGAAGGCTATTGAATTAATTACTTGCTACACAGTAAGTATAATAATTCTTGTAAAGTATATTATATGTATGTTTATATGACATTTTAACACGTAAAATATTACTTTTTTTTTTTTTTTTAGATATCAGAAATAGGTAAACCCATTTTGTGTGAGACATGCTTCCATAAAGTGGAGTCTTATATAAAATTCCGTTCCCAGCTTATTAATTTGTTTGAAAAATTCGATGAAACTCAAACATTAGATCCCAAACCGTCAGGTTCTGAAAATGTGGATGTTACAAACATTTCATTATTCTCCAAAATATCCAATACAGGTTAGTTTATAATTAAAATATTAAACAGTAATATTGTACTATTTGTTACCAATAAAAATGAAATTTCAGGATCAAATATATTGGAGAATATAATGAGCATTAAGAAAAACAATGCTTCTTCTACTTTGAATTGTAGCAATCTGTCTAGCAGTGATACTGAAAATGACTCCTCATGTACTAATGTGCTAAATTTCCTTCATTGTGTTAATAATGGTTCTGATTATAGCAGTGATATTGAAGATAATTTAAATATCAATGCATCTCCCTCAAAGAATCAAAAAAGCGACATAGAATCTGATGTGAATGTGTGTTCTGGCGAAGACGATGAAATATTAGAGTTATCTGTTGAACCTAAGTATAATGAAACTATCAATGTCAGTTCTACAGAGTCAGAAGATGATTATGATTATGGGCCAACTTTTAAAAGAATCAAAGTTTCTGATAAAACTATATCTCTACCAATGTTATCTTAATATAAAATATATTTATGAAGATTATATGCATGTATAGTGAAATGAGGTACTTTAGAAATAATCGATGATGTAAAATATGTATGTAGGAGAAATTATTTATAATTTTATTTTAAATCATAAATGTAAATAAAATATTGCAAACTTGTGGCATATATCATAAATCTATTTTCTTGTCAGTTTTACTTGTCAGTTTTGTTTGTCAGTTTTACTTGTAATTCTTAAAATTTATCTCAAGTTCATCTTGTTATATTTATAAAACATATTCTATTAGTAAAGAATATTAACGCTTACCTTTAGTTGGCCCATTAGCTCAGTTGGTTAGAGCGTCGTGCTAATAACGCGAAGGTCGCGGGTTCGATCCCCTCATGGGCCAGATTTTTTTTTATAATTTTTTACTCGCGTATAAGAGGCACGATAGTGCGCTGTGCCTATACTTGGCGCGAGGCACTACCGTGCCTCTTGATACGGTTCTTTTTGTCAACAATTAATTACATTTACAGAAGAGACAACAAAAGAGAAAAAAATAATAAATACGAAATAAAATTAAATAAAAAATAAGGAAAAGAAATAACTTTGTTATCGGCCGTAGCCATCAAACACGTCACAGGTTAAATGCGAATAGTGTTAGATGGCAGCGGTAACCGCGTGTCGTTCGCGTCACTTCGCTCGTTCACGAGTATTGTGTTGTTTTGTCATTTCTATATTTTATTGTTATCTATAGAGAAAAAGAAGGAGAGATTAGTGTGTCGCGTACAATAACGCGTGAATATTTTTCTCACAGTCACGAATAAATTGCAGAGAAAGCTTTCCAGATTATCGTTATCACCGGACAGCTCTCCTTATCAGACATAACCGCTGTATCGATCCGATATCCTGTTTTCTAGACTGTCTGCTTGCTGCCCGCCCGTCCGCCCGCCCATCGCAGCAACGTACATGGTAAGAACATGGTAAGAGGTTATATTGACTTTGATTCGCACCGCGCGATTCTGAATAACTCGCGATTGTCCAATGTAAAGAACAGATTACAGAGGAACGAGTTGCACCTTGGACATTCTACCGTGGAGAGGATCAGTAAAAAAGATGAAGGGAGCCTTGGGACAGTTGTACTCGATGATAATTGCACATGCAACGGGCCGTCACCTCGGACTCCTGGAATGGAGAAGTTCCTTCTTGCCGTAAAAATAATATAATGCTCCATCGAATGTCGTTGTCGCTCCGTACCAACGTGGGCTTCCTCCGCAGTACCGGTCACGGAGCAGACCACCAATGTTTCGCAGAGGAGCCTCGACTGCCGCTATTGCCACTTGCACGTCAAGACAACGTAGTCGCGAAAGGATTAGTTCTGAGAGCGAGGAAGCGGAACACTCGCCCACGAATGCATATTTTGCCTCATCGAGGACAGGAGAGGTTAGTAAGAGAGATCGAAGAATCAGAAAAAATGAAACCTGGCAAACTGGAAAAGGCGTCGATGTCTTTGAAACGGTAGCCGATTTTGAGAAATGGCTTAAAATGCGTAGTACAGAACCGCCGGTACCATCGAGTATGGATTTAGATGCAGCCAAAATGGTGGAGGGTGTAGATCGGTATCTAGGTGAAGAGGTATTATCACACAGCTGTTTTCTGAGTAAAGATCCATATGGCTTGCCTATTGACATCGATCTGACGGATACAAAGAAGCTTAACCTGTCTTCAAGCTATGATCCGATACTACAAGATTTGACACATAACGAGAATCGGCTACTAGAACTACCATGTGAGAAAGTTGTTGACGAATTTATACTACCAGAGTTTCAATTGGACTGTCAATTAGATCCATTAACACTTACTCCAGATGACATGATGGTGGCCGGTGAGATTCTGCCGTCTGCAAGTAATCAACCAACGTTAAACGTAGAAAATCAAGATATTGAACGAAATATTCAAAAGACAGAAATTCCAGCACAGAGTTATGAAACGCCCTGTGAGAAATCCACTCAGGCAACTCTCAATCAACTACCGATAAACGTAGTCGTGAACGAGATGCAAAATATAAAACCGGAACAAGAGACTGTAGCAGAATCTTCAACAAGTTCCTTGGGGTTCTTTGTCGAGACTTTACCGACGATAGAGAATTCATTAAATACCATGACAAATTCCATGGACGTAGGCACGCGTGGTATGGTAATTAAACAACTGAAAAAGACGAAGCTTGAACCTCGTATTATCAAGAAACGTCGACAAATGACAGAGCAATTGGAGAAAAAATTGGATAAGCACATTAATGGCAAGAGTTTTGCCATTGATACAGATTCACAGGACAACATGATGGCTGTGGTTGCTATATCCACCGACAAGATTTCTAATTTAACACAAATTATTATTAATACTGGTAAAGAGAAGCAAATCTATCAGGGCAAGACTTCAGAATTGATTGAAGCAACAGGTAATTTTCCAAAACTGCCCAAAATTGATACTTCTGCAGCAGTTTGGAATGGCACAGTTGAGTATAATACTGATAATAATCCAAATAGTCAATATGAAATTGTTATATCCAATGCATTGGAAGAACTAGGTATCACCGACGATAGCTTGCAGCCTTTGTGTGCTACAGAACATGACAAAGTGTGGATGTGCCCACGAGACGGCTGTAACAGACAATTTGGCAGACTGTATACTCTAAAAGGTCATTTATTAGGCCATTATGGAATTAGACCCTTTAAGGTATATTCTAAAAAGTATTTTAATATTTTTTTTTTTTCCTTTAACCTTGTTCATTACAGAGATAATTTTGCAGCAATTAAAATTATTTAAAATTAATTTTGTGAAATTCTTGAAATTATTTAGTATTCAATCGTGTTTTTTTTTTATTTGCGATTATCTTAATTGGCTATATTTTTACAGTGCGACTTCGAGGGCTGCACTTGGGCTTTTTATTCGGAATTCAAGTTGAAAAGACATAAAGAGACACATTTGAAGCGTAAGGATTACGTATGCGAAGTGGAAGGCTGCAATCGTCGTTTCACCACTGTTTACAATTTGTGGAGCCACGCAAAACTGCACAGTCGTCCTAATCGAATTATTTGTCAAGTGCCAGATTGCGGAGAAAAATTTCAAACAAAGCGTGCATTGGAAATGCACATGAAATCACACGATCAACGCCATGCACCTTATGTGTGTCAGCACGAGGGTTGCGGCAAACGTTACTACAGTAGTAATGCATTAACGTCACATCAGCGATCACATAGTTACAAAGAAGTGGACATTAAATGCTCGTGGCCGAATTGTGGCAAAATTTTCGACAAACCATGTCGACTTAAAGCCCATATGCGTTCTCACACTGGCTACAAACCTTATCCCTGTACTTTTCAAGACTGTAAATGGGCTTTTTCATCATCTAGTAAGCTTAAACGTCACCAAAAAAAGCACACTAACGAGCGTAAATTTGTGTGCGATGTTCCAGATTGCGGTAAAGCGTTTATGCGTTCAGAACATCTAAAGGAACATCGATTGACACATACGGAAGGTCGTTTCTTTCAATGTTTTATGTGTGCTGCCCGATTTTCCGCCAAAAGCAGTTTGTATGTACATATTAAGAAGCACCAGCAAACCAAACCAAATTTGAAGGCAACCAGTAATATGTCTGAAGGGTCTTGCGATAATCAGAAACGTACGAAAACGAGAGAATCTCATTACTCACGAATGAAACCGATCAAATCAAAGCGATGGAACACAGAACTGATGAATGCTGCAGAGACGATCGCAAAAGAAAACGACGTTGAAAAACAAGATGCCAGTGGATGTTCCCAGGATGAGAATCAAATGGAGTGGCTATATCGTTGTCCGATAGATGTATGCGGCCATCTGATTAGCAGTGAGACAAATCTTCGCGAGCACATGTTAAAAGCACACAACATACATTGTGACGATTCGATGACTAAATCATCTTCAGATAATGACGACGTAGATTACGTCTTGTATACTGTACACAGCTCAGCCCCTAGTTCTCCTGCTGCCGTCGAAGAGCAAATGGTTATGGTGACTCCGTGCGATGCCGTCATCCTTGACACCTCATCAAAAAAGGACAGTTGTCTACCAGAATTAGAACCGTCACCATTGAATACTTCGCTGAAAAGTTCGGAAATACTTCGAAACGATGCACGAATTGACAAGGAAATTGTATCGTCGAAGGAGCAAGGTTCGGCAAGAACAGATCTAACATATTCTGATTGGTCTAAACTGAAAAAAAATAGTGCACTGACGAATTCGGTAATAACGGAAACATCGGACGTTGTTCTGGGCGCGAGTGGTGATTTGAGCGAAGGTCTGTTGCTCACAGAAGAATTGCCGTCGATGTACTATCAGGACGATGTTGCAGGTACGGAATATCAGGTGCTGTTATTAGACTCCAGTCCATTCGAGAGTACCAGTAATTTGCGCGGTCTCGAGTGATTTTCGCGATGAACGCAAGTGATTATCTTTACTATTATGGTCTCAAATAATTTTCGTGATAAAGTGTTCTCGACCAAGTGATCATAAAATTATTTTGGACATGATGTGATAATCGCAATTATTTTCAATATAACTTAAGAGTGGCATAATAGTTTTAACGATAACGATCGTTATTATATTAAACATAGCTTTCGTGGTAATTTTAACACACGATCTGTGATCCAGGAGCTGGCCTCAGCATAATATTCATTTGTACTACGCCCGTACTCGCTTTAAATCGTTATTTTATTAATAAATCGTTGATATTTTTCCATAAAAATTTTTATCTGTGCGTTTCATTGTTGTCGTTATTCGATGCACTTTAAAATCGTATATCATTTATAAGTAATACATTATTCTTTAAAACACACACGTGCATAAATATATAAAATCATTTATTCATTAATATACTTCAATATTATAATGTTATCACGTTATCATATCATGTTACAGGTTTATGCAATTTAATGGTTTTTTTTTAATAATAATGAATTACATCAAGAATTATTATAGCAAATTGTAATTTAAAAAATGTACAAAAAGGAATGTACAAAAAGCTATACGCGTACAATTCTCGATTATTTTATGCTGCGCATTTATTTGCTACGTATGCGCAAATCTAGTTTATCAATATCATAGTTTATCAGTAACCATTGGAAAAAAATATTTATCTGCTACGACCAATTGGCTGCACATACAATAATCATATAATATTGTATATAGACGCATCAATAAAATAGAAATTTATCTAAATAGGAACTCTTGAATTTTTGTGTTTTCTTTAAAACACATAACATTGAGCTCTAAACAAATTTTTCTTAAATCAAATTACGATTACATTAACCATTCCGAATTGTATGTGCAGCCTCACATATAAGCATATTGCTTTTACATACTTTTCGATTAGCATCGTCTTATTTAATAGTAACATCTCAAGCTTTCCAAATAATTTATGATAACGATGACGCTAATTAAATTTTATTAATCGTTATATATTATTAAATTTCCTAAATTTTGATATAAATATTAAAAATTTTTGATTCTATAATTAATATTAGCTATTAATATCAATGAAAATATGTATATCTTACATACGACATTCGTAATCTGAAATTAATTTAATAGTGTTCAAAGCAAAAGGTGATAATTTTTATTAAGATATATTCAAAATAAAAATATATTCAATGCTTTTCAATATTACAAAAACACAAGACAAGTAATTTCACGTAGCATTAAATAAGAAGTAAAATATACTGATTTTCCTTATTCAGTTTATATATATACTATATTGAAAAATTAAAATAATTATAAAATGTCTATTTTTTTTTTTTTCTATTTTGCATCTAGAAAAAAGAACTAATAATGGAATTAGAACACTCATCAATGATATCAGGTTTGTACATATTGTTATTATGCCATTTCTAATAAATATGAATACTTTTATAGGATCAACAAATTAGAAATAACTTTATATCGATATTTTAATCCTATTAACAATAATTATTGTTTTTTTTTTTTATTTTGTTAGATATATCGTCAAAGATGAAGCTCACGGAGTCGTTGCAAAATATCACCTACTTGTATCACTCATCAAACACTGTTAACATTCTATTAATACTTATCGTTTCTACAAGTGAGTTAGATGACCACAGAAAGCTCGCTCAACAAAAAAGAACTCTTCGCAAATGTAGCCACGTCAAAAAGGCATTGTTTATTTTTTTTTGCTCAATAATAAATTAGTCTAATGCCTTGAGATTTTGCTAAGAGAATATTAGATCGATAGAAACAATTCTTTTTATATAAAATTTTATCGATTAAACTAAACTTCTGCTTGTTTTTCTGGAAGCGGTTTATCATCCATTATATTTATCTGCGCAGGTTTATTGAATTTCTCGGCAGTCTTGCGATAGATGCGGTCTCTGATGTTCGCCAGCATGCAAACGACGCAATGTAACACCGTCACGAACGTGAAACCACCGATACAAACAAGTGATGTCCGCACCGGTTTTTTCCAGTCAAGAACTTTGTAGATATAGTGGACGCCGTGCTTGTCGAGACCGCCGGCGATGTAATAGATCACAGAGAAGATCACGTAGAATAGAACGATCGATAGGCACCACCAGAAATTTCGTAGGCGAAACGGTATGCTGGTAACAAATAAATCAATCAGCATCAGCACGCTGTTGCACACATGCATCATAATGTTGAGCGGATCCACTTGATGAAGCTCTGGATTGTACACGGCAAGCCAGTAACACACCGTTACACCAATGGCCATATTGGTAGTGACGACGTACAGAAACCAGTACACTCGCTCAGTAGATTCCAATTTGAGACCGCAAGGATCGAAACCTGGTATCTTCTGCAATCGCCATCGTTTCGAGACGAGAATACCACCAACAAGCGCCTGTATAAGGCCCAAAACCATGTCCCAGTTGGTTAAATAAATTGGCCATTTCTCCCATTGAAACAGCGGTTTGTAGCTGCCGAACTCGAATATTGAACACACGACAAAGGCGGCCCAAACGAGGAAGATGATCCAGCGATAGTACAGATACCAGATAGCCACGTACGACTGACATTTTGGTTCTGACAATACACGTGCTTGCGGAGGTTTTTGTCTCACTGCCTGTCTCCATCTTCGTCCAATCTCTTGGCACCAAAGTTTGCTCACCATTGCGCGATGACCTGGAGGAACAAAAGCTCAATAGTATTTCTCTTTTCTATATATATATACACATATTCGCTTTCTTACATAATAAGTACGTCCTTCTTTCAAATTAAATGTTATCTTTATGTTTCACATTCCATTCGAATATTTAAAACTAATTCTTCAAATTTTTTTTTTCGATGCACGTCGAAACACGTCTTTATCAATTAAAAATTTTATTTTATTGGCAGCTCGTGAACACACATCATTTTTAGTCATTCTTTTTCTCAATGTGTTGAAAAAAATATATGAAGAATTAGTAATTTTAAATATACAAGTTGAATTTGTAAAACCAAAATTACTTTTAAAAGACTCGAAGGACATACTTAGAATAATAAAATGTCGAAATATGCGTCTCAAAAAAAAAAAAAAAAATTATACGGAATATAGAGGGATAACTGACAATTGCGCGTTGTACGACGACGACTCGTAACAAATAACGAGGAGACAGTCGATTCAGCTTGAAAACGGTACATAGCAGGAACACGCAATCACGCTATTCTGAACACAAGCGTGATCCGACGATTAACGTCTTAATAAATCTAATTATTCCCCGAAAATGACTGCGTCTTGCTTCGCTGCGCTTGGATGAGCAAGCGTACGTATGTACGTAATTAATTTCTGCTCGTCGTAGTCAAACTTTGTAAAAAGAAAATTGCTGTAAAGTCAAGAAATTTTATTATTCGTAATTCATTTAGAATGCAAACTATTAACTTTGTTCAACATAGAAAATATGTTTAACGTACAATCACAATAGTAATATGGCTGTTGAATACTTCAGAGCTTTATTAATATTTGTGTTGCATCATAATTTTTTAATATAGAAACTGAATCAGTGACATAAAAATTATTTTGCTAAAATACCAATCAGTTTAACAATTCAGGCTGCTAAAAGTAGTATGTCTTAAAAAAATTCTCTTTTTTTTTTATTTTCTTTGTAAACTTTGAAGGCTTTTCAAGTTTAAAAACAATTACTCGCTGTCTTAAATGGATGTGTTTTAATAACCGGTTATTGAAAGATAAGTTATTCAAGAAGTGATAACATGCCGGGTAGCCGTAAAAGTTTTTCAATGAATATTTTACGCGCGACTTACATAACGAGCATTGTAAGAAGAACAACAGCAATCGTTTGAAGGAAGGTAATCCTGCAAACGAGAGCACCATCCTCGAGAGAGGTGGTCGGCGACGTGACAAATACGCGCGACCAAGGAACACCTAACCTAACTGGACACAACTTTTACCGAACGAACAGCTGGTTGATACGCATGACAACCGGCCGAGATAAAACGCGCGAGCTCGAGAGACGGGCGACGTTTTAAATATATTATTTTATATTCAAGGCTTGGCGTTAAAACGTCCATATTCGTACGCGAAATATTTATCCCTCTTTTCCGAATAATTTCAAAGGAAAAAAAAAAAAAAATAGAATTAAGAGTCAGATGTAAATGTTTTTGAAAAGACAATCAAAGGGTTTATTAGAAAAAAAATTATATATCCCGCGCTAAAAATCTAGTTCGAATTGAATATCGATCATTTCGTTGATTGGAGTAAAATAAGTACACCTTGTGGAAGTTACGATCGCGGGAGGTTGTCGCTGTGTATCAAGAGATGAGATTTGAATTTGTGACTTACTTCCTTACGGGCCGACAAAGGGGTTGCCTACGGCAGGAAGAACCGCTTCTTCGATCGACGCCGCCAAGGAAACTATGATTAGGAGCGGCACAGTGAGAATAAAGTTCGCGACGAAACGCCTCGAGCGGAGGCACGGTACTGGCGATAAGGAAAATAATCACGGTGCAGGTAAATGTTAGATGATGATTCGTTATCTGCAACTATCCGAGATTAATTTCGCGGAACGGCACTCGATTCTAATGGCGTCTCTCACGCACTGTCACGTTATTCAGGTATTCGGATCGTGTCGGAGTGCCTCTCTCCGGACGTCGCCTCGCCGTCGTCGTAGCGCAGATGGGAGGCCACTTTGAACTAATTAACCTCGTTGGTCCGCCGCGATGCTGAGGTTCACACGGCGTGACAGGAGAGATCGGCCGGCGCTCATACATAACGCGCGCCGGCGAACGGAAGGTCGTGCGGTCAATCAGCCAATACTAATTCACCGTTCATTTATTACAATCTTACTCTATTACAGCCTGTTACATTGGCACGAGCAAGTGACTGCGGTTTAAGCGAAACGTTATCCGCCGGAGTATCTACCTTTGGAGGGTAGAAGAAATTAAAAGAGTTGAAAATGGCTAGGTCACTCAAAGAAAAAGGCCGAGGTATTGTTCCCTGAGGTTTGACTTTTCATTTTCCGAAGATCGAAACTGTTCCAGAGACAGTTTTCTAATATCTCCATATCTTATCTTAATTTTAATCATTTTATCTATGAACAAGGAGGTAAAAGTGGAAAATGAATTGTCTTGGCATGTTTAATATTATGTTTAGATATTGCAAAATACTTGTAAATTGTTACATTCATTTTGTCGTAAAATTATAAAATAATGTATATTGAAATACAGATTCGCGGAAACTTTAATTATAGTTATTTAATGTTGATTGAGAGCTTTAGGCAATGTTTCACATGATTGTATGTAGTGGAAGATAAAGACATTTTAATTTACAATTTGTAATATGAATAATGCAACAATTTTTTTAGCAAATAATACATATGAGATTTTTATAATTAACTAATTTGCAATGCCACAATGTAATAATTCTAGAATTTTTCACTATTTAGGAGATATTTAAAGATGTGCAAATGATTAAAAAGTAATTCAGTTTTTCTAGTAAATCGATTGCTATCTAACTCTTTACTTTGAATTTGCTGGTATCGAAAAACCATACAAGATAAAAATATATTTACTTCGTGATAGTTTGAAAGGTATGATAATAAAACGGAAGGAAAATGCTAGGGTAGATCAAACGGGCAAGATAAATATCCGTCCAAATAGTTAAGTACTTGTCAGTTGATTGGCGCCAAATGCACATTATTTCTATATAAGAAGCAAGCCTCATAGATCTTCTTTATTTTTTTTATGAGCGAAGGTTGATATATTATCTAATTTAGTTATTTTTTAACAAAATTTTAGAAATTTATAAAAAAAAGAAAAGAATCTAAGGAAATCTCACATTGAAAAATTTCTTATACCTTCGAATTTTGCGACTGAGGTTGTTAGATATAAATTTTATATTTTTTAATAAAAATAATGTAGAATAACTCATAAATGTTTTTCTATTCACAGAATATGATTTGAAAAATTTCGGCACCCAACTTGTTCGAGTACCCAACGTAACCGGCGTCGATCATCAACTAAACTTTGAAACGAAGTTCCTATGTACATGACAGCAGCACATGAAAGATTGACATCAGAATAAACATTAATCGCGTTTTACGGGAACCAATGTAGCATAATGTGCGATTGCATAAGTCTAGGTAAGCGAAGTAAGTAAATGAAAAAAGAAAGACAAATTAGAAAGAAGGAAGAAAATAAAGCTGTTTTTTATCACAGTCGTACGATATATGTTCCAATAATAAAAGTGTTCATGCTATATGAATTGAGAGATCCATCTGTGCAAACTTATCGGTTCACCTGTCTACAAAGATAAGCGTCGATATTGTAGTAAATTATTACATGTATGAGATAACGTACCTTTCGTACGTTATATCTAAATGTCACATAAAAGATCTAAGCTATTTAACTACTAAACATTAGGCAATTACTTAAAATTAATTTATCAACAAAACATGTTACTAATATTAAGAATTACGCTTTTATGCCTCTGTTAGTCTTTTATAACAATATTAATTTGTTCTGTGACTATCTTAATTGTAGATACATTTCTAGATTTTATTAATTGATTATGGTGGACTAAAGTTTGACCAACTGTTTTGGTATAACACAGCACATTCATATATGTATTACACATAAAACTTGTTTCCTTTTCTTTGCATTTACATTTAACTAAACACAATGTATACCATTGACAATATTATTATCGGTTTCCTTCATCAACTGAGCATTTGTAACGTATCAAATACATTGCGATACTTCATAGATCGATACGTGAAATTAGTCAGAACATAATATACTGCAAAAAATTTTTTTTCTGGATTATTTTAATATTATAAATTTTTTCTAATTAACTATAATAATACATTGATGTAAATAAACTTAAAAAAAATTTTTGTTAGAATCCGAAATATTAAGTTTTGAAAATAATGTAATAATTGAATAATCTCATGAAATTGGAGCAATTTATATGAATTCAAAATTTTTACTGAGTACTTGTGTTATACCAAAGTTTAGAAACTTCAAGGAAAAGGTAGAAAACACGCACCGCATAACGTGCAAAGCTTTGATGACTTCTTCGGAACAGCTCGTTCGATGTAGTCGTTCTTTTCCAACATGTCGCGAATCTCAATTTCTTCACACTCAGGAGGCATTTTTTATTTGTCTCAGCAATCGACCTGCTGCTCGACGTACGCTTCACCTCGGACTACCCGACACCGGTCCCGCGTGCTCGCAATCAATATCAATCCCGGGGTGAACACCGGCATGAAGTTCCCTCCCTGAACCTTTGCAGACCTGTTCCCCACCGAGGAATCCCCACCTTGGTCAATGCGGACAGTCCAAACGGTACGAAACAAACTGATGTTTGAAATTATTCTGTCTATATTACTTTTTTGGCAATTATGTTCTTAAACATATTAAACTTATTGAAATGTGAAGTGGAGTTTTAATATGTCGCATAACTTGAATTATTTTTCAGTATAAACACGCTTACAAATAATATTTGCCAAATACTTTTACCATTGACGATCTGAACAAGTTATTATGACATTATGCAAACTTCTTTTTGATTACGTCTTGAAATAATGAAGTGATATCCTATTTAAATAAAATGTTTTTTCACGCACCTGCTACCGAGACTTGCATTTGCATTATGCTTTATTGCTTTTTGCTATTTCTAGCTTTCTTATATGCACGTGTGATTATTTTTGCTTATAGTTATAAAGAAAATTAATTCAATAAAAAATATAGAGTAATGTAATATTTTTTATAAGAATCTCTCAAATAAAGCAATTGTATTAGAAACATATTTGTAAAACTATAACAGTATATTTGAATAAAATATAAAAATAATAACTGAAACATTTTAATTATATACTACATGTATTATTATTTCTTAAATTAGAAATAATTTATTATACATATGTATAAGTAATACTTTTTTAAAATAATAACTAATTATATAATTATTGTTGACCTGAATAAAGTTCGTAAAATTTATACGTATAGTGCACTAATATACATATCGCAAAATTTATACATACAGTGCACTAATATACATATCACATTTTAAAGATACGTAATACCATTTATTGTTGCGTTACAGATACCGTAATAAGAAGCCAGATCTCTGATGTCGAGTGAACCCTTAGCATTAGTCTGGAAGCGCGTCATTAGCAGTTCACAGTTTTCCAGGATGGCAATTTCCCACTCACTGTCAGTATTGTCTTGTTTTTTACGTCTGAAAGTCTTCTTTTTCACTCGCTGCATTTTATTAGTATCGTTTAAATTCATATTTATTAATTATTCTTTGATTTTTGAACTCTGCTATTGTTTTACTGTTCTTCCTGTGAATTGTACAAGTATGAACTAACGATAGGAGCTAAATGCGATTGCTAATAACAGAAAAACATGTCATTCTTGATAAACGCGCATGCGTTATATCTGTTAGATATTACAGCTAGTAAGCATGTATGACATTGCCAAATTTGAAAAGAATTTTAATACTTCATTATATTAATTGTAACGATTATTTATTATGTTAAAGTACACTCTAAAAACGTACTTGAATATCTTCCTGTATTATTTTGTTCTTGTTATGCACCGAATATTAAACAAGGTTAAAATTTAAATAATATACACGAAGATACTTGAGTAATATTTCTAAGTGTAACCTCAATTTTCAAGACAATTTTGTTTAATTATTCTTAACTATTATTCTTATTTGACAACCAAATTAGTAGCTTTTAATTTTTACGTTGGGTCATATGAGATATGCATTGCTGTTTCTTTTTACATTTCGTCATATTGGCATTTTTCAATATCTTAAGACAATAAAAGAAGAACAAAATTTAAGTAATTAGTTTAACCTCTATCGTGAATATTTAATCGTGAATATTTCTTTCAGTGTTAAAAACATCTTTTAATCATAAACTTAAAAACGTCGACTTAAAAACAGAAAAACGTAATATTAATATCTTCTTAAATAGAAAAATCAGCTGTAAAGTCGGCGATTTTAAGGTTTAATTTAATTTTAATATTTAATTAATATGTCCAGGTAAAGACGGTCTTTATTCCTCTCACGGCTTATTGTCGTGTACCTATCTCGTCTCACTCTGTGGGCCATATATACCGCAGTGTCCATCCACCGACCTTCGACCGAGCAAATAAAGGTAAATTTTTTTTAGATATAATTATAATTAGTATATATATATATATATATATATTATAGTGTAACACGTATATTGCAACATATTATATTTTTTGTGACAAATTTTGTTTCTTTGTTTATTCGCAATTTTGAGGATCTTTTAGCTCTTCGATTACACACGTGTATAATGATTGCAAAATCGTAAAAACTGCATCACGCAATAATACAAGAACACGAACACTGGATAATTGCACAATTTGTTTCTACGTTCTTTTGATCAATTAAAAAAAAACTTATTTAGTTTTTCTTGTGCTTTCGTGAAGTAACTTATTATCCAATTTAATTTACATATAATAAGCAAATAACAAACGAAATATGAAAAGAAAACGTACTGACAAAAAATGAAGAAAAATACTACAATGTTTCGAATCGAGATTATGAATGTTATAAGTATCCACAACTTTTTTATTAACTTAATTAATTCATTGGAATTGTAAAAATAATTAAATTGTAAAGAGATATATAAGTAATTTTTGATATGCATGTTTTTAAAGGTATTTTATTATTTTTAGTTGATAAGCGTAAATTATTATAAATTTACTTTAAAATATTTTTGCGATCAATATTAATTACTAACAATTCTTTTAATTTCTTTCTAGATATTATTTTGACCGACCGGCATGATTTTATTAATATCCACGCTAGAAAGCAAGAAGGAATCTTTAGAGCTTCAAGACGGCGCTGCTCAAATGCCAAAAATAATCGGACTGTAGGTGAACTTCGCAGCCGGTTTGTTCCACAGTAGACACTACTACTCAAGTGCACTGCTAATCTGTTTTCGTGAGCTTATACGAATCTGTATTTGTTTTAGAAAGAGAGCTTAGAAATATAACGTAGGGGTACGAACCTAGTTGTTGCCGAGGCAAAAGAAAAAGAAAACGGACGCTGTGATTTTTGTTCATGCCGACGATTGCAGGTCAATGTTTCATCTTTTATTTCGTGTTGCTGTCCGTCTTGTGTCTGGCTAAAGACGCGCATATGTGAGTTCCGCATAGTAATACACTACAGAATGTGAAAGTCATGAACGTACTTTGAATAAATACATTATCATAAACGAATTAGAAAAAATATTCAAACAATTATATCGTATTTTAAAAAATATTTTAATTGATTCATAATTTCTTTTTTCAAGAGTGGCCAGATGGGCGGACAAGTTGGGTACCGAGTTATGGGAACTCGCAAACGAAATAGCTCAGCCCGAAGAATTTTTAGAAGTGAGTGCATATTAACTTAAAATGATAAACATCAAATACAGAAAATTCGAAGAATCTCTCAATTTCTTTTACAAGAAAAAAATTCTAACTATATTTTTAAATAATTTTACAATTATTTGTAATTTTTATAATATATATTTATCTAATGTTGCGCAGAAAAAAAAAGGATTAAACACGTAGTATTTAATGAATTTTTTAGAAATACAAAAGCATGAACGTGCGAGTTGAAAATAAGTCCGGAGAAGATTTGGTCAACATAATTAGTGAAAATGTAGGTAGGATGTTGCGCCGAAAGATGGACGCGGTCACCTGTATCCGACTAGCAGCTGAGGAGGCTGCAGAGAATTGGGACCCATCTTTCGCTGATGGCAATTTCTCCTATATTTCCAGCAAATGCAGCTCTGTCATCGGACATGATTCAGCAAAGAAAGAATCTTGTAAGAGGGATGGGAACGTGTACAGGTAAGCAATTTATTCTGCTTCTGTACGTTTCTTGTCTTCAAATTTCTTTTCACAAAAACTTGTTTTAGAACTGTTAAAATAACGGCAAAAACTTTAGCGAATTAAGAATAAGTAATGTAAATAAAAATTTTTTTACATTTGCACAATACTATATAGAAAGACTTAAAGTGAATCTTTAAAGTTATGTATTTATGTAATTTTAAATATGTATAAATTATTACTAATAAACATAACAAAATTATGTGCTATTGAAAATAAAGAATTAATAATTGAGAAATACAATGAAATAAATCAACAAAGAGAATGTTATAAACTGATTTTAGAGATATGGAACTGATCTCGGACTCGCACTTCTACAATATTCCAGTAAACACGAGTTATTCATCGGTTCATATACCAACTGACGTTTATGATCTCACGGAAGATGTAATTAGAGATATCTCAAAAACTGAACCACTAGATGATATGTTTCGTCAAAATTACGAATCTGATCCGGCATTGTCGTGGCAATATTTTGGTTCAGTCACCGGTGTTCTCCGACAATATCCTGCTATGCAATGGCGTATGAACGCCAAAAATGATGACGACGATGACGACGACAACGACGATGATGATAGCGATGAAGATGACGATAATTATGAAAATTCTGCTAATTTATACGATTGCAGGACACGTAGTTGGTTTATCGAAGCGGCCACATGTAGCAAGGATGTCATCATTCTAATGGATGTTAGCGGTAGCATGACTGGCATGAAAAAGACTATTGGTATGGAAAATCAATTTTATTAAGAAAATAGAATTAGAAATAAATAGTTTAATAAATTAATATATTTTTTATTAATGGTCTATTGCAACAATTTATTTTTTAATTAAAAAGTAATAATATGCAAGTTATTAAACAGTGTCGATTACTTTATTTTAATGAAATGATAATATTACGGCAGCAAAAAAAACAGTAAGCTCGATTCTACAAACTTTATCGAATAATGATTACGTCACGATAATAAAATATTCCGACGAGCCAACTGAAATGGTGCCGTGTTTTAAAGATATGC
Source organism: Cardiocondyla obscurior (assembly GCF_019399895.1). Taxonomy (NCBI): domain Eukaryota; kingdom Metazoa; phylum Arthropoda; class Insecta; order Hymenoptera; family Formicidae; genus Cardiocondyla; species Cardiocondyla obscurior. The sequence goes on along the minus strand of NC_091864.1, from coordinate 12,848,948 downwards.
TGATTCAAGCTACTCCAGAAAATTTAGATACATTCAAGGAATTTATGAAAAAGATTGATACACAGGGCATCGCTAATCTTACAAAAGCTTTTAACAAAGCATTCAATCTGCTCGAAACATATCGAGAAAAGCGCGGTTGTGACGTTGATGCACCATGTAATCAGCTCATTATGTTTATCACTGATGATGTTACCGGAGGGAAACTTGAAGATAATCTGATGGAGGTTATAACATGATTATCTTTTAATTTCTAATTTTTGTTTTAATGTAAATCTTACTATGATCATGATATTCTGTTTTAGGTATTTAAAAAATGGAATATGAAAGAAAACAGTACTTATCTACCGGTGCGGATATTTACGTATCTTATAGGAAAGGAAGCAACAAAAATGGATGAATATCAGTGGATGGAAAAATCGTGTGTGAATAGTGGCGACTATAAATATGTGCATACGCAAAAGGAAGTGCGTGCGCAGGTACTCAAATATATCCCAGTTGTAGCACGTCCCTTGGTGCTTCAGAATATTCATCCTATCATGTGGACACATACTTACGCCGATATCACGGTAAAAATTTTAATTATGATACTATCTATCTATCAATAATAATTAAAAAATGTTCTATTATGTTAAATAATTATAACCTTCAATTATGTTTAAAGAAACTTTGTGAAAATTGAAGGTATTATTATGATTTATAGTAAAAAAGTATTTATAAATTAATTTTTTTAATCTGTAATTGCAGTTTGTTTATCATTATGGGTATATAATTATTCGTTTTTTAAACTTTTTTTTATAATATCTAAATGTCTCGTAAAAGAAAAGCATATGTAGAAGGAATAAAATAAATATACATAAATCCTATCAGAATCCGGCACTTGCCGCTTGGCTGTGGCTGGTGATGAAGCATAAGGAACAAAAGTCGCGACTACAAAAATATCTGAAGGGAAAACAGTTGGGCGTGCGAATAAACGAGGACTCAATCTACATACAGCAGGTTTAGATATAATCAAGAAAGTACCCCCGCTGCCTGTTCCTAAGCTTTCTAAGCGCTCTGTTTACAATTATATCGTATTATATGTAATGCAATTTTTTTTATTCAAATTTTTCGCCGAAGTATCAACTCGAAGAGCTGGACAAACACCTGCAAGTAATTAATCGCTAGGTATTGGGATATGATTAATCGATGCACCGAATAGTCCCCAACCGATTGTGTATTATTAGCAGGCTGAGAACTTGGTATCTTGAGCTAGGTTTAGTACCCTGTTGGCTGGGCTTTATCAGATTTACTTTTATTCAGTTATGTTTTATTTATTTCCCGTTGTTAGATTAGTGTTGCTGCTGTATACAATATTCGGAATCAAGCGCGCAATCAAAAACTTTAAATTAAAAAAGTACTATTTAATGATAAAATTTCTTATATTAGATTTTAAATTTAAAATTATTACATGCGTTTGTAATCAATTTTTGCAAGATTTTGATTGTACTCTTAATTCCGAGACACGCTCTGTATATCTCGGCATTGGAGTGACCGAGAGTGGATTTAGATAGCGTGCCCCTATGCTTTTGTTCCATCTTAGCGACTTGTTCGCTCCTTTTAATGAAAATTGTAAGAAGAATGATGTATTGATATTAAAATTATTTTTTAATTTTGTGATTGCTCTGTGCAGCTGCACAAGGATGAAAATATCGAGGAAGATCCGTCCACTCTAAATACCACCGCTTGGCAAGAGTATAGACTGTTAACTTCTGTGAGTACTCCTGTGTTCGATCGCAATATGACAAATTCAACGAATGACACATTACTCGGCGTGGCCGGCACAGATGTCCCGATCAGCGATATTCGCAAACTTACGTTGCCGTATAAACTCGGCGTGGACGGTTATGCTTTTATTGTGTCTAACAATGGCTACGTAATATTTCATCCAGATCTCCGCCCGGTTTACAAAGGCAAACTGAAGTTGAATTATAATAGCATTGACCTCACAGAAGTAGAGATACTAGACGATGGGCGCGGACCAAGGTAAAAAAATTCTAAATAATTGCAAAATACTGAATTACTTATTTAACAAACAAAAAAAAAAAAAAGAAACAGCATCTTATATTTTTGTATAAGATGTATTAAGTTTTTTCGCTTAAAATATTTACTAATTGAAAATGAACAGAGATCCTGGTCCAGAAATACTGGCGTTGAGATCAGCGTTAGTGAATCACGAGCGAGGTAGTATGATAGGGATTCCTGTGAAATTTCATTACGATAAACATCGTCGGGTCAATCTCGAGAAACGTGATTATTTTTATGCGCCTCTACCTGGCACACCATTCAGTCTTGCAGTTGCTATATCTAATTATGGAACTACGAGAATTAAGGTAAAAACACATAATTATAAATAAAAAAATTACAAATATAACATGATCAATATTAAATATGTTCGTAAATAATTGTATGCCAAATTTTTCAAGGTTGGTGACGAAATTCGCAAAAACCAGAACATGAATGTAAACGTGTCGGATTATTTTATGGGCGATAATTGGCGCATACATCCTAGTTGGATATATTGTCGTTATCATTACCTAGAGGGACATAAATTCACCAGTCTGGAAAACGAGTTACGCCATTTCTTAGCACTAATAAATCGACCTGGTTGGCGTTGGTCTGAACAATACGAGGCTTATCCGTCCATAGATGAAAATATCGATGAAGAACCTAATTGTGGCAGGCAAACACTCAAGCATGACGATTATTATTGCAATAAGGAACTTATGCAGTTACTTGTGTTCGATGCTAAAGCAACGAACGATAGCTTCCACCGTGACTACGTAGAGAATTTGTCCCCAAGAATTCGAGATTTAGCACATCGCTATGGAATTTTTGTTAAATTTATCGCGACACAAAGCGGTCTTACTAGATGGCATTATTTGAAAGGCAGTAAATTACCAAAATCGTTTGAAGGCCTTGCTTTTGGTGATCTTTATAAACGAGCAGTAAATGAGCCTTGGTATAAAGGCGCGATTTTTCAGAATGAGCTAAATCCTAATAGTATTTCTTTATCCGGTAAGATTTTTTTTTTTTTTTTTTCTTAGTTTAATGTATTACATTAAATTAAAATAATTTCTTTTATAGTTCCACGGGAAGCAGGCATGGATCCAATAGTAACAGTTTCGATGAGTTTATCGCCTAAGGATGGCGGCAAAAAAGCACCGGTGGCCGTAGTAGGTTTTCAAATGTTAATGGAAGATCTGTACAAGCATTTCATTACATTGACTTCAGAAACAACGAATCCAAAGATGAATTGTAGCCATAATTGGATCGATTGTTACTTGTTAGACCAGAATGGTTACGTAGTGATTTCGGAAGCGTATAACGACACTGGGCAATTTATGGGTACTCAAGAAGGTGCCGTTATGATGTCTATGGTCAATCAAGGTCTTTATAATCCGGTCGATATTTATGATTACCAAGCATGGTGTCAAGAAGTTGTAAGTAATATATGTTGAAAAGAAATTTAATAATTTCATTGATTAAAAAAAAATTTTTTATAAAGAGATAAACCGTTCCAGCAAATTAAAAACTCCGCCAATAGCTTAATGGAGCCGCTACAATATGCTGCAAGGTTGTTACTCTGGTTTTTGCTACGATTGATGTGGTTTGCAACCCAATTTGTAAATTTACCTGGCATTCACGGCAAAGTTCATAATGATGAGGATCTACCAGCTCCGCCATTACCACCGAAACGCTATCTTTATCACTATTCCTGTGATCAAAAGCGCACACTTTACATGTTGAATAGAACTGTTGCTGCTAAAGGTGTTACCACCCATCCCAAATACTGTTCGCGCCCTTTTTACGCTCAGGGAGTAAATATTTTTTCTTATATTTGAGATCAATTTTTTTCTGGCTATTTAAATATCTCATTGTATTTAAGTTTATATGATTAAATAATGATTAATTTTTTAAATCCAATTATTGCATTATGCACATTTAATGCCAGGCATGAATAATAAAAATTAATTAATCTTTTTATATGTATAATATAAAAATCTTATAAATTATAAAAAAATAATTGTGTAATAATTTGTAGGTGGGACACACTAATTTGGTGCTGGTCGTAGTGAACAGCCTGTTTCCAACATGCTATAAAAGATTGGAAGTAGGACCTGTTAGTATCTCACCTCTTGAATACACAAATGGTATAGATGATAAACCCTGTCATAAAATTCCACTAAATAATCTAAAGAAACGCAAGTTGAAGAACTGTTTTTCGGAATATATCCCAGATCACGAGAATCATACCTGTGGAGGATCTGCACTGATGATGTCCTTTTCTCTATTGTGTATGACTGTCGTTAAGATGCTATACATCTTTGTATGATGGCAAATTAATTTTCCTTAACAAACATGGTAATTGTATTGCTTTATAATAAAATAATAAACTATTAATAAAATGATAACAAGTAATGTTTCTCCCTAAATCGTAATTAAATATTTTTTAAACAGATTTGTGTCAATGTACATATATTTTTTTTAATATGTCTTAATGAAAATTAGTTGCGTATCTCTTAATTTACAACATTTAATATTTAAATTATAAAAATATTTTACAGCTGATTTTTTCTTATTTTTTTCACAGATTTTATGCAAAATAATAATCCATTGTAGTTGTTACATTTTGCCTATAATTGGAAACATGAAGAATAATTCTCGATATACATCGTGCATTATAAATATCATCAATGACACTTAAAACTATACAACATGTACACAATGAAGATGCCCCAAGAAAACCTGTGACGAATGATTATAACTAACTAACGTATTGCTCGAGATAGTAATAAATTTAACAGTAGTAAGTTTAATTCTTTAATTATTATTTTAATACGGTTATCACTTCTGCGGCAATCAAATCAAAATATCAAACATATCGAAAGATAACTATAAAGAAAACAATCTTATTAATTCTGATTTTTGATAGTTGGCGTAGTCGCACCGGTCGCACGTCGTTTACTCGTGTTTTCCGTGCGCAAGTCTGACTAGAAAATCGATATGCCTGGAAAACGCTTATAGACATCAAATGCTGTAAGCTCCGCGTGAGTCGCCACGACCAAGTTAGTGAGTGCGCATACAACAACGGCGACGATCGACGTTGAGCAGAACAACCGCATTCTTAATGTGAAACACGAATTTTAGTTGTGTCTACCGTGTTCTCGCGTACGAACAACCCCCTAAGGAGCGGGCCAAAGTGGTCAGCAGGTGGTCAAAGAAAGTTATGAGGCCCTGCTTCATACCTGTCGTCGTCATCCTGATCCTGATTGAGGCACCCGACTGTAGCGACAGCATCTCTCATAATATGTAAGTACCTCGTGGTCTGGCAATCATCTGTCTACCTACGTATTCACGATTTCTTAAGTTTTTTTACATTTTCTCGAATAATAACACACTTTATCACTTTGTATGTATTCGTATATAATAATGAAGCAGTAGATATAATGATAATAATGATTTAGGTCAGTCGTGAAGGACTACATTTTTTGATAAAATTGCTGTAATAATGGTATTCTGTAAAAAAATTTCAAAAATAAAAGAAAATTTTGCGAGAACTGTTTATTATTGAATATTTATATCGCAAAAATTATCAATCGTGTTATTATTGATCGTTGAAATTAAATTATTATGCTATTTTTATTTGCATTTTATGTATTAAAAAATGGTTAATTAAATATTGCAAAATTATTATGTTAACTTCGTGATAAAAAAAAAAAAGAAAATGAGAATAATGAAATAAGTTGTTTACAAATACAGTAATAACGAAATAATTTTACTTAGTTATTTTACAAAATTTCTTATTATTAAAGTATGATTATTTTATTCTTTTATTGCCAGAGTAAAAGGATGGGCGGACAAATTAGGTTTCGAGCTTTCGCAGTTGGGCAAATTGGTGACGAACATAGATAAATTTGAGGATAGCTATAAAGCGGCGGATGTTACGCCACGTGATGGAAATGCTCTTGTCCAAGAGATTGCCAAGGACATCAAGGAGATGATGGAGTCCAAGATCTCGGCTATCAAGGTGCGGTTTTTTTTTTAATCTTATTTATTCTAAAATATTTAAAATGCAATAACGAGGGTTTTTTTCTTTCAGAGAATAATGGATGTGGCTGAAACATCAGCATTATCATCGCCCGATGTAGACCCACCACAAAGTTTCGAATTTATTAATGCGAAAAACAATACTATTGATCTTGAATACAGTCCTCATTTCGGTGGCCATGTGAATCTTAATATGTCGGCGGTCCATGTACCTACAAATGTGTATGAATGGGCTTCGGATGTTATTCGGGCAGTTAAATGGTCCGAAGCACTTGATCGTACTTTTATCAACAATTATGAACAAGACCCATCGTTGTCCTGGCAATACTTCGGCAGCGCAACTGGTTTCATGCGTCAATATCCTGCCATGAATTGGTATATGGACCCAGTTGATTTATTTGATTGTAGAACGAGAAGTTGGTACATCGAAGCAGCTACTAGTCCAAAGGATGTTCTTATTTTAATGGATACGTCCGGTAGTATGACTGGAATACGGCGAGAGATTGCCAAACACGTAATAAACAACATTCTTGACACCCTCGGTAATAATGATTTTGTCAACATTATTACATTTTCCAACGTTACTAAACAGGTAAAAACAAATGGAAATAATTGAATTTATCAATTTAAAGAAATAAAAAATTAATATTATATTAATAGAATTATTAATTAATTGTGACATATTTACAGGTAGTGCCGTGCTTCAATGACACTTTAGTCCAGGCAAATCTGGCAAATATACGCGAGTTGAAACGAGCTATTTTAAATCTTCGTACGGATATGATTGCCGACTTTCGTTTGGCTTTGAGAACCGCTTTTGAGTTGCTCGAAACATTCCGCAACGAACAGGACGGTGCTAGATGCAATCAGGCAATCATGTTAATCACCGACGGTGTACCATATAACTTCAAAGATATTTTTGAATTATATAATTGGAAAAACAATACAAGAGACCCATTTAAAGCCGATATGCCTGTTAGAGTATTTACTTATTTAATCGGTCGGGAGGCTACGGATGTCCGAGAAGTACAGTGGATGGCCTGCGCCAATAGAGGATTCTACGTACATTTAGGCACCGCAGCGGAAGTTAGAGAAGAGGTCAGTGAAGCAAGATTCAATTTCTTTCAAATTTGATAAAGATCCTAGTCTTTAAAAATAACTGGTAAGATGTAATATTAAAATTATAATAGAAATTTATATATGTTAAATTTACAAATAAAAATTTAAATATATAAAATTATAACAAATAAGAATTTTTTTCAAGGTATTTAAATGAATAGAATATATTTTTACTGATTGTTTCGATTTTGGCAGGTGTTAAAATATGTACCGGTGATGGCGAGACCTTTAGTATTAGGTCGCACAGATCATCCAACCATTTGGACGCCCGTCTATGCTGACGTGACGGATCCGAAAATGACCGATTGGCTGTGGGAGCAGCGCGAAAATGAAGAGCAAAAAGAGCGTGTCTTGCTCTACCACAGGAACAAGAGATATTTTAATATGGAAGAACAGGATCGACGATTTGTGAAGAAGCAAAAACGGCTGCACGATCAAACCAGTGGACTACAAGAATACAAGCTAATGACCTCAGTCAGCATGCCGGTGTTTGATCGACGTGAGAACGCGGTAAGATTTTTATTTGCCTATTATTTTACAAAGTCCAAAGTCGAGTGACAGAAGAGCGACAGTCGTCTCAACTAAAGGACAACTTAAAGGATTAATTAAGTTATGTTAAGACAAAGCAACAGTTTTTTTTTTTACAAATCATCATATATCACTCACTTTTTTTGTTGTTTAAGCTTTCATGTGCTTTCACATTCTTCGCAACAATTTTATAAATGTTTTAATATTTTAAACGCGTAATTGTGATTTTTTTTTTCGTTAATGATCATCAAATGACAAACGAGATAAAAGTTACCAAATTGGCGTCGTGTTTCCTTTGAGGTATATATTCACGCTGCACATGCTTCGGTTTTAAGTTCCTGTTTGTCCACAGAACATCACAAGGCAGGTGCTGGTGAACGAAGCATACTGGGTGACAGAAACAAGAGAGGTTGGCAGTTAAAGCAAAAAAAAATCAGCCATATTGTTCTATGATGCATATAGTACATCCTTATCTTTATCTTTCGTTGTCGTGCGATCGACGACCTACGACCTCATCTTTGCTATCAGCCTTAATTGTCATTTAACGGATCTTAATTTATTACTCGTGGGACTCGTTGAGTTTCGAAGAATTCTAGCTTTGAGAAAAATATTATTTAAATTCTGTTGCAATTATTCTAAACTTTTTTTGTCTATTAAGAAAGAAGTATTTCAATTTATTAATTATTTTATTATGTATAAAAAAATATTACGATGTAAATGATGCTGGAACAAGGTCGTAGACGCGCATAGATCTCTTTTAGGTCCAAATTCGAGTCTGTGATATCTTATGTTGATCTCTAATATTAGTTACTTGAATTATTTCAAGTCATTATTAGGTAGGTTTAGGTACGTTAGTCTATCCTGTAACATGTCGAGACGAGTAGAAAAAAGGCAAAGTTCTGCCCGCCTGTTGGATTGCGTTCGGTGAAAAATAACATCCACGTAAAGATTGATTCGTAGAGATCGTTCTGCAGTGACTATTATATATTTACATAATAAAAAAGAAAATTTTTAATTAAAGAAGCAAATGAGTGGATTTTAATTAAATGAATTTAGTAACATTAAAAAAAAATTTTAAGAAAACATAGATTTAAAAATATTATGTGATTAATGATATGTTTTAACAATAAGAGTAGTAAAAATTATTTTTTCCAGGCACTTGCTTCTTTTATTACGAGTAACAGCAGGCACGCACGTATAATACGAATAATACGAATTTTGGCAATTTATTGAGTGCTAGATTTCATTAGTCAAAAACATTCGTAGAACTAATTTAAGCGACGACCTCTCAAGATTATCTTAATTAATGTCACACACTTGTGTATTACACTCTTGTAACATTCAAACTCAACGAAAAACATTTATCTATTACGTGCAACTGATAATTGGTATTATTTCTATAATAAAAATTACATATTTTATTAAATTATTTTCTAAAATCGAAAGAGAAAGGTCGTCACTTTGAAATAACGGAGAATTGTTACTTGAACTTAACACTTAGGGTAGCCTGCGTCCAATGTTGTTAATTAATTATAGAGAGAATTTGTTTTTTAATTATAGAATTTTCATTATGTATCTTTATTATTATTATTATTACAAACATGCACTCACACACACATTCATTAAAAGTAGTTGAACTAGTTATTACATCTAATCGCAAGATATCCATACTCTTATTTATCATACCTCTCGCGCGCACGTTTTACATATTTTTAAAATAAAAATAATTTTTTATACAATTTTAATGAATATTTACGCGACATCTTCTGACTCGAGTGTAATTGTGCAGTAATAGATTTTAATTTATTATTATTACGCAAATAATTTGAATAAATGTTCTTAATGTTGTTACTTTTCAAAAATATTGTGAATATCATATTTCTTTATCACTGAAAATTATTATAGGATCATGCTCACCATTATATACACGCGAGAGGTGGTTATTTCTGACACATAATTTTTTGATATACTGAAATGTGTTTACGTAGACTAACTCATTGTGATAGAATATTGTTGGAGAAGGTAGATACGCTTCTGGTTATGCGACTTGAAATGATAATTCATAATTTATTTCGACATAATAACATTGTCATGGTATATGATAGAGGTGTCACGCAATGCAACATAATGCAAGTTCCCTAATTAAAGTATCCATAATTGTCTGCGCAGACGATGATCGCCAATCTTCTTGGAGTTGCTGGCACGGACGTACCGATTGAAGAAATTCAAAAATATATGATTCCACACATGGTATGTTTTACATTTTAATTTAATTTAAAAAGAACAAATTATTTTTTTAGCAGTTATTAATACTATTAATTAAATAATAATGTGATTTTAGAGGGAACATAAAATAAAACGTTTAATATCTAAAAAGAAAATCATTTATAATATAAAATCTATTATTACGCTAAAATTTATAACTTTTAGATAAAAAATTAATTTTTTTTTTACATTTAATGCGGTGGTTCTATTAAGAAGAGTGACATGAAACTGCTATTAATATTCATTATAGCTTTTATGACGCCGACAATGCATCAATTGATGACATATTAAATGCAAATCATGATAATATAATCTTTTTCTTATCTTCTCCGTGGGAGCAGCTCGGTGTCAATGGGTATGCTTTCATCGTGACCAACAATGGTTTCATTCTAATTCATCCCGATCTTCGACCAGTGGTAACGTTAAATTTTTTTGATATAATAAAATAAGAATAAATATAAGTAATGAAAATAATATTTGTAATTCAAAAATAGTTCCAGGGCATTTTAAAGCCAGCATATAATAGCGTCGATATGGCGGAAGTTGAATTAACAGATGATGATAAGGGTCCCAGAGATTTCAATGAAGGACTTATTCAGGTAAAATTGTCGCTTAAACTTACATGTGTTCTTAATAAGTAATTACTAATTTGTTGCTCATTTTTTTTTACAGATGCGTCACCAAATAGTAAATCAGATAAATAGTAGCGCTACGCTTTATACAAGATATCATTACGATGATATGGTAAGTTCTTTGTTACAATTCAACACAGTAAATATATTTTCATATATAGATACTTATGATCAAACATTTTTACATTCTCTGCTCGTTTTTTGCTTTAGAAACGCGTCGGAAGAGTGAAAAGACATTATTATTATGTAGGAATAACAGATACTCCATTCACGATCGTAGTCAGTTTGCCTCAACACGATCATTTCGGGAATTACCGCGTGCACGCTATCGAAGAAATACATCGATCTCACGCTAAAGGTACGTATTTTAATTTTAGTAAAGTATTTGCAGCGACGAAAGCTTCTAATAATATAATACTATCTACTGGATTGAAATTGTAAATTTATTTAAATAAGAAATTTCTTCTTAATAATTTATCGAGGCTTTCGTCGCTGTCTTCGATCGTCTATATCAAATTTGAACGAATTGAACTATTGTAGGGAAAAACGTGACAGATTACTTCGCGGGTAGTAACTGGCGGGTGCACCCCCATTGGATGTATTGCAAGTAAGTTCTGAAAGAGCCCTTTCGATAATTCTCAGTTCGGTCAGTAAAGTTCGTTCTTATTAACATTAAAATAAAATATACACATGCAAGACATAAGAAAAATATGGCTATAAATTAATACGATAACTATGAATTATACAAATTTCTTGCACAAATGTCAGGTATCACTACGAGGGTGAACACAGGTTCAATACCTCGGAGTTACAGCTCCTACATTTTTTGGAGCGTACCCGCCTACCAGGCTGGAAGTGGATTGATATGAAGCGATCCCAACCGCCGGAATACTCCGCTGCGAGTTCCAGTCATAGCTCTCATCGTAAGTTACGATTTTTTTTTAGTTATTTAAGTGATCTCTTGTTATATTTATTAATGTATTTTTTTGTTGTGTCGAATGATATTGGAATATAATTAATATTTTAACTTGTTTTATGTTTAACAGCTAATCCTTATAAGGCCGATAGGAATTCGTACTATTGTGACAGGAATCTGCTACTTAGTTTGGTATACGATGCTAAGGCAACCGAGTGGTTCGCTCAGCAGACTCCACCCGGTGCCAAGGATCCAAGCTCTGAGTAAGCATAATTTCTATTTCTTAGTCAACGAAAGAGTGCTTTACACAGCATGACTAGATTACTTGAAGAAACGAACAAATTTTCCTTTTCCCTATTACTTGCATAAATTAGCGCGCGATTAATCGATCAAATCTTCTAACAAACTCGCGTTTTATAATGATTACATTGTTCTCATTTAAAGTTTTAATTATAATGATAATATTACGATTAAAATTATAATTATTAAGAACTATTGATCAAAACTATAACAAAAACTTGATAGAGTCAAATTTCAAGTGCATTGCGAACATTCGATATTGAATACTTATTTAATTATGAATAATCCGTTGGAAATAAAAAAATTGTATAAATAAAACAAAAGATAGTAGATATAAATAAAAATAGAACGATTAATCGTCACTCAACCTTTAGAACGGAGATATCACTCTTTCTCTACATTGTTTTATCAGAATCAAAATTTACATGCGCTTATTTTTACACACAAGTACTTCGTCTTGTGTTCTATTTCATTTTTCTATTTTATGCAGCTGTTTTTTTTATATTTATCTCTGTCATGTTTCTCTTGTTTCTATGAGGATAGAAAATTCACCTATTCCTTTTAACTAATGTACTTACCACTTTGACGCCATGCAGACCTTTAGCTAGGCTGATGAATCAGATGACCAGGTAACTCCATCACAACGCACCTTACATTCTTAGAAAGTAACAAATTAATTATCAATCATTTGTATCATATATTATATAATAATACGAGTGTTAACTCTTTATATATTCATATATATATATATTTTTTTTGCTCTTTTCTTTTTCGTTCTATTTTTCCTTCATTTTTTTTTCTCCACATTTTACCTTTTATAAAAAAATTAACTTTATTATTTTATTATATATAATTAGGTTTATATCTTATTTCTTTTTTCAACTTATATTAAAAAAAAGACTCTGTATATTAAATTTTATCGTAAAATAAGTAGATCATATTTTTTATAGTTTTTAAAATTGATTTGCTATACTTGCTTTATCTCTTTCATAAAATACTTACTCATTATTCCTATACCATGCTATACAATTTTGTCCGTTTTCTTTCTGCTTTTTTTTTCATCTTTCAGTTTTAAGGTTGACGCATACTAGTTCGTAGGGTAATTATTATCTTTCAGGAAGAAAAGCTTGAAAAGGAGAAATGCTTCGTGAGCGATACTGCGAAAGCAAGAGGATTTTCCCGAATATTTGATTATTCTATAATAGCATTTTTATTTTAAAAGTATTATTCGTTCGTTTGCGCCATACTACGAAAAAAAAAAAAACTAATTCTTTCTCTATCAAGTTTTTAATATCTTATTTATTTATTATATGGTAAAATTATGTTTTATTTTTAGTCAGATATAATTCGTCTTTTTTTTTCTTTTTGAATTTTTTCTTCGAAAAGCATATGGCGCAAAAGAGCTGCTAGCTTATGTATGCATTTGGAGATATGTATAACTTATATGTATAGTTGCATACCAAGCGGCATAATTTTTAAAATATAATGATTCTTGTACCAGTAAATGCCAGCTCAAATCGCGGATGATCTGAATCGCTATTTTTTAAGTGTTTTCTCTCGTAGGGAGCAATTTAAACAACGGTTCGGAGTGATCCTGGCATTTATGGCCACACATAGCGGGCTGACCAGGTGGCAAGATATTCTTCCCCCAGATGAGGGTACGGTACCAGAAGATCATTTCAGTAAACTATATCCTCGTGCCATCGACGAAGTCTGGTATAAACGAGCGGTAGAGCAATACTATATAGATCCGGACAGTTTCGTTTTTTCCGTGCCAATCGAAGACGAAAGTGAAGACAACAGCACTCTTATAGTTACCGCTAGTCGGGCTGTATTTATTAGTAAGTTAATATTTAAATTCTTACCGAAATAAAAATATAATCTATTGCTTCCAGTTTTCGAATTTAAAGTAGAATAATTAAATAAGTTAATTATCGTAAATTTCTTTCCTAATTGTACAAGTTTAATAATTATTTCATATAAAACTTAATAAAAAACGAAAGAATCTAAATTATATGCACAGTAAAAGAATAAGATTAAATCTATAAAAATAAAATTACAGAAAAAAAGGCGCCAGCCGTGGTCGTTGGCTTCCAATTCGAGCATACTGCTTTGCAAGCGCTTCTTCAGAATATAACATTTAATTGCGATGGTAATTGCGATGGTAATAAGCATTGTGGCGATGTCTGGGCATGTTATCTTATTGACAATAATGGCTACATTATCGCTGCCGGCGACGAAACAAGGAATGTCGGTAAATTCTTCGGCGATGTCAGAGGACCGATAATGACAAGCTTAGTTCGAGATGGTGTCTTTGAAAAATTGAGAGTTTATGATTATCAGGCGGTGTGTTTCAAGACTTCATCGAGCAAGAATGCTGGCAACATTCTACTTACTGTAAGGTTTCAATTGCAATAATAATTTATTTATTTATTTCTAATTATATGTATATATCGAAGTTTTATGCGTTCTAACAGTAAATAGTAAAATAAAATATTGCATTACAGCCATGGAAGCATTTACAAAAAGCAATAATATGGGTGATTAGTCAAATCGCTTGGGTGTGGGCAAAAACAGGCTTAGTAGAGTCTGATGATGCGGAAGCGTATAGTTATCTTAGCGATGATGAAACAGCCGTTCATGACGATTATCATGAAAACGAAGAAATGTTTCCGCCAATGGAACCAAAAGATGAAAAATTATTCTTTAAGCAACATGTTGTGATCAACCGTACATATCTAGAAGTGTGTGATCAAGAGGTAAGTCTAAATTTAAAAACAAATTATTGTAATTATAATAAAATTTACTGTAGATGATTAATATTGCTCTTTTTTAAGATAACTTTCCTAACAATTACAATATTTATAAATACGTTCTTTTAAAATAAGTTATTATTTTGATTTTGATGAAATTCTTGTGGATATACTTTAAGATTTATGCATTAAATTTACAGGTATACTTATATTTGCGCAATGCCTCGTTCGACTCATTCGATAGAGACGTAGGTGAAAATTGTAAACAAGGATGGTATATAGTGCAGCCGGTTACAAATACTAGCATGCTTCTGGTAGTAGTAAATACTGATTGCGGCGACACGACATCGCCGATACATAGCGTCAAACCTGAAGAGGTAATCTATGAAAATAACACGTTGGTCTGTCAGAAGGCATTTTCCGGTCTTACAAGGAAACGTCCAATATCGTGTATACGCTCGCATACTCGCGAAAGCGAGATCAAAGATCAGTGCGGTTTGGCACCAAGCATCAGATCGAATCTGTTCCTCTTGATATTGTTGCTGATATGTGTACTGACTCAAAGAAATACCTTTCTTGGCTAAGATCAAGTTGACTTCGTAGCCAACAGTTGGTGTCAAACTAATCAATGAAACTCATTATATTGAACGGATCTACGCCTGACGTCGGTGAATATTTGTACATCCAGTTGTCTCGTTCGATAACTACGATTGTTACATGGCGCATATTTGAACGATTTCCATAATTTCTACGCGATCAATCAAATGTGGCGAACGTGATCGATATCAAAATGTGTGCTAAAATACAAAATTGTTCTCCATCGTCATCGATCGTCAAATGAACAGATGAACAGAATTAAATGCGCTTATCGTAGAATTGTTCGCTAACACATTTTTGATCACGATATAGAGAAACAATTGCGATTCAATGTGTGACTTTTCTAAATGCATTTAATTATGTCGCGTAAAAAGAAACTATTTAAAACAAATCATAAATTTGTTTTTTTTTTAAACTAAATAGTTTCGTGAAATTTCTGAAATTAATTTTTTCTACGACCATTTTTCTTCCAAAACTTTGCATTTATATCGAAGATAAGCGATTGGATTCTTTAACGGTAAAATAAGGAATAAAAAAAAGTATGTTAGATCTTAATATTTAATAAAATTACATTTGCAATGTATTTTTTGGTATCATATATCATATATGTTATTATGTAATATTATCTAATAGATATCTTGGATATAAAATCGAATGTATTTCAAATAAGCGTAACTGTCTAGAGGCACTTCTAGCACCGAGTATATAACGTTGAAATAGCTGATACTTTTTTTTTATATAATAGTTTTCCTAAATCTATTATTAAAACAATATTGTTTCTTTGACAATCAGAACACAATTTTTTTTTGCTAAACATCAGAATGCGTTCGAAAGATCAAAGTGTTTCAATCGATTCACATTTTCATCATATGTAGATAGGACAATTTAATGATAGCTCCATGCAACAGAGCTCCAGATAATCTAGATTCGATCTAGACAATTCCATTCTAACTCGTTGAGACGTAAACTAGTATTTATAGTCCGTTCTTAATTAAGATTAATTTAACTACTGTCTTGAGATATTGTAAACTAATCACGGAAGTATTAGCATCTTAAGGCATTACTTAAAACGTTCTTGAAATGAAAAACGGACTACGAATACCGATCGTAGATTTTTCTAGTGTCGAAGCAGGGTTGCGTATATACTTAAATATGTGCATGTTCACAGATATACTACGATACATTCGCATATGCGCTTTGTACATTATGAACCGATGCGGGATGACGCTCGACATTTATAGAAAATTACGAAACGTTAATTTTGTATATCGCTGTATTATACTGAGATGTGTGTCTGTTCTGTACGTATGTGCGCGTGCGTGCGTGCGTGCGTGTGTATTTAAAAAAGTGTGTGCCTTTGGACACGCGGCTAAGACAAAGAAAAAAAAAAAAAAAAAAAAAGAAGAGAAATATGAGATCTTGTTGTATGTTTATCGACTAAATCACCGAACGTTCTACATATTACCGCTGAACTCCTGCTCTCGGATACGCCTCGTTACGGGTACGAGAGTTCCGTGAAGAACGGGAGATGTTGTTTGTATTACATAGAGTTTATTACAATTTGCTATATTCAACGGCTTGCCTATGTAAAACGAAAACATTTTCGTATCAAAATGACAACTTTTCAAGAGAAAGCTAGACTTTACTTGAACCTTTTATGACTGTCTCTTTTCCTGAAACTTTTTTCTCACACATATATGTTCTGCGTTCTGTTTCTTTTGGCTTCTCTCTATTCTGCGTTATCTACAAATTGTTAAAAAAAAAAAGAAAAGATTTCACGACTTATAATGCCAATTGCTGTTCTATTTGTTTTTTTGTCGATATATTTATACCGTTTAATATTGTATAATATTAATATTAGTTTAATTGCCTCGTTAATTTGTTGATCTTACTTTTATACTTTTAGATCACACATTTATTAGGAACGTTTAAAAATCCTGTCTAAAGAAATTGGTGTTAAGAATAAGTTTACTTTTATTATTGCTTCTTATTTCGAAATACTGTCTCTTTTTCGCAACGCTGATTAGTTTTCTCGCTTTACGAATTACAGAATATTTTTTACTCTCATCGTATCGAATAGGAAAATTAACGAAAATGTCAGCTGTGCCGCAAGTGGCCGAGAAAGACGAATCTCGTGCCGCAAGTGGCTGAGAAAGTTTCCACTTGCAAACTAACTACTTTTCTAACTACGGTACTTCTACTGTAGGCAACAATTCTACAAGTTGTAATATATTGTTATATATCAGAATTATACATTTGAAAAAACAATAATATTTTATTGTTGATTCGTTGCCTTTGTAAAGAAAAAAACTACTTACCTTAGATGCGACGCGGGCGGAGTCGGATAATGATGATGCCATGGTACGATGATATTCTGTAACATACAAGCAAAAACTACAATGCAAAATATGATTTAAATAATAATTAATTACGAAGAAAAGAAAAAAAATTAATGTTATCTTAATATAATTAAGAAAAGATAATTACCCAAACGTTGTTCCGCCGATGCCCGATGTCCATCCGGGACCTGCTCCTCCTCTCAGGTTGTCAGGTCCTACCTTCATGCACAGGACACTCGTGAAAATCGCGGATAGTAAGCTATGATCGCGCGTGGGCTGTCACTTATTAAAATCTCACACGCGGAATTGTAACACTGAAAGGCAGACATGGCGTTTGCTTCGGCGACGGCAGCTAGCGTACGTAACCTTGTCGTGGTGTGCGTCGAATTTCACACGAAGCGCGCGCGTAGATGTGTCGCGAAGTGCCGGTCGTCGAGACTGACAATGAGGGAACGCTATTCACCACTACCTCGCACGTCCTCGGCGGCCGAGGGAGGGAACGAAACGGAGAAAGTCACGTACGCTAGCCGCCGTCGTCGCAGCAAACGCCATATCCGCTTACACATCTCGTGCGCCGCATCTTTTTTTCTTTATTCTACACAGGTGACGGCGTGATAAAAATATTAACGTGCATTGTAATGTAATGTAACGATAACGTCGATCTATCGCGAATATGGACCTAATGTGATTACGTCGCGATATCCGTTGAATTAAATCACTCAATTATAATTTTCGTATTTATCTTTAAAAAATTAATTAATTAAATTAATGCCTAAACATAAAACGCGTGCGTAACGTGCGCTCTGTGATTACTAGAGATTTCTAGTCGATATTGAAGTCATTTGCGATTTGAATGTAGCGCGACTTACTCCCGCACTGTCATGTGGCTGGTTTTAGTTCTAACTCAGGTCAGGTGGCGTCGCTAAAAACTGACTGGCATCTTTCAAAGAGGGGGAGTTTTCCCTGGTTTCGACCATTAGGGTGCAAGCACTGTGAAGCACTGCAAGCGAATCGAAGCGAATTCAAACACATGTACTCCAATACAGTTATCAGTCTAAGTTGCTATCCATGGTCTTCGTGTAATTCTATATCAAGTGTTTCGTCCGATTTTAACCTGGGCAGGACTCGTGGAGATGGCCATGCAGCCGTTTAAGAAACGCGTCTGTTACTACTATGACAGTGAGTATCAAGAAAGTCGGAGTGAAACTACAGAAGCACACCTTGAAAGCTCATCGTATTGTGCCTGTACTGCTTACGTCCATGCACCACCTCTGTTTAATCTTACTCGACATTTCGGCTGTTATCCGCCCATTTTTTCACTCGATCGATGATAAATACGAAGCATAGCACCAAATGTGATTGTTTCAGTGCAATAAATTGATATTTACGTGATCTTTACGTTCGATAATACGATTTTCATATCGTTAAGCCGACAGATTCTCAGCTGAGCCATCGCGCGACCGTAGCGTCAGTCTCAATTACACAATTACCTTATATACAAGGCTGCTGTTACCGTATACTCAAGCTAAACTTTGATGTAGTTATTTTTTTCGGTTTGTCTTACATTTTTGAAAGATGTTTTTAGTGTAAATCGATAATTCGTTTAATATAGTGAAATTTAATATGGTTTTTTATAGAAAAGTTGTGAGAGATTTTCAAATGTATTTCGGTATACTGTAGTTCCATTGGAGCAAATCATTGATTAATAATGCCATATTTGAGGTTTTTTATATGCTTGATACATTTAGATGTATGTTCTGTCACTTTCCAGGTGACATAGGAAATTATTATTATGGCCAAGGTCACCCTATGAAGCCACATCGTATAAGGATGACTCACAATCTACTCCTAAATTATGGTCTTTACAGAAAGATGGAGATATATGTAAGAACTGTTTTAAAATTATTTTTTATTTAACTTTAAGTTTCTAATGAAACACATTTAATTTTAAATATGATTTTTATAATGTATTTATATCTTGTTACTCTCTAGCGACCTCATAAAGCTACAGCAGAAGAAATGACAAAGTTCCATAGTGATGATTATATTAGATTTCTGAGATCAATACGACCAGATAATATGGCAGAATATAACAAGCAAATGCAACGTTGTAAGATATTATTACTAAATATAATTACTATGTCTGATTTATATTGTTAAAAAGTTTTTTAATTTTTTTTTATGTATTACAGTTAATGTAGGAGAAGACTGTCCTGTTTTTGATGGTTTGTATGAGTTTTGTCAGTTATCAGCCGGTGGATCTGTAGCTGCTGCTGTAAAGCTCAATAAGCAAGCCTCAGAAATTTGCATCAATTGGGGTGGTGGTTTGCATCATGCAAAAAAAAGTGAAGCTTCAGGTTTTTGCTATGTAAATGATATTGTGCTTGGGATTTTAGAATTGCTAAAATATCATCAAAGAGTTTTGTACATTGACATCGACGTTCATCATGGTGATGGCGTGGAAGAAGCCTTTTATACAACGGATAGAGTCATGACGGTCTCGTTTCATAAGTATGGCGAGTATTTCCCTGGAACAGGAGATCTTCGTGATATAGGAGCAGGAAAAGTAAAAACAATTTGAAAATAATATTTATAATTTATATAAAGTATTAAAGCACTATAAAACATATTGCCTCCTTTTATTATTATTAACAGGGCAAATATTATGCAGTTAATATACCTTTAAGAGATGGTATGGATGATGAAAGCTACGAATCAATATTTGTTCCTATTATTTCTAAAGTCATGGAGACATTTCAACCTTCTGCTGTTGTTTTACAATGTGGTGCAGATTCACTAACAGGTAACATTTTTTTCGAAGCTACTATTATTACGATGAAATTGCACAACTTTGATACCAATACAAGAAATTAATCAATGCAGGGGATCGATTGGGATGTTTTAATTTAACTGTGAGGGGTCATGGCAAGTGCGTGGAATTCGTGAAAAGATATAATTTACCCTTTCTGATGGTGGGAGGCGGCGGTTACACCATTAGAAATGTATCTAGATGCTGGACATATGAAACATCGGTGGCTCTCGGATGTGAAATTGCTAATGAACTTCCATATAATGATTATTTTGAATATTTTGGCCCTGACTTTAAATTGCATATTAGCCCTTCAAATATGACAAATCAAAACACTTCCGAATATCTCGATAAAATTAAGTAAGTTTTAATTTCTATTTCTCTATGCAGTTTTTATTTTTACGTTATTTCTTTTATGCATTATAAATAAATTAATTTATAATCTTTTTTTTTATAATTATAGAACAAGACTGTTTGAAAATTTGAGAATGCTTCCTCATGCACCAGGCGTACAAGTTCAAGCAATACCAGAAGATGGTGCTATTGTTGAAGATGCAGAAATTGAGGAAAAGAATCTTGATGAAAGATTACCCCAACGCGATTTAGATAAAAAAATACAACGAGAAAATGAATACAGCGATAGTGAAGATGAAGGTGAAGGTGGACGCAGAGATAATCGATTGTACAAAGTAATCACTTTTATATTAAATTGTTTGATATTTAGTCTGATAATACTTTTTTTTTAAACTGTATTACAGACAATATATATTATGAATCTTAAAATTTCTTTTATGTTAAAGGGATCTACGAAGCGATTACGTCTGGAAAAAGGTCAAGAAATGGATATGCGCATTATGAACATTAATATAAAAAAAGACGACGATATAAAACCAGATCTGAAAGGTATTAACTTAATTTTTAATTTTCAAAATTAATGTTAATAAATGTAATTATAAATATATATTTCTGTTTCACTAGAAAATGAAAAGGATGACAAACCAAATTTCATGAATGAAGAAATAAAGAAAGACGGTGGAATTAATCTCTGATAAGTAGTCGTTTCAAAATTCGCATATCTGCACAAGTACAAAAGTCCCTATTTTAAAATTACGTACAGATAAGTTAAGATTATTTTAATGAATACAATTTTTGATCGGATTGCTATTGTGCTGCATACTGAAGTCTCTTCAGATAGCAATATTGCGTGTGCAATCTGCTTAAAGCTGGCTAAAAAGAACGTATATGAAATCCAAAAAAAAAAAAAAACATGCATAAAATAATTATGACATTTTTCATGATTTTTATAAGTTAAGAAAACGTGTGGATCTAGAAAAATTATGAACGTATGGATTTTGTATATTGTATTTGTACTTTTGTATTTAATGTGATAAAGTAAAATTGCTTTAAAATATGTAATTAATATAAGAATTATTAAAATAAATAATTAATGCCAATCTGCACATGTTTATTAATTTCTCTTTATGTTTATTTAAATTATATTTTGTACAGTGACTTGCCTATATAAAATAAACCTTATATACAATCTTTTATATAAAAATTATAGTTTTAGAAACAATTAGTATCACTTTAATTGTGTTTTTAATTTTTTAATTATTTCTAGCAGAGTTTTCTTCCGTATCTCATCATATAATTTATTCTCCAGTTTTTCTAGAGCTGCTCCACCCTGCATAAACTCTGTTAAGTTGTACAGAGTCCCATTCTGATCCAATCTGTGATCAGTCACGCGATCTTGGTTATAATTATAAGTTCTAATTTTTTCATTTCTGAATCCCATTCCCATTTGTTTCTGTCGTAACTCGCTCAAGAATGACGTTTGCTTGTTTAATTGCTGCTGATATAGCAGACTTTTGAGTTTGTCCATTGCTACCTTTTTATTCTTAACTTGTGATCTTTGTGTTTCACAAGAAGCACTCAGCTTGCTTGGCAAATGTGTTATCCTTACTGCAGAATCTGTAGTGTTCACATGTTGACCACCTGCACCAGACGATCTCTTTGTTTCTATTTTTAAATCTTTTTCATTAATTGTAATCTGTATTTCAGATGGTACTGGCAAAACTGCTACTGAAACTGTACTAGTATGTACTCTGCCTAGGCGTTCTGTAACTGGTACTCGCTGTACCCGATGTACACCACCCTCATATCGAAACTTATCTAATTGGGCACCAGATATTGCTATACTAGCATGTCTAATCCCCATGTTATCAGTAAATTCTATGTCAATCACTTCAGCATTCAAGCCTAAGTACTTAGAATAGCCTATATACATATTGTATAAATCTTTAACAAACAGCATTGCTTCCTGACCACCTACACCAGCTGTTAACTCAATAATAATGCTACTGTATGATTCTTTGTACAGGTTTGCCAGTATTTCATCCAATAATCTTTCGTCAAGCTCATTTAGCTGCTTTATATACAAAGCTTCTTCTTCAGCCACTAATTTTTCCATCTCTTTATCCTGCTGCCCTATAAAGGAAATTTATTAAATTACTGTGAACAGTGTCAATTGTAACAGTCATACTCCATTTACCTAATTCATGCAAATTCTGAATATTTTCAACAAGTTGAATCCTCTCCTTCAGCAAATCACAAGAACTATTTAAATTGATAAAATTGATGAAGTTATTGTCCCTCCAAGATTGGTTTTTGTATTCATTCGTGAGATAATCTAAAAACTTTTTCGTCTCGTTACCTACAATGTTCAATCTCACGTGTGTATTGCAAAATGTTCGCAAAGCAAACACAAAGTTTGTTAACGATCTAGCATGAAGTTCGTGACACTGTATTCGATTAACAAGCTTCAGATATCGCCAATAACTGTCGAATTTGCATCTTCGGATTAATAAAGACATTCTACGAATCTGTACCACTGTCAGTGATAAAAATAACATTTATTTCAATTATACCACGATGTCTGATTAGAAGTGAAAAAAGTAGCAGCCCATAGCGGACTTCGTATAAATTAATTTCCGTCTGACTCGTCTTCGAGCAACAATACTGAATATTTAGCAGTCGTTACGATAACTCGTTTTACTTGCTCCCAATAGCCGACGATAAACCAATCTCCAAATATATTAAAAAAAAAAATTAAAATAAAGCAAAACGAGGTAAGATACGGCAAACGAAATACAGACTTCTACAAGATCGACCATTGCGAAGAAGTAAACGTAGGCGATCTTTAGATGGCGATGTCGGTCGTTGAATTCGCGTCTGCGCGTCTGCAGCCCGTTCGATCAGACAATCGCATCAAAAGCGCCGATGTATCAGTCGCAGTTGGCGCGTTGCGTCCGTTATCAAGTTAAAGTAGACTGGTGCGACGTGAATCTTTGTGGCCGAGTCCGAATCGGGGTGCCGGTGTTGATCAGCGTTGATTCGCGTGTTATAGCCGCACGGATCCGGTGATCGATAGATGCGACCTGGACCGCGTGACGAGCTTGCTTTACCTCAAGTCAACTACCAGGAAACGATGGTATCTACTGTGAACGCGGATCTGCGGCGCGAGCGCGAGAGATGCAGCTTCGATCCCACGGAGTTGACGAGCCTCTGGGACAGCGGCGCGGAGAAGACGTCTCATCGGCGCGAATTAGGTTCGTAGTCGTCGTTCTGCTCTGATTAGCCCGACCGCATCTACATCATCGGCAAGAGAATCCCCGCTCTTCGTCCTTGCCCTCAAGGAGCCGCTTGCGAAATGTCAACGCCCAACCGCCGGCCTGTTAATCGCTTGCTTTATCAGCTCTTACTCATTCTTACGTGATAAAGAGCGCGCCGGATCTTGATGTCTACGCTCGCCAAACGTCTACATATTTTATAACATCTAGTATATCTGTATTGCGTTTATTCCTGCGCCGATTTTGTCACTTGTTGCACGAGCCACCGATATGTTTATTTATTTGTCACGCGAGGAACGATCGAGTCACATTTATGGCAATTTAATCGCGAATTGAATGTAACGTGTGTAACGGTCATGTTGCGAAGCAGGAAGGGAACTTTGTATTATACCGTTGCGCGAAGTAATTCCGTTAAAAGCCACTTCGTTTTATGGCGAGAAATGCGCCCGACTTTCTAGCGTTTCCTACAAGCACGGCTGAATTACTGGGGAAAAAGTGTGGAAGCCGCGAAAAAAGTTTATACTTTACCGAGCAGTCGTTCATTATTTCATCATACGAGAAAATTATTATTATTATTTTTTTTTTAATAATACTATTTGCGTCAAGGTTTGTTATTTTCATTACAAATAATATCCTAGCGATTTTTTTTTTAATTGAATAATTTACATTAACATATTTAAAGTTATTGGTCATGCATAAACATTTTTACAATGTTTTTACAATAATTATAATTGATAGAAATTGTGATTGTAACTGTCAATTCCTTTTTGAAGTGTTTTTTCTTAATTCCAAAAAGGATAATGCGAATTTTAAATTAATTGATAAGTATATCGGTTCTTGCGATTGTCACTTCTGATAGTATTTTGTCATATATTGTTACACATATGAAGAAAATTAGAATTTATATGTGACAATAAATTTCAATATGACTTGATATATTTCTTTAAAAAGATATTTATATACTAAAATATTTAATTTAAAATTCAAATTATGTCTAAAGAAATTAAGATATTAAGATTACACAAATTTGTTAAACCGTGATTTTCTTATCTCAGCTGATAAGAGGCATAAAAAAGCAGAGCATCATCTTGTACAAATATTACACGCGCTTAACACGCGTAATTGTTTTGAATTTCATATTTCATATACTTGGACTTTACAATTTATTATATTTATATCTTGCCATTACTAACACTAACGGAAATTATAAGAGATACTTGCAAATGACTTGCAGAACGTCTTACACATTCTTGTTGTACTTTTTCTTCCATTAAACATAAATCTATTAATAACATGTATAATTACGTGAGATAGGGAAACAAGATTTTGTTTTGTCCAGTTGTTGATTAACTAATTTACGATCGTATTTGTAGAATTATTTATATCAAGGATGTTATGACACAGTTCAAAATTCACGTGAAGTAGACTCGATAATAATCATGACGAGAGTTCGTCGAATTAGAAACTGGTTGTGCAACTTTTGATGAAACATCGACGTAAAACTACTTCGGAGCTTTGTATCATTTATCTAAACCGTTTCACCCTGAAATGCGGCTATATATATATACATTTTATCATTCAAATTTATTCAATCGTATTTAATTTCCGGCATGATATCTTAAAGCATACTAATTAAATTAGCTTAATGTTCTAGTATAAGAATTTGCTGAATTACTTTTTAAGTAGTAATTTGAATACTGTTATTTGCAGAAAACTTCTTTCTAAGCGATCCACTTCTACACGACAAGATCCCTGCAAAATACAAAAGTCACAAAGAAATTTACGAGGAAGCGATAATGAAAGGATGCAGAGTTTTACAGAAAGTGCAACAGCTACACGATTCAGGAAAAGGCGGCATGGATGTTTTCTCGTAAGATACACAAATAAAATGTTTGATGCAAAGTTTAATATTCCACGTGAAGGAAATTCTTTTATAAAGTCTGACGAAGCGTTATTTGATGAAGTATTCTTACTGTTTTGCAGACAAATTTTAGGAGGCATGCTAGGCTCAGCGATATTGAAGGACGGCAATCCATTGACTTTGCATTATGTGATGTTCATACCTGCTATAATGGGACAGGGCACTGTCGAGCAGCAGGGATACTGGATATCCAGGGCTTGGAGCTGTAATATCATTGGTACTTATGCCCAGGTATGTTTTTTATTAGCCGCGAACATGTTACTTTTTTAATATTATATAATGTCATATAATATTTTTAACTACGCGTCAGTTGACTTCCATCACTATCTCTATTTATCAGCCAAAGTACAACAGTTGTACACCGAAGGACAGATATTTCGTTTTCTGTGGCAACAGCGGCTAGCGTACGTAATTCTAAGCGGCAGAGGATGAGAGAACGGAGAGAAATCAG
This sequence comes from Cardiocondyla obscurior, assembly GCF_019399895.1. NCBI lineage: Eukaryota > Metazoa > Arthropoda > Insecta > Hymenoptera > Formicidae > Cardiocondyla > Cardiocondyla obscurior. The sequence goes on along the minus strand of NC_091864.1, from coordinate 12,822,602 downwards.
TCATCGGCAATCCGGCCGGCGCGGTATATACATGCGGTACATGTGAAACTCGACGCACACGACGCTAAAGTCACGTTCGCTAGCTGCCGTTGTCATATCTGCCTTTCAGCGTATTATGATTTGCTGTCAGCGATACTAGCGTTGCGTTTTAAGACTTCTCACAGAACTAAAAGAAATTTAAATTGTGCATTTTGTTTTATAAAAGAAGAAAAAATGTTTATTAATGAGAATATTTAGAATAAAAAAAAATGCTTTTAGACAGAGCTTGGCCATGGTACGTTCATTAGAGGTTTAGAGACTACAGCGACTTACGATCCTGACACTAAAGAATTTGTATTAAATAGTCCTACCTTAACAGCGTACAAGTGGTGGCCTGGTGGTTGTAAGTTTTATTTTTTTTTGTTTTTTATTACAAAATAATTATACATTTGGATTTTTTTCCAAGGTTCATAGAAAATGATATACTTTCAGTGGGCCATACGGCAAATTATGCAATTGTCGTTGCACAATTATATACAAAAGGAGAGTGCAGAGGCATCCATGCTTTTATTGTGCAACTCAGAGACGAAGATACGCATGAACCTTTACCAGGTGCGTAAAATCATAATTTCACGAATAAACTCGCCATTAAATGATTTAATTTTATTCTCAGGTATAAAAATCGGTGAAATTGGCACTAAGTTAGGAATGAATGCAACTAATAACGGTTTCCTTGGTTTTGAGAACGTTAGAATACCGCGCGAGCACATGCTGATGAAAAATTCTCAGGTAATGGGAACAGAGAGAGAACGAGGCATTTACGATTGACTATGTAACAATAAACCTAATGGAGAAGTTAAAGGAATTATTTATTCGAATTTTCAGGTACTAGAGGATGGAACTTATGTAAAAGCGCCTAGTGATAAACTCACCTACGGTACAATGATGTTCGTTCGAGTCGTATTAGTACGCGATATTTCTAATTATTTGTCGAAGGCGGTGACAATAGCTATTAGATACAGCGCAGTAAGACGACAGAGTCAGATAAAGCCCGAGTACGTAAACAAAAATAAATTAATATTTATAATTAATTAAAAAAATTTATCTAAAGATTTTATTACTTTCCTTAATTTATATTCGATTATATATTCAACGAGAAGTACACGTAAAGTATCAATATTTAAAATATTTAAATTTTGATAAAAATTTAACATTGAGTTAATTTGTAAATTGCTTTAAATGTGTCTAATATTCATGTTAATTTATTTCTTTTCTATCGTTCTATCTTGAACAAGTTCCTTTTCACAGCGAGTTAATTAACATTTAACATATCGCTATCTGTAGTAAAGTTGTTGGAATACATTTGTTTTTATTAAAAGTCTTACATGTTTTAAATTATCTTAATATAATTTTTAAATGTTGTTTTCTGTTTATTTTAGTGAACCAGAATCGCAGATTATGAATTATGTTACTCAACAATATAAATTGTTTCCCAATCTTGCTGCATGTTTTGCATTTCGAATGTGTGCCGAATGGATTTGGGAGATGTACAATAATGTGACCGCTGAATTAGATCAAGGAGAGCTAGAAAGACTACCAGAGGTATGTTAAAATATGTCATTTAAAAAAACAAAAATTGTATAAAAATATTTACTGTTTTAGATTTTTTGTACTAAAAAGAATGATTTTAAATTTAATTGATATATTTGCAGCTACATGCACTGGCTTGCTGTCTAAAGGCAGTTGCATCATCAGACGGAGCTACTGGCATTGAACAATTACGATTGGCATGCGGTGGCCATGGTTATATGGATGCGAGCAATTTGCCGGCAACTTATGGTTTAGTGACTGCTACTTGCACTTATGAAGGCGAAAACACAGTTTTACTTTTACAAACGGCTAGATATTTGGTGAAAGCTTGGAGGCAAGCTGTTGGCGGTGAACCATTACCGCCAACTGTTGGATATTTAGCTGTTCTTTCACGTGGAGTAAAACAGCGTCCTTGGAAAAATACTTTAACGTGTATTGTGCAAGCGCATCAAGCCGTTGCTGCAGGGTAAATATCTACATGAAAAACATCCGTAAAGGAACAATTACTGTCATGTATAAGAATATATTAATGACCGAAAAATGAAGCATCATACAATGTTGCAATTTATATAACGTTTTTATAGCAAAATTCGTCTGGCAACGGAAAATATGGATCGTAGAATACGTAGTGGTGTGGCACCAGAAGACGCGTGGAATCAAACTAGCATTGAATTAGCACATTGTGCAGAATCTCATTGTCGAGCTTTCTTAGTGATGAGATTCGTTGAAAATGTTAGAGGATTGACATCCGTGTCTAAACAGCTTCACGAAGTTTTAATGCAGCTTTGTGAATTGTACGCGATATATTGGGTACTACAACGGCTTGGAGACTTCCTTCGGGTCAGTGAATTTTTCGTGAACTTAAATTTATTGTAATTTCGATAAATACTAAGCCATTTCAATAATATGTACTTTGTAATTACAGTTTTCTTGTTTGAATAATGAAGATGTCCCGGCGCTCCAAACACGTTTCGAAGAGATGCTTGCTGCAATCCGTCCAAATGCTGTCGGTATCGTCGATGGATTCGATATTCGCGACGAAATTCTCGCATCCGCGCTTGGCGCGTATGACGGCAACGTGTATCAACGTCTCTTTGACGAGGCAATGAAAAGTCCTTTAAATCAGGAAAGCGTTAACCAATCCTTCCATAAATACCTCAAGCCTTTCCTTAAAAGTAATTTATAGTTATATTATGTTTATCAGAAAATAGTCAGCTAACAACTTTTATTATAATAGGTAAGACTATTTTTAAAATTCAATAAATTTGCATGGCAATGCCATTCGTTGTTACAAAAAATTATGAAAAAATTAATCCGTGTGATTTTCAAACAAAATATGCGACAGTGTCACTATAAATGCTGTAGTAAAGTTTTTTAAGGCACTTTTTTCTCATAGTAGTTATACTGAATTTGTAATATGAAAATATAACTTTAAGAAATTTTTAAGACTAACTCCTATAATATATATATTGAAGTAGATTAATTCTTTTTTGCGTGCTACTATACATTCAATAATATGCATTAATAAAATATATAGAAAATCTTTTTTAGTTTATAGACTGATAGGTGTGAATTAATCAATCGTTACAAGATTTCCTGTTCTTATTAGACATGTAGAATATTTAAATAAAATTATATCTTAATGCAGATTAATAATGAAATAATTTTTTTCTATATATTTTACAATTCATGTTATTGAATGTAAGAGACAGCATTAAAAAAATTATGCGTACTGCAAAAAGTTTACATATCAATTACTAACAACTATAGTGAGAAAACAGAAGCTTTAAATATAACTTGGTTCACTTTTTTAAAATATAATAATATAATTAACCTCGTACAATATTGATATTATATTGAAGATATACAGGTTTGATGTACCAATAATTTCAGGAATGAATTTAGAATGAAGCAAGTAGTTAAGAGTATATAATTATAAATTATTCAGGCTTTATTTTTCGAGTTACATATATATATACGCACATTTTAAACATTTTCTTTAAATTATTGTAACTCCAAATATAAAGCTCAAACAACTTATTTTCATTTATAATTTTTTTTAATTCTTAAATGTTGATGTACAGCTAAAAAAATTGTTTTGGATCGTTAACATTCCATGTTAAAGCGTTTGTCTTTTTAAAAAAGAGATTTTTATATAGCACAATTTAATAGAAATGTTTATGAAATTGATAGAAATTTTATCGGTATCTGTATTAACATTAATTATTTTATGCATTACGTATAAAGTATTTTCTACGTTCATAAAATTAAAAAAAAAAAAAAAAAAGATGAATATTTTTGATAATAATATTTTATAAAGTATAAATATTGTATATGTGAAATATGGAAGGCACATGCAAAGTATTGTTTTGCAAATGATAATATTAATAAAAGAAAAATGCAATTTTTATAGTTAGATGTTCTAGTATTTACAGATTAACCTTTGAGGATGTTACATCGCGGCTTGTAACTCAAAAATACGAATGCACACTACATTTTGCTATATAAATAAAATGCAATTAATCTTCCTTCGTTACTCCGACGTACAATTTTATGAATCCATCAACTCCACAATTGCATAAAATAAAAGAAATGTTCGTTATAATATCTCAAAGAAGTTTCAAACGCGTTTCCTTAGACGGTATAGTATTTATTTACAGAATAGGAGCGACGACATACATTATTGTTTGTTATTATACTAATGTAGTGCAATTATTAATTCCCGTTAATTAAGAATAACGTAATTACTTTGATGTCCGCAACAGCGATAACATGGATATATTCCATCTTTTGCATCCGGTAAGAAGCTGCTTGTGTTTAGCCGAACCCGTTATCGTTGCGATTATACATGTACGCGATAGGGGAATTGATTTTTTAGAAATTTCAGGAGGAAAATGTGGGGAGAATGATATAAAACACTTCAGTGAGAAAAAGAACCGAAACAAATGCGTTTTATCGCAGTTGCGCGAGCGAGTATAATATATCTATATATTTATATATAAGTACATATACATGTATATACGTATTTTGTGGGTTCGTGCATAGACGGAGATATATACACATATATGTAATCTAGATCAGTTGAGGGAACAATAAGGGAGAGGACGAAGAGAAGGAGGAGCAGGAAGCAGGAGGAGGACGAGGGAAAGAGGAACGGATGGGATGACAGTACTTACACTTAAAAAATAACATTGTTAATATTATCGTTATTATTAAATATTAATCCACTTTTAAAATTATTTCCATTCGTCCACCTGGCCTATGGGCTTTGCCTAGTATTAGACAGACTTTTCATTGCTATAAGTGTTCTTACGGAATTACGTCTTCTTATAAAATATGATTTCATTACAATTATTATTTTTTTTTTCCCTTTTTTTTTTTTCTTCGTCTCTCTTCGCACTTAATTTCTCTCAGACTCAGTTAATTGGCCGCGTGGTGAAGCGTAAACTAGCAGTAAAAGCTAAGGCAGGCGACACCACGAGGTCAATTAATTACTATCTAACGAACAATTTCATCTATATCGTGTACGATTATTTAATAAAGATTACGAGCCCCCCATTTCTAGGTCCTTCCTCGTTTACTTCACACTGGACAGAGGTTTATACGAAAGAGATTAAAATGATATAATGGAGAGGGGAGGAAAAAAAAAACAGGAGCGTTATACATACATAAAGCGTCTCGTAACATTATATTTTATGAAAGTTAGACATAGATATTGATTGAAGGCTCGTGTGAAGTATCGGAGGAGTCTAATCGATCCACATTATAAAAGATGTAAACTAAAACGAAAAATAACACAACGATGGAATATTGATTGAATAAGTTATGAAGGGGAGATACAGGAGTTAAATTCTTTGATCATGATCGGCATTATATCTAACTATCGTCACTAATTTTCTTATCTTTATTATCCTTATTGGTTGATTTTCTACGGTCTAGTTCCCACCGAGCGCGTCAATCTGATTTTAGTTTCGGAACGAAACAAATATAGCGACGGGCCACCCATCGGACTTGACTCAGGAGTGAATCGAAGTAAGAGCCATATTGAGGTAAAATAAGCGAGTTTCCACCGAATTGAATCTCTTTTACTCTGAATCGAAACCAAATTAAGTGCTCGGTGGCAACTAGATCTATGTGTACCACTCCAAACTTAGATACGCTAAAAAGAAAAAAAAAAAAAAAAGAAAAGAGAGATTCTACGTAAAAAGAACTCGTTGGATTTAGTAAAATTAAAGCGCTAATAAATCTCGAAACTTTGTTCGCGCGCAAGTGATTTTTAATCGGTTAATGTAAAAGTTAATTAAAATTTTGTCATGATATGCCGCAGAGAAATCGTCTTTTTGTCGCCGTGGCGCATGTTCTAATTGAGAAATTGAATTAATCAATTTGTCGTGGACGAGAGGGAGCTAGAATATTGAGAATACTCAATCATAAAATAAATAAGGCGTCAGTGGACTCTATACATTTTTTTTCCTCTTTTTTTTCATAGCGGTAATCGTGATCGGCACATCTGGACGTAATAATCGGTCCGACAAGTAAGAAACTTAACGGGCTAAGCTTGCGGGGACGACAGAGTTCGAGAGTGTCGCGAGATGGCAAACAACGTGATTGTAAGGCGGATTCGTGAGAGTTTCGTACCAAATGACTGTTTCTTACGTAATACATATGGCAGTATCGGCATGATTTACTTTTAATTACCCCAAACACGTCCGACTTTCCGCGACGGATCAAATTCTGTAAAAAGACGACGCTCATGTACCGTTAGATAAGAAGAAAGATAAAATAGATTTAAGACTCTGTGCAGGATCGGTAAAAAAAAAAAAAAGAATCGTGGAAATAAACGGGAGCAATAACGCAGCTAAGGAGACACCGTACAAAACCGCAGAGGAAAGAAAGAGTTAATAAATAGGTGGATTCCACGACGCGGATCGATCGCGTGACGAATGTTGTCGTGAGGGGAAAAAAAAGAAGAAGAAAAAAAAAAAAAAGAAACCTTCGATACGAACAAATATACGCATTTATATCGCTTTTTCGCGTGTTCCCTTTCGCTTTCTAATACAGCATTATGGCATCATTTCTGTCGTACTAAGGCGTGCGCGCTATCATACCGCTCGTGCGGCAAGAAGGAACCACGGTATATATTTCTCCTTTTGTCGTATCGCGAATAATTATGTCTGTCAAACGCAGCATCCATTTTTTTTTTTTTCTTTTTACTTTATGGCAACGTGACATCCCGTTAGGATCTCTAAGACGAGATAAACCTCAGGCGGATGCATAAAGAATTTTTATCAGAGTCGATTCAGGTAAAAAGTGGGATGTTTTATATTAGGTTTTATCTTGGGTGGAAGGAGGGTGTGACGTTCCAATGCCATGCAAACATGATTCAGTGGACCCTACGAGCTATTTCTGCTCATCCGATGCTTTTGAGCATCGGAAAAATGAAAATATTCAGTCTCTACAAAGGAATTCTTTTACGTTTTAAGAGCTGCATTTTGCTATCTGAAAGAATACGGTGCCGGAAAATGGAAACCGACGGTCGTGGTATTGGCGATATACGCGTACGCATGGCTGCCGGTTTGCGTTACAAAAAGGTATGGCACGCTAACTGAGAATTCATTTTATTTGCTAAATCCATCGACTGGAAATTCGCGATTCGCGCAGCAGGATTCTAGCGGAGCTCAGTAAACCGCCTGGCGAACAATGCGAAGCGTGATGTTTAAAATTGAGAGCTTCGGGCACTCGTACATAAAATTCTTGATACATTAAACGCGATTCGCGAAGCGGTTGTCTACGTAACAAAATAATCTAAAAATTGCGAGTAAGTTTGAATTAGCTTCTAATAACCATTAGCACTTATTCCGTGTTTTAAGAATTTAGTTACCCTCGTGGGTAACGAGCTCTCGCAGAAATCTAGGGTTAAAAATAAGTCGATTGAAAAGACTCGAGAGACAGCTGAACAACTTGGGAACGTTGAAAATTATTTATCCTTCATGGTTCTACAGACACAACGGAAACGAAGAGAGAAGCTGCGCAGAGAAAATACGTATAAAATCTTATATATGTTTTAGAAATAATCACTACTTTTTTTATAACGATATGTACAATTTACCGGCGACCGACCGATCAAACAAATTTCCAAAGTATAACTTTCGCGTAACTCGCGTAATTTCCAGAGCTGCGTTGGCGCAAGATGTTATTTTTTTTTTTTTTTTCTTTTTCTTTTTGTTTTCCTCGGAACATGTAATGTGGGTCGATGCGGTCGCGCTACGATTAATGCTTAACACATATTCTTAATATAGGCGCCCTTTTTATCCTCTCTGTGATCGATCAATATGGTCGGCGAGTCCCGCCGTTTTCGCCTGTATCGGAACGCGAACGCGCAATGAAAGACCTAAATCTTTGTCGAACTCAGTAACGCTCGTGTCAAAGAAGTAGATATTGTACACTTTCTTTCTTTCTTTCTTTTTTTTTTTTTTAAATCAAGTTACAGTGACGACGCGCGCGAACGAGGTTGCAGCTTAACTCTTCGCTGCTCTTACAGTCGGAGAGAAATCACGACGCCGCAACGATCCTTCTTCCCTTCCCTCCTTCCACCGGGAGACAGAATGATTAACGACATAGCAGTGGCGTTTATCGCCCACGAATTTTCACGCTCTCAGTTCTGTACATGTATATACGTATACATACACGTAAATATATTTATATATATATATATATATTTATATATATATATAAATATATATACGCTCTCTAAATACGCTTGTAAATGCATCTTGGAATTGGTGCAACCTCGCCGATGGGGTCTCGACGGGATGTATGCGAGATGCCATAGTCTCGTCGTTCATTGTCCGTCGCTTCAGACACCAGCCGGGATGATTAAAGCCCGATGAGGATCTTTACGGGGATTAGCGAACGCGATTAAAGTCCAAGGGACAACAAAAATTAAATTCTGTACAAGGTTACTGCAAAGCGTTAAGATGAAATAAGTTCCGGCGTTCGGTTTATCGGTCGAAAACCGCAAATTCGTCTTGTCTCGGGGGAGGGGAAGGGGGGGGGGTCTCTTACTCGCGTACATCCTTCATTGAACACGTCGAGATACAGCGTGTAAGAAAATAGTTTTCTAGAGTCAAGAAGAATTCGGGCGGCGAAGTCGTACGCATGAACGTCATTGTCGCGGCTCGGACTCGTGTAGAGCTTTTAAATCAGACGGGGAAGTTCGGAGAGGAGAGATCGTAAAAAAAAAAAAAAAAAAAGGAAAACAATTTTCTTTTTCTTGCGAGGAAAAGGAGAAGCGGAAAAAGATCCGGAGACAGTTTAAGTGAAGATATGTTGTAACGACGGGTTCAAAGCTAGGAATAAAGGGTGGCGTCGGCGGGAGCGGGGGAGAGAGGGGGGGAGGAGGGAATCCGTGTAATCGAGAATCGGCCGACGTTCTGAGCGACGTTCCTCGGGTTTAAAACTTTGCGTTTTGGGAGAGTCTATGAGCGCGTGCCATGCGATTTAGCCGTAGTAATCGGTTCACCATCGACCAGCGGGGATTCCGTTAGTGGGCGTTGATCGTCGGTGGGTATTTACTCGGCTCGGCATCGTGAGATCGCGAGAGGAATCGGCGAAGTCGCGCCGCCGTCGCCTCAAGCGTAGAACTCCCGATTGTGGTGAGGCGCGCCTGGCTTGGGGAAGGCTTGCGCCGCGGGCGATCTCCTCGGCTCGTCCAGGGCGTACGAGCCCTCATCCTTCTTGCGCATCCGGTACACGATGAACATTACCACCAGTATCGCGCACAGAAGACCCACTACCGCGCCGCCGATCACAGCTGGAAGCACAATCGAGACATCTTCAATTTATTTTCGAACAAAGTCCCCCACTCCGTCAAGTCAAGAGTACTCGATCAATGCGCGCGTCAATAATTATCGTCCGCCTTTGCGAAGGGCGGGGTGCACGGGGCCGGCGAACGCGATCGGGATACGATCCAGCGATCCCGATCCCCGTTGATACACTTGGCCGAGTACGACAGAAAGCTTTGTCACTTTTACACTCACCGGCTAATACGCCTGGCTGCGCAAAGAACGAGCTGGCTCGGTCTCCCGGTTTCGGATTCATGAGTACTCCGCTGTCGTCGGTATTGTCAGGGTGATCGTCTTCCGTGCCTGAGGGCTCGATTACGTTGGCCTCGTTGCCGGCTCGGTTCACGGTATCAATAGTCGTCTGGAAATTGGATACGGTTCGATCACTTTAATCCGTTTAATTCCCCGGCTCCGCGCGAGCGAAAAGAAGCACGCGCGTCGCCGTGAATATGGCATACCCGTTCCCCGTGGCGACGCGTCGCGTCAGCACTCTAATCGAGCAAATTAGATTTGCACGGCTGTACAAAAAATAGAAAAAAAAAAAAGATCGAGGCGCGATGTCGCGAGGCGTCGCGGGGAGTTCGATATACCGGCGCAATTTAAAGAATGAAATTCTCCTTCTTTTCTTTGCTTTTTTTTTTTTCTCCTCCTTTTCCTCTTTTCCTTTCAGCTTCGCGCGGAGCCGTGTTGCTTTCCCGCGAGAAGCGAATCCAGCGATTCGCATTAGCGGGCAATTACCGCGTGCAATAATTTTCGCAATCCCTGCGACACACGCGGAATGTATTCGCAAATGGAAGACGAGAATAGAACTCCATGAATTTCTTGAGCGGCGGGATGTTTCAGGGAGCGCTCTGGTTCCGGAGGCGCGACGATAAAGCTGAAAGCTTTCGAGTTTCGCAAAAAAAAAAAAAAAAAATTCTGCGGAGCCCCGGGAATGCGTCGCGCTCACCTGTTTAGGTTTGACGTTTGTCTCGTCGATGATGTACGGCGGTCTCGCTTCGGTCGGCTTGCTGGGCGCCTCTAATCCATTATTACCAGTGAACTCTGCAACGGTAAGTCACGAATAGATTAGAATCGATCTCTGGGACCGAGAATTAAAATTATCAATCAACGGGAATGAAAAACGGACTCGCGCATATTTTTCTTTTCTCTTTGAAAGTCTCTCTTTTTTTTCTTTTTTTATGCCGTCACCTTCGCGACGCGGATATTTCTTTGCATTTTGCGAGCAGACATTTTTCAACGGGACGGACAGTGTGAGAGAGATCCATGGGAATAAAGTCCCGAGATATAAATATGCGTGTCGAGGTGGAGTTATCGTCGAGTGGCAGGCTGTGTAAACATCGCGTTAAAATTCTGTGTAACATTTGACGCGCCGGTTTGTCTTTGCGCCAAGCCGAGAGAAAGGCTATCGATCGACCGAGGGGGGTAAAATTCATCTCGGGGATAGGTGTTGGACGTCATACCGCGGTCATCGTCGCCGTCCTCGTCGTCAGGGCCAAGGCCGCTACCCGAGGCCTCGAGGTCGTCGCGATTGTCGCCGCCGCCTCGGCCGGAGCCCTCTAAGGCGTCCTGGTCGTCCAGGTACAGGTCATCCGGGAACGTGTTGTAAGTCGAGCTCGCCGACGTCCTCTGTTTGCTGTCGTTCTGTTCTTTCTGAAAGACAGAGAGGGGAGAAAACGTTTTAATTAATCGGTACGATACAGGGTGCAAACAAATCCGGGACCCGCGCGGGTCACCGACACCGCTCGTATCGCGCCGCGAGGCCGCGCGATACTCGAAGCTAGCTAACGTGATTAAAAGCACGCGCATACACCGAGCGTTCTACTCGACGGGATTCCCGTAACATGAAAGGGTTTCGGGTGTCGCGGTTCATTAAATTTTAATTTAACTCCGTCGCCGAGATAGAGGAAGCCGTCGGCTTCCATCACGCGCGGCGAGGAGACGCCGCGAGTGTAAACGCGAGAGGATCCACCGATCCGAGGACGCACCGTCGTCGAGCATCACCGTGCAAAGGGCGCGGAAGTTTCAGAACCCGACGGAAGCCGGGACAGCTCGAGGAGGCATGGGTGCGTGGAAAAGGAGGTGGGAATCGCGTCGGGAGGACGAAGGAGGACGCCCCGCGACGACAAGGGGCACCTCTACGTGAAGGATCAGCGTGGGTGGCGCGGAGTTAACATCGCCCGGTTCTATTTCTGGTACGTCTCCCTTCCGTCGCCCAGAATCGAAATAGAAGAAGGAGCCGCCGCCGCTGCTCCGCGTTACGAGACGCCGCGTATCTCTCGTCGCGCGTTTAACGGGCCGCGGTAACGGACCGCGAAAAGCACGGGCTGCTTTAATTTCATGCCGTGGATATATATCGTATTTTCTACAGGCACTGGCGCGATAAAACTCGCATCGCATCAAATTGAGCGAACGCGCGGAACGACGGGTCGCGCCGGCACGGCCGTCCCCGCGTGGATTCCCTTCCCCTCCCCGCGCGCGCGACAAAGAGCGGCGGGAGCGGATGATTGAGGAGGAAACGGCGAAATAGCCCACGCTTCCGGTTACGTGATGTCCACGGAATGCGAAGCGACGCGCCGGGAGAAACGTCGAAAGCGTCGAGCGAGCGGGACTCGCGAATATTCCCTGGTGCAGCTCGCCGGCGAGCGCGTGAGAAAATCCCATTTTCCTGAAACGTTTAAGAAAGGAGAGAAAAGAAAAAAAAAAGGGGGAAGGACGGGACGGCGGTCGCTTTAAAAATACACTTCACGAAATTAATAACGTGAAGTGCGCTTGAGAGCCGCATCTGGGATTCTACGCTGCGTTAAATCATCCGGCCGCGACGTCACGCGCGAGCGCAGAATGTCTCGTAACGACGTAAATAAAAAGAAAGAAAAAGAAAAATTTTTTTTTAATTAAAAAAAAAAATTAAATAAAGCAAAAAAAAGAATACAAGACGAGATAATGAAAAATATTTCGTCTCGCCGACCTTCGCCGCGCCAATACTCCGCGGCTGAATGGCGTTATTAACGAACGCGCCGGGATCGATAGCGCGAGATTCGCTCTCGTATCTCACGCTGACGGCCGGCAGAACGGCGATTTCCGCCCTTTCGCTTTTCGCCGCGAAAGACAATGAGCGGCCGATGACCGTGGAAAACGCACGTCGGACGCGCCGCGTTTCGTTTCCGTTTTCATTTGCTGGGGCGCACACGATGGGGCCGGTCCATTGACACCGGCGCATCGTGTGGACGACGGGGCTACGGGTTCATCGGTGAAAAAGGAAAAATAATCGAATTACGCGATGCCAAACTGGGGTCGACAAGCAAAGACGAATCACCGTCGGACAGCATTTGATTTAATACTTTTTCTGCCCTCCCCCTTTTTTTTTTTAATCAAGACAAGTAATAGTAATTTTCCTGAATTAAATACTTTACGTTCTTGTGTTTTCCGACGCGCCAGACAATTGCGAATAGACGAGTTTGAGGAGAGTTTAGTCTTCATGAAGATTCGGACTCGTTCGCACTCTCCATACGGATACAGGCACGGCCGCCGGGATTCGAACCACGTCTTCAAGGAGAACGTCGCTCCCACGTTATGGAACGGTCAGTGGAGTAGAGAAGACAAACAGTTGCGAGAAATTACTATAATTCCTCGGTAACTGGCACGCGGATGCTGGGCGAGAATCGTCGAAGACGAAGCGACCTAACCAACCGCGCCGGCGACAGCCGAGTAACGTCGCCCATCAAATCGATACCGGCGAACACAGCGGCGGCCCAAAGGCCGAGACCTTGGAGGCCTTTCGTCGACGAGTGCACTCTTCTCCTAGGACGAAACTCGTTTTATCCGACCCAGTCGCGATCGCCCGGCTCCTCGCTTTTCTCCACGCACACGCGACCTATTCTCTAACCCTTGGGTGGCCACCCTGAGCTCTTTCGTCCTCCTGGACGCGCGGGAATTGCGCGGGCGCGCGATGCTATCGACCTCCCGCCGGCGACGCGTCTTTCTCACGACGGTTCCCGTCGCTGACGAGAAAACGCCTCGTAGATTTCGCGTCTTCTCGCAACTCGCCTCTCGCCACCGAATCCGCCGCACAAAGGAGAAATCCGTACTCGCGGACACGCAGCTCGACTGGCATCACCCGTCGCTGAAATCTCCCGGGTAGTCTTGCCCGTGAACGGACGAGCCTTTTATCGCCGGTACCGATCGCGAACGTGCCCATTCGATTAAGCTGGACTTACCGCGGCTCGGTTCGACCGGCGGCTGACGGACAGGCCTGCGTCGTCGACGGCGAAAAACGAGAATAATTCGGAGGGTGATGTGCAGCGGTTTTAAGCCAGGTGCTGACTGCACCGACCTAGTACGGGTCCAGCTCGGTAGACGGCTCTGAACTTCTAGGCTATATGTATACGTAGATATACAGTCTCTTTTATATATATGTTATACACATGCACTGGGAAAATTTTTTAAAAATTGATACGACACCTGAGGACTTCGTCCCTTCCCGCACCGTGATAAGTTCGGGGCCTAACCGTCCCCAGAGGAGGGAACTTTGTGTTCCGGTTATCGCGTCCTGCATTTTTTACGCCTCACCCTTGGCGCTGTATACATTCCCCGATATGAGCCCGATATACGGACTCGGCCTTACATTTTATTTTTGCATTCGCGTGGAAATTTTTCTTTTCTTTTCCCCCCCTTTCACCGCGCCGCGCTCGCGTCGCGTGCCGCGAATAATCGCGTCTTCCCCATTTCGGAAGCAGCTGGCCGAATGACCTCTGGCTCAAATTACCGAGTTAATCTTGTCACCTGTCGATCTAAATTATTAGAAGTGTTCGAGCGCTTCAACCTTGCTCCGGGTAATTACCAGGGAGGAAGGAGAGGCCGAGGGGACTTTAGGGACTCGCGCTGTATTTTCGATCTGCGAGGGAAACAACGCCCGCGAGAAATCCGTCAGAAGCGACCGAGAGCGTCGAATAGCATTTTCAATAAGTCACGCGATAAGGCGACCCGCGAAGCGATGTGGGATATTGAAAATCTGCTGCGCACGGGATAAAGGCTGTAACCCGCGAGCAGAGGAACCAGCGCGCCGGCTCGCCATATTTGAATGGACAGGGATTTTTCATATTGGATTCGAATCCAAGGGATCTTAAACTCCGAGGTCTGGGCCGACGGCAACCTACCCTCTCGCTCCTCGGCGCCGATTTATATCCGGCCGCGGAGAGCGATGGTCAACGCTCGAGAAAATGGAAAAATCGATCGCGCGGGGCTGGGTAGGCCGGCTTATACCCTATTCGCGTCGCGGCGCGTTGACGTATGCCAGGCCTTGTAGCTGCGATACGCTGCTATAACAACGGGGCGACAAACCGGAAGGAATGCCCGCGAGCGCGTGCGACGGAGGGCCAAGCCCCTGTACCGATTCGGACGGTAAATTTTCAAAGACGGGACTCCGCGGGTACGAGCAGCGGGGGGATATCCGCTTCCGCTCGGCTTCGGCTCGCGAAGGGAGAGTTCGGGAAACCCACGACGCGGGGTGCGCGATATTCGCTCGGAACGCTATGCTCCTGGAGGATCTCTCCCTTGTCGCCTTCACGAAGGGAGGCGTATTCGCGTTGTTTCCGCTGTAACCACGTCGGTCGCGGGTTACGGTAGGAGCATATGGAACGTGCGGTATGCCGCCTGCGGATGGATCGATCCCGTTCTCAGACGGCGATCGCGTTATCTCAAATCGTTGGCTACCACCGCCGTCGTCGCCGACGCCCGGCCACCGACGTGACGGCAGGAAGAGCGCTGCTCGGTCAAGCTGAGGCGCACCGAACGTTTCACGGTGCGCTAACTAATTGTGCTACCTGGCACATCGACGCGGCGACCGACGAGAGAGAGGAGGCCGCATATATGCACGGCCGATCGGGCAAATCGCTCGAGGGAGAGGACGCCAACGACGGTGGAATTCTGGAAAAGTGTGACGCGCGCGTATTTTTATAGCCCTCCTGGATCTACACGTGGGCGGGTGAAGCACGGAGGAGCCTCGCTCTTTCGCCCAGATCAGGGGCTGCTCCGACGAGAAACTGCGGAATAATCCCGGCCGATTATTAAATTAGCTCTACGGGAAAGTAGATTGCGCGATTTTGTTTGAAATTCCTCTTGGATTTAACATCCTCCCTAATTTGACTCGCGAATTGATTTATGCATCGCCCGGCCAAGATTTAGAGGCGCAATTTACCGCCGCCGCTGGCTTTCGATGCGAGACAGATTCGAAGTTGAACGTGTAGGCGCGAGGAGAGATGAGAGAGCGAGAGAAAGGCTCGATCGGCGACGCAGATTCTTGTGGAATAATTCTCGCAATCGATCCGAGCATCGAGCGGCCTCACGTAAGCTCGAGTATATCTAAGAGATGTTGCGGAAGAGATCGTTTCTTTCGACGGGGGGAGAAAAAGGGGAAAAAAAGAGCAACCCGCTTGCTCGACGGAAGGGTAAGAGCAGCTTCTTTGCATGGTAAGCGTAAAATTAGGCAAATATCGACGGCTCCTTCGAGAGAACAACGACCGTGGTTGCGCAAAAAGGATCCATTGTTTTCTTTTTTTTTTTTTTTTTTTCTACCCGCGAATCGACAGCCCTTTAAAAAGACGCGCCCTCGACCCTCGTCCTTTATCGCGATCGCCTCCTGCTAAGACCCACCGCGCATAAATCATACTCTCACGCTCTTACTCGATACCGTTCCTTGATATCATAAATACTGAACGGAAAGAGAGGTTTACGAGCGAGCGAGCGGAGAGAAAGAAAAAGAGAAAGAGAACGAAGAGAAAAAAAAAAGTTAGAAAGATGTAAAGTTGGCAAACATCAATTAACTGCGAAAAATTACGCACCCATCTCCTCCGATTTGCGATCGCGCAGCGTTTCAGAGTTACATGTTACCCGAGAGTAATTAATTTTCCCAATAACCATGGAAATCTCGCTGCGCGTGTTTCCGCGTGCTTTTCCGAGAGTCGTCGGGCTTTCAGAACCGACATTGTACGCGCGAGTTCTTCATTTATTTCACCGCTATCTACGCTCGTACCGTCTCTACATTTATTCCCCTTTTCAAAACGGTCCCGTCGGTCTCTCTCCCGTTTATTTCCTTGAATAAAGAAAAAAAAAAATTTTTTTCCTTTACCCTTTTAACGAGCGACGTATGTCGGGTCCAACGACAAAGGCCCGGCGAGCGCCGCGTCGCGGTTTGACTTTTATGCGAAATCACGTATCGCGCGGGTGAGACCGCAAATTTGTTGACATTACCAAACGTAGTTTTCGCCGTTGCATAGCTCCGGCGATAATAAATTCTTCCCTCCGTATCGGTGAAAAGTTTCAACTCCGCGCCACGGCGTAAAAGGACCAGGAACCGAGCTCGGTTCCCTCTATGCAGCGCGAAAGGGATTACACGCGCAGAGACGTCTAAACGAAATCGCAGCGAGATCGCGGATCGTAATAAACGTAATTATTCGTAACAGCCGAGTGAATAATTAAGCGCGCGTTACATAATACGGGAAGAGCCGCGCGGATCAAAACGCTTCGCAGCGATATCTCGTTCTCGTTCCATCCGCGAGCCTCGGCGCCGAGGGTTTACCCGGGAAATAATTCATTTCTCTCAAACGCACGCGCGGTAATTAGCGTTTCATGTCTTTTCCTTTGAATAACGTCGCGGCCGGGATGCATATTCTACACTTCGACGGGCGCATTTCACGCAATTGGCCGGAGACAATGCGCGGTCGCCCTGCTCGCGAGCGAAATTAATATCGGAAGGGGAGGGAAAGGCGGATGACCTCTTTGTCGCGATTGTAATTGCCCGGCGATCGTCGGCCTCGTCCGACTCGAATGCCGTCGCGGCGCGCTGCTCGCCCCGAAAGAAAAGTAGTATATCAGGCGCGTTGAGTAGAAAGAAAGAAAAAAAAAAAGAGGGTGGGGAGAAAGAAAAATTGTTTCGATCTCTCCCGTTCGTGCGGAACGCAAAAATATGCGGCCGCGAAATAAAAACACGCTCGCGGAAAGATAAATGGAACACCGCCGGCGACGGATGCAAATTCGCTCGCGCGCAAAAACGGCCGCACGCGAAAACGCGGGATTAATGCGGGAACCGCCGGCACGAACCGAGAATGGCAATTACGGCCGGTAACTTCGCGAGAAATTCTGCCGTAATACGATTCGGACATGATCTGCTGGGCGTGAAACCAAATTTCAAAAGCCGCGGCGGGTCCGCTCCCGGCCGCCCCGGTGTTCCCGATTTCCTCTGTTGCGTACTTAATGAACCGGTTCCTTCTGCCGTGGTATCGATCTTGAAACTTCTCGTCGAAATCGGAGACGAGAGCCGCGACGTCGCGACCTGAGTCCTCGCGAAAACGAGCGCGCGCGGAAAAGCGACAAGAATTTCGCGGGAAAACGGGAGAAAGGGGATGAAAATTCGGTAAAATTTACACGCGGCAAATGAATAATTCGCTGACTCTCTCGCTCTTGCCTAAGCGCCAATTTATTGCCCGAATTCATCTCGCGGAAGAGTCGCGCTGAAATTATTAAAAGTCCGTCGCCGCCGTCGCATTTACTTATTCAAAAGTGGACCCGAGTCGGCGAGAAAAGGGAATAGGTACGGCGAAAAGGATTCGAGTGGCGCGATGGCAAAAGGCACCGAGAGCAAATTGGCAGTCGCGAAGGAAGAGACCGTTCACCCGAGGGATAAAAGCGCGAGCGCACCACCTCCCGCAGTCTTTCGATGAATGAACGTTAATAAAATTCCGAGTGTGTGCCGCGCGGCCTCTTTGCGGGACGCGGCCGCCGCCTCTCGTTAATAAAGTCGGGAGAGAGATTTTCCCCGCTTATCGCTTCTTACACGAGAGATCGCGGGTCGCGCGCGATTTGTCACGACGCGGCCCCGTGCAAAATATTCCCACGTAAATCAACCGGAGATAAGGCCGAGATTGCGTTCTTGCCGGTCGCGAATCGTGTGCGTGGCGCGTGACCCGCCGTGGCACGGAAAAGCCGGAAGCCTCGCAAGCGCGCCCGTAAGTTAATGCACGTCAGCTGCAGCGTCGTGTTAAGGGAGATTCGCGTGATGGAACATTCGTGCGACGCTTCCCCCGGGCGTCTCAATTAACGTGGCGAACGAATTAATACGAGCGAGACGCGCGAGAGAGACGTGAGGAGCGGGGGGAAGACGGAACGAGGCCGCCGCGTATTGTTAATCGAGATTTTCCGAGCGCTTTGCTCTCCGAGGAATAAAAAAAAAAAAGAGAAAAAAAGAAGCGGAGAAAAAGAAATAACGCTCCTTTCTCCATCGTCTCCGCGAGATTATTAAATTCCAAAGAGGTCTCTCGGCGAGATAGCGAGAGAGGCGAAAGGGGCAGGCGCACCTGAGACGAGCGAGGCACGTCGAAGGCCGAAATGGCATCGTCCGGAATGACACTTGGCCTTAATAAGCGCCTTCGATCGTCAAATGCAAGATGCTGCATCACCAGCGATTCCGTCTTCGTTCCTTCTCACCGTGGCCCACAAAACGTCGAGTGCCCGATCGCTAGTTCCTCCTACACAGCCCCCCGTTCGCCGGACTCCTCTCGTGGATGGACCTGCATTGTTTCGAGTTTACCTTCGACACACGTGAGCGCGCTCCCGTGAAAAAGGGCCGTTACAAAAACGCTGCGGAATTGCGCGGCGCGCTGCAAAATATAATTGACGAAATGGAGAGGAGACGCGGCACGTCGGAAGCGCGCGAAGTTATTTTCGCGGAAAATCGTTACACGCGCCGGAGAAACGTTCCTTTTCTTTCGGTTCAGTGGCTCGCTTTGTCAAGGTCCAACTCTGTTTGCTCGCTGTGCTCAATTGAACGCCTATTTAACGCTCAATCAGACAACCACTCGGACCTTCTTTTAAAACGGCGTTTTCTACAGTTGTACCGTTGTACTCATAGACGGAAAAGGGGGAAGAGAGAAGGGGAACGGTGTAAATCTTTTTTCCCGTCTAGCAGCCTTCAAAGGGAAAACGTGTTTGCCGACGTATCTCCCGTGGATTGTGCCTCGGCGACAAGTGCGGCCGCATAAAACTATTAATTCTCAATTCGTTTGTCGCAGACGTGGCTCTAAATAAAAGGGGGACAAGCGAGCGGCGTGAGAGAAAGGACACAAAACAAGAGGAGAGAATAGAAAGGGGACGCGCAGTTGGCCCGCAATCTTCGCAATAATTGCACGTCTACTCTCTGAATCCGTTTGCACCCTCCGCCCCGTTCTCCACCGCGAGTCCACCCATCGAGGCTCTCCCCCCTGGCCCCGACTAAAACCCTTTCCGATTCCCGATGCCACCTATCCACCACCCCCGACACATTCATCCCGCTGTTCGACGCGACAGGTCAAAGGCAGGTCCTCCTCTTCCACCCCCTCGGTGTACCGGTCGAACGGCTCGGGGACGTTAACTGCGCTCTCGGACAGTCGCAAGATTTTTCATCGAATAGCGATTCATCGTCCCCGCTGGGCCGTCGGTTCGTTTTCGGATTTCGACGTTAATTGAAAACCAAGCGATATGCAATCGTAACGGAAGGTGAGCGCCGGCGGGGACGTTTTAACTGAGTTCCGGAAGCAACGCGCCGAAAAACCGCATCGAAACTTAATACGCGCATGCAATATGCGGCGGCCAACGGCTTTTACGACGGCGACGACGACGGCAGTCGCTGGGATATTATTCGTGTCCAAAGGGGTGAGTCAATAAGTTACAGCGAGCCCCGCGATGCCAGCATGCCCGACAGTAATTTCTGACATGGCGACGTCTAGATGCTCTACGCCAATGTTTAGAGGTTGACTACGATCCTTCCTCCCTCTATTGCCGCCACCGTCTCGCTCGCTCTACCGCTCCGTTCTCTCTCGCTTTCCCGACTTCCGTGGCACGGCGGCGAGAGGGAGGACGACAGGGGTTGTGAATCAATACAAGGGCCACCACCGACCCTGCCAGCCAGGCAGCCTGCCCGCTTCTCTCGCCACCCTTCCGCTGCGTCGGCTCCCCTCGCCCGCTACCACCCCCCTCGCCACCACGACAGCGTTTGTCCCCTTCTGCTCTCCTTCTGGAAGATGATACCGGCTATTCTGTAGAATTCCACCCTTCACCCCTCGACAAGATCGATCACTCCCTCCTTCTCTCCTCCGCCGTCTCCTCCTCCACCCACCCTCCCGCGATCTTCTCCGCGCGCGCGATGGAAGTCGGGGCCGTTCGTCCGCGTGGACGCGCGTCTACGATTATACGTGATTAATCCCGTCTCCTTCTAAGAACCGAAGTGCGATCGACCGATCGCCGAATCTCGACGGGGAGCGCTTTCGGCACGCACGTGGGGGCTCCCCCTCGCGCCCATTCGAGGGGGGTCTTCACGAAACAGCTGTCGCGAAGGGTGACGGGCCACGGCTGCTACGGAAATCTTGCGGGGAAGGAAGCCGAGCTTCTCTTAAGCACGGATGAAAGATCGTCCCGAACGGAAATGGCAAGGTACACACAAGATTCGTTCCGCTCGGGAAGTTATGAGAAGAGCAAACTCTGCTGTCGGACTCCCTTAAGTGCGAAGTCGCATTTAGCGCGAGATACGTTCCCGGGCGAGCGTTTCCACGGTGTGGCATTTAAATAGCTTCGCGCCTATTACGAGAGGATAAGCGACGGTGGATGCATTGTACGCGGCGCGCACTAAACACAGCCGGGGAATCTGACATTAGATGTAATTCCAGGCAGACAGATACATCTCGGTGGAATGCAGCTTCGCTAGGTGTTCGCTTTCAAATGCGCGAACCGAATAAATCTGCCGCGCGGAGTGCGAGGAATGTATATCTTTCGGCCTTTATATAAATCGACGTTAGGCCCGCGAGTACGTACCGGAAGATCCCAGATGCCTCCGATCGTCCGGAAGGCTCATCTATACGACTTTACGACGTAAATAATAGACGGAGGGATCCGACACGCTGGCGCATCGCGCCGCGGATACGTAAGTGCAAATATCGTTTCAGCGGCTTTCGCGCGAAATCGCGACCACATGACCTCTGTAATCTCATACTTTTTTTCTTCCCCGCGCGTAACAATTGGCTCGATTTAAATTGCAAAGTCTGCGGCGCGCGAGTACATCAACAGTGATTAAGAGGGAAAATATATATCTCGAGCAAGATATCAGCCCAGCGATAACTGTTTTTTTATAACGTTCTTACGAAGGCACGTTGCAGAAGAGAAGGGCTTTGCGCAATTACGATTTTCACGAAAACAATTGCGAAAATTTTTTCACTTTCCACCCTGAGGGGCAGCGTTTTATAAAAAATTCCCTGAGCGAGGCTAAGAGATTCACCCTGGATGCCAAACAAGATCGCAATAATTTCACCCGCGGCGGGATAAAAATCGTTCGCCTCGAAGTCGATCTGGTGCGAACGAGCGCGAACGTGACACGAGGGCGTGCTTGCAAAGTAAGCGCCGACAGTCTACATTAATTAATATTCCTCGTCGCGCGGTTGAATGCTGAAACATGTATTATTTATCGCGCCACGGTCTGGTCCGTGGATCAGAAACTCTAACACGACGCAACGTCACTCCTTCCTTCGCTTTGCCCTCTCCTCCTCCTCCACCTCTCTCTCTCTCTCTCTCTCTTACGCTTCCACTATTAACGCAACCGTCATAGAGACATAATTTGCAGCGCAGTCGGTGGCGAGACATTCAAGACATTTCCAAAAGCGCCGCGTTTCCTGCCACTGACAGTAATGTATTGTGAAATATATCCGACAATAAGCCACGTCGTGCGAATTACACGGCGAGAGGTGCAGCGAGGACCGACGCGCGCGCGGCTCATTGTTAGTTTCGGCATGAATGCCAGGGGAATTTTTGCATACGCGACAGTCGCCGGCGCGGGATACGGGACCGCGGACGTATTTACGTCGCCTATCTTACGCCACGTATTACGTCTGGTATAAATCACGGGACCTGGGCACGAGCGAGAGCCGGCCGCGGCACTCGTGATCCCCGCGATAACAAGCGGGGCACACCTCGCGAGCAAGCGCAACGCCTCGCACCGTAGACCTCGCAGTCGGGAATCCGCCTGTCGCACGTAAGAATTTAATCGGGGACAGCCGCAGCTAAGTCTAATCGCTTCGCCAGAGACACGGCGCGTACGAGATCATCGACGTTGAACAACCGGCGTTTCGCGTACGGCGCGATTTCCAAAAGCGAATACATCTGTCACTGATATATCAGTCACGATGAATCAGAAGACTGTCGGGTCGGGTCGCGTCTTTGGCTAAATCGAGTTGGAAACGTAATATTTTTCAGGTTAGCGGGCGCGCGGTACCGGGAGGAACTTGAAAACAGGGTCAGTCCCCTCAGGAGGCTTTTGAAAATCCGAAGGGGAATAAAGGCGCGCTGCCGGCAGCCATGCTCATAAAGTTACCCCATGTAACGCGTTCTACGGCAATCCAGCGGTCGCTGTAGGCGTGAAAAGGGGAGGAAGCGAGCCGGGTGTTAATAAGGGCGATGCACACAAAGAAAGAGAAGGAAAAGAGAGAGAAAAAAAGAAAAAAAAAAAAGCCAGCGGTTTGCGCTGCGCTGAGCGAAGTAACCGATCGCGGTGATGGCTTCTCGCGACCGAATCGATACCGCGCTCGATGGAATTATCATCAAAACGTTAATTCTGCGTAATAAACCAGTTAATAAGTCTTGAAATTAAATGTTTATTTAAGACTTCGCTTTCCTCGATTGTCGTCGGAAAAAAAATTTAACCTCGCGAGAAGAGGAAACGGGTCGCGGGGACAAAAGGGCTTCCTCGCGAAAGCTTTATAGGCTCGGCTGATAATCTTAATTTCGCTTTCCTCCGTACTCGCGACGAGATTTACGCGGGGCGGTTAAATGCGACAGCGGCACGGCATGGTCTTGCGATCCCCCGGCGTCCGTGTGAGTTTCGTTTTGAAGACGCACACCGACAGCCCGGCGCAAGAACCCATTCCCGTACCAAACAATACGACGTTTGTTCTCTCCGAGAACTACTTCCGGAAAATTTACGACGACGCGGGGATTTTCCGAGAGCCAGGCCCCGGAGAATCGGCCGATGAATGGAATCGAATAGAAAACTCGCGGAACTGTATTTTCGATTTCCGCGGGCTTAACCCCCGTGGCTTCAACCCTTCCCGAATTTTATCGTCCCGAAAAGGAGCAGCGACGTGCGTGCGCAGCGGAATGAGCACTTTATATTCTTCCCGACTTTCCCTGTTAAAAAAAAAATATAAAAAAAATTGCATTCTATTTTTCTCCGGAGAACATTTAACTTGAAGTCTTAATGAAGAGAATTTATTTAACTTCTCCCCCCTTTTACGGCTGAGCCGGTTACCAAAGGACTCGCCGTCTTAAAATTCGTTCAATATTTATCGATAAGAACTCGCGAGAGGAGGAAAACGGCGGTTGCGTCGAGCAGGGGGAGCCAGCTTCGGATTAAACTTTCACGAAAGAAAAATCGGTTTCGTACCGGAAATACAATTCTTTCGAACCTTCTTCAGATTTACGATTCGTACTACGGAGGTCGAAACTTACAGAAGAAATGATGGGAGCTACAAATAGAAGCGAGTTTCACGACGGGCAACATGTGTGTATCGCCGCGGATTTTCGCGTCGCCGAGGCAATTTTTTTCCGCTCGGCGTCCTCGATCGTCGTTGCCGTGAAGTCCCTTTAAACTCTCGTAAAACCTGTGATCTCCGGTGCCGATTGAATCTGATTTGCACGCGCCCGCCACGTATCGCGCGGTATTCGCTTGCACGAGGTGCGCGCGAGCTGCAACTTCTCTTAAATTTCCGTTACACGAGCGCTCGGCTCTCTCGGCCGAGTAATTTGCGAGGCGGCTATAGGCAAGCCGGTACGCGACTTTCGTCGAAGTCTTACCCGAGCGATAACTTTCCGAGCGATATTTCCGCGCGCGGGCAAAGTGCATGAAATATTCCTCGCGCGATCTATAGCCGCGCAGGAAGCGTTTTGTTAAGAGACGACGGAGAATACGAGCCCGTTTTCGACGCGGCGCACCGGGTGAGGATCTCTCCTTGAGATCCTCGTCTTCTGCCTTCCTTTTCCTTCGTTCTGCAAATCAGCCGCGAACCCTCCGCTTCACCAGACGCGGACGGCGGGAAGTCGGCGCGATGAATTAGATGGTGCGAAGCGCCGACGCAACTAGGTCACTTAGATCCGATTAAGCTCCTTCGCGTGTCATAATGCGCGGCCATTTGCGGCGGCTCGGAGTCTGCGATCGGCGATCGGACTAACTGGTCCATTACGCTTTCGCACTGAAGGGGGAGGGACCTCGGACCAACGTTCTTGATCCTCGAATTCCGACGCGGCTTCGCGCGAGAACTCGCTCGTGAAAGATTCCCCTCTGCCGGACGATCATTAATTTCTAATCGGAATCGGAAAGACACGGCCAATGTACTGTGGACTCTCTTCGTCTTTTTTATGGTTCTATAATTCACGGGCGAGGGTCACACGCCGCGGACTCCTTGGCATTACGGGGGGATACGTTGGCCCCTCGATAGAACTAGAAAAGTTGTAAATTTCAATAGGCCTGCCGCGGCAAGCAGGCTGCCGAGAAAAATATCGCCGGCCGATATATTCCGCGTTTGAGAAAGAAGAGAACAAAGCGCGAGTAACGGGCCAAGTTTCAAGCTTGGGAAACGAGCATAATAAGAGGCGGAATAAAAGCATCTTCATTTAATTCGTTCATCATTGCGCAATGTAACGCGGGACGTAACCGGGCCTGCGCAATTACGGTGCCCGGTCACCGCTAATTTGATAACCGCCAGACGCGAGCCCGAAACTAAAAGCTGCGGCATCCCCCCCGGAATTTGTAGGCGCGCTCGACGCCACTTCGTGGCGATTTTAATTTCGCGGGAGCAACCTCGCGATACTCTTAAGACAACGCCGTGCGAACGTGACAGGATGACGGGCATGATATCAGCTCGGCCGTTCCACGCGGTCGCGCTCGCGATGCATCCAGCTTTACCCGCCGGCGATCCTCGACTTTCTAATCGGTGGAACGCGCCGATCCCGATCCGTCGCTCGCTGCCGCTCCTTTCTCGCGACTCTTTTCTTCCCGCGACGGTAATGTGCGCGCAATCGCTCGCGAAATTATACGAGCGAGAGCGCCGGCAAAGATGAACTTTCTACTCGATTTGAATGGCGACCGAAGTAGGTACGTGTACCCACGGGCAAAGGGTCCGCGAGTGCGAGGGCAGAAAGCAGAGTCAGTCGCAGGCCGAGCCGCCGGCCGGGGTAGAAGAGAAGTTAGTCGATAATTTCCACGGATGTTCGAAATTAAAAAAGTTTCCACCGTCGGAAGAGGGATCTCTCGACTGCTTCTTGCAGTCGGCGTTAATCGTGCCGGCACGAGAGCGCGATTGGTCCTTTATCTCTCGTCCCTTCGCCGTCAATTTCACCTTCCCGTTGACTCTCGAGAGCCCTGTTCGGCCGCTGAAAAGCCGCAAAAGCAGGCCAACGGCGACAGACACCGGCGTTGATATCGCGCATTATCTAGGTAGGCCAAGCGCGATCGGGATTTAAATATGAATCCCTGATTAGAGACTCTCTATCTATCTATCTCTCTGTCTCCTCGTGGAATCCGGTGAATTAATGGAATCTGATGACGATCGGAGTTATCTCAAGATATTCCACCACGGCGACACCTCTTTCTAAGAGCGCACGTGATATCGTATTTCTCAAACAACCTACACGCCCCACGTTCTCTCGAGAGAATTTTTAATCCAACACTCGCTAACGGCCACGTTACTTAAGACTGAAAATTATAGCCCTTGCGCGAAGCGGAGGGTCTGATAGCGCGCAAAGGGGAGAAGAGGGAGGGGAGGGGGGGGACAGGACCCGTCGTTATATCTCGACACGGTGCATTACATTTTTCTTGGAGAAAATATCTCGCTCGCAGTCTAACGATCCCCGGGTACTTCAACGTCGAACGTAAAGGGATTATCGTGAGTGTACGGCGCGCGGTACCGCGCTACCCGTACTAATGACTACTAAACGCTAATGCCCCTCTCATTAAATCCACGATGACAAGATAAACGCTGATCTCTGAACTGGGTAGATTAGATACGGAGTGTTCGTCGCGGCGCTTCGTTCCTCGTCCGTTAATTCAGCGCGACCGGGATTCGCCGTTGGCGCGGCTCCGCTCGTGAAAATTACCAGAGATCGCTTGGCCGAAACCGACGGGCTGTCTTTCGCGCGACGTCACAATCGCGATTAATCCGTGCGAGCGTTGTGCGTCGTTGACTGTACGCAACCGATCGAATCCCTTCGCCGAGAGAGCTGTCCGGCGATACTGCCAAATCGCGCCCGGAAACGCGAGGCCCGGAAACGTTTCGCGCGATGACGCCCCGTCGTCGATCACCCGCTTCGCCGCCGACGCCCGGTGTTATCTAATTACGGCGCGGTTCAGGGATACGTAAATCCAATTTAAATTATAATCCTATCGCGCGGCACCGAGCGTTCAATTTGGCTTGTTCGCGCGGGCCGCGGCGGTTTCAGCGTTTTCTCCGTTTCTCCGCCGCGTTATTGCCGTGAGGTGGAAAATATATCAATGTCGCGAAGATACGTATCGCGCGCTCTAAATGGAAATAAAAAGATGAAAAGAAGCAATAGTTTATCTCATCCAAGAGGACGCGAATGACATATTGCAAACGAAGCGAAGGCATTCTCTTCGCCAATCGCGGCCCCATTAAAGAAAAAAAAAAAAAAAAGATAAAAAAAGAAACGAGCGATTGAAAGGAGTGTCGGCAAAAACTCGGTTCTGACCGATAATAACAAGGTGTTAATTAAGCAGACGGCAAAGAGGATGAAAAGGGGAAAACGAGACAAAAAGTGCCGACGGAAAAGCCCTTTCGACACGAACACTTTTTCTTTTTCCTCTCTGCAAGCTTCCTCTTTTCTATCGCCTTTTATTTCGCCGCGAAATCATCGTCTTACGTCGAAAAGTATTGCAAGTCAAGGCGTGTAATCAATTTTCAATAGTTTTCCAATAATTTCAAACGCGTGTACATTTAACGCTGCAGTTCTCTATCGAGCATTCGACGTTTTAAGGACCTTGGAATTCTAACTCGCGGAGCGTCCCTTCGCTTCTTTAAATCTCGCGGCTCGTCGGCGACGTGTCGATGCGTTATTTTTGCAGCGATTTTATCGCTTATTAATGTTCGCGACCGCTGTATATTCGGCGAGCTCGTTCGCCGAGTGTGTGCAGAACCTTCAGAGAATTTCCATAAATTCATCTGCGTGATTTAATAAATTGATTGTCAAACAGTGCACACGTCGACTAGATTGTAGCGTTCTCACTTCGGGAGGGTGGGCATAATTTCCGTTGACTCGCGAGAAACAATTTGTAACGCGAAGGGATTAAAATCTCCATCATTACGCCACCGAGTAAGCACAATTTAACTGGCTTCGTATAAATCGTTGATTATCCATTTCGCCACTGGAGACAAGTCGGAGCGAATCTCAGTTTGAGAATCTCGGAGGAAAAAAGAAAAAAAAAAAGAGTAGAGAATAAATTGTGCTTACTTTCTTAACAAAACTTCGTTTTAACTCGGGATCGCTGTTACGTTCGTTCGAAGACGACGCTCGGCGGACGATGAAGAAGAAGCTTCTGTATGGGGTTGGAAGTATCGAACGAAACCGCGACGGACAGGAAGAAAAAAAAAAAAAAAAAAAAAAGAGAAAGGCAACGAGATTAACAACTTTCCAGAGTTTAAGGTATTCCGGCGTCGACACTTTTCGCTCGTCTCCTCATTGCAACGCGAGACAAAGCGGGGAGAGAATGGAAGGGAAGAGAATGGCGCTTGTTTTTCTTCTACTCTTGAGGGAAAATGAAACTGATCCGCTTCATAGTAGACTTGAAGAAAATAGAAATCTTCGTCCTCCGTTTACTTGACAATTTTCCTCCATTCTGCTCACTTTCCTATCCCACTTTCCGTACCTGTGAGCGTTTCAATTTAACTTTTTTCGTGCATTTTATGGAAGGATGTCTATACATATATATATATTATATATAAATGTTCCAGCCAATAATCCTATAGTTGGACGGATTGTTAAAAACTCCGCGCGCGTTTCAGTCGATTCGATTTAAATTTAGATTTCAGGTGACAGATAGCCGAATATTCATCGCGTGATATTCTTCCTTCTTCTTCTTTTTCCTTTTCTCTTCGTGTAAAAATAAAAAAAAAAACATTCGTAATTATTATTAATTCGGCCTTCTTGCAACTTAAAGCACCAGAAGCATTCTCGAACGAGGGAAGAGTAAAAATATCAGATGCGTTATCCATTCGCTCATTCTCGTTATCGTCCAATTGTTTCATCATTTTAGCCTCCTTTACGATCGCGCTTTCAAAGCAGCATCCATATTTACGAAGAGCAAGAGTCGAAAAAGGACGTGCCCTACCGACGTGCAAGGTGCGGACTTGCAAATATTTGCGCAGGCACGTGCACACGTTTCCAACCCTTTATCGACCTGTTGACACGTCGGCATCCGCGGCCGTTCTTTTCCTCCACTCTCTCTTTCTCCCTTTCCATGTCTTTTGTTTTTTTTTAACCCCCCTTTTTTTTTATCGGCTATATTGTGTCGATATCAAAAGACTCGGCCGCGTTTTTACATAAATCGATCGGGGAAGAGCGAGAGCGGCCCTCCGAAAGCCCCAGCGGACCGCGAATTTCGTAATAACGCTGGACAAAGGCGAGCCTGACTGACGAGTTCGCAATCGATTTGCTTCGTTGACATTTATTAGTTCCAAAGATTATTATCCATTAGCATCCCGGACTAATGTTCTATCGAAAATATCCGCGCAAATCACCAGTTCGAAGCGAGGCGCTTCCTCCAAATCGCTCATCTCGTTCCCTTAATTAATTTCGGCATCATTTTCGGAAATATGAAAGAATACGGGATCCGATAACGACAAGACCAGGAGACCCGTTATTGTACAGCGTGATTATCCGGCGAGACATTCAATCGCACGTCTCCTCGGTGGACGTTCCCTCCGATAATCCGTCGTAAAAAGGGCAGACCCGTCGTCGGAAGAAGTGAGTACCTTTGGCACGAGCTCTTAAGTTCCGAGCTTCCGCTGATCGCTTCCGATTTCGTCATTCACGGGACGACTGCGAGGATCAGACCTCGCTTTAAAGCGTTCTTTGACCGAGCCACGGCGTCAGAGACACGTTGCTCCTCGTCGCTGCCCTTCCTTTTTTTTTTTTTCTTTTTTTTTTCTCTTCCTTCCCTTCCCCGTGCTCTCTTTCCTTTCATTTCGGTCACGTTCGACGTTTCTCGCGCGGCGACGTCCTGCATTATTCAAAAGGCGGACCTTCGGGAAGCGCCGGGTTTACGCGATTCCGCCGGGACCGGCCGTTTCGATTTCGATCGGAACGATTTTTTGGAACTCCAGCTCATAAAGCCGGACGAATCGGGGAAAAGAACACTGTCGTTCGTCGTTGTAAAACGGACGCGGCAGGTTGGCGTCTTCGATTTTCCACGACTGCGTGCGTCCGCATCCAGCGGCGCGCGCGCGGTGAAGTTTTAATTGCGAAACGTGAGAGCTTCCGATCTGGTATTTTTTTCCGACTGCAAAATTTTTTTTTTTTTTTTTTTTTTTTTTTTTTTTTTTTTTTTTTTTACACCCGGGAACCTGACTGATTTGGCGGAGTCGTTAGATTAACGGCAAATATTTGACACCGGTCGCGGAAAATATTCTGCGGTCACGTAACTCCATCGAGGATGATAAACGTCCAGCGGCTTAATGTGTGCTTTACGAAAGGATGCGCGACGCGGGGGGTTGGCGATGCGATCTGTCATCCCGCGCGGTTTGTACAACGCGTATATCTACTAAGAAAAATTTGATCGCCGACGCGACACCGGCTGCATGCAAGCGGAATCGGCTTCCCCGCGTTTTGTTCGCGAGCCCCACGATCGGCTCACACATTGGCGAGCGGATTTGCGTGCCGCCACCGCCGCCGCCGTGTATATTTCGAATCAACCCGCGCACTTCCGGGATCGGCCGGGTGTATTGGCCTGTTTGCACGGATAAATGTTACAAAGTTAACGTATCGGTTTATCAGCCATCGCGGGCTAACAAAGTACAATCAAGTACCCTCAATTCGCTAATAAAATAGTTACATATTTCTCCCCGTCGAATTCAACCGCTCCCGTGTCCGTTACAGTTAATGGCTTTAATAGCGTAATGGAAAACGTTATTAAATACGGGACCGCCGCGAACGATGCAAAATTAATTATCCGTTTAAAAAACTGCACCGCGCTCGGAATTGTCGTTTCATCGGAATTACGCGTCGGGCTTTTGATACACCCAGCGTACCCGACGATAAAGAAAATAAGAATCGAACTGCGGGGAAAAAGGGGGGAAGGAAGAAAAGCCGACGTCGCTTTGTTTTCCCAGCGAGATCATTTGATTCGTTCCTCATTTATCATTAATCGACGGAGAGACAGGAAGGGCTCCCTTGTCACGTTACACTGGCGCGATGTGTATGCGTTCTCGGCGTGCAATGCACGGTAGCGGGCCCCGTACGCGGACTACTGTTTAAGGGCCATTCAACTCGCCACGGTGATCTTCAGGGCGAACAATGGCCTCGGTGATGAGAGGCAAACAAATAAAAAGCGAAGGAAGAGCGCGGCGAAAGACCACTGTGACGCTTTCTCCCTTGCTGTCTCCACCCTTACATCCCTCATTTTTTGTCTTTCTCTCCCTTGTACACTCTCGTTCTCTCTCTCTCTCTCTCTTTCGCTTTCTTTCTTTCTCTCGAGCTTCTCGTTTTGCGCTACGTTTGTCGTCATCGCCGTCGTCGTCTACGGATTGCCGCACGCGACGGTGGCCGTTTTATTGCCGGGGCAATTACTTTCTTCCGTAGGTTTTGTCGATAATTCCCGGGCGAGGCCAACGATTTCGCGAACGGCGGGACGAATCGCGTCCAAATTGCCGGCGCGAAGCAGGCTAGCCTTTGGCTTTTATTTCTCTAATCTCTCGCGTGCAACGATACGCCATGAGATTATCGCGGCTGCGATACGCCCCGCGGCCATCGCGATTATTTGTAACGCAACTCAAAAATCTGCAGGGCAATTTCTAGGGTCTCCGTTAGTGTGTACGTACACGGTGCTACGCGCGTATGGATATTAATATTAATAAAGTATTATTTTATAAATATTAAAACCGATGCTGACATATGGGGCTCGCGAATTAAACTTGCAAAAAGTTCCGCACGTAACAATAATGTATTTTCCGGCACATTGTCCGGCCCGTTTTTTACCACGGCTATTTGTCGCGTGCAATGAATTTCGCGTGCAAGCGTATACATACATACGTTATTGCCGGATTAATTATTTGTTACCGCGACTTCGTTTTCCAATCGCTATTCCGCTTTCTGCGAATGTTGGTACTCAACGTCGGCTCGGCGGGATCTTTACGCGCGCCGTGTACCCACAACCGCCGATAAGCGAGTTCGTTTCCGTGACTTCGCGAAAGTGCGATTCCGATTTCGACGTCGCGGCTGCCGCGGCCGTGAAATTTTGATTAGAGCGGAATTTAGTTTTCAAAGAAAAAAAAAAAAATTGATTTTCGCTCACATCAAGTTGTAACTAACGGTTAACGATTCGGCACCGCGGACCGTGACCGGTCGCGTTTATTGCCGTTTCTTGTGAAAAAGCCTCGGCGACTCGAGCGGCCCTTCGGCGGCTTGACTTTTCGATTCGTCCCGAGCGCGCCGATTCAATCCGGACGATGCGAATTTCCGCGTTCGACTTCAGAAAGCGCGTTACTCCGCGCGGCAAATCCGCGCCGTAATTCACCGAGGCTTTATAGCCGGGCACGTCACGCAATAACAAGGAGTATCCGGTTAGCCTGCCGTTTCTCGTCGAATAAATCTGCGCGCCGGGGCACGGTCCGCGTTTACTTAAGTCCCGGCGCGACATCTTCAACGGACCGAAATCCAATCTTCCCCCGCGAAATCGTCTCGTTGAAATCGCGCCCGGAACGTGAGAACGAACACCTGTTAAGTCGCGGGCAAGTGTATCCGCTTCCGACAGAGTTCCAGATAATTAAACGCGAGAATCGAAGATGTCATCGTCGCAATTGGAGACTCGCCGGCTAGACCGAGAGATCCCTCGGCGAAATACTAAAACGGAATCCTCGCGCTACAAACCGCGGTATCAATTTAACTGACGTCAGCGAGACGCGCTATCTTCCGCGCGGAGACAGAGAGAGACAGAGAAAAAGAGCCTTTAATCATTAGTCGCCAAAGGCAGACGATATTACTTAGAAATCGGAGATACCGGCCGGTTGCCGTAGACGCGCGAGAGTAGATAGATCCTAATGGGGCCGGAAACGCAAGCCAGCGCGCGCGGTGTAAATTATTACAAGAGAGCTTATTTAAATTTATACGCGAGCCCGTGACGCGCCGCCGCCGCGAATAAAAAGCTTTCTCGCCGCAGATAAAATGTAAATAGAGCCTGTATTTACACAAAGTTTCGCGGCGGACTGATATTTTCAACTAAAAAACGTCAAAAATATTTAATACCGAGCGCCGCCAAATCCGCGGGACAACGTTATCGTTGAATCGCGTGGTATTTCGATCGCACGGCGGTGCGCGGGCGGAAGGGAAGCGTTTGCGATTTTTGTATCACGTTTAACAGATACGGCGCGCGGAGACGCGCGTCGCGCGATGTTACACCTCTCGGTGTCACGATAAATTAGAATTTAATACGTGCCGCGATCGCGGGGGCGTAATAAGAGACCCCGGCCGCGTTTCCAATCGTTCTCCGTGCCGGCTCTTGTTTTATTTCTTGCCGCGCGGTACCGAGTATTCGATTAAACCCGAGCTTACTCAATTTACTAGGCGACAAGAACAGCGCCCGCCGCTGGACCGCGGGAAGATGGTGCTATTTTTGCTCGGAGGCGAAATTACCGCGTCGTTAGGCACGAATTTCCACCCTCTCTCTCTCCCTCTATCAATTCTCGCGCTTCCCTTAATTATGCCGCGCCAAGTCCACGGGGACGTTTGCGCGTGCACGAATATTCCGGCCGGAAAATAAATCGCCACTCTGTAAGCGGCGCGGATGTTCCACGGGTTCAGTTTCGGAAAGCTGCGATCTACGTGTAAAAATCTCGCACGTCGGAAGATAGTGTCTTTAATGCCCGCGAAGTCGCGCTTCCGGGTTCTTCCGGCCGGATACAGGGTTCTTTCGTGCCGCCGGCAAATATCTAGCGGTTCGTCGTCACGTGGCGACGGGTTAGGAAAACGTCGATGCCGCGGTTCGCGTATGCATTACGGCGGCGGCACGATGTGAAAGAACGCATTATGCCCGTAGGGCTATACGCCGTCGCCGCGCGTTGCATAATGCAGGCCCCTCCTCCCTTTCCCCCCCCCCTCCGGTGCGCTCCGATTTCGAATCCAGGCCGCTTCCATTCTGATATACCCGGGTATTAATGATAAAGCGTAACTATGAAATACGAATCGCTTCGCGGGACGACGAAGGAAAAAAAAAATTAATGCGCAGTCGATATCGTTGTTCTACGAATAACTACTAAATGACGATCGGTCCCGCGCGGCAACTCTGCGATAAAATAGCTCGATCGCGTTGAAAAACAAGTATAAAAAAAAAATATATATATATTTATGTAAAAATAAAGTACATATATATAAAAATAAAAAGTAGTATTTGCAACGGAAAAAGTGTTACGCGATTTCGTGCAATTGAAAAAAAAAAGAAAAAAAAGAAAAAAAAAGAAAAAAAAAAGGAAGTGGATTACGAAGAGAGACGGTCATCCACGGGCGCCGAAGATGGCAAAGTAAATGCGGCCGGTTGGAAAATGTTTGCGCGAATCTGCCGAGCCGCAGTCAAAATATCGGGCGTGGGCCGGGGGCAAGGGGGAAGAACGGGGGAGGAAATTGGAATGTACATGGGGAAAAGGCGGGCGCCGCGTCCCCGTCGCTACCACGTTAATACGTTTAAGCCGCGTGCGGATCGTGGAAATTGGGTTTTGTCGCACCACCTGGAGATCACCGGGAGAAGCGCGCGCCTGGCAAAGGGCGTGGGAAGGCTGCCGTATTTGCACGTTGGCAAATATGGGTTAGTCCCGTCTTACGTCGCGTGAGTTCAGCGGCTTAATAAGACTTTTCGGTAGTTCGCCGGCGCCAGCCGGCAGACAGCTAGACGACGATCTCACCGCTCGTGCATCCGCGCGATACGAACGGGAATATCATGGGCACCGACGAAAGTCACCCCCTTCGACGTTTGCGTGCCCGCGTCGACACGAAATATATATATGTATATATATATATAATATATAGCGTAATGACGATAATTGCAATCGAGACAAAGGCGCGAAACCAGAAGCTCGAAATTACGGGAAACAGGCGGGGCTCTTAAAACAAAGCCGCGATAACGTCGTGAGCGCCGTAGAGGAGAACGTGCAACGAATCTCTAAAATACATTCGCTAGAAATTTGATTAATCTTCTCTCTCTCGCTCGCGTCCCCCCTCCCCCCCCCCACGTTTCGAAGGAGAACGGCAAGATGAACAGCCAGCTTCGCGTTACGCTGTTCACGGTAACTAAAAGACGGCGGAGCTACTAATGCAAGTAATTAAGTGCAAGAAACAAGCGCGAGAGAGGGCGGAGGGGGTCACGGCAGGACGACAAATTACTAAGTCGGGGGAAATACGATTTCGAGAAAGGGGGCACACGGTGACGCGCGCGGGCGGCGGAGTACGCCGAAAGTAGCGGTAACAAAGCGTTTGTTCCCGCATCCGGTCTTGATACCCGAATTAAATCATTCTCGACTACGAAAACGCGGCGCGTTCCCCGCTTTATGCAAATGAACGGTGGCAGCGCCTGCCACGTTAATGTAGCGCGATATTTCATTAGCCGCGAGTCAAACGGTGGCCGAAGTCGGAAGCGTGCGCACGAGCCGCCCGGCGATGGTTAATTTTTGCGAGCGCGCAATACCGGCTCGCGTACTTTAATTATACAACGATGGGGGGGAAGAGTACGCGTCGCGAACCGCGAATTGATTTATAATTAGAGACACCTGCTCGAAGAGACAAGCCGGCCGTTCGCAATTTCCCCGGCTTTGAAAACCGACACGATTGAAAAGGATCTCGTCGAGTTTTGGAACCAGGAAGCCCGTATTAATAATGCCCGGCGCGGTGGGCAGGAATCGCTCGAGAAGACCCCCGAGGCTTCTACCTTATTAAAGCAATGGCTCGGCGACGAAGGGCGGAAGGGACGCGGGGACAGAGAGGCCATGGAAACAGGCTCTCCCGTACTTCGGGCCAATTTTGCAGCTGCAACATGCATATCGATACTCGGGAGTTCAATATTGCACTTTGACCCTCGGCCCCAAAGCTTAACGTACCCTCAACCCCCTTCGGTTCCCCGGGATACAAACCCGTCGACGTGCAGTCTTTATCTTTCTTCGACAAATTTCGTTATTCCGCGGCGCAGCTTACCGGCAACTTTCGCGGTAGTAGAGCTTACCTGCAACAGAAACAATTTCACAAGTTAGTAGAAATTCACGACAGAGCACATCGACTATATAATAAACTTATGTATCGATAAGAATCGCACGGGCGTTTCGCCGCAAGTATCAACCGAAAGACACGCCGAGCACTTTCTCTAATCACGCCTGAGCCCGCGGTAACCGATCGTGAGATAATTAGCGGCATTAGGCGAGCCTCGCGAACGGATGAAAAGGATCCAAGTGGTCGTCGAGGAAAATAGGAGCCGCCGTTGAGAAAAGAAAGAGAGAAGAGGACCACCGCTGGCGAACGATGGTGGTTAGCGAAACCGGTGGAAACGTGACGGTAATCTCGATGAAGCCACCCTTTTGTCCGTGTCGGTCGGGGGATCGGTACATTCCTTATCGGCGCGCCGTTGTCCGCCGAAAGCAATTAAGCGATAAATTTTACGACGCCACGGCAATCTGGATCGCGGCCAACTTCCGGCGGCCGGATCCCGCGTACGTAGAAGAAGCGGAAGCGTCTCCTCGCCGAGAAAAGACGCCGTTCGTCGACATCGCGAGGGCTTCTACCTCCCGCCAACGGCACGGCGTTCTTAATCTCGCGGGCCGCAATTCGGGTTAACGAACCGCGCGTTTAGAAGCGAAACGATTCCACGATCTCCGCGTTTAACGACTCGAGGATCTCTCGAGAAAACCGGGTTTTCGCCCCGAAGGAGGGCGAAACGACAGTCATCCCATCGAGGACGTAGAAGTAACGGGAAGAAACGCGATGCACTCATTATCGTGCTTTATACCTACCTACGGGATTACGCATCGCGCTGAAAGAACTCACGTACGACGCGAGGAATTATTTTTAAAATACCGGCAGTTAATATCTTTCTCCGCTTCGACAAATGTAATCGCTGATTAGCGAGCGCGATTGTTTTTCAGAGCACTTCGTGCACCGCTATCATAATTATCACGTTCTAATTTCGCTCGTGTGGCGTGCGCTAATTATGCGTGAATGCGGCGGCTATATACACGTAGATATGTATGCAAAGTTCCATTACCCGCAAAAAGCGGCCCGTAAAAAGGACGACCCAATTTCTCGCAGGTTGTATTCCACGCGGGTATCGGGCCGGAATTTGCATGAAAAATTGTCCGAGTTTTTGGCGGATCTTTCACAATAGAATCTCATTATCTGTAAATTTCTACAATTGTAAAATAATAATAAAAAAAAAAAAAAAAAATTGACATTTAATTTTTAAATAAATCAACACGTCTCGGATCACGAATCTCGCGGTGAGTTTTGGGAAATGCGAAATCTTGCGAAAGTCGTTGAACTTCGAGGTCCATCAAATTAAAATCATCGCGGCCACCACGTCCGCGTAATTCAGTCAACCCGCCCGCTGTCGTGAATTGACTTAATGCCAAATTACCCCAGCGCATTTATCTCATCCGGAAACGACGGCGCGTCCGAATGATATAGTTTCAGTCGCCGTTTGCACAACGGTTTCTATTTGCGCGTGAAACTCTGCGAGAATTCCCGGTAACGGGCGCACGTAATTCTGTTTCTCTATCGCCCCTAATGCGGGGCATTCTTATCCGCGGCTAATGGCGCCAGTTTTCTCGCCAGGATCCGCTTTAACGTCCGGAGAAACTCCGCGAGAGTGTACTAATCCGCGAAATTGACCCGCAAGTCTCCGCGATGCCGTCGGGATAACTCTAATAGGACACGGTAGTAAACGATGATCTGGACAATCGAACTTCGCGGCACCCGACGTTTTTCGTTAACAGGGAGAGTGTAGTTATAGCGGCGCGCGTCGGCGCTTTTTTAAAGGCTCGCACCGGCGGCTCGCAAAGGCTCGTCGTCGAACTAATTAGAGAATGGTTTTTCCACTCTATTGGATATAGGTAACTCCCGTCGGCGTAAGTTAATTCTACACGGAGCCGCCATCATTACTTTAAAACGGTGCAACTGTCCTCGTTACTCGGCTTTTCCACTGGCTTCCTCTCGCGTTTTCTGCTGACGCAAGCGTCTACCCGGTTCGAATTTAAGCGGGAGCGAGAATATGTGCGTGACGAATAGCCGGCATGCGGTAAATTGTCAACCTCGCTGTTGTCCCGGGGAAATGGAAAGACGTAGCTGGATATGCTGCCCGGGAATGCGACTGGAGCATCCTCGCCGAAAACGCCGAAGGACTTCTCTTTCTCTCTCCTTTCCCCCTTCGTCCTGTGCCTGTTCGCTTTTCCCTCTTGAGGCTCGCGCGAATTCGCTGCTCCCGAGGGCGAAGACACAACGACGCCCGGTTCTGATGTCGATGAAATTTCATTAGCTCGAGGAGAGAGAGCTCGGCGAGGCGCATTGTCCCCGGGAATCAAAGCTTTCTGCATTTTCACGACAACGACAGACGTACTCGAGCGGAGTCACCGAGCGCCATTGCCGCCAATACGAAAGGAGCCGTCAGCCTCCGGACCGGCTCTTCGCACCTCCGGTAAGGATCTCTCCGACGTGGAATTCAAGATTCACCTCGGGGGACTAAGAAATTCACGAGCAAAGCCACAAAAAGGCCACCGTCGAGTCTTCTTTTTCATTTTGTATAAAAAAAGTGCAAAATAAAGAAAAATAAAGAAAAAAAAAAAGAAAAAAAAAACGAGTCCAACGCCTGCAGCGAATTTTTTCTGCCAACTCGCCACTCATTTACCGGTTCTCGGTTTGAGCTCGCACGCCGTCGTTTACGTAATCGCCGCAGAAATTGCCGAAATATACGAGCTGGTATTTACGAGGGCGAAGTCTGGCGAAATACTATTTCGCCGGCGAAGCAATCGTGCCGCCAATAACATCAACGATTCCCGATTCAACGTCTCGCATACAAAGCAGCCTCGCAATCTGAGCAACCCGATGAATTATTACGACGTGCGGAATCGGCGCTTCGCCATCATACATCCTACGTTCGCGTGTATACGTTTAAGAAACGACTTCGGCGGATATCGCGCTGCCTGAATCGCGGACCCTCCACGTTGGATTCCGATTCGCTCCATAAATCACGCGCCACTTTGACCGTGCGATTCTATTAGCACGAAAATCATCAGACATCAGCTACGGCGTCCGATTCGCGATATTCCTCGCGAGAGATTTGCGACTACCGAGTCACAAATCAGACCTTTGCCCGAGTTTTGCTCGCGACTCTCGCCGCGATGGTCGCGAATCTGTAGCGCAAGGTGCAATGTGCTAAGGTCAGAACGTCAACTTAAGAAACAAGGTGGGCGCGACTCTTCACGTTCTCGATTCCTCTACGTGAAAACACTCAGAGCACTTTCCTGGGAGAGGGGGGGGAGGAGATTTTTTTTTTTCCGCGAGCAGCGCGAGGAAACGCAGCGCATAAATTTGCTCGTTCGCTACCGGGCAACGTCGAGCGCATATAAATAACGCTCGATAAAAGATTCGCGCCGGATAGTCCCGGGTTCCATCGGCCGATGGAGTTCGATGCGCATTCGCGATTGCGACGCGCGCGGTGAAACGGCAACCGTACGGATGCACGCGGCGCATAGTAAGTCGGGAGATTATGTTGCCCGTCGCATGTAACGAGTCGCCGCGCAATTAGAACGTCACGAAATTACTATGTCGTAATTGACCAAATATCGGGGGAGGGCGCGGGCCTAATTAAACCGCCATTCCCGTATTTAGATAGACGACGCGTAGATTTTATAATTGCCTCATTAACATGTATCAATGGCGCGTAGTTTAATTATTATAGCGCAATCCCCGCTCGGAATAACAATCCTCTAAGCTCGACCAGGATTGAATATGGTTGCTTGGCTCTCGATCGGTGGGATCCTCTCGCTTTGTTCGAGATCGAAGCGCGTATCAAAGTGAAAGAGAGAGAGAGAGAATCTGCCTTGCGATTCGTTGCGTCGCCCTTTGCGCGAAAGCCGCGCGGGGACCCCTCGCGCTTCTTTCGATTGGTTCGTTAGCAAAACCGACGGGCCGCGAACAACGGAACGGAAAACAGCGAGAGCAGGGCAGGAAGGCAGAGAAGAGGCCTTCATCCGCGTGCTTGACTCGCGGAGTGGCCGTGTCATACGCCAAGAAAAGGGGAGTCTGGAAAGCCGAGCGCGCCCTCACAAAGAGATACCTCTCACGGTTTCTTCACAGGTCCCTCTCGGATTCGCGAGAATGCTCGCTATAATACCCGCCGGTTACTCGACGCGTTATTTTCTACCGTTGTCGCGACTTTTGTAAAAAAAGAGAGAGAGAGAGAGAGAGAGAGAGAGAGAGAGAGAGAGAGAGAGAGAGAGAGAGAGAACTGCAAAACAGAAAGAAACGTTACAATTTGAGCCTCATTTACGCAAGCTTGGAATAACTCGGTTCGCAGTATCCCTCCATGTTTTTCGTTTTTTTTTTTCACATCGTTGAAATTACAACTCTGCTAATTTTAAACCGGCACGTCATTGTTTCCTAACTAAAACATCAAAATCACAAACGGGAACAGAGTGAGTTAGCGGAAAAAAAAAAAAAAAAATAAAGGGACCGCGTCGGCTTAACAAACGCCCAGAAACGCTTCCGATGACCAGCCTTTCAGAGATTTTTTTTTCAGAACGTCGCAGGAGAAGAGCGTTTACGGGTATCGATCGTGAGCCTGATTGAAGAGGGCTCGGTCGGAGAAGGAGGAAAGTCGGATGGGTGTCGGTCTATCGCGTCGAGTGAACGTCGCGTCGAGGAAAACGGTCTAAACGGGACGGACATGCATGCAATCCAGCTGAAAAATCCTCGATCGGCGCGACGCGTATTCCGGGCCAAGAGGATAATTCAGCGTTGTCGCCGCGAGTCCTCCCGGCGCCCATCGTTCCATGCATTATACATGAAAAAGACCGCCCGTTTCCCGTGCGGCCCCTTTTTCCGCGCGAGCCGAGATTCCACGATCCTCTCGTCTGCTTGCGACAATCGGGGCGAACATGCAATATACACGACGACGCGCCATCGAGCACCGCTCGCGGATCGGGGACAGCCGGATAAACCCGTCTTACAAGAACGCAAATCGCGCGGACGTCGATTTTTCAAAGAGACGGAGAACTTAGCGCCCGACGAATATCCCGCAATCGATCGCAAAATACCGGAGTGTTCGATCGATTCGAGTTCCCTCCACTCGAGTAAACCCCAATTTATTTCACCGACACGCGCCTGTTTATTGTATAAAATTGAAATCAATTATTACTTCTGGAGCAAATTAACTACGATCTATCTCCCCGAAGTCACGCGCGCTTCCTTTGACTGCGCCTTTTCTTCTTAACGTTATCCTATTAATTTTCCCTCCACGTCGGCCACCAACGGCGCTGACGATTATTAATTCAATCGATTTGAGTGTGGTGCGCCGAGATTACACGTTACCCTTTTTATTTATCTATCTCTCTTTCTTTCTATCCCTAGGAACGAGGAGCGCCCGAGTGCTCTCTTGGTTTATTATAAAGTTCAGAAGCGGCAGTATGCGCGAATGTGGTATAACGTTTCTTTTTTATGTCCGTCGCAGGAGCACCAGGGGCAGGACCGGTCGACCTTTAGATCCCTTTTTCATTCCCTGTGAGCCCCTTTCGCCTCTCTTTCTCTCTCTCTCTCTCTTTCTCTTTCCTTTACT
Organism: Cardiocondyla obscurior; assembly: GCF_019399895.1. NCBI lineage: Eukaryota > Metazoa > Arthropoda > Insecta > Hymenoptera > Formicidae > Cardiocondyla > Cardiocondyla obscurior. The sequence goes on along the minus strand of NC_091864.1, from coordinate 12,781,097 downwards.
TTCTTTGCGACCACCAACGATGTCGACGATTAATTCGCCGATTTTTTCTGCACCGCGGTGAGAGATTTTTAATTAGTCGTTCGCATTAAGATTCAAGTCTCGAAACCGAAAGAAAAAGAGAGAAAAAAAAAAGGAAAGGAAGTAAACCACAAGGAAGCACACGATAAAGCATTTCTCGCATATAATCGCCCGAGAAACTCGTCCGGCGCATTTTCGCCGACTCGTCACGTCAGTTTGGAGTCACGACGAGCGTGCGCGGTTTAAAAGAAAAAAAAATAAAATAAACCCCGTCGATTCCCGATTGCGCGCCTGAACGGAACCGGCTCTCTCTCTCTCTCTCTCTCTCTCTTTTTCTCGGTGGTTGTCGCTGATTTATTCCCACTTTGGCGAATTAAATTTTCGATCGGCGACGCGTTGTAACTCAGCCTCACCGCCCACTTGAAATTCAATCAAAGTTCGCCAGGTAATCCGCGGCCTTGAATCGGCGAAGATCCATTATTGTTAAGCCCGGAGCTCGGCGAGACGATAAGCGGCGTCGGTACCGCGAGAGGATGCGCTTGCATTCGACGTGTTGACAGATAGATAGGAAAGCGAAGCGCGGTGATTCTGGAGCTGAGAAAAAGAAGAGGGTGGACGGGAGTGAGAGTCGAGGAGAATTATAAAATTTTCCTCTCGCGCGAGTTCATCAATTAGCGTCTGCCAGACGAGAGGCGCCGCCGCCGTTTCCTAATGTTATATATTACATGTATATTATATACATATATATTTATATATATACATACATATATGTATATATCCACTTATTTGTATAATACTAACGAAAATAGCTTTCCACGGCGCGCTCGAGTGTGGCTCCTAGCAGCGAGCACGCGTGAATAATTGCTAATCTCGTTCCGACGTAATCTCCCTGCTTTTAATTTGGCTAATTACGGGACTTAATTATTCGACCGTGATAGGCGGACGGTTTGCAGCGCTCCGCGCCTTTTAGCAAATACCGGGAGTGATTTAGCGCCGCCGGACCGTGACCGGGGCGCGCAAAAATTGTAAATTTATCGGATTAGCCTCCTCGTATTTTTCGACGATCCTCCCCGCGACTCCGTCCGAGGGCTCACGTGCTCCCGGGTTGACCTCCGTCGGATTTTAAATCGGGAAAAATCGATGGGAAGCGCGGAGCTGAGCTACTGGGTTCGCACTCCGCGAAGACGATTTCGATTAGGCAAAATCTGATTTAAGCCGCCCGACGGCCGCTGCTAATGGAAAAGCAATTTAATCCTCTCCGATCCGATGAGAAATCGTCACCAGGTCGTGAGAGAGAGGCGCGGGACGTCTTGGCGATCGACGCGTGCACCCGTAGAAGCCTGTCGACCACCCGGACAGCGCATTCTCGTCGCGTTACACACGCTAACGTACCTCCGCTTCGATCGCGCTCATTCCCTCGGAGTTAAAAATATATTGAATTTTTCAATGTCCGAGAATACATAAACGCACCGCGCTTGAAAACGTGTCATTCAAGCCAGCCTGTTTATAAGAAGGAAATGCAACAGTCGGCCCGGTTCGTGCCGTTCGTCCAAATGCACGCTGCAGAGATATTATAAATATTTGCGACCACTCGCACGTGCGATCGTGACAATTTAGTAATTTAAATGGAAAAAAAATAATAAATAAAAAAAACAAAAAAAAAACAGAAAAGTTTGCGCGTCGACGATATAACGTATAAATATCACACTAATACGTGTTGCATGAGTGCATCAAATAATTATGGATTAAAATCGGGATTTGTTGCGATCTTCATTAGGCAATGTTTACTTTGCGGATAAGTGTGTCAAGAATGACGTGTACTTCACTCGCGAACGGCGATAAATGAAATAAACCCGTGTTCTCGCGACGCGCGATATTATATTTCTGCATCGCGGGCATGTATCTTCGTCTAAAATTAAAAAAAAAAGAACGAAAAAAAAAAAGAAAAAAAAACGCGGAAAAGATTTTATTTCTGCGTGCCCTCAGCTGGCGAACAAATTATCGTAGTATAGCAGCGAGTATTTTCATATTGAATCACCTCGTTTAACGTATTGCCGCTCGTCGGCGTAATGTATTTAAAGTGCACGAGAGATCGAATCGCGCACTCCGCGGATATTGGAAATCATTCGAAAGGGCCGAATCTCTCGCTTCACCCTCCTCGGCAGCGGGTCCGCAACGATGGCGCGTCGTCACGTAGAACATTTCGGCGAATGTGCCGCCGTGCGGGCGCACGAAAGTGACCTTCCTTTCGGACAACTTTAAACGTCCAATCACGGTAATGTTCTCCGATTGGCTGACGTCACCGGACCTAATTCCCGCAATTTCCCAATTTACCGATCAAAGTCGCCCGGAATCGTAGATTGCGGCCGCGCTGCGCCGTGTGCCCGAATCTCCGAGCTCAAAGTACGACGGGTACCGGAAGCGTGCGCTCGTAAAACCGCGACGCCGACCACCTCGTAAAACCGGCGAAAGTGCTCGTTCCTCTTGTGAGAGTTAAAAAAAAAAAAAAAAAGAGGCAAGGTGAGTTGTCCATCGATGGCGTAAAAGCTGACGTTTTCCACCCACTCCCTTCCGAGATCGAATTCGACGGAGATCAAACGCTTAGCGGTCACTTCCCTTAATTACCGGGTTTTTGGAAATATATATTTCCGATATTTCTCGACGAGAGCCCCTCAAACGCGGAGCGTGCACAAGCAGGTGTCGGGCCCGCAGATCGAACATCTCACCGCGAGACTAGTCTCGATCGACCGATTCGCTGTGGTTTGCAGCTGGGGCGTTAATTAGCCAATTAGTAGCGCGGCGCCCAATCGAGAGACTGCTTAATGCGCGATTTATTATACGGGCGAATATATACATACATATATAATTGTCGAAATAAACGTCGTGGCTCTTAAAATCGACATGAAATCATACACGGCTCTTTTCCGACCGTCACGTCGCCGTAACGCAATGGGAAAAATCTTACGTCTAACGTTCCATCGAATTCATATACGACGGCGGAAAAGCCGCGCGGGAAGAAGGAAGCGGAAAACAAAGTAGCAGAAGCGATTGTGGCGTCGCGCGGGCGGAAAGAAGGGCACCGCCAGAAGGCGGTGGAACCGTAGAAAGAGAAAGATGCAGAAAATCCTTTCGCGAGCGAGCGGGGTAAAGCCATGTCACGGCTGAGTGACGTTCGAATCGATGGACAGAGTAAGAAGGAACGAACGAGTGAGGAGAAATATGAGGCGGGGTTGAAGAAGAAAGAGGAAGACGCTCTTTCCGCTTTTCCGCCCGCTGCCAAATTGAGAATCGATGATTCGCGCTCGTTTCAACGGTTCGTCACGCGGAAGAGACTTGTCCCTTAAAGATAAAAAATTAAAAAAAAAATATATAAAATATAAAGATGAATAAATAAATAAAGGAAGAAATAAAATGAAAAAGTAACGCGCCACTGTGTGTCGGAATAGCTGCCGCAAACGTATGGAGCGCGCGTTGTAATGCTCAAGGAGGTCGCGGAGAGGCGCGAGCTGGAAAGAATTCGATTTCTCAGCGCGTAAAAAGAAAACGGCAGAAATACGAGAAATACAGTCCTCCAATTTATGCAGTTCGGCTCGAGAAAATAACGTCGTGTCGACTCGAACTCTCCCCTGCGCAAAGTGCGAGAGCCTCGCGCGCGTCCACGCGCAACGCACACCTCGCCGCAGCGACCTTAATTGCCTTAATTACCTTAATTAAGCCGAGCCCTGTTCTTTTCTCGAGTCGATAAACCGATCCGTTCGTGCCTCATTGGCGATAGCGCCGCAACTTTTTCGTTCCGTTGCGATGTTCGCCGCGAGACTTTCTCGCGTCTCGTCTCATCTCGTTTCGTTTCATCTCTCTCGCAAAAGAAAAAAAAAATTTTTATCCACCCCGTTCTCGCTCTATATTCCGCGATTTGCCCCGGTACTTGCACAAAAATTAACAAAAATAATTTATAATATAATTTAAATAAAATTGTTCACAGCTATTAATTGTGATCATTTTTCTAAATTATGTAAACTACAAATGATTGAATTAACCGGCAAACATCGCGATGTATCCTCGAGGTATACATTCGCGATACGTTGAAGTGAGTATTGGATACAATAATTACCGTATTATTTTCCCTTAAACGCGTTCAAGTTCGCACTCGCAGCGGGCGAGGGATAACATAAGCAAAAATCGTCGGCAGAACGGCGGCGTGCGTGCCTCGCGACGAAAATCATTCCCGCATATTTACTATTTCATTCGATAAATATAACGCAATCGGACCAACCGCAACTAGCGCGAGGGACAAATTGAGAGAAATAAAAAATCGACTAGAAGCCGAGAGCCTAATAAATCCGACGTAAGGAGTGAAAGAAATACGCGTGTAACTTCCAAAAAGGTCAGAGGTGCCGGGAGAGGCTTAACCGTCGTACGAGCCCCGGTCGTAAAATTAAAACCGATGAAATTTCAGTTACAAGAAAAGCGGGAATAGTTAATGCAATAGTTGCGCGGCAGCGCGGCCGACCGGCGGAGTGAGTACAGGTACGTTTTAATATTCTATTTTTCGTGCATGCAAATGCCCCTCTTTCGCATTGGTATTCCTACGCGCTCTGTTTTATTACCGGGTAGCTCCATAGCGCTCTCCCGCGCATAATATTTACGCTCGTATCGTTTCTGCGGCGCCCTTATAAAATACATACAGCGGCCGCGGCGCGGTAGATACCGGGCAGATTTAATTACTTCGTTTCCGCCGGTGTCATGACGATTTAATTTTGCAAATACCGAATTTGCCCGGCGCGCGGCGCTTCGCCGCGAGACAAAGGAACCGCGGAATCAACCGCGAAAGCATATTGTTTCGCCGCGGCGAAACTGCGACACAACGATGCAATAAAATGGCATCGCCTGGCGTTATAGAAAAGTAACACCGTATATTTTATCCGTAATTTCGCGGTAATTGATTTACTTTTGTAATAAAACGATTGCCAAAGCTGCACGTCGGGCAAAATCGCACAGGAATAAAATTAAGAAATTAGACGGCGAAAAATCTGAGAAGAGGGATCCGATAAATATTTCCTCTTCCTCCTTGCCTCTCGCTTGTCCTCGAATCTTTTTTATCCGGCGGGTAATTTCAGGCAGCGCGGCGCGCGATACAAAAGTCTTTTGCTTTAATCGTAAACTGTAATCGCGGCCGTTTCCAGCGTCCAGACTGTCATCAACTCCCCAACGAGCGAATTTTGCGTCAAAGCGACCCGTATTATCCGCCAACCCCTATATACCCGTCCTCGGTTTACGGATGCACGGTACCGCGAGGTTTACGCGCTGCGTATTCTGTCACTGTCAAGTCAGCTGAATAAATAATTACCGCGGCCGGTGCTCCCTTTAGGCGCCGCGCATCAAAAATTCACGCATTCCGCTTTGTTAGGCGTTTAATCAAGATTCGCAAATAGCACGTACGATCGTAATATACGTAATTAACGCATACTTTTTTGTTACCGTCTCCATTCTCTCTTTTGAGATATATATATATATATTTTTTTTTTTTTTGCTTTGCTATTTTTAATTTTCTTCCTACTCTCGAGGTCTTTTAAATGCAGGCGCGCGACTGCGAAAGAATTCACGTAATTCTATATGCAAAGCGCTTCGTCGCGGCTCGTAATTATACGGAGAGACGCGCACGATGTATTAATTAATAATAATCACTCGGCCCGTCCGTAATGCACGCATTATCGGCGATATTTCTCTTTGCAAGCGCAATGATAGCGGTTTGTAAATGACTGCGGCAATGAATCGCGTCTCCGCGCGCTCGCCGTCTAAATCCGAGTCCGTGCCCGGCGAGCGGTCGACGTTATCGATTCATTTTACGATTATAGCCAATTGTTTGCCGCGAATTCGGATGCAATTACGACACATTAATCAGCGGTTACGGGTCGCGACTGGTTCGTCGATATTGTTAAACATAAGATATCGGGATATCCCATCGGGTTGGCTAATAACCGTTTTTAATTCCCGACGGACGATAGCGACCTCCTCCCTCCCACCCTCTCGGCGCGATGCATAACGCAAGCGGTGGTTTCACCATTTTTCAGCTGGCAAATTTTTTTTTCGGGAGAGGAAAAGATTCTCGTTTAGTTCTTTTTTTTTTTTTTTTTTTTATTCATTATTTCCACGGCGCGTCATTTGTTTGCCGACGATAGACGTCGAGCCGTCACTTATGAATGTCGATACGAATACACGCGTTGGCTTATCTGACGGATGCAGCCGGCTGTTCGACGAATACGAGCGTGATATTGCGCACGGGAGAAGAATGCAACGGGCGGCGAGATAGAAAAAGAAAGGAGAAAAAAAAAAATGGTCCACGACCCCACGGTCGACTGAAAGCTGCGATGAAATTCGGAATGAATCGCCCGCGCGCGATCATGCTCGAAAAGAGGAACAAAAGTATCACTGCCCGGTTAAAAGTCTAAATAACGCCGCCGCTTCCCCTCGGGCCGGTCCACTTTTTTTTTTTAATGCCAGATATACAATAACGATAGGCAGGGAGCGCACCGATAAATCGGTCACTTCGGGAATAATATGTCTCGCGTATACGTTTGCATGAATTTGCAAACGAATCTTTCATGAAGTAAAAAAAAAAAGAAAAAAAGAAAGAAGAAAAAATAACGCTTGCGGAGGTACGCGGACGCACCATAAAAGCGCCGAAGAGAACAGTTTCACCGAAACGTTGATAAATTGCGTCAGATGTTACCACTTTTTACGCGAGGGGGGATTTAGAAAATGCCGTTTCACGCGCGCGCGATTGTCTCGTAACGCGTCCGCCGGTCGTCTTCCGGAAATGCGCGCGTAAGCATCTTGGGAAACTTTGTATGCGCGAATGTTGGCCCGGAATTAATTAAATCACCGTGTCGCATTTCGTAATTATGCACAGCCACGCGCGCACGTATTGCGCGAGTGTGTCATCGAGATACCCGGCGCGGGGCTTTGAAACGCAATACTTCATATTTTCCAGCGGAAGATTACCGACGCGCGTACCTGTAACGTCATTATAATCGAGGCGATGGAATTTCGCGAGACGTCATCGGCGGAGCGCTATCGCGGGAGTAAACGGCGCCCGCGCCACGTCGGGAGTCAAAGGTGGCCGGAGCTCTCGATAATGCCGCGGTCTCCCTTTCGGGAGATAAGTCGATCTCGGATTAACTAAAATCGCTGGCCGGTTTCGCGCGGTCGTTTCTACAATCCCGAGGCCGTTCGATCCCGAAGACGCGATTCTCGGACGCTGCCAGCCGACGGGGAAACGTCGTAGAAACGTCGCGCGGCTAAACAGGAAATTAAACACGTTTCTTATCGCGACGGTCATATTTGCGCCGGTCATTTCTCTCCTCCCTTTCCCCCTCCCCCTGTTGTCGCATGCAAAAAGACGCTGAGCGACGACGCTCGACAGGAAATTAAATACAATGCGGCGAAGAAGTCGTGCACTCGGAGAGAGGAAGTCTCGGCGCGGCGCTTACGGCTAATTCGAGTAAGCTCCCAACAAAGTTACAAAGTTCAAGAGGTCAACTCGATTTAGTGCACCTGTAACGAGAGGAGGGTAGATCGCGGGGTGGCTCGAGCGCTTCCTCGATGCACAGCGAAAGAGGGAAAGAAAAAGAACAAGAAAAAAAAAGAAAAAAAAAAGAAAAAAAATGCTGACGTCTACAAATCATTACGCGACCTCGGCTGATCCGCGGACTGTCTTGCTCGCATGTCGAGACTAACCGAAAGCCGAGGCGTGTCGAACGTAAAACGTGCGACTACCGAATTCACCGTATAATTTCCCCGATTCTACCTCTCGCGCATGGAAATCTTCGCAACGCGAAATTTCGTCGTGGGAAAGCAAATATTTACATTTTGGCGTGTCTCGCGCACGTGTGCGAGATACCGCGAGATCAACGTGACGGGAAAGTTTCGACGGTGGTTCTCGCTAATCAGATGTCTCTCCTTCGCAAGTTTCTCCCGACGGGGTTACCGAAAAAGTCCCGACGGAGATGCGCGGCGAGTCAAAAACTGATAACGCGCGTTGTCGTCCTTAACGCGTTAAACTTAACGTGAGATATCGATTGCCGTTTCCGGCCGCCGAGCGCTCATACGTTATTCAACGGCTCGAATCGCTTCTCCATCCTGCTCGATGCCCTCGTTACAATACCGTGAAATCCGTAGTGAGAATTCGCAGGTATTCTGCGCTGGCTTCGCCAGTTTCGCCGCACTAATCGGATATCCCGACGACCCGCGCGACGCATTAGAGACACACGCGGCATATGCATTAAACGTATGTATGTATGCACGCCAATGTAATTTGCAAGCGCCTGTAAACTTAATGCACCTAAGGTCCCGAGCTCGCTAAAGAGAAGATACTCAGAAAGCGTAGAAAACTTAAAGAAATAAAATAAAAAAGAAATAAGTAAACAAGAAAAAAAAGTAACGAACGTAATAAAATCTTCTACCTTCCTTTAGCAGAATGTATTTTACGTATTAAATAATCCCGCTTAAAAAAAAAAAAGAAAGAAAAAAAAAAAGAAAAAAATCGCATTAATATTCATACCGAATAACTGAATGAAATAAGGCGCGAAAGAGTCCAAAGACTCGTCGTTGAATATACTTCTCGGGCGTAATTATATTATCGCGTAAACACCTAAGGCATCCGCCGGTATTAATCCCTCGCGATTTCTCGTTAATCGCACGCTCGCTGATGTCCAGTTATCCGATCAGATTTTGCGGCGGCCGCTTTCCGCGAAGCGGAATTCCGGATACGCTCGGCGAAGAAACGCGGCGCGTGGCGTCTTCGGCTTCGACAACGGAGCCCGCGGGATCTATAAGGTACCGGAGAAACGATCGCGGTGTAGCAAGACCGGTTTCCGAGGGTCCAGAGGCTCGCCGTCGAGCGGCAGGAGGAGAGCCTGTAACTTCGTACAGCTTTGCGGAGGCAAAGGCTATTCTCTATCGCGATGCGAGCTAGACGGTTTGAGGAGCCTTGCCTTACGAGGGGGGAAACCCCGCGCGTCTTTGATAGACTTCGGATGCCTGGCGTTTACAAGAGCTTCGTACTCGGAAAGAGAAGCCGCGCGTCTGCGAAGTTACCGCACAGCCTCCTCCCGCGCGTTTGTGGCCGTCGAATACGAGAATCTCGTATATGAAGAGGCAACGCGATTAGCTTGATTGACCTTACATCGAAAACAATTACGCGCGAGGCTATAATCGTAAATGAATACACGAGGGCCGGCTAAAGTATCGGTTGTGCGTCGCTACCGACGACGCGGTTCTCGTATACGAGCGTTTTAAAACGACATTTTCGCAGATTGTGGCGATATTGTCGCTGAAACGGCGCGCTCTCCGTGCTACGAGGAGACGTTGAACGGATCATAGCTGTCGGACGGCCGATGGCTCTCGAGGGGCATCCTACGTAGCCGTGTTCAGCTACGTAAGTGGCCACCTGCGTGCGCCCGTGTGTGTGCACACACGTGTACGAACGACGGGGATGTAAACGTTGCAGCGGGCGTGCAGCGCGCCGGGGCGCGTTCGAGTGTTGGTGGACAGGTACGGGGCCGGCCGTGCTAAGTAAATATATTTAAGACTGCAAGTGGGTGGCCGTAAGAGAACGCCCGAGAGCTCGAGTGCTCCTTACGCGGCGAACGCAGAATCCCGAGCGCGTGCAGCGGAGCACGCGGGGCGGCTGGAGAGCGATAACCCCGTCGCGATCTTTCAATTTCGATTGAAGCGGCAACTCCCTCCCGACCTTTGTTTTCGCGAGAGGAATCGACGGGGAAAGTTTTTTTTTTTTTTATCTTTTCTTTTTCTTTTTTTTTTTTTCTTTTCCCCCGCGCGAATCTCGGCGCGAATCGTCCGCCAGGAACGTTGCCCGAGTATTTTCGATCGGCTGACACGATGGGATTTCAATTTCGTCGAACGCGGGTTACCGCTGCAAAATCCTGCGGGAAAGGGAATAAGATAAATAATCGTGAAGGACGGGCCCTTCTATCGCAGATACTAATGGACCTTTTTGCTACCGCGGCCCTTTCTACGCGACGGCGAGTGCCCGTGAAAGGTGACACGCCTTTCGTATAGTCGTTCTCTCCTCGTTTCTACACGCTTGTCTTCCGACAACGGTGGACCCGATGATCGATCTGCCGATAAAGCTCCCAAATGTTACGGAACCGCTCGGCGAGGAATCGCCGCCCGACTTTAACCGACGGTCACAACGTTTGCTAAATAAGCCGACAACGACGAGTCCACCCGCGCGACCTGTGTCCGGGTACTCACGTCCTTTAAATCACGTCGCAGATAACGAAATCTGAATCCATAAATATTCAGACGCGCCCCGCGACTCTTTACATCGTTGTTAATAAACTTTCTCGTAGACGCGCACTTTGATCGCTCCCAGGCTTTTCCCGCTGAATTTAATCCGTTATCGCATTACGTAGACGCATTCCCGGTAATCGTCGGGCCGAGAAGGTCCCGAGCAAATGTGTTTATCGGTTTTAAAGAGCAAGATGTAGAGAATGAGACTTGACGTCGCTACCCGCGCGCGACAGAGAAGGAGAGAGCGAACGAAAAAGGGAGAAGGTATATAAAAGGGACTCCCGGGAGGTCGTGGAGTAAAGGTGGAGTAGATAGCAAGAAAATTAATCGCCCCTCTCGCTCCTCGTCGCTCGTCGCCCGTCATACTTGTCGTCGACGTGCCGCGATTCTCGCGCGACCGTTTATTCAATTTCGAGCCGGGCGCGTTTTCCGCGAGATTTTAATTTTTATCCTCGTACCGGGAATAATTCCTGGCATTGCGGCAAACCCAGCGAGATCGTTCTCTGTACTTGAAATAGTACGCGCCGAGTTTTTACCGAGACCAAAAAGAAAGAAAAAAAAAACGAAAAAAAAAAGAAGATAAGAGAAAAAACCGCGCAACACGTGCCAATCGGCGCGGGTATTTCCGTGTCGAATGCGCATGAATGGGTGCGAAAATTTTCGTAACGATTCGCTTCGACAGGTCCGATTCAAAAATCGATAATGCCTTTCGGATAATTCCACTCGCGCGCGCGGTGCGGGCGCAGGCGGATTGTGCTCTTCAGTTCGTTTTGCGCGCAGGAGGAAATCGCGAGGATTTGGTCGAGCGGCGAGAAAGCGCACGGGGGTCTAAATGAAAAATGCATCTTGCGCGGCGCGTGTAAGCCGCGGACCCTGCAGCGCGCGCGAAAGGTTTCGGATGCTAATGCCATCGATCCATCTCGCTCTCCTATCGCACCGTCCTAAAATAAATCTCGTCGCGTAAGATGAATCGGAATAAATTCGAAATCCGATGTGCTAAATTTTATATAATAATACGCGCACGTGCGGGCAAGCGCGCGGTGCTCGAAAGGCACTTTAATTTCCTAAAAGCGTCTAGCACGCTTAAAACGCTTCGCCGTCTGAGCGTGTCGCGTTATCCTGCCTGGTGGCCACCTTGATTTAATTAGCGGCCCGTTGTTAAACCCCGCCGCGTCGATATCAAATTATTGCCGAACGTTAGCGAGCTGGATTCGCAGGCGTTTTCGTAAATAATTCGCCCGGCGGGTTGTTGTGACGCGACGGTGCACGCGCACACAGTCACGTCGCGAGAATCGTTTATTGCAGCGGATTATGCCGACTCGTAACATTAATTACCGCGAAAGATAAAATGGAAGCGATATACGCTATTTAGTAATCACCGCCGCCGCTTCGCGGGACATTCACGGCCGCATTAACGGGAATTAATATCCTCGCGTCGCGTCTCGGAAATATTTCCGTTTACGATAAATTCCGGTGGCGACTGGCGTCGGCGGCGGCGGAATTCCCGCCGATAGTCCCCGGGGGTTTGCAGGCCGGAAGTCTAAATGAAAATCGTCCGGCTTGGCCGAGGACGAGGCTCCCGCGAATATCGGGGAGTCGCAGCCACGTGCGATACCGTTCCGACAAATAACTCGTGCAAGGCTTAGCCCGCGGCGAGATGAAGATTCGGCACGAACAAACCGCGGCACGGGAGCGCGCCGGCTTCGGGTAATTTATCGATCAGGCCGTTTCCGATAATTCGCGTACGTCGCGCATATTCGACTATTAATCAGCGCGGCGCCGTTCGCGAAACGCGAACGTAAGGTCCCTCGGCGAGGTTTTTCGGTTAATCCCGGTTAGCGAAAGCTCGAAAGAACGGCGCTCTCACGGGGGAAAAAAGAATTGGGTCTCTTCTTTATTTAATGGCCGGATTGCCCCTTTATTAATTCATTGCCGTTCTAATATCGGAATACCTCGGGCCACATTGCGCCATCGAATGCAATCATGCGCATACGTGATGCCGAATGCCTTCCATCCGAGAATCGCAGATATCCCGTCGACGGGATACCGCAAAACGCGCGCTTTCGTGCGCCCCGCGTATATCGATTGCGCACGAAAAAGATGCGGCGGCGGCGATCAACGGTCTCGACGATCTAATTGCCCGGGGGATCTAAGCGCTCCGCGAAATCTACGAGAATTCAAGAAATTCTAGAAATATAAGGATCCGGAAAAATCGCATTTTTAACAGCGACCAGCCTGTCAAACAAGTTGTAATTAGACTCGTCGGGGAAAGAAAAGTATTTTAAAAAAAGAGGGGAGAGAAGAAAAAAATGCGTCTTTTATGAAGCACTCCGAGGCGTCTTATTCTCTCTCTTTCTCTCTCTGTCTACAGAAATCTCTCCGGAGAGATTGAAAATTCCATTTTAAATCTACAGAGAAAAAGCAGAATGACATTCCCGCGGACTTCGTGGGAAAGCGCGACTCGAACTGTGTAATATTCCGAACGGAGAGAACAAACACGGGATGGAAGCGTTCGCCGTCCAAGTGGCGCAGTCCTCCCAATTACGTCCAAGTTTAACATTTCGCCGTAATTAAATGAACCCCGCGATTAACGAACGAGCAAAGCTCCGGGTCTCAGCCGCGGGAAAGCGCGTTATAAATTGAAAGTAAAGAGCTCCCGCTATATAACTTCACCGTCGCGGCTCATAATCCACCGAGAGTACATTGTACATGAATAATCTAAAGATTTCCGCGTCATAATGATGTCGTCAGCCGCCGAGATTTCGCCGACAAACGTTTAAGATCTCGCGACAACTTCGCAGAGATATAACGTCGATGCGTTCTACTCTTGCATCCGATAAATCACGGCGGATCGTTTCGTAATTTGCCCGTAATCTGCCATCAAAAATAACTTCGAGCGACGTCAGACGCGACGAGGGCAAGTCGTAAATCTCGCGAAATCGCGCGGGGCGACACTTTCCGATTTCGCTGAAAAAAATCTCGACTGCCGCGCGCCGTGATAAACTTTGCGCCCTCGCGCGCATTTTTCGCGCAGAAATAATTTATACTGTAACGCCGGCGTATTACCAGATCGATTACGAAACGCACCGGGGTCAATTAAAGATCGCCCCTTTCGTAAGACGAGGAAATTCTCAGAAGCCCGGCGATGTATTACAAGAAATATAAATGCGCATTCGATTCCGCCACGTCGCCGCGACCTCGCCCGAATCCCCGGCGAAGAGATTCCTCGATATTGGCGTTTACCCCGGTCGCCTGAATTAATATAGGTCGCATCGACCAGAAGATAAAGGAATTATCGCTGCACTAATCCGGTTTTACTCGCAATTTCCCACTCTATATCTGTGTTATTTAATTCATTTCTTTTTTTAAATTTTTCTTTTTTAACAATTGCGTATGTATGTTACCACCACCTGGCAATATTGAATTAACGAGATTCGATTACCCCGCCGGCGCAATGCAAAGTTTTCGTGGCGAGAACCGCGCCGGAAGTCGTTAATTAAGGATCGAGATAAGCGGTGATATATCCGGGGTTCGTCGTCACGGCGGAAATGACGCGCCGCTATTAACCAAGAAAAATAGCGAAAAAGAAATCTCCCCCCCCCCTCCTTCGAAAGATCCTCTTACCGCCGGCTCCTTGAGTATCGGGTACGGGGCGAAATCTCATCTCGAAGGACGCAAAAGAACGAATTCAATTCCGCGCGTTAAGTCTCCTTCGGCGGAGACCTCGCGGCGTCAACGCAAAGCGGAAATTTTCCTTTCTCAAGCGCGCTGCATATTTCCAGGGCCCGCGCTCTTCTCACGCTTATTTCGAATTTTGCCTTCCTCTCGAAGAGTCGCGGAGTAAGACGGGAAAAGGGACCCCGGGCTGGTGGTTGACTGGTCCATCCGACCGAGAAAAACGATAATCGCGTGGACTCCCGCGGTAAAGTATCGAAAGGGAGCGGACGAGCACTTGCACTATGCGTCCTCGCCGTCGATGGAAAATTCTCGAGACGAGGAGTGCAGTTACGATCGTTCGGTAAACTGCCGCAGACCACTTTGGCGGAACAATTTTACGACCGAGAGAGGACGAAAGGGAGAAATAAAGCGGGAGGCTGGGGAGCGTCGGGTAAGGCGATTTTCGTTACCCGTGCTAGCGAAATAATGTGCATTAACGGCGCCAGACGCCACGCGAAAGAAATACACACGTACGTATGTACACGTCCCGTTCCGCACAAAAGTGCGATAATATTATAGATTAAACATAACTCGACGTAACGTTTCATACGCGACACGTTCGAGCCCTCGCGCGTGTTTTCCTAAGCTTTAAAAAAACAAATGCGTCTGTCGGGGTGGACGAATGTCATTGTTGCACCGATAGAATTACAGATCGATAGTGCTACGTAAAACAAAAAAAAAAAAAAATCATGATACATCGATGGCCAGGATCGCGTACGACGAAACGAATTATCTGCGCGTTTTGTTTACAGCCAATGGCTACGACGCCACCAATTTTTCATCTGCGACCGGCGAATTTCCACCGATCAACCACCATCGGCCGACGCGGGGCGTTTCTGTCGTTGAGTTTTACTCCACGTCACCGGCCGGCGATTTTCATTCGTAAACAACGGTTTAAATTTCATGCAAAATATTGTCACGGCAAACAAGCGCGCCGTAGACCGCGTTAATGGGCTGCTACTCACGCTTTCCGCTCGGACGTCGTAAAGAAAATTCCAACCCTTCCGTGGAAAAGAAATGTGTTGACTTACCTGAAAACAGAAAGCGAAAATGGCGTTACGCACGAACGTACGTGAAATGTTAAAACAAGGGGGGAAAGGGAGACGCTTAAAAATTTCGTAGGGTCGGGGGAAAAAAAAAAAGAATGCGTCCCGTCGAATCGTAACTTTCCTGCGGGCGCGCTGAAGAAACGGGTCTTTTAAAGTTTCGCCGCGTGCACGGCGAGAGCGCGTTACGCCTCTAACGCTCACTTCTAACATTATTATAAAAATTGCACAAGTTTGGATAGGCCGACGGCACGGCAGCCGACCTGGCCGCGAGCACGCTTGCACTTAATCGAAGAAGGACGAGCCTGGCGGCGCGGCGCGGCGCGGCGCGGCGTGATGCGGCGCAGCCATTTCCATAGCAATTTCTATTCTATTTCCGTTGACGTGGCAATGGCGTTCAATTATAGACTGCAATATTGAGAGGCACGTTTTCCCAATAACTGCACCGGCTCTATCAATATCTCTTCGGCGGCGGTGGCGGCGACGGCGCCGGCGTACGCCCTTACCACGCACACGAATTCATTCTATACCTCCGGCCCCCCTTTCCCCTTTCGACCGCCCTTCGTCGGGCGGGTTTCCTCGTTCCTCTGATAATTATCGCACGGATCGGTGGAGCGAAAGCCGGAAAAAGAACGCAGGGTTCCCAAAGGAAGAAAATATTGAGCCCCGCGAAAACAACCATGACGTCACGCATCTCTCCCCGCGGTATCTTTTTTTCCGAGGTTTGCGAAGCCCTTCCAGTATCGCTCGTCCCAATTTTTCGACACCGCTCCGGCAATATTTGCCCCGACGATATTCCGCGAAGTCTCAAAATTCCACCTAGTTTCCGCCTTGTTGTTATCTCGCGACTACTCCGCCGCGTCGCGCTCTTTGAAGTTAAGATATACGCGAGGCGATCTCGTCTCGCGCTCGTCCCACCTCTCGTACCCCGGACCTCTTTCTCTCTCTCTCTCTCTTTCTCATCGTTTCGCCTAATTATCCTCCGCCGGCGAGAGGACACGAAGAAGCAAAGCAAGTGCAAAGTACAGATTCGTGCGCCGAAGTTTCCAAGTCGCTCGGAACCTTAACGTTTTGTTTGTTACTTAACGGGAAACGTTGGACAAACTTATTTCTCTCTCTCTCTCTCCCTCACTTTTTGAAAGCTACACATTCGTGAAATGCTCGTATTTTCCGACTAAGTTACGAAATCATTAGTGCGCGTACTGTGCAACTGGAATCGCTGTCTTCTTACAAATCCGCATTGCAAGCCGAGGGGGAGGGGGGAGAAGAGGAGACCGCCTTTCGATAAATTAATGGACGACAGCCGGGCGCGATTCTTCCCGAATGCTCAATCACGTTCGACGATCCGATTTCCCGACAATCGCTGGATTTCTACCCCATTATCGGCGGCACTCGACGTCGGACCATTACATAATTGCGAATTCCCCCGCGAGCAAACGGCGAAAAACTTTTCCGCGCGATTAATCAATAAGATGCGTATTGGGTTATGCAAATATCGATACTGGAAAAAAAGAAAAAAGAAATTCTCCCCGAGTTTTCTATCGCGCGTCCGTGGAAACGCACGAAAAATACGCTCTGATCCGTTCCACTCGGATAACTCTATTTGTAAGAATATTTCACTCGTAGTATCCAGCGGCCGGCCGGTATTATTTCGCGTTACGTGATTATCGGATTGGAACATAAATAATTTCTGACGTAGGTATATAGAACACCAGGCGGCGCTCCCTACAAACGACTCGCTCACGCTAATGGAGCTTTAATTAATTTTAAATCTAACCGGGAGCGATCCGAGAGATTAGAAAAGGAACGACTATTTCGCTCCGGGGAATTCGCATTTGCGGGCCGATCGGTTACCTTCTCCCGCGTGGCGTAAAACCAAAACAATAGCATTCAAAATACCGCCGATGTATTTTCGCGTAAATTATCGCAAGAGGCGAACCGCTCTCGCTCCTCTCTTCTTCAACGGCGTTTGGAACAAAAAGGTATTAGTTTCTCCGGCTATAGCTTGGCGAAGGTCGACGCCGGGTCTGAACGAGACCGTTGTGCCGGCCCAGCCAGTGCACGTTGAATTAACAGTCTGTTATACCGCCGACTATATTCAAATCATTAAATTCAACGCCGCGAGAATAAACCGAGACGGAAGCGAGGAAGAAGCGGAAAGAGAGAAAAAAAGGAAAGAAAAAAGAAAAAAAAAAAGAAAAAAGGAGATAGAAGCGAAGGGCGCCGCTACCAATTCCAGAACGAACTTAGAACCTCGTTGGGGCCTCGTGTGCACAAAATCTCGCGTTAATATCCTCCCGTGTTCGGCGCGGAATGCGTGCAGGGATTTTCCTCGTTGCAAATCGAGAGCAAGACTCTTGGAATCTTGGTTACCAATGGAAAATTCATGCGTACACGCTTCGCCTATAAAGCCCACGACACCGCCTGGAAAATTTATCCCATGTAACAATCCCGAGGGTGGATAATAAAACATACATAGGGCAAGCGAAGGGAGAATCGTTCGGGCTACCGGGAAAAGCACTCCCCGCGAACGACTTGCGGAATAAAACGGGCGCGAGATTACGAGACGCGACGGATAGCTGCGCGACATCGCGTAACGGCATAATTCATGAAGCTCCGGGTGTTTTACCACTGTTAAGCGACCGCGTTCCCGAATATCCCTGCCGGTTTTGCCGCGAGCCATTACCATTTTTTACTTTTTTTTTTTTTCTTCTTCTTTTTTTTTAATCAGAGTTTGACAGAGCGCGCCGGCTGCGCCGGAACGGGATCGGAAGAAACGGGCCGCAAGTTCGCGAAGCGACGTTACGCGCGACAGTTGCCGGCGACTTCATCGGGAGCGTTCTCTCTGCGGCTGCGGTTAACTATCCCGCGGTGCAGAAGTCGGAGCAAGAAAGGCGCGGCGAAAAGCGAGGCGAGGAAGCGACTCGATAAAACGCGACTCCGTGTGACGAGCGGGAGACGGTAATCGGCAACGGCTGCGACTGTAATACGGTCCTTCTTCTCGGTCTCGCTCGGTCATTCACTTCGCCCGAGCGAGGCACGCGGGGTCCTCGATTCGAGGATCCTGTCAAAGGGCATAAAGGATGAAAGAGTCGGAGGAACAATACGCGTCCTAACTCACCCGGCCGTCCGCCCCGCTCCAGATACACTGAAATTAATTATATCCGTGGGTGTACGTGACAAAGGGGCGAGGTTGTGGAGAAACGGAAACTCCGGAATGGAATATGGAGGAGCGTAGCAGAAGTTAAAGAGAGAAACGGGAGGAAAGGGCACGGCGGGGCGCGGGACGCCCGGGGGAAATGGAGGAAGTGGAAAACCGGAGAGTATTCGTGTAACGAGCCTTCCCTATGTGCCGGGCCAGGAATGTGCGAGAGACAGTCTCGTTAATCTCTCGTCAAAACATATTGCACGCGCTTTAAAATTGTAGCCGAGGGTGCCCGCTGTTATTTGTAAACAAAAAATAAAAAAGAAGAAGAAAAAAAAAAAACCTATTTTACAGCCACCGACTCGCGGCGAAATTAGAAAATCTGTCGTCGCAATATAATAACCATCTTGAAAAAGGAAAAGAAAAACCGCACAGAAGCCGGCCAGTCTTCAATCATCCAAATGCATTTAATTTAATTAAAACGGCTCATCTCGCGTGTCTGGCCGATACGAGGTGTGGCCGCTCGAGCGAGTAAGTTCACCCACGTATCGAGCTCATCTCTCTTCCGGTGAACTCGCAATTGCGATCCAAGTATCAACCGTCCGCGTATTAAATATATCATTAAGCCATCGCAAATACATATTGCACGCGTCAGTGAATTAAAAAATTCTTTCTTTATTAATCGCAACGTGCCAAAAGTGTCCGTGAAATCACCGCGCGGAAACCGCAAGATGAGCGAATAGCTCGATGACGGTCGCTTGTTTATCAGCCGTTTAACGCACAGTCATCAGTTAGTCATCGCGCGCATTACGTCGACTTTAATGAATCCGCGTCATAGCGGGGTCGTGGATTATTATTAACAACATCGATTCGACGCGATGATTATGGTTCTTATACGGCGTCGGGTAAAAAGCCGGGAGGGCGAGGGAGGAATGCGCGGATCGATCGCCGTACGTTTTCGCGCGGGGATGGTTTTACTTTAATTCGCAATCAGTCGAATTGCGCCCGCGCGTAACTCTCGTGCCTCTCGCGTGCGTCGTAACGTTAATTATTCGGGCTGCAGCGTGCAGCAGCCTCTAAAGAGCCCCGGCCGCGATACCGTTAGAAGAGCGCGCGGGCGCTCGTCTCGAACGACTCGATTCCCTTTACGAGGGTCACCAACACAGCCGCCGCATGTGTGGCTGCGCGTGTGCGCGCGCGTTAAGCGCACGTAACGCATTTACGCAACGCGGCGCGACGACTTTCCACGCGTGGGCGCGAGTGGGTGCACCGACGGCCTCGTAGGAAGGGACCGACGGTGGGCAGACTGGACCAAACATGGATGTTCTCTCGGGACGAGACGACTTATCGTACGTACCGCGGTTTATACCGGGGCACGTCCAAGAGAAAGGCGATTAGCTTCGTTTTCTCCAAGTCGTCAAACGCTCTTCTATTCCCGTTGAACAGCTTCAAAGCCCCGAAGACGACGCGCGAACGTTTGCGCAACGTTACTACCGCGCGGAGGAGATGGAAGGAGGGAAAAATATAAAGTTTTCGCGGAAAATGATTTTGCGCGCGAGCGACGTAAAACCAATTAGGATCTGACTAACGGGGGCCGCTTTCCGAGATACAAAGTAATTTGAAACTATCCCGATTCCGCCGGCTGGACAAAGGAGGAAGCGTGGCGTCTGCCGTCGCGGAAGAAAAGTTTACAGCGACAACACGCGGGGCCGCCTTGTCCGGCAGCGTTTCGCAATTACGTTGCAACGGCGAAGTTGGCGAAGGAGCGCGCGCCTCGGCAGCTCAGTTTTCAATTCTTATTTGAATCGCGCGGAATAACAGCGCCAAAGTTTCGCCGTCGGTTGTCTGGGCGAGCATATTTGCGCGTCCCGAAGCTCCCTCCCGCGTTCTCTCAAGACGACGGGAGGGACGGTCCCATCTCGAAGAAAAAACCGGGAGCGTCGATTACTCGACGAACTTCTCGCCCGCCGAGAGGAAAGTTTCGTCCGTTTCGACGCGAGATAAATATATTTACGCACCCGGTATCTTATCCCCATAACGAGAAATATACGTAATCTAATCGAGCGAAAGCTCGCTCAGGTTACGGCGAACAAATAAGCCGCAGCCGTGTTTTCGAACGGTATCTCGACGGTTTGCGCGCCCACGAGCGTTTAGCGAAACGAAACGATACCAAAACGTATATATAATAATACCCGGGGCCCCGGCGTTGCGGCAAGCGATCAAAAATCGCTTCCTCCGTTTTTGTTCCGCTCGAGAAAATCCGAAGAATCCCGGTGCACCGAGGCGAGTTATCCTTATCTGGGAGTGGAAGGTCGTAGGCGGTTAGATTTCATAAGGAGAGATACGAGTAATTGTCGGTCGTACCGCCGCGACGGACTCGCCCGTGCCGCGGTAGAGGAGAGAACGAGAATTGAGCTGAGGTATAACGAACGTAGAGAAAAGAAAAATCGAGGAAAAGCCAAACTGAATTGAAATCGAATGAGCGAGAGAAAAGCTCCGCGAATCGGAATTATTGCCGATATAATAATACCGACAACCGGTCGCTGTATAACGAGGAATTTCTTCGCGTATTAGAGCTTTATAAACTCAAAGGTATATTCCCGAGCTGGCAACCGTCGAGATACGTGCAGGAAATAAGAAGAAGGAAAAAAGGAACGAAAAAAAACTAGGATAAAAAAAAAGAAAAAAGAAGAAAAAGAAAAAGAAAAAAAAAAAAGGAAAGACATCGGCGTGGATCCTCGCGATAGAAAACGCCTGAAACATTCTGTCGCGATTGCAATATGAGGGTATCGCTATCCGCACATTTTATCGGTCGGATTTAAAAGTCGACGGGGGAAGAGAAGTGACGAGGAAATCCGGTAATCGCACGGCGAAGTGAGACGTTAAAGTAGAGAATATACCGCGGACGGGGATAATTTAAAAGAAGCTCGGGATGCGCGGAACAAGTGCATAAATGGGGAAGTATGGAGGAATCGTATAATCCACGTGCAAAGGCGGGCGCAAGGCGGACAATAGGGCTTGCGTTGAAATTATTATGCGCCGGTTATTATCGGCGCGCGATCCAACTTCTTTCATTCTTTGACTTGCAAAGAGACGGCGCGAAGCACGGAGGACAGGCGCGGGAGGGAAAAAGTCGAGCGGCTCTCGATTCTAATCCATCTTAACGTCGGCCGTTTCGTTACTTTGCATCTTGACATCCCTCAAAGGATGCTTAAAGCCGCCTTTCGGTGTACCGGACTCAATAAACGGATAAAGGAAAGGCCGATGATGCCGAGCGATATGCAAAACGCGACGCTCGTCAGATCTGTCGCATAAATATGCATTAAGCCGCGTCTAGGCGCACGTTGCATTAATTTCGGGCGAATTATTTGGAATCAAAGCGGCGGCGATTGTACCCTATACCCCTCGGCGTTCGAAAGTTCGTGGCGAAAATTCAAACGCGAGTTCCTCTCGACGGAATTTAAATTGTCGCGCGTTTGTCCAACACGTAAAATCCGACGATCGTCAAGCGTAAAGGGGATCCCCGGGATTGGATCGCGCGCGTTATTAGGAGCCTCTTTTTTCCCCTCCCGTCAAATCCGGGACGTTCGATCGTGCAGGTGCACCACCTAGCCCAAGGTAAAATTCTTCATAATACGGGTCGTAGCCCCTCGAACGTCGCGTCCCGTCACGGCGCAGAGGAATCGCATGCTCGGGCGGGTGAGGAATACGCGCGCGTTGTGGAAAGCTCGAAAACTCCCAAAAGGAAGAGAGCTGAAAAAGCATACGGGGGGGAGAAGGAAGAAGCTTGTCGCCCCGCGCGAGCGACAGCGTGAGCAAGATGGATGAAAGTTTTTTTGGGCCTCGAGAGCCTGCGAAAACTGAAGAGTAACGAGCCAATTTCCACGAGACGCGTCCCTTTTCCGAGACGGTCGGAGGGCGGGATCGCAAAGGGTTTTCTCCGGCGCTACCGGCGACTTTCAGACTGCGAATCCGAGCGGCGCGGAGAGCGCAGGGGGTTCTTACTTGTGTGTGAGAAACGAGCGAGATCCAGGAAAGTCCGCGGGGCAGAAGGAGCTTTCAGGGACCGCAGATTAAAGTATGACGGCAAGAACGGGGAAGAGCGAGGTTCGCGAAGAAAATGACTCGGAGAAGGACAATGAACCCGAAGCCTTTTGTCGCGCAAAAGCTTATCTCTCGAGCTTAAACGATTCTTCAAATTATACGCTAGATATTAGACCGTGAGGGGAGGTATCCGTCTATTAAACGTTGCATAAGCGCTTATGAATTGTTTGACAGCGGCTACACGCGTGTGTACCGAATTGATACACGATGTCGTCACACGACGCGTCGAGATGCGACCTGTGGCCGATATGTGTGAAGTAAACAGTCCGCCCTGATAAGCCGAGAATTCTCGAACTTCTATTAGATAACAAACCGTGGAAATAAAAAAGACGGAGCCGAGTCAACCGAGCGTGGCCCGTATTGGCGAGTCGCGTCGCCGCAGATCCATATCAGCGCGATTTAAAACGTCGATCGATCCGGTCTGATCAGCAATTAAAAACCGACCGGTCGTGGGGCTTAATCTGGGCTATCTTCGCGAAGCGCGATCAATGTAACCCTACCATATTAATGAACAATGCTCGACTATTAAAGACAACTGCACGGATCCTCGTACGAATTCAATAAACACGCGCGTGGGGTACGCGCGGAAATATCACATGAAATGCAGTTATATCATCATTATTCGATAATTCGTTTTACATGAAATAGGGAAAAAGGACGAGGCGGCTTTAATTAACCTCGCAATTGCTAATTATCGCGTCATTAATTTGTTACACGAGGTACAATTTAGCTTTCACGTCCACGTGGGCTCTCGCGTAATGTAAATTTTCATCGCTGCAATTACGTCGTTCGGCCGTCGCACTTGTCACACGTGCGTCCGCGTTGCGTGCACGACGTGCGCGCACTTCGGTTACATTAATTCCTAAGCAAGTATCCGATAACGCCCTTCACCCCAAACTGCCTTTGATGTGGCTCGCCTTCATCGGCGGTTTCGACGCTCGAGCGCGGGGGCAGACGGACGACAAAGGCGGGAAGGGTGCGAACACATAGAATTATTTTTTCATTTATTTTTCTCTTTTTTCTTTTTTTTTTTTTTTTTTGACTTTACAAAGAACCATTTCGCGTTATCGTCTGCGAGTTTACTTCAAAGGAGTTCGACGAGACGCGGTGCACTGTAACGAGGATGCAGAAAAGAAACCCGAAGGTTTGGTCCCTTCTCTCCGCGTACTTCGTGGACTCTCGCACGACGCCGCGTTATCGAGAGGGCCGCCACGTCGTTTATTTACTTTTTATTATTCCCGTTTATTCGCGTGTACGTGCCAGCGCACGCCGATGCAATATTATTATACAATAAATGAATGGCAACGCTATGCGGAATGTAATAGTAGAATGTCCGACGAAACCGGCCGAAGTTATTACTATGTACTATCACATATCGCGCCGGAGGAGGTTCGTGAAGGAAAAATCATTATGCAAACGCTTTATTAGAATGCATATTCAGGGGGTAGTTTTAGTGAAATGTAGACCGAGAGGAAAAAAAAATTCGATTTCTCGAGAGCCTCGCCGTGGCCGTTCAATGGATGCCGCTCGTAAAATACTTGAAATCTCGTACGAAAATTACCGCCTGACCTCGATACTTCCTCCCGCCTCTCGTCCTGCCTGCTGCTCTTTTCCCCGTTAGTCGCGTGCCGCCGCGCTGCCCCGTGATTATTTGAGATATAAAGCCGACCCACTTGCGATCCTTTTTCCCCGGCGTATCGCTAAGCGCGGCGAAAATCGTTTAATAGCCAACCTTTCTGCGCCGGGGCTACGAAGATCGCGCGATACGGATATACATTTTACGAAGGAAAACGATGACTTTTCCGCGCGTCCGACAAGATCGTAATTCCAGCCGTTTCTAAAAGCTCGTAAAAGGCGATCGTAGACACCTGCTCTCCGTGAACAACTATACCGGTGCTGTTCCAATTTCCCATGTCCGCTCGATCGGCATTTTGCAACGCGCGCTGTTTATACTTAACGTTCTCTATGTTCTCGCGCTGAAGCGCGATTAATTCCGCATAGTACTGCTCGCGATCTTGCGTTGCAATTGTTAGGCGAGGGCGATCGATTCTTCCACGCGACATTCGGAGACTCGTGTTACGTATTATCCGGGAAGGTGCACGGAATTAAGACTCCACCTCACGTACCTCGAGCATACCAAATAAGGAGACACCCTCCGACGACGAGTTGTCCCACAAACTGCGCGACTACCCGGCGGAATGGAGAGAGATACACGTAGAAGATATGGCATTCAGGTATTAATTAAACCACTCCGGAAACTTGACGAAACGGCGCCTGCACGCGACACGAAGATAAAAAGGAAGGGGGAAAAAAACAGATTAAAAAAAACCACACAAAATAAAACTTTTTTTCTGCCGAGCGAACGCAGACTGCAAGCAACATTTCAGCGCAAACGTTTCAATATAATTATTCGTATCATCGGGAAGCAAGCTAGCGCTTACTTCTTTCGTGGGGTCGGTAACGGTATCGTCTCCCGGAGATGCATTAACGTAATTACGCAAAATTCATGTCCGCGACCGAAGGTAGGAACAATGCGGTCCGCCGAGGTAAACGAGGCATCTGCCGGAGTTCCGCGACGCCGGGGAGGGTAATCGACGGTGGGGCCTTTCGCGTTATCGATTACTGAAAAGATCCACGTGGTCGCGTCGCGACGAATATATACGTACTATCTCGCGCGTTATCGCGTTGATTGAATTTAATTTTCTTGCTCGCGGTGAAAGAGAGCGCGAGGCGGAGGCAGCGCCGGCCAGAGCGACGGCGACACCGTTGTCCCGCTGTCTATCAATTATCGACTTGGTGTGCGCGAAGGAAGGGCGTAAAGCCAAGCGACACTTCCACCTAGGCGTGCGGAGCCGGTTGACACCGTCGTATCGAAAGACATGCCCTCGTTCGCTCCGCACATACACGGTCTACGCATGTACGGCGTATACGTGACTCGACCGGGACACGTACAGCAGCCACGAGACACGATCTAACGACGGACGGGTCAGCCGTTCCCGTAAAAGGCCATTAATGTCCATCGTCCGCTGGTGGCGTCGTCGCGCTTCTCTCTTCTCTCCACGGCGGAAGACGAAGCCGCCTCGCTTCCGGCTTCACGCCGGAATTTCACATCGCGATAATTAAATCCGCGCCGCTATAACCGACGTCTTTATTTACCGCATCTATTCCGCGGTAACGAGAAACGGAGATTCGCGGAAAACGAGTCGGCGCGCGGCCAGGTGCCTATCGACGGACGTTCCTTTGTCCGGGAAGCGATTTAATACACGCGTGCATCGGCGGATCCGCCGCATGTCACGTACGCGCCGAGGACCAAGCACAAAACGAATACGGAAAGCGCACGCGAGTGCATTCGACTTACTTTGGAAGGTCTACGCCGTGGTAGAAGTCTCCGGCGCGTTTTGATTTTCAGAAAGAGCATCGGTGACGAGCCTCGCGCGGACAAAAGACGACGCTTTCACGACGGAGGAGCGACGTCGGAGAATATTTATGAAGCCGTGCTCGCGCCCGGGCGTTTTCCGCACGCGAAGACGGCGGGGATTATTGCCGGCGGTATTTCATCGGTCGCTAAAGCCAGCCACGGCCTTTTGGGACGCGCCCTCCTCACTCGCCCTTGCATTAAAGGTCCTCGCGGCAATTGTAAAGTGTAACTGCACCGCGTGTAAGCGGGATCCTTGGGATTTATGCCCGGCCCAGGGGAGAAATAACGGAGAGAACTGCTGTCCCTGCGAAATGCACTCGCGCGAAATTCCGCGGAATATCTCGCGAGACAAGTTCTTCCCAACGTCGAGGCGATCCGGGGTGAGGCGAGGAGCCGCCCTACGCCTCGGGAGATTGTAACCCGAGTTTTTCCGAGCTGCTTTAATTATTCGACGACCGAGGAGCGGTTTTAAATATCCCGAGGAATGCGGGGGAGCCGAATATCACGGAAACTTGGCGCGCCGTGTCGGCCCTTCATCGTCCGGCGATCGCTTTTCCCTTTCCCCTCCCCGTCCCTCATTCCTGTTTTTTTTTTTTCGATACGCGGGCAATAAAATCCGGCGCTCCGCAGTTTTATTTTCGTTTCATTCTCTTTCCCAACGCCGCCGCTTTCGTGTTCGTCAACGTGACGACAATAAAACTAGTATCTCGTTCGATCGAGCCCGCTTCGCGAAGCGTCGTCTGCAAAATATTATCCCGGCCGTCAGTCAAATGTCCGTCGTATAAAAAAAGGGCCTGGGGGGGGCCTTTTCCGTGGGACGCACCGAGCGTTTTGTCCGCGTGATCGGCAGACTCGCGCCGCGAGCGTCATTAGAATCGGCCGTTATATCTAGCAAAAAGCTTCGCGTCGCGTGAGTTTTCACAATACAGGGTCGCTCGCGTGCTAATTAACGTACAGCCGCTGGAATTTCCGCGACAAAAACGTGGAACAAGGGGGCCGCCGCGATGCGGCGATAATTGGCGCCCGTCGCGACCGGAAGTTAATTTCAAAATCCGTCTTCTATCTCATTAGCGAGTCGCGAGGATTGCCCGTGCTGGACTCGCGCAAATTCTTCCCTCGAAGTTTCCGTCAACGAGCCCGACGGTCTTCGTTACGGCGTCGTCGAGGGGATAAACTCGATCCTCGACTTCTCCGCCGAGAGTTTATCGTCGGAACAAAAGTTCTCGTGAAGAGAGAGCGAGAGAGAGAAAGAGAGAGAAACTGAAACGATGCGCGCTCGCTCGTCTAACGTCGGTCAAAAATAGCATTCTGTTTTCGAATCGTAAACGTACGCGCGTAGTCTTTCAACTTTTTTAAAATCTGGCAGGACTTTGGCTCGCGCAAGCTCTAGATTCGCAGCAAAGGTACGTCACTAGTGGGTCCATCAATCTCGTTTGCTTCTTTCAAAATTGGAACCGCGGGCGTAAGAGAGAGAGAGAGACGGCGCATGCGAGAAACGAGAGGCGGCGAGGCGATTACAACGCGAGAGCGGCGCACTTCAGAGGCCCCTCGGTTTGAACACCACTGGCCCGACGGGACGCCAGGAATGCGAGAGTATCTCGACAGCGGCGTAACACTTTGCGCCGCGTAGGGAAAGGCCAGATCTCGGTCGCGGCGGCCCGCCGTCGTTTCCGCGACGTTGCGTGAAAAAAAGATGCAAAAAAGAAAGAAAAAAAAAAATCGGAGAAAAGGGAACAAAGAACGCAGGGGAGCCTCTCTCTCGCCGAAACGGCTGCCTTCCGTCTCGTCGCTTTCCTACGTCCGCCCACCACCTCGTGTCGCAGCGCGGCCGCGTGCGTCCGCAGCGGCCGGAGCTAAGAGACTTACCTCGGTTGCGGCGTCGCATCCCGCGAGGACCACCGCGGCCGTCCCAAGCACCAGTATCCAGCGTATCCTCGGTTGCATCTTTCTATCCCGCGACGATGGGTCCCGCTTTCGCCCGGCGCCTTCGTCCCGTATGCACGCGGCACGAATTCACGGGGGGGAAGAACGGCGGAACTCTCCTGACCGTTGAGCGGCGTGCGCGCACCAGAGATGCGAAACGGCGTTTCCGCGCTGAGACAACGACGCGAGGGCGGTATATACCCGCGGCGTCAACGCCGTCAGGACGGAGCCGACTCCGCTCTCGCAGGGAGGAGGGAGGGGAGGAAAAAAAAGATATCCCGGAACAACAACGCGCGACACACACCACACTGATCGATGAACCGCGAGACACTGGGCGGCGCGACGATCGCCCGCTGTCGTCCACCCGACTGTGCCGACTGACCGCCATGATGGCGAGCAGCGAGTCGCCACGCCTGCGCGTTGCGCATCAGAGTGAACTTGGGGCGACGCAACTTCTCGACCGTCGGCGGCAATTACGAACCCCACTAATTCTTACGTCAACGTCCGAGCTCCGCCTGTAAACCACCTTTGGCGATTTAATTTCCAGATTTCAGACGATATTTTATTTATTTTATTAATATTATTAATTTATTTTATCGCTTTTGTTTCGAAATTTACGGATAGGCGTTCTTAATATCTGAAATATATCCAATAAAATTATTCTCGATTAGGTGGAGATTGCTGCTTATGAATTAACGACGGGGATATTTATGCGTCACTCAAACGCGAGTGACGAGACACTTAAAACGTTAAGGACCTCGAATAAAATTTCGCGGTTATTGATGAATCAATAAATTGTTTCCCCCTCGGGGGATAATTGAGGAAACCCGGCGGAGTTACGAATGTTCTAACGATACGGTTTAAACACAACACAGCATTAAATCCATGCAAATTTATCGCACAGACATTTCGTAAACGAGCACACGTGTTTTTACGACGCCGTAATGTATTGTTAGGAAATCCGCTTCTTTTTCGTAGTCATTGCCCGCGTGAATAACACTCGAACGCGAATAATAACGGCGTAAAGTGTAGCCTTCGACGAACGTAAGCCATTCTGGCGTCTGCGATAGACACGTATGCAATAAAATATTTAATTAATAAACGACATTAACGCTCACCTGAATTTTGTTAAACTAAAATAATATAAATTGTTCATTTTAGTTAGTCTCATAAATTTTTTTACAAAAATTTAATTCCTTAGGTCTTCTTGTTGGTGGACAAATCTCTCTCTAGGTCTCTTAGAAATCTTAAGTTCTCGCTTATGCCACGGTTATACTCCTCGATTTTGTCTTGCATGATCTGCAGCTCTAGCCGCATGTGCTTTATTTCGTCCTGCGTCTTCTCCTTGACGAGTGCCAGCATTTTTCTATCCTGATTGTTCGTAATACCTTACGTCACGGCTACTGCTTGATAAAATGATATTATACGAAAACAGAAATATCACCTGCTTGCAATAATATTCCGTTTCGCATGCAAAGTCACCGAATGACGCCTGATCCACTTTCGAGTCGTGTTTTCTTCTTCCGTTAAAATACCTGAAGTTACAGAGATAAATTCATTTACATTGATTACAAAAATATTATTAGCGAATTAAAACACCTGAGTGCATATTGGCGCGCTTCTGCGAGAACACGTCGGAGCATTACGAAATTTTGAACACAAAGTGTACGTCTTTTATATGAAATTTTGACTGTTGGTTGAATGGAAGATACTACCGCCGAGGTTAGACAAAACAAAGTCGCATCTGAAATAATTTCATCTTTAAAACAAGGTTAGCTAACAATGAAAAACACATTTTTATTTTCGTGAGAGTCTCCTAGACGTTTCAAGTACAAAGACACCGTACGACAGTCTCCAAAATAAGTAACCCGTATAATATTCAAGGAAATATCGTTTGATGCTTAAGTAATTTATGTATATATTAAGAGCGTTTGTATTTAATGTATTTAATATCTATGTAATGTAACAATTTATACATAAGAAGACTGTGGTGATACTCTATTAGTTCTACTATCTTTTTTGCATCAAAATCAATAGCATGGCCGCAAAAGTTAGAAGTATCACGCTAAGATAGTTTTATTCATTCTTTCTGCTCCATATCTGTAATTCGTTTTTTATGACGATTAATAGCTTCCTGGTGACGCTTGATCTGCTCCTCGTGGAAGGAGATCTCGTCATGTAGACTTTCTCTCATCTTTTGTAACTGTTCCTTTTGCTGAAATAAAAGTTCAGATTCAAGTAACAAATCAAATAGAATTGGCGTGAGACTACAGACAAGAATATATATACCGACCAGTTTGTAGAAATATTGGTCTTCGTGGGCAGCTTCCATCTTTCCAAAGGAACCACCAGCGTCACGGATAGCACCACCTCCACCACCTCCCTTGCCAGCACCCGAACCACGTTCTCCAGCCATTCTCACCTGGCTGTAACAGAGTACAGTTAATAAAACAAATATCAGTCGTCGTAAAAAATTAACTTAAAACAAAGATTATTCAGCTAGGTTATGTCTGTCATAACCATTACATAATTTTGATACGGCATCTACTCGAATCATGTTACAAATATGCAAGGCGTAGTGAGGATAGGACTTGCTTATTTACATTAATGAAAAGATAAGACATTCTAAGTACAAAAAGAAGACATCGGCAAATTACTGCGAATAAAAATGATATATTAAGATCTGCATTTGCAAATCAGAGAATACCGGTACAAGGCGAGTATTACGATTGACCATGATCAATATCGTTCGAATTTAAAGCTGATCTTTTCTGATACCTTAATGCAGAAATGTTTCGCGAAAACGTTGTAATTGCTCGTTGCATTTTTCCAATCACGAAATACTTGGTATCAGAGGACCAGCGAGGACTTGGCAGACCGACAGAAACGAGCCACTGTCATAAACGAAACACTATTCTTAGAACGCGTACCTCGTCGGCGAGCGGCGGCCAACATCGTGGCGCTCGAATCGTGACCCTCGAAGATTTAAACGCGATCACGTTCTCAGAGCGACTTTGAAAGACTAATTAAACTTAAACGACACCTGTATTATCCCAGCAATGCGGCGAAAGTTACTCGACTCTTGTTACTCGACACACAAAAAATTTAATCAGAATTTTTTAATAAATTAAAAAGCTCTGCAGTTTAATTGGATCAATGAATCGATTAACCCTTTCACGAATGAATTCATGAATGAATCATTTGTTTAAGTATCAGCAGCTACTTTTTCTCGGAAGCAAAATGGCAAATCGGTGAGTCTTAAAAAATGCAGGTGGGACTGATGTTGTTCGAACGAAAGAGCTCAACTTAATTGATCAATCAAGCCGACTCGACCTGTAGTACTCCTCGACCTGGTCCTGCATCAGCTGCTTCCTAAGCTCCGACGTTTTCAGCTCGTTGATCGCGGTCTGCTTCTGTAGCTCAGCGCGTTCCAGCTCAATGTGCAGCATCCGCAGCCTGATCTCGTGCTCGCGCTGGGTGGACTTGAATATCCACATGGTTCTTTGCACCGATTTGTCTTTGTCCGCTGATCCACCGTCGCTCCAGTCGATAGCTGGCTCGTTTCTCGCGTCGCTCTGTTCCGCCGCTTGAAAATAAAAGCGTCAGCTTAAGGTTGCACGAATCTCACAGGTTTTGAGAAGGAAGTTAATAAACGTGGAGTACCGTCGTCGACCCGGGACGTCGACACGCTGTCGATCTTTTGCTCGGCAAGGTCCACCAGTTCGGACGTCATCCTGGATCGCTTCCGCAACGGGAAGTCGTCTTCCGACGGTTTTTGCGATAGTTCGCCGTGACTGCTGTCATCCTCGGTGTCGCTGGTGACCTCGACCTTGATATCTTGTCTTAAACCTGGCCCTAAACCGATCATGATTTCTATAACTTCGCGGGACTTTTCATAGTCGCGAGGTTCGAGAAGTAATTTCCTCGCGGGGAAAAAAAAAAAATTGGCGACGGTATCCCGAACCTGACGTTTCTGAAGGCAACGTCAACTTATCCAGGATCGCGTGTATCGTCATGCGGCTCGTCGGGTTCTCGTTGTCCTGGCTGCTGTCGTCCGAGCGATCGGCGGCTTCGCAATCGTTCTTGCGCACGCTTTCCATCAGCCGCCACACCTCGATCGAGAGGTTCGACGGTCGAGACTTAACGGCTGCTTCCAGTCCCAAGGTTCGTACCTGCGCACGAGCGATGGCGGAAAGCGAATGATAAGAAAATGAGAGAAAGACGAGGAAAAAAAACAAGAAGAAAATAAGAAAAAAAAAAAAAGAAAATAATTTTGGAAAGAGAAGTTTTTTTTTCCGGCGAACGGCCGCACCTTTTCGCCGTACGTGTACATCTCCATCCTCGCCTGGGCCT
Source organism: Cardiocondyla obscurior (assembly GCF_019399895.1). Taxonomy (NCBI): domain Eukaryota; kingdom Metazoa; phylum Arthropoda; class Insecta; order Hymenoptera; family Formicidae; genus Cardiocondyla; species Cardiocondyla obscurior. The sequence goes on along the minus strand of NC_091864.1, from coordinate 12,749,059 downwards.
TCATCCGCCGCCACTGCTCCCGGATCCTCGTGATGTCCCGATCGGCCGAGAACCGGCCGCGGAACGCGCAGTAGATCTGCTGCCAGGCGAGGGACTTCATCGCGGACGCGGCCGCGTCGATCTTCTTATTTTCAATCGCGCTGGCGTGGTGCTTGATAAGAGCGAACAGCGCGCTCTTCTCCTCAGGGATCCAGTTCTGCGTCCGCTCCCTTTTCTTCAGCAGCACCGTGGTCGTCTCGCCCGTCGCTGACATCCCTCGTGGCGCCAACTTCCGCCTAATCTGAACTAGCTCGAGGGGACCGGCTGCGATCGGCGACGCTTATTGTCGCGCATCGATTCGCATTTATTTCGAGGTCGTCTGCTTGTTTAAGCGTGGTTTTAGCACAGTCAGCTGTTCAGTTGCTACCGGCGCGTCGCGTCTATCGAGTGCCGCCGAAGTCCACGCCGATCACGTTTCCTCTCTCGATAACGAGGATGCACGTGGTCCTCACGAGGTCGCTGCTTGGGCTCTCCCTTCGCGCGAAAAGCGTCCTGATACTTATTGCCCACAATGATCGATTGTATTATCCCCTCGTGCGCTTTAATCGTGCAAAATTTATGAAACGCCGTGTACGCGATATTTTGGTATCGCGCGAGCAGGCTCGTAGGGTAGGAAGGCGAAATCCGAGCCGGTGCGGCGGAATGCTGAGAGTAGCGGCGGGAGAGGTGATGACTTAAACCCGAACTAAGGTACGACTAAACGTCGGCCATTTTGGCACAGTACTAGCTAGAACGCGCTCGATATTAACAAATCCTCGGCTCGGCGCGGGCAGAGACGGCAGAGGAGGCCCTCGCTGAACGAGATGAGGAGGACGACGAGAGGAGAAAGAAAGATAGATCGGGCGGGCGAGAGAGAGAGGGGTGCCCACGACGTTCCGCGCAACGCAAACATTGTTTCGTTTCGTTTCGCGACCTGTCGCGGAGTCATATTGCGCCGATTCCAATATTTCCCGTAGTTTCGCGGTGGTCTTCCTACCCGCTTCCCTCCTCCAGCGGCCCATGGTAATCGGAGGAGGATCACCTCGCTGGTTTGCAAACGTAAGTAGAGTTCGAAACCAGCTGGAAAGCTCGAACTTGACAAAATTAAATTAATGACAATAAGCACGGAGAGACGAACGTTGCAATAAATAAAAGTTTCTTAAACTTGCACCAAGATTCTCCCTACGTTGACGACGAAGAAAATCTCGTCTTCTCGCCGGTTGACGACACGCGAATCGAAAAATGCGGCTGATGTTTCCACTATCTCATAAATCTATCAGGAGAACCAACAGAGAATCGCGTAATCTCTATTTACGATCCTCTTTATTCTTATTCTTTATATACTCCGGGCTTACGACGTCGGTTTGCGTAACGCGCGATTAAATTAGTCCCGCGCATGGAGATTAACTTGACTTAACGCTCACGCGGGGATAAACTTTCGGTTTCCCGACGGGGAGAGGAGATGCAGGCGTGAATTTACGACGACTGCGTTTTTAATTTAATATTATTTTAATAGCGGAACTCGTTTATTTTAATAATTTTCGAGCCGACCGATGCGTTCGGCACATTAGAGCGCAACTTTTTTTTTTCTTTCTTTTTTTTTTTTTTTCTTTTCGTATGACATTAGTTTAAATTCAGCGCCTAATGTAACCATTGTAGCTCGGTCTTATCAACGAGTCTCGCGAGATAACATTTCTATCTCTGCTCCCCCTCAGATTACAGAAACACGTAGTAGGTACATTTAAAACTTCTCTGATAATAAGCGACACTAACGAACACTATATTATTAACAGCCTTATGTAATTTGAAGTCACGACCGTGCAGGAAGATACGAGTGTTTCGACTAATAAGCGATTAGTCCAGACGTCCTTCTTCGCCTCGTGCCAAGATACGCGACGACGTTCATCGAAATGGTCAGGAGCAGCAGCCCGGTCATGTCCCACCAGAAATTTCTCTCGTCGTACCCGTACTCCGTCAAAACCTCCGTTCCGTTCGACAGGCAAGGCAGCCCACGATCGGCCGGGCAATCTAAAATAAAAATTAGAACGTTAGCTCGGTTTTATTAACGTTTAAGCGACAAGACTCGCAGCTCTCACCGATCCCACCAATCTCCGACCAGTGCGCTATCGATATGGCCTCGGTGGCGTAGTAGAACACGGAGGAATACTTGAGGTACGCCAGGTAGCTCGGCAAAGCCCTACGGAAAAATCAGACTGTTCAACGGACGGAATTCCGCTCGTCGCGATATCGGTGACGCGCTTACCGCAGATTGTAAAACGTTCCCGCCGTCAGGAGGAACAGCAGGTCGAGCGGTATCATAATCGTGGTCACGATATCGATGTCTGCGATCCAGCTGGAGATTGTCATGCCGTACGCGATGCCGCAGACCGCCGCCGCCGTCGTGCAGAGACAATAGCGACCAAGATCCAGCGGCGAGAAGTCGGTGTGCAGTACGACGTACAGGGCGATCGCGAACAGGAGAGCCTTGATCGTCGCCTTCGGCATCTGAGGTATTTCCATACCGAGAAATGTACTGGCGTGACTCGCTTTTTTAATGTACGCCGGCTTAATTACCTGGGCAAGAACGGTGGCTAGGTAATATGGTCCCGATGAATACACGGCGCTCTCGCGCACGTAGAGGACCAGCTCGGCGGGCAGTTCGTAGACGACGGAGTAGGCGATCGTGAAGATCACTTCGGAGATCGTCAGGTATAGCACTCCTCGGGCGCTCTGTATGCCCTCCTGCGTCGACGAATCGGTGCCAGCGTAGAAGATATTCACAAAGACGATGGACAGCTGCAAGATTAGATTTTTTTATGTTCGATTTTCCACGTTATGTTTTTTTTTTTTTTTTTTTTTTTTTTAATGTTTAACAGTTATAAAAATAAAATGTTTATCTTTTATTATTTAAGTATAATTTTTAAATCTGGAAACATTGAGAAACGTTAAAGCTTTGCCAATGATCGAATTAAATCGGAAGTCGCTATGAAATTTCTTTTCCGTTTCGTTACCACGCAAGAGAGCCACGCGATCCAGTTGTCGAAGACCGTCCTCGTATCCCGCAGAAACGTTCTCCAGAGCAGCCAGTAAAGCTGCGCGAGCCATCCTGATTTTCTGCGACAGAGATTATTGAGCTCGGTGAGCGCAATCCGGGAAAATTTATTCGAGAACTTCTCTCGCCGTCGTTTTATTTCAATACTTTCGTGCGCTGGCGTGGAAAATCGGGGCGTTCTCAACCGCGGGGATTTGCGAGAACGGCGATCGCGAGAACGCTCGGCACAGCTCGATATTGCGATCCGCCTGGCTCCGACGTGACAGAACGTTTACGTAATATTCGGACTCGTCGTAGTTTACGGGACATCGATACTCCTGGCTGGGCAGAAATATATTTACCATTATTTCATGAACGTAATTACGAGCTCTGAAGTACTGAAGAATTTTTACCTCTCAAAAAACTTCGTGGCGTTCTTTAGAGTCCCGAAAAACACCGATCTGCCATCAGCCATCAGTACTACGTGGCTGAACATGTTGTATATCGTCATACCTGGTTGATGGATCGTGCAGAAGACTATGGAGCCTCTCGAGGCGATTAGCTTCAACGACTCAACGACACGCATTGCGGCGATGGTGTCCAAACCTGCGTCCAATATTCATATTTATCGCAAACTTCTGTTACGAAATATCTGCGCCGATAGTATCAAGCTTGATATTTCAAGCCCAAATAATAATCATCGCAACAAACGTGTAAAGACAAAACGCATAAAATTTCTAAAAATTATTACTGCAAATAAATTCACGTTCAACAGTCGTCTTTCTTAGCGTAAATCATATCGGCCCAGTTTTTACCTGTGGTTGGCTCGTCTAAGAAAAAAATCTTCGGCCTCGTCACCAATTCTGCGGCCAGTAACAAGCGCTTTCTTTCACCACCAGATAACTCGGATATCATGGTGTCGATGCACTCGCCCAATCCGAGATCCCGCAGAAATTCCTCCTCTAACGATCTTCTTCGTAGCGCGTTGCAACTATTTTCTATTTTTAAGGCGCACTAAAAACAAAATAGTTTAAAAAATATAAATCGATTTGTCGTGAGCAAAAATTAGAAACAATTATAATTGCAAGTCAATTCGCACTATTTTTTTTACAGACTCTTTTTATAAATTTTTTTTGTCGGTACCATGAACGACATGTGTTCTCTGGGTGTGAGCGCAGAAGGTAGGACATCAAATTGCAGTATGTAGCTCGATATTGCGGCCATCGTTTCGCGAGAGACGTCGTGCCCGTTGATCTTTACCGTGCCGGAAGTTAATTCGAGCCTCTTCGCCAGAGCGGCAAGAAACGTGGTTTTGCCGGCGCCACTAAACAAACGAGTTTACACATGCGTGAATTCAACGTGGAGTAATTACGGAAGCAGATTGTTTTCTCTACGTACCTCGGTCCCAATATAGCAAACATGTTACTGGTCTCTGCATATCCGGACACTTTACACAAAAGAAGCTTACGTTACTAACAAATAGGAACTGTAATTATCGTAAATTAATATAATTTTCAAATTATTAAAACGTCCGCGACGTTTAACTAAATCTAAATTAAATTTAATTTCTCATGGCCTTTCAGTGCCGACAACGAAAGAGAATTTACCGCCTTTCAGAATATTTAATACTTTCACAGGTTTTCTGCGCGAGAACTTGCACCACTTTCCTTTTGAGCACTCATCTTTGGCGGGCACAGTAACTATCAAGTTTTCCCAAAAGAGCTGAGAAATTTGAGAAGACATCTGAATTGAGTCCGTTAGTCTCACCATCGCGACTATTTCGCATCTTTCGAAGCATGTTAATGTTACGAGAATCTCCGTGATCTCGGACAAATTTTGCTATCTTTATTTCCTATTACTTAATATTTCTTATCGTCGTTATCTAAAGTCGTGTAGATGATAATTGAGATCATTTTTAATTTCAGTGTCCTCGGCGTTACGACAAGACAATACAAAAAGAATATCTTAAAAATAATTACCTACGTAAAGTAAAAAGTAAAACATGACGATTTGCTTTAATATTAACAAATTTAATACAGTTAAACATTTGTTATATCATATATTTATATAAAAGAATTTAAGTAGGCAGACATGTTGTTATTATTACTGTATTAGATAATGTTTCAGAAGTAACGTATATGTATATATAATGTATATATATCTACAACTTTTTCTACAATAACGATACACGCCGCGCTATCATATCGTATAAAAGTGCAAACATGCAAACATCACTTGAAACGTGAAAATTATTAAGTAAAATTTGAGTTATTTACAATGTACTATGTATACGTATATAAATGCAGTTCTCGATATATGCCTTACTTACTAATAGACGTATTTTGGTATAGTATACGCTTCTGTACGTAGATCTATATCAAAAACGTTGTTTCTTCGCATTTTTTTTTCTCCTTCATTTAAAAAGCGATACTTAAAAGATCTTATTTCTCATTTTTCACTTTCAATTGCACATATATATATATCAGCTGTCTTGTGTAGCTAGCTGCAATTGTGCGAACAAAGGCACAATGTTGTCGATAATTTAATTTAATCAATGAAATAAACATAAAGCGGATGCTTCCTGTTGTGAAGAATAGCAAAGCGTAGAAAATTACGATTCTCATGGCATCTACGAAGATACGTTGAGGTTGATAAATGAAAACACGTGACCAAGAACTCGAATTCAAGTTCGACAATTTGCCTATTTGTCAGCAGCTGCAGGACTTTTTGGAACTTGTCGGCGATTGATTCAACGCGAATCTCTCGTTGTCTGTCTGTTCTTGGATGCCATTATCTCTTATGACCTGGTCATTTTGAAGAATCTGAAAATAAATCGTAACTGGATTAATAAACGCGCTGAAATGTTAAGTGAAGTAGTAATAATAAAATTCGTTTGATCGCAAGTTTGATACCGGGAATGTCGATCGCTTTTACGTTGATGAATTACTTAAGCATCGCAAGTCGATGATCTCTAAAGCGAAAGACGTCAATGATTAATCCGCCGTACGTCATGCATAAGCAATGAGCACGGCAAAGCTTGAGCGATTATGACACCGACTTTTTTTCATTCAATATTAATATCTTTTTTAAAACAGAATTATTCATGATCGCAAGTTTGATTTTTAGAAAATCTGTTTTTTCATATTTATGACTTAAATGCAAAGTAACATTAAGCATGTCTTACTTTGTTAACAAGAAATTTGGCTGCTTCCTCAATGTTAATGTTCTCTTTAGCCGAAGTTTCAAACCAGCCGGAGAAGTTCTTCTCTTTACAGTATTCGTCCATCTTGGTGGGCGAATTGACCAGACCTTCCTTTTGCTGATCGCATTTATTCGCCAGTAAAACGCACGGTATCGGCGAGCCATCAGGAAGCTGTACTTTCGAATCTAAGTCCTGTTTCCATTTCACCACTGCGTCCAACGTTGCGCTTCTCGTAACATCGAATACTATAAAAGCACCTACGGCTTCCTTATAGTAAACTCTGGTCATGTTTCCGAATCTCTCTTGACCTGTACAAACCATTAAATAAAAATTAGAAAAGTTGATTAATGAGTTTGATATTGAAGGTATTTAAATAAAATTATATTGCATTATTCGCATAACTCAACTATTAATTTATCAGTTTTAAAAACGTTAAAAATAAATTTTTTTTTTTTCGGTAATAAACAAAATTATAAATTATTACTGACCTGCAATATCCCATAATTGTAGTCTGATAATGGTATGTGGATCCCAGTTGAGCACTTTGAGCGCGAAGTCGACGCCAATCGTCGCGCGATAATGTTGCGAGAAGAACTGATGCACGTATCGTTTAATAATGGACGTTTTCCCCGCTCCGAGCTCGCCGATTACCAGTATTTTGTACAAGTGCTCCCGCTTTTCACTTACTCCAAGGTTCGGTGCATTGTTCGACGACTGAAACAACAGAAGAAAATACAATAATTATATGAAAAACAGTCCTCCCGTTTTCACAAGTAACGCATCAAATATAATTATTACAAATGTAAAAAATATGAGCTTATTATTATTTTTTTTTTTTAAACAAACCCCAAGCCACTTCCACTCTTTCGGTTGCACCTTCCACTTGTTGAGACCGAACGTCTCAAAGCTTTGCCAAATTTTCAATTCGACCATGTTCGCAGACGACTTTCTAGATATCTAGACGCTTATCGGAAACGGTAAATAGCAACACTTCTCGCGAGTGATCTCGCTACTGTAACTCGCATCAACGAAATGAACTGTGAGTGACTTGCATGTGGGAGTTATCCCCGAGAACGATTGTGGGGGACTACACAAGAACTATAAATACAACAATAAGCCTTTCGCGCGTCTTAACGAATGTATTATCGGCAATCTAAATAATCGCCACCGAAGTCGAAGAGACATCGCGAGTGGCAGATATTTCAAAGTTTCTACGTCGCGACGATGGACATTCGAAACGAATTAATTAAAAATAATTATTTTTAATCGATTCTCCCGACTTCCAACATATTTAGTCGTAACGTTTCTCTTCCTAGAACGTAAATGTGTGCGATATAAAATAGAATGTGTGAAGCAACGTAATTCGAAACAGATCTGTAACAGGTAGAGCTATACGCGAGACTTAAAGAGGCAGAAATATGAGCGGATCGGTATCAAAAAAAAAAAAAAAGATACCGCAAACGCGTTCGATTGGATTAGCAGTCGTCTCAAAGTAGAATTTTCTTTCTATAAACAAATATAATAATAAATAAAATACATCCATGATAACTTTGGTATTTTCAAGTTTCTTAAAAGAGCGACTTAAAGGTGACTTTAAGTCTTTCTCTGTTATCAATTTCTGTTACACGCAGCTTCGCTGATTGCAGCCGCAAGTGCGTCAATGTGAAGAGATCCAGGCTATCGTATTTCAATATATACGACGAAGCGGATCGCGCGCATACATGTTTTGCAATTCAATATCGCTATTCAATGCCGCGAAAATCGTCAAGCGGAGCCAGCTCTCACGCTCCTCATGCGATAGCTCTCACCTCAGGGTGACTTTCGTGGTCCACGGCTCCCAGCATGGGCGCCATGGCGGTGTAGAGTCTGCGATAATTGCCGCCTGTATCGCAATCTTCCGAGAGGTTCTCCTCGTCGAAGGTGTTGTCGAAGGTGTTGTCGAAAGTGGAGAACGTGTCAAAGGTCCTCACACTGATGTGCCGCACCTTCTTCTTCTTCTCGTCCTCCCGAGATCCGTCACCGTTGGGGCTCGGTCGCTCGTGAACGTTAACGTTGATCACCGTCTCGTCCGAGCGATTCGTTTCCCCGGATTCCGAATCGAAGAACCGTCGTTGGAATATCGCTCGCTTTTCTTCCAGCAACGACAGCTTGCGACGAACCTCGACGGGCGACGACGTCGACGGCGTGCATTCAGTGGGATCCGAACTGTGCCTTACGGTCACTCTGGCTTTCTTAGCTGCTGGATCCTCCGCGTGCTTCGTCTCCGGCCACCTCGACAGCGCGTACGGTAGCGTCGAACTGCACAATTTTCCGAAAGGCGAGACGTTATCTCGATTCTCCTGTTGCGAACGTCGCTCGGCGTCCAAAGAAGCTGAAGAATGCGGGGCTGTATGGAGAACAGGTCTACGATCGGTTTCTCATATAATCTCGAGCAACTTTTTAATTTCTACGTCACTACAGTGCTTTACTACGAGCGGGTTGGGCAAGATAAGAGACGACATTAAAAAAAAAAAAAAGAGAAATAAAATCTGAAGAGATGCCTTTTAAAAATAAAATTTACGTTGCAAAAATATCTTCCAAAGAGTCATGCCGAATTTCACTCACTTTTTGAACCTCGAATTTCAATCTTTTTTTCATGACAAATAACATTATAAAATGAAACACTAATCTCAGTAAAATTTCAAGATAAACATAGGCATACGGTTTCAAAGATACAAGAGGATGAAAGTCTTTATATCTACGTACCTATGTTCATCTTAAAATTTTACTGGGATTAATTTCGTCTAATTTCGTCTAATCGTACTATTGACATAAACAAAAATTTTAAGTTTGAGGTCCAAAAAACGGACCAGAAACAGATCTTTTAGCCACTTAATTTTTTTTTCTTTAAAAAACGTATCTCCTCATAATTTATTTCCTAAAAATATGTCAAAAACTCAACAAGATCGTCGATAAGAGGCGAATACGATAACACCTTCCGCCCCTCAGCTTCGTGCGGGTTTTACGATTCATAGCATCCGTACAAGGCTCACCCTGCTGATCGGTGCTCGCGAATTTGACGGTCAGCGGCGGTGATTTGCCTTGCACTACGGTGGTAGTCTTCGTCGTCGGTTTCTCGTGCAGCTTTTCTGGTTTCTTAAGCTCCCCTTTTATACTTTTCTCCCTTTCCGAGGCGTGGTGGTGCTCCTTCTTCGTAGCGTATGCATGAACGGGCGACTCTTGCGAGGACTGACTCTGCGATCGGCTGCTATTACCACCCTCCGGGGTGTGCCGCGGTTCTTGCTGCTCCGGCGGCACGCGAAATTTATTTAGACTCAGCTTACGCACCAGCGAGTGCGACTTTTTCTTCTTTTTCTTCGCGTCGGCCGTCAATTTCGACTCTTTCTCGTCCTCGAGATGCGACTGCTGTTGAGATACCTCTGAAGCGGAAGAGGAATCGCGGAGTCAGGAAAATACCGTTTTAAAAATCGTCGCTCATGGACACGAATACAACTATCGTCTCGCTTCAATTTCAGTATTAATGCGTACTGAATTAAAAAAAAAAATCATGAAACTAAAGATTAAAGGACTCGAAAGATATACCTAATTAATAAGAAGATAATTTATGCATTCTTAAAATTACTTTGTGCCTCGCAAATAAGATTGAAGCGCTAAGTTCATCGGGCATATCGTAACCTTTGTCGTGATGTGCCGTCTCGAAAGCGGTGAGTGCGTCGCGCGTCTTCTTTTTGATTTTAAACAAGTTACCCTCGCGGAGACTGTTCTTGAGCGCGCCGAGTTTACCCTTCTTCCGATCATTCGCGCTTGACGAGAGGGTGGTGATGCTGCCGCTGGTCAGGGTGTCGAGGCTGGAACTGCTGCCCTCGACGGTGATGTACTCGCCGGAGGTGCTGGCTACGTTCGACTTTTGCTTCTGCTTCTCCTCCTCCGACGAGGACCGCGCGATCACCGTCTCGGGCGAGCTGCCACCTTCGTTCGTGCTCTCGTTGCGATCCATAACGCACGCGAGATAAAGGGGAGAAGTCGCGACGCCGAGTCGCGATTAATGAACCCAAACGGAAAAAAACAAGACGGATCGTAGGACCGACCTTTTCACTTCGCCATGCGAACGTTCTCCCGTCTCACTTCGTCCACGTAGCACCGCCTTGGCTTCCCAGTCGAGCGCTGGGAAACCTTAAAACTTTACACCGACCTCGATCAGTCTCAAACGGATAATTTACTTAGCCTATCTTCTCCTTTTCCCTCGCGATGTGCGACAGTTTTATTTCCCTTTAGCGAATATTGAAGCCAAGCGGGAAATTCGTAAAAAAAGAAATAAAAAACAAATTTTTTTTTTCTTGCAGTTAATTCTCTGCTTGATAATCGCGAGAATATTAAACTGGTAAAAGATACGTTACTCGTCGTTAGGAGTGAAATTTAAAAGACTGACCGGATTTACAAGTTAATTCAATTTTCTCGCTTTTGTAAAGAAGACGGGCATTTCTATGAATTCGAGACCATGTAGCGCGGTTATTTCCCTAAACGAGCACTGATATTCTTCCGGAAATTTTTTCCAGTACACTGCAGGCACCACATTAACACACATACAAATAAAAAAAAAAAAGAATTACTTCATAGAGCGTTAATCAAGATAGCGAATTTAAAAAAGCGCGATATTCATGGTCGACGATAAGAAATATAAAAATATTAATATTGGCAAATAAAAATTTCGAAATTGTTGTTCAAAACGACTGAAGAAACTGTAAGCTCAACGGCATCCTGAACCGCACTAGATGTTGATATAAAAATATGAGGGGCTAATGGGGGTGGGGCATGCAAGTATCTCCCACCACACCAAGTCGTTACGTACCGGTTTCATATTCTTGTTAGCATACGAAGAAGTCGCTTGTATGCGCGTGCAAACCACATATGCACCTTCGCAGTTATCTTTGTATTATATATATTAAAAAAAAAAAAAAAAATAAATCTACACGCGTGACATATGCAACAAGTATATCGCTGCCATTCGATTCATTTTTGTTTACGTACGAGCGTGCGACTTGCCGCAGCCTAATTCCCGACGAGTTTAATTAATTGACGACGAATCTAAACAGCGTAAATAATCAAAAATACAAATTAATTTAATTATTCGTACGCGCAAAATAGTGCGTTACGAAACGACGCGTGCGAGTTTCGTCATCTTTCTCGCAAACGGCGCCGCCCGTTAAAAATGATGAAATCTACACTCGATCGAAACGATCCAGATCTTCTCGTTGTGTATTATCGACGTGGAATCGAGTAACTCGCTGGCACCGCCGCCCGAACGGACGGAGATTGATTCAACTTTTGATCCGAATGCGACGAAATGCAAACGGAACGGGTTCACGCGGCTCGCGAATGCGCCTAGATTATCCGATCGAGCGGGGTCCTTGTTCCAACAATTAATTAGCCGCGATGGGATCAGCTGCTGATATGAAAATAACGCTCGTACGGCGCTAACGCAACGATTAGAGTATCTTTTGCAGCCCGTAATCATAATTGGCCGTGGGGCGATTACGCGTGCGCCGCCAATTCATCTCGTTTGTTCTCTCTGCCTTGCGTCGTACCGCGAGATGCGCCGCGATGCTTATCAGTCGGCGAATTTTCCGGAATCGTTATTGTAATAAACATGTTATCCTACGCGAGACGCAAGCAGGCATTCGGAAAATTAATATCGACAAATCGATACCAACCAACGCTGATAAATTTTTGTTTAATTAAATTACGATATTACGAAGACCAAGTGCAATTCTCAGATCGATAGTTGTTAGGAAGCACCAGTTCCTACCGAATCATTACTTACGTGATCGCATTGTGCACACACACACACACACACATGCACCCGACGAACGCCGGGCTACTTTCCTTCTATAGAAAGCGCGTACAAAGAAAAACATGCGGTCATTGCGTGGAAGTTTGCGAGACACAAACCGCCGGTATAGAATGACACGTAGGGGAAAGAAGTCGCAGGACATGTTAGTCCACAATCTCAGATATTCATAACGTCCTTACGCTTGTGAAAGAGTTGCAGCATGCACCCGCAAAGGCACGCAACCCTTTCGCTTGCGTGATAGGAACAAGATTAAAAAAAAAAAAATTTTTTTTAACTAAAAAATCTCGTTACGATCATTTTTCTACGTAATCATATATCAGCGTGTTTAATAAATTTTTTAGGTAATATACGATAAAATGTTCAGAATTATAAAATTAAAAAAAAAAAAAAAAGAAAAATCGAGGGATATAAATTAACGATATATTTCTTCAGGGGAAATGAAATAGATTCGTGCAAATATATTAATATTAATATAGGAAAAAGTCCTCTTCTCTTCGCGGCGACGTAACCGCATTGCGTCACGAGTAAAATCGTTCCGGTGCTTAGTGACGAATTACACATCTAATTTAATTGGTAGCGTCTTTCCCGACGGATCCTATTGCGATAACAATGTTTCAGGCAGGTGGAAAAGTCGGGAGAAAGTATCCTCTCGATGGCTGCACCAGCCTGCGAGGAAAGAGATGAATCCGACGCAACGGGAGCAACGTTTTCGTGAGAAATCGCGGCACGACGCGCGGACGTCGAGATATACCCACGGGGTCCGCGTAATAATACGGTGAAAGGTGTTTCGATAAGCGCGATTTAAAGTCGCTTCTTCACGCGAACGTCTCTCAAGTTGGGTCGCGGACGCTGCGATTTGCGCGAAATTGACACCCTGGACAACCGGCACCCACCTTTCTCGCGGTTCTGGCCGCCTCCTGCTTGCAGTTCTCGCTGAAATTCATGTTGAGATCGAGGTACAGGTGGTTGTTGTTCAGCAAGAGCGCCGGCGGCTCCATTGGCGGCGGGTTCGCCTCCTTTTTGTGCCTCAAACGTCGCTCGGTCCTCTCCTGCCTCGTGCGCAGCACAAGCACCACGTTTCGGTCCAGCATGTCCGGCCCGATTCGAGTGTTTCGAGCAAAGATCCCAGTTTATCTGATTGCTTTTTTTTTTTTTTTTCTCTTTTCCTTATTTTATCCGGTAGCACGCGCGACGTACAATCAAGTTCCTCGTCACACTGCACCACAGACGTAGCCACCGTGTGCTTAATTATCCCGACGCGGTAGTATTAATCGAGAGTATTCATTAGGAGACTATATCGCCAAAAGAGAAGTACTGGACGCGAGACGAAACGTCGTTTCGTTTTACGCTATCGCGACGACGTATCTCTCTCTGGTTGTCGTCGTGCCCTAATTTGCAATCGACGACCCGCTCAATGGTTGGCTCGGTGTTACGCGATCCCGTTGGCTCTCTCGCTTTTCCGCCGCCGCGTCAATTATTATTTGTTTTATCTCTTTCCTTTCTTTTTATCCCTTTAAACGCGCCGGCTCGGCCAGAACGCCGGAAATTCTGTCGCGGGCCCCGACGATGATGCAACTGCTCGAGGAGGAATTCGTGAATCGTGGCCGCAAGGGAACGACAGTGACGGACAGTGTGCGTCGAGCGAGTGCAAAGTCCCGGCATTTATTGGTTCGGCTTAGCCCGAACGTTATCGTCTACCATGTTATCGGAGCGAACGAGGCGCCTACAAAAAATACTAGGCGCCTCGCGAGCGTGATCGCTTTTCGATGTGCGTATACGAAATGGAGAGGAGCGCGGGGGAGAAGAAGGAAGAAGGCGCCGTCGAGAAGACTACGACAAACGATGGGAGACTGTGACACGGCTGGACCATAGTTCGCGGAGAGTTCATCGACCTGCCAAAAACCCCATCGACGAGAATTCGTCGAGCCGGCCAGGAGGCGGCTTGCCTTGCCCACGGTATCCGGATGAAACCACCGCGCGAAGATACCGAATCGAAACGATCACGAAGCTGTCGTTTGTAGCGCCGACCGGTCCAGCGTCCGGGCGGCTCGCACCTTTTCATTTATTTTCGCATTAGTAATTCACGATATCCACCGACGAGCGTATAGGGGACGGAAGCCTCGCGCGGCTTCCGCGCTATTGATCGTCCTGATCGCCGCATCGCGCGCGGAGTGGACTGCGGTTTCTAATCCGGATAAAAGGGCCCCGCCGATGGATTAAAAAAATCGGAGTAAAAATAATTCGCGCTTTATCGCCAGCTAGTTTATCGCGGATTACACCGAGTTTCGTCATGCTACCGAGAAACGTCGAAATTACGTCAGTGGGATTTATTTTTGCGTCTTGCTCCGAGAGCGGTGAGACAGAGGGAGAGATCGCGATGGGAGTGATTCGCGCGGCGGGAATAATTACGAAGCCACGACACGCGGTACCTGGCCACAATCAGCGTCGTGAAACGAGTCTGGGACGTCGTGGCTGAACTCCGCGGTTTCCTCGCTCCGGTGTTTCATCGCCGCGAAGCCTCGTAATCGAGTTACCGCCGACGCGATTACGTATGTACCTCGGCCAGGCCAGATCGGCGCCGTCCTTCGGCAGCCTTTCGCGACTTCGAAGGGAGAGATACGTACATATACATATAATGTATCGACGACACGCGATACGATATTGCGGACACACCGCGACAATCTAATTAAATAAACACATGTTACGATAAAAAAAAAAAAAAAAAAAAAAAAAATAACGTTTGAACTTATTAACGTACGATTCACATCTCGGCGATAATTCTTAATTACGCGCAACGCGGGGATGATTCGATCTCGATTGCCGTAAATAGACGTGAATTCGGTTGCGAAAGCACAAGACGGTAAAGTAAAAAGCCGAGCCGAGCGATAATCTGTTCCGGGATAGATGGGAAATCGCGGGTCACGTCGGCCGGAATTAGAAACAAAACAGTGCTCTCCGTTCATTTAGACGTAGTACAAATGAATGTAGCGCGATAACTGATTACGAGAACGAGATAAACATTGCATGGGTACTACGTGCGCTTCTTCGTCTGATGCTGAAAAGCCGCGGGTGTTTCGAACGGGAAGGATCCTACGTAGACCGGCGACGTGATCCAAAAAATATCAGTTTCGTAACGGATCGACAATTAAAGAATCAAATAATTTAATTTATGTTACTAATTCGGTTCAAAAGACAGAAAAACTCGAGATAAGTCGGCTCGGGGCTCGAGCCAATGTTTACCCCGAGTGAAATTCGTATTGTACGCGAGTTCGGCGGAGTTAAAAAAAAAAAAAAATTTAATCTAGCGTGATTAATATGTTGACTCGCTGACCACTGTGACATTTTTTATCTTTATTGCCGGCCCGACGGATATAAACGCGGCAATAATAGCTGCCGAAAAGGCAAGGTGCACGCATGGCGCAATCGAAATGTGGCCTGTTATAATATCCTACTTGTTGATGATAAATAAAATATATATTGTACTCGTGAAAAAAATGTTTTCATCTCCCATGTCTAACTTATGAGCACGATGTGTAATCGTATGGCTATATAAGAATCCATTTTCTAACAAGATTAGAGAAGATTACGACATCGGTTCAGTAAAAATGGGTGACATGTGCTATTAATATCCAAATAGTAAAACTTTTATTTAGTTTTTCAGCATCTTCTAGAATCTTGTTTTTTTTTTTTTATATATAATTATCTTTGTACGTTAATTTCGGGAATCAGCGTGACCTTTTGCTGCCGTTTAACGCGTCTCGAGCCACCAAGATTCAGATAAGAACCGTTGCCGCGTGCTTTGTCCGGCTAATTATTCGATAAAAAAATTCGTACTTAAAGTAAAGTCGATATTGTCGGATAAAAATATATGATATAACACGCGAAAAGCTAGCGAGATTGCGAGAAAAGCGAAAGAAAATTTTTTTAAAACGATAGTCGAAAGACCATTGTATAACATCGCGATCGCACGTAATCAGTTGTTTAATAAACAATGTATCGAGAGGAAAGATCTCTCTCTTAAACCGACGATGATGAAATATTCAGCCAAATATTACGTTACTTACGTAGCCGCAGAGAGAATTGCGTGAACTACCAAATGCGCTTATCCGCGAGATTATCAGTAAATTACAATAAGCGTTTTATTCAAACGGCACATTCGCGATGCGCGGTAATCCGAGCCTACAGAAGAACGAATGGGGCAGAATAATTGCTCATTAAAATTAACTGAGATATCCTTGAAAAGCATTTCAATAAGATAAATTTTGCTTAGAAGTTCAGCCGCACTCTCGACATAAATGAGGCATTATCAAATGCAGCTTATTAAAAGAAAGTGCTTTTATTGGATAAAATGTCTTATTTAAATAATTAAAGAAAAAATATCTGAGAAACATAATTTATGCATCGAATTAAAATAAGTACCCATTGAAAGTAAATAAAAATAAAATATGCGCATGTATTATTTGTATTATTTTCTTTTTTTTTTTTATGTCGAGATCGCGATCTTATTGTAACGATTTTAATTACGATATCTCATCGAGATTAGAAGTGAATCACGGTTGAATCTGATACACAAGCGAAAACGCAGTAAAGGAGTTTTGATGTTATAGCGATAATGACGATAAGCGACACAATATATTGACCAACTGCTTGTTAAGCTTTCTCGATAGGTATCTTAATGATTCATTCGACAGCCGTTTCAAACGATAAACACGAATTTTACATTGAAATGAAGAACCGTATTTCAGAGCTTACGCACGTAGCATTCCGCTGCGTTTCTGCTACGTTTCAATAGCTCCGATTCCTTTTTCGTGCCGCTTGAAAACCGAAAAGGCGCAGATCGATGTTCAAGTTCGGCCCCCCACACGTCACGTGTTTCTCAGTTCGCATATAGGAGGTATGTTACATTTTACATGCGTGGCTTTACGAGCAACCCCCGTACTTCGCGGGACCTGCGGTCACCTTTGTCGATACGCGGAGCCAGCATCTTTTCCACCATGTTGCGACTTCTCGTGGCGAAATAGCCACGGCAAAATTTTACGCATTTGTAGTAAAAAAAAAAAAAAAATGTAAATTAAATAAAAAACAATAGTAACAATTAAATTTGTGCGCGTATCATTCGGAATAAAATTTGACAAAACTATTTTAATGCGTGCCTAATAAAAAAAAAACAATTGGTATTCCACGTTATTATTATAAAAACAACTCTGTCAAGTCTGAGGAATGACACGTTAACGAATTGAGTGGTGAGGCTGTTCGATATTTTATGATGATCGATGGGCCGCGACCATAAAAAAAAAAAAAAAAATAAAAATGCACGGCGCAGCGACGTGTTTGAAAAATAATTCAATCGAACGTGTCACCTCGGTATCCGTGAAACAACCGCAAATTCCAGATTCGATACGGGATCGTATCGTAAGATAAATGAAACTCGATCGTTTACGAAAGTGAGATTTAATTCAAGGAAAAATGCGAGAAGATAGAATAACCGAGAGCGAGACGCCGATCGAATCCCTTGCGGTTTATTCGCTATTATTTACGAAGTGCATAGCTCGACCGGGAATAATATTTGCTCCCTACTTAATTCAATCTAATTTAATTTTATTACCTACTCATTAACACCCGCAAGGAGCCGCGAATTTATTTTTCGCGTGCAAACTCCACTACCGAATCCCGATATCGCAGTCTTGGCAGTTTGGTAGTCAATCAACCGGCAGATTAGATAAATTGAAGTCTTACGAAGATTATCGGCCTGACGTGTTGCCGCGATAAATTTTCCTACGATAACCATGTGACTTGAGAATTTTCCCTTTCATAAGAAAACATTCGAGCACGATTTTCGAGATAAAGTTGTTTCCCCTTTATCGGCAAAAACGAGAGATTGGCAGCCTGCGCACATTTGTATCAATCGAATCTTTTTACCGTATCCGACGAAAGGAATATCGTCCGGAGAACAAAGGATTACGTTTACTTTAATCGACATATCTATGCGCCTCTATCGGCACTGACGCGCGTGGGTAATTGTTAAGATAACATTTACTTTATCGCTTAATCCATTTAATCGAAGAGCGCACTGAACGCGTTCGAATAAATAAAAGAGATTGGACTTGACTAAAAATGCAACTGCGCTATTAGTCCCTCCCTACGATTTGTACAAGATAAAGCGACTTCTTCGAACCCGTCGGGACCTACGACCTGTTTACGTGCCAATAATTAATTTTATATAACGCGACATTTAATATCGATTGTATAAATTCAGCGTAAAATTCTTAACCGGCACCGGCGATCTTCTCTCCGTATCGTCATTGACGCGCGGCTTCTATCTAATCGAACGAGAAGCCAAAGAGGGAAAAGTAAATAAGGATACGTGGCAATCGTCCGAAGTAGCAATGCACATTTTTTTTTTTTTTTTTTTTTAGTAAAGCAGTCTGGCGAGGACTCGCAGATCCAGCACGTGCTGATCGTTCAGAACGAAATTCCGCACCGCGTTCCCAATTACCAACATTCGCCGAACTACGATGGGCGCATCGAGAGGCTGTTCGGAGGAGGTGAGACTCCGTTTCGGGGTCGCGGGAGGACCATTCGCGATCGCCGTGCCGGCTGATCGTTTCAAAATCGGCGCGCCTAGCAGACGCCGGCACGCGCGACGTTTCGTACCGCGCGAAAATCGTCGGTGGGGAGTGAAAAATGGACCAGGTTGACGTCGACACTCACCATTTGCGGGGCGGAGCAGCTCTGTTGGGAACGCCGGTACTCCTGCAGCTGCACAGTCTCGTATCGTCGCTTCCTCTTGAGATGCGAGCGGGAACGTCTCACGACCGATATCACCACAGCTGGGCCCATCCGGCCATCTTGCTATATATCAAAACGTGTACTACGACGTCGCGCTGGCGTGTTTTGCCGTCGCGGTCCCCCCACCCCTGGCATCCCTCTTTTTCATCGCGCCGCGACGGCGACGATTGCGTAACACGCGTTCCCTCCTCGTCGCCCTCGAGACCGTAACGGCGGTCTCCTCCTTTCCTCCTTCCCTCCATCTTGCTTCTTATCCGGCGAGTTGGCTTGCTTATCGAATTAAAGTTCACGACGCGGTCGTGAGCGACGCCACTACACGGTATCCAAACTTGGTTCCGCAAAACAAATTTCGGGAACTTCTAAGTTCACCAAGGAGCAAACAATGGATGATTTAAGCTTCAGCAATGGTCAGCGGTCCAAGGATTCAATGCTCAATTCAGTTACCTTATAGCAATATTACGGCACTGATAAATTAATAAGAGAGATTAACTGCAAGAAAAAGAAACGATGAAAACTTTTGATTCGCACAGTCGCATTTAATTATAAAATCGCGCATTAAGTTTATCAAACGATATATGTGTATAGATTCGTTTATTTTATCGTTGGTATAAAACCGATAATAGATGGTAAAAAGTTATTCTTTACTAACGTATTATTTACAAAGTATATTATATGGCAATATTTACATTTTTCCTAAAACGAGAGAAATAGTTAATTGCCACTGCCAAACCAATCTGAGCCCATTGCACCGAAAAACGCAGCCGCCCCGGATTTAATTGCACTGGTGGAATCATTCTTCGCCTGCTCCTTTGTTACTTTTTTACGCTGCAAGTAAAACGCATTTTTTTTTTTTTTTATTTATAAAAGTAATTATTCCTTATACGTTAAATTGTGTTAAATCAAATTCACGATCTCACAAAGATAAACATATATAAAAATGTTTATTACATCATGTTAAGAATTTAGTTGTTATTTCAATTATATGCATATTAATTTAGTTTTCAATAAATTTATCACGATTGCTTTCCTCTTTTAATTAGTTATAATTATTTATGTAATTGCATTAATTCAAAACTAATTAGTTGCATTAATGCAAAATCACGCCATGCAAGATCACTTTACCGGCTTACCAGATCTATACATTCGTGATATTTATATCTGACTCAAAGAGCAAAAATCTAGGAATAGGTATATATTCATTTAGATAATAATTAATAAATTATTATTTAAAATTGATAATTGTACCTGTGTTTTGTCAGGTATTGGCACTGATAAAATTGGTATATTCCTTGTTGGAGCAGTCACCGTTAACGGTGGAAACCATGGTGCTCCTGTACAAACTGCAAGTACTGCGGGTGGTTCGGTTTTTCCATTGTCATTATTTGCGTGTTCATTGCGTGCGCCCAGTGTCGAATGCAATTGCTCTAAATGACTAACCAAGTTTCCAAATATTAACTGGAAAACCAAACATTATAAATCTCACTGTTAACACCTAAAATCTCGAGCTCTATTAATAATGCACTTACCAAAGATCTTTGAACGGATTTCTTAACGTTGGTATGAATAAACGGATTAAAGACATCGTAATCAAAAGGATCTATTTTCGCAAGCACTGCATCGCATGTTTTAGTTGATAATTCATTAAGAATTTTATTTTCGTGAGGCACCATGAGCAACGTGCAATATCTTACGTCGTACAGAACTTGGAACGCTTGTTTTTGTCTTAGGTCCATGTTTTTAGACACATTAAGATAATAATTAAATAATTCCGTAATAATACTTTCAATAATTTGCTGCAATACTCTTCTGAAATTATAAAGTAAAATTTTACGGTATAAATAAGATATTTAAATCTATGTAGATTAGACGGGTTTCTGCATTATTTACTTACTTTGGAAGCGTATGAGGTATAATTTTATTTAAATCCTTGCAGACGGCGGTCAAGAACTTTTGTAGGGGTATCGATGGTTGATACGGTATTAAAATTTCAGACTTTATTCGCTTTCCTTCTCCGGACTCTTCCTCGATCGTGACTTTTTCCCATTCCGAGACGATCCAGTGAATGCGTAACCCATCAATTGGTTCTTTTAATATATGCTTCTTCATATATTCAGATATTTTAACTTTATACATATTAGCATAAATGGACCACATGTAAGTGCTCTCTTCCTTTAGATTGTCGCAAATAGTTTGCCACTTAACATTCGTGATGGTAAGACCAGATGTTTTCGACGATGTGAAGCACTTATTTAAATTCGGACACAAAGTAGTTAGCGCGAAGAGAAATCTTGCCAGAACTATAGCGTTTATAGCACTTTGACCGTGTTTAGGTTTGTCATTAACGCATGTGGTCTTCATAAATTGTATAAGCTCTTCAATCTTTTCAGTGCTGATTACTTGCAAATGTTCTTGAACTTCATTACGATCGGAGAATGAGCTTGCAATTAAAGATATGTTTGCCGAAAGCAAACTATCTTTTATTGTTATTACTCGTTCAGTTTCATATAAGTAATGTTCAAGATCGGATAATAGTGCGAACAGACTCTCGTCAAATCTCTCGCACAATTTCATTACATTTGGAGAAAATCCTTTAGCTTTCATCAGCAAGGATCTCTTGTTATCTAGTCCGCCGTTCTTTGTAAGTTTCTGTGGAATGTCAGCGGGAGAATCTTTCCATACGAACCATCGTAAATCGTGTTCGGGAAATTCAAATTTATCGTGCGCCACTTTATCGAGCAATTCTGCTATATTGGATTTTAAATCGGCGAGCGTGTCTGTCCACTTATTTGTTATAATACCTGTTAACAAGTTATAGTCAATTATTAAATATGTTTTATGTTTTACCTATTGTTGTATTTATGTAAATAATATGTAATTACATTTTGCTCGTTTAGTTAAAATAGGTTGGAAAAATTCCATCCAGAAACTTATCCTCGGTAACGAAAGCTCTTCCCATATAGAACTCCAATTTTCAGGCAAGTTTACACTGATAGCTTCTTCCCGAACGTTATACAAGCCTTTAATAGAAACAATTAAATCTAATAATTTGGTGATCTCGAAATTAGAAAAAGTGTTCACCCATTCCAACCAAAGTTTAACACTATTTTGAAGAGCTAATAAAGGAAAATTTTTCGGTACATCTTGAACAAATGGTTTATGATGCTTGGTAACGGATGGCAAAAATTCGTCGAGTAAATCTTGATCTAAATTCAATTGTGATAGCAAAGAATACGCTTCTTGATCTTTTATATCCGTTATAAATTGCAAAACCAAGCCTCCAGGCGCATTATCTGCATCTGAAATCATACATAAAATATGTCAGAATAAAATTTTTTATTTACAGCATTACGATCGTAAAATAAATAAAGTACTTACTTATAAAGCATGAATATATTAAGTGAATAGTTTGTATAAGTATTTTCATACATAACTTTAATTTATTTTTCACACTGTCGTGACTTTCTCCTTTGATAACGAATTCAATGGCATGATTTCTTGTGGAAATTAATCTCTCCAAGAGATTCGCAAATGACGATTCATTTAAAAATACAAGAGATGCCAAGCAATTTGCAGCAATCTGCAATATAAATATATAATCAGTGAGTAACAAATAAATATCACTAAATAAGCAACAATTTGTATACCAACTGTGGTCGAAACATCCAACGATTGTAATATTTTATTGCATTCGTTAGATATAATACTCTTAAACTGCATGATAACATCCCATTGTTTTGAAACAATTGGATATCTCTGCAGCAGCTCACTGCTGCCGACTTCAAACATTAGACTGTAATTTATGTGTTGAGCTATTATGTACAACTGCGTCGCAAACAACAAATTCTGATTCTCAATGCTTGTCCAAATGTATTGTGGAATGTCCATTAGGATTTTTATTTGAATGATAACAGAATCAAAAACATGTGCCTTTCTAAAAAAAAAAAAATATATTTTAGTTTAAAGTCCAATACCAACGAAAAATTTTTATTTCCAATGCATTTATGTAATAATATGATGTAAATAATATTTTAAAACAAGTTACTTGTCTGATTTATTTTCAACTGGCTCTGTTTTAAAGCCAATAAGGTATTTCTTTTGCAATTCCCTAAATTTATCTTCTACATTGGCGATTCTCGCGGTAACTTTCTCCGACGTTATCTTCATCTTCCCAATTGTGTCAGCAGCCAGTATCAAGTCTCGATATCTTTCCCTGAAAAATATGCATGTAAATAGTGTCCTACAAACCCCAATATAACCATCTGACTTCATGTAACCCTTCTCTTTGTATAAATTTCAAACAAAAGAAAAATTGATAGGAAATTACGTGTTTTAATAATTAAAAAAAAAAAAGAAAAAAAAATCCAAATAAATCAAATAATGCCAACAAGACTCACCCGACTAATGTCCGCAATTCTATTTTTTTCCTATCACTTTCCAGTTGAATTTTTTTCTGAATCTCCTCGATTTCTTTAACAGTGTGCTGCTCGAACAGCCTGTTTATATCCAGGTCCAGGTAGTTGGTCGTCGTCGTCGTCATGCTGCCGACGATCTCGCGGTTCCGCGGCTGTCTCGGCGTTCGAGAATATCCCTACGTAGATCTGTACAAGGGTTAGGTTTGCGAGGTTAGACCGCTATCAGCTGTTTTATCGCACATCGATAACGCCGCGGCCGAAACGTCATCTGAGAGACTTCCGTTAGTCGGCGCCGCACCTGTGCTCGCTGCACCTGCGGTCCTCCCGTCTGGGACCTCTACGTGACTCCGAAAATGCTTATCAGCCGAATGCTCGTCCCGTGGTGAAGTCGAGTGCGCAACTAATTCGAGGTCGACAAGGCGGCCGAGGACGGCGAATTTGTTCCCCCAAGTGTTCGCGAGTGCGGTAGGCGGTGCGGCCCGGCGGCGAGGATCACCGAGGAGGCGCGCGCGCTGACATAATCCCCGACGGATCGCCACCGTCGCGCGCGCAACGGAGCGGAGACACCAAAGGGAGGCAAAGGCGCCGAAAAACGCCGCGTGCGGGGTGCCGCTTTTCTGGTATGCGGCGGCAGCTCCACGCCGCGGAAACTCCGGCGGAACCGTCTCGCGTCACGTCGCGCGTTGTGGAGGTTCGGATAATGTCGTCGGCGTAGCACGTCGCTACGAAGCGTCGGCCGGCCGCCCCCTCGTCCCCGCTTTGCCCCCGGTGGACCGTGAGCGATGAGATATCTCGCCCGGTGACACTCTCCCTCGTTCCCCGCGTCGCGACTTAGCAGGTGTGTCCGCGGATTCCACGACTTCTGCGGATGTGTGCGCGGCCACCCCACCACCGTTCGCGACGAGCTACCGTACGTCGAGCTCTCCGGTTTCTCGTCAGCGAGGCGAACGATGCACGCCACCGGGCCAGGAGCAACCTAATAGAGGACCCCGTCAAGGGATAACGTCGGCCACACGGTGAGCAAATGCCCCCTTCGCCGCGGTCCTATCTCCGCCGCGGACAAATGGCAAAGTTGAGCTCGGACTTTCTTCTCTCCTCTTTCTTTTCTTTTTTTTTTTTTTTTCTTCTCTTTCTGGAATTAGCACGTTCGCGCAATGACTCGCGCCGCGTGGCTATTTTAGCGCTCGCCAACGAAAACTCGTTTGAAATAGAGCTGTATCCGAATGAATCGCCGCGGTATTCAGTCTCCCTCCTTCCATTCTTAGTGCGGTGTACGTATGTAAAAGGAAATCGCGACGTCTTGGGCTGTAAATTATTTTTGCAAAACTTTACCTGTGCATATTTCACACGCAATGTATCTAAGATGATAAAATTAAACTGTTTATTATACAGTACTGCAAAAAGAAAGTGGGATTCTTTGAATATTAAGTTATTTTTAGTTTTCAAAAAACGATTTTTATATTATACTGATATATTTTTCTAAACGCAGATCATAACAAGGCAGAAAAGATGAGTTCCTCGCTGACGTCACTTCAGCCAAATAGTCAAAGCTTAGAAAGGCAGAGACATGTCAGAACAACGACGGGAAGACTGTATAACAGTCTTACCAAGAAAAGGTATAGTCTTATTAATATTAGTCATTAACATTAGTCATGCTAAATCTCCTGTTCAGTCGTATATGTATTGCCGATCTTTTTATTTGATGTAGCTAATGTATTAATACAGCTTGTGCATTTTCAGGAAAGATCCAAAGCAAACAAATGCTCAAAGAATGTGGCTAAACTACGAAGACTGCAAAGACGACTTTTGGGCAGCCATAAGATCTAATTATGATTATATTATGGATACTAATTTAATCGAAACCTGCAAGGTAAACTTGACATTTATCCTACGAGTTTTCAATTCCTATTAAAATCTAACAAGTGGCATTGAACATTTTTTCTTTTAATTATTAATTTGTATTATTTTAGGAAGCGAATGGTGAACTAACATGGGACGAAACCGATGTGTCGACGCAATCGTGGAGTTTGAAGGAATTCAGCAATCAATTTTCAGAGCTTTACTCGTGGTTAAGAATTCTTCAGGAAATGATTTACTCTAAGAAAGAAAATGTTCTGGATAAAAGCCTGCGTGCAGTATGTATCAATGGCGTGTTCAATTGTATATAAGAAAAATTTCGCGTTAAAACAATTTTAAATATCGATTAAATCGTCAATTAGGCTCATATGGAGGAGCTGCGACGCAAGGCGTACAGACGCAAATTGTTCAATGAACAAGCGGAAAAATTAATTTCTCGCGCCCCTGCTTTAAAAGACGAAGTGGCGTGGCGTGTAGATCACTTGAACGCAAAATGGGAACTAGTTGAGCAAATCATGGCGCCCATAGACCAACCAGTATCTAGTCAACAAGATATATCAGCGGGTAACTGTTGCCCCTTAAACCACTTAACTGAACGAGCCGAAGGCGAGCACAATGTCTGCGATTGTAATTTTATTATTTTATATTTTGTAAACTCTTTAGACAGTTTAATCGATTTTGATTAAATTTTGGGTGGAAAAATAACTCAGAAATTATCTAAATAGCTTGTCGATCAAATTTAAGACAGATGATAACGTGTTTGGATGTTTAAACATGTGTTGGTACTTGTCAGAATGTTTGAAGTAAATTTGGAGAGAGTAAGTGAGAGAAGCGGTGTTTATTGTTACTCTCAGAATTACAATCAAGCTGCAGACTCGTTCAGTTCAAAATTTTGGCTTAGTCTTTTGCTCGCAAAACGACAAATCTATTCGAATATACGTTTTTCGCACGGCTTAGCAGTATACACGTGATGGATTTGTTCTAGATTTCGAACGTGAAGTAAAATGTCTACGAAAATGGCTACGAGAAATGGAGTCACGCATTGAACCTTTGAGCTTCCACATCAACTGGACTCTGCCAGAACTTGAGGAAAAAGCGGTAGAGTTCGTGGTAAGTGTCGCTTCTTATTATTATCACACTTTTCGTAGTAACGAAGTTATTAGGGTTTTTATCTTGTCTTTTTCACTCGTCATCGAGTTTCACCATGTGGTTTACGGACGATATGCCATATGTCCTTTTAGGTCTCCCTTTTACTTTTTTTTGTTTCCTCTCACTACAGAAAGGTCAGTAGTATCTGTCTGTAAAGTTGTTTTACAAAAGAAAAAAAAGAAAAAAAAAAAAAATGTGGCATATGTTTCAACATTACCGACTCCCTATCAGAATTTAATAACGAGTAAATAAAAAGCTACATTGCAAATCATAACAAAGAAAGGTGAATGTCTTTCGAGTTTCTCCTCGCATAATTTTTATGCACGCGTTACCTTCCTGTTGTTTTAGACGTAAATTGGATAGCATGTTTCGCACGAGGCGGAACAGCGCATAAATATGTTGATGAAGTTAGCTTCACCGACTTCAGGCAACCTGTTTGTTAACGGATTTAATTGTCGACGGCAATGCGGGGCTGCTAAGAAGCGGCACGGTTCGGTGGAATACGTGCTAAGAATAATGCCGCGTCGGTCGAGCACGTGCGTACGGGGCTGAATTTTCGCTGGCTAATTGTAAAGCCGACCAGCGTGAGCTAAGAGGAACGGATGTGACGTGTGTACCCAGTCAAAGCAAAGGGGAGGGGGAGCAGCGAACACTCGGCGGCGTACCCCACGTTTGTTGTTTTGTTCCGGGCTCCGATCTTTGCCGAAGGCTCGTGTTCGGCGCAAACGATGCGCTTCGTTGCGCGATGGAGAGACTTGCAGCTGCCTGCCGGCTGCATGAGCCGACAGAGTTCGCCGTTCCACGGTCGCCGCCGGTGGACGAGCACGTTAAGAACGAGCACGTTGATCCAAGTCTCCCTTCCTCCTCGTCCTCTCTTCTCTATTCTTTCCTCGCTGCGATCATCCACCCGTTCTTTTTCACCGTATCTCTTTCTTTCCTCCGCTCTCACCTCCTCTCTCTACGTTTGTCTAATCCTCATCTCTCTAGAATCTTATTTCTCCTAGAGCGTCGCTATATTTAAACGCAAGTGGTGCGCGTCTCTCGTGTTCAATTTGTGATCGCGGTGTGTAGCCCCGCGTAGCGCGTGGCTCGGCTTTCCGGGCCCTTGCATCACCGGCATCTCGCCCAGCGTTCCTCTTCGTTTTCGAAAAAAGGTGGCGGGGAGGAAGAATCCACGGCCGTGATCGCCGCTGGTGCTGTGGGTCAGCCAGAACAGCCTCCTCTTCCTACGGGTCTAACCGGCCTCCGCTTGGGTTTCCTCTCCCCTTCTCTTCCTTTGCCTCCTACTCGTTTTTCCATCCGTCCGTCCGTCCGTCCCGTCTAACCGAGACGTGCCGCGGCGACGCTCGGCGCTCGAGCCTCTCTTCGCGTGGTCCATTCGACGCGGTTTCTCTGCCGCCGTCGATTTACCGTGAGCGGGCCTTGGCGTGACCCCGCACAGTCGCGGCGAACAAGAGTCATTCATGCGTCGTGACGAGCACGAGTGCGACGAAGCCGCCGCGAGAAAGCGGAGTAGTGCCGGCGGTTCGAGGCGTTCGGGAGAGACGGCGCGTCCCGACCCGTCTCGCCGTCTCGTTGTCGGTCTTCGCCGGCTGTGAAGGGAGAAAAAGAATAAAAAAAAAAAAAAAGGGATGCGCCTTGCCAGCAGGGCCCGCGAGTGCTTGTAGTACTGCGCGGCGTGGATCGCGTCTCTTCTCGCGGTTCCTCCTCCCGAGGACGACCCGCTGACGTGCAACGGTGCGCCGCTCTTCGCCCTCGACGCGGTGGATAACACAATTTCGGTAAGCTGCCGACGCGAGATTCATCTTCACCTTTTATCTTAATCGCCTCGGCGGGTTCCCGTCGGCGCCGACTCAGCCCGCGCGGCATTGTTTCCAGACGCGAGCGTGAAAAAGCGCGCGCCGAGGATAATGGAATTTAGAACGTGAAAGTCGCCCCGTGGGTCCGGGAAAGACGCCGCGGTGCGTTTTTCCGGGTCAGGCAGGACTTCATTCTGCATTCATTTCGGTATTTTACGCGGGATCAGGCCCAGTTCTCTCCGCGAATTCTCCGTGGAGGTTTTTCGTTCGTGATAGTGCACCTCGAGCTCATGGTTCCCTCGCTACGCGGCACGACTGAAGTTCATTGTGATATTTGTGCCGTTATTGTTACACCAAAAAAAAAAAAAAAGCCCACAATGAAACAATGAAGCAATTATAGCGCAAGTCTAATCTCAAGCGGCACATCTGAGATCGTGCTCGCCTCTGGAAACGGGGGACCGTCGTCACGCTGGGTTTTCCTTTCGCGGTAGAAGGGAAAATCGTGTTAAAACGTTACATTGTTCGCGTCGATGTACATTTTATCTCCAACATTATGTCAATACACGGACGCTTCCGTTCGATAAAGCGCAGCGCGGAAAAAAAAAAAAATAATAATAACAGCCGTTATCATCGAGATTAAGATCGTGGGGTCCGAGCGCACGTTTCGATCGATCATATACTTATCATACGTTTAATTGCATACCCGAGACACGGCGATCGACGCTCCGCGCTCCGACTTTATTACGCCGCGGCTCCGGCTTCACGTGTGATTTTCCCTCCCGGTTCGCGTTTGGTCATCGAGATCGCCGGCGCGCGCGGATGCTCCGTTGAACGACATTCGCGGACGTTGAAGTCGGCCGTTCGAGGTCAGGCGAGTTCACGCGGAATTGTCCGTATAAAGAGAAAGTAGATCTTTGCGGAATTTTATGGAGCCGGGGGGCCGCGTCGGAGGTCCGGCAATCGCCGCCGACTGCCGAACCGTCGGCACGCACTGAAATAAAAATCCGTAAAACGCAGCCCGTCTATCACGCCGCGGCTTCCCTTCGACTTTCTATCGACGCCGACAATGCCCTTACGTCACGGCATCGTCGAACAACTCGTTTGTTCGATCGTTGTTCTCCAGCTGTGTATCTGCTTTAAAAGAGAAAGTCGGGGAGCATCGGTCGGCTCGCCGGGTTTACGTCCGCGAATGGTTAATTAATGCTTGGAGAACGACGGACGTCTTGATTCGGGGGAGAGTACGTGCGAAACGGGCGAACAGCAGCAGCGATTCGGCTTTCGAACCAGTCGCGGCCGGTATTTTTGGAAGTCGCTCGTACGTGGAAACTCCATACTCGCGCGACACTAGAACGATCGCCCCCGTTTCCCGAAAGAAAGAAAGAGAGAGAAAAAAAAAAAACAAAAAGAAACAGACTATCCTACGGTGTGGAAACGCTAAACGGATATTTTGCGAGCTAGCTGCTGACCGGATTTTAAATAGCTCGCACCGACGGCGAGAGGCAAGTTCAGACCACCGGTGAGAATTATTCTCGTTTTCTATCCCGCGTAATATCGCGCCGCGATAAGGCCGCAGATTAGATCCGTGATTGATACGTCCGCGTGATTATGCAAAGCGCAGCGCGAGCGCGAAGTGAGACTGCAGCATCTTTCGCCTGGCTGATGTTTACATTTAGCTTTGGGAAACTCGATATTCCCGCGCGTCGCGGATTAAACGTTATTGCATCACGGATTAAATATTATCGCGTCAATTATCGGGAGTCGGTTTGACCATTATCGGCGGGATTAAATCGATGACATTTTTACGATAATTATTATTATCATTTTTTTTTTTTTTTTTTACGGTACTCGATCGGCGGTGGGTTCTATTATTGACGGATTTGTAAACGCTGCTCTCTGCTGCCTTTTCGACAGCGCGCGATAAATAAAAAAAGATTGTTAGCACGCGCGATAAGATTGCACGGGTTTCGTAGATAAAAGCACCACCGGATTAATTCAAAGTTCAAACGGCCGTGTGCTCGATAACGCGCGGGCTTTATCAGCGGCGTGTAATTTGGTCACTTCGGCGGGGAGGTGCAACCGCCGTTAAGGCTCCGATCTAAAATTTACGATTCCTCCTCCCCCCTCCCCCCGCGAGAAATTGCGAGTCCGGCCGTTGACAAAACCGTAGTAATTCTAGCATGGAATAAAGCGCGACGTCCAATGAGAAGACGCGGGCGTTGAGAAATGAGGTGAGGACGGCCTGGATAACTCGGTTAGCGCAGCTGCGAGAGGCTCGCGTGGTCCCGGACGTGATCGCGTTTCGCGTTTTACCGATATATACACCTGCGATCGCGAGTAGCACGTCGCAGAAGTGCTAAGACCCCGGGTGTCCTCGGGCCGCGCGCTCTGAATTTGAGAACCAGACTAAATTGCCAAGTATCGCCCGAGGGTGAAAACGGGCCCCGGACTGATCTCGGCGCGGCCCCCGCGCGCGTCTTCTTTCGCGCGGAGGCTGTAATCGCCTCTCGAAGCTGTTCATCGCTGCACGCGATGCATGGATCCGCGAGAGGATACGCGATGGAAACTCACGGCGGCTGTCTCGCGGCTTGCGTCACCATCGCGCGCGCGCGCGCGCGCTGCCGAGTGAAAGGGAATAGAAAATTTTTAGCCGGCCGTAATATTTTTTATGCCGCCACCGCCGCGGGATTTACGTTTTGCGCGGCCGAGGCTACGACGCGGGCGATCGTGGTACACGTATATCGATTGTTGCCGCGAACCGAGATCGCTTTATTGCGCTACGCGGCGCAAGTCGTCGGCGGGCGATCATTCCCGCCCGCATGATTTGCATTCCGCGCGCCACATGCGAGTGGAAGCGTTACGAGATTTAATTGCCCGGGCCCCAGCTCAACGGCGCGGGGCTAGGAGCTCGAAGGAAATTAAGAAGGAATTTTAAGCGGACCGTATATCTGACGGACGAGATATGAATAATATTAAAGCCTGATATTCGAAAGTCGCGGGAAGCCTTGTAATACATTTGTGATATTATAGCTCGGCTGCATAAAAAGGGAAGCCTTGCGGCGGCGATTGTTCCTCTGAAGAGAATTGCAAACGACGTATTAGAAGGATGTTTCATAAGGCGCTGGAAAGAAATCGTGAATCACGACGGAACGGAGAGGAGCCGCGAATTTTGTGCGCAGTGCACGAAAACAGCTCCGGCTTGAATTAGATCGTTTAAATAGAAGCCCTACCGGACTAGCAACTCTTTCGAACGGCGCGGCGGCTGTAATCAAAGAGTTAATATCGCCACGTTGTCGGAAAGTCGATGCGTGGTTCTTTTTTTTTTTTTTCCCCTCCGCCATAGCTCGTAACATTACGAAGTCATTTGCCTCTGCATGTATGGGTGCGCTGACTCACTCGCTTGGCGTCACCCGTTAACTAGGAACACTGATGTGACCACCATTTCCGAGTCGAATAGAACTTGTAGCGTATCCTTCAAGTCGTAGAGGTTGTCTCGGTACCTCGCAAAAAGCATCTCGGTTTCGAAAACCAGTTTGAATTATTACACTTCTGTACGCATTCAAATTAAATTACGATATCGTGATGAATCGATTCGCCTCAGATCGGCGGAGTTTGAAATATCGACTCTCGGGACCAGTTTTCTAAGAACGAAGGAGCGATAGGCGCGCGAGAGCAAGAGAAAAAAAAAAAGAAAAAAAAAAAAAATTAAAAAATTGTATATAGGAAGATAAAAGTACGCAGGAAGAGCACGCACAAATGAAATAAAAGGGGAGAGAGGGGAGAAAAAGTATAGCCATAACGCAAGAAGAAGCGCGGATAATATAGAGGAAAGAAGAAATAGTTACAGTTTCTGGAGTGCGGTAAAAAATGGGTAATAGAGGGAAATTACATAAAAGGGAGCAAGAAACCGTTGCCGGGATAAAATAATACTAACGATCGCGAGCGATACGAATGCGGATTCACCGTAATTTTTCGACGTGCCTGCTTGTAAAGTACAACCCGTGTGGGAGGGCTTACCGCTAGATTCGCGAGACCACTGGTCGCCGCGTGCAGTTACCCCTCGGTATATCTCGAATTCCCAGATAGCGTCGGCACGTCCCGCTGGTTACGGAAGTAAAAATCGCTTAGTGAACGCACTAAGTGCCGGGCCGGTGGTCTTGGCCTCGCGAAGCCGATTACCAGCGTGCTTTGCCTGCGACTTAACCTTCCACATTTACCAGTACGACCTCAAATAACATACCAGGCCCCGTACCGTGACATCGTTTTTCAGGAATAAACGCAAGACTCCGCCACGGAGGTGGCGAGGAAATTAGTATCGTACACTTTCTCTTTCCCACACAAAGTAGAAACCCGATCCTGCCTCGTGAATCGCTCGGAGATTGGATGAGTCCTTTTCTTAACAGGACATTAACCGCTTTAATGAACATTGGGGCCCGCTCGCTCGTTAATGGAGATGCACCGCGTAAAGCGGCGCTGAAAAGTAATTGTTTCCTGGTGCGGAGCCTATCCGAGGACGCGAGCAGAGAAAGAAGCTGTATAAAAGTTTGCGGCGGAAAAAAAAAAAAAAAAAAAAAAAAGCGTTTTACATGGCAAAACATAACGACAGTAATGACAAATTAACTTTCTCCAGGCAGTGGCAGTAGACAGTCTTACTCATCGTATAGAGCGTGTCGATAAATCATGATTAGATTGTATGCCGAAAGAGATTTCTCGATAGAGCCTTTCAGTCTGAATTGAAAGAAACGCTGTAATAACAGCGCTCCTCCGCGACTTGGTTCAAAAATATATGGGGCGTTCTCTGCGAAGGAATCTTTGTCTTTCGTATCATTGACTCATAAAAAACGATAATAAATGAAAATTATACATGTGTCATTTTTTTAACTAAAAAAAAAAGAAAAAAGATAAAAAGAAATATTTAGGCATACGACCGTTCCATTTATAATCACGCAAGCTATTTTCCCGGAACGAAATAAATTATAACTCTGCTTCTTTTTAGAAAAAAAAAAAAAAAAATCTTACCCCATAAACTTGTATGAAAATCGCATGCTTTCGTCAAGGTATAACTTTCACGATTTATGGAGAAATAAGGCGGCGTATTCAAATGTCCCCGTTTAGCTCCGGGACACTCCGTTGAGTGCAGTATCGCGGGCTGATCTATTCTCCGAAACAATTTAAGTGATCCAGCAGCCTTTGGATCGCTCGAAGGTACAGCCGCGCCCAGAGAGCTATCGGCTCGTTCGTCTCAGATTAATCTCCATTCCGCGGTGATATCGTCCCGATTTTTCGCCAGTCACGATACGGCGTGATCTCTACGGTGTTTTCCATCCGATCGAAACCGATACGCTCGGCACCGGCGAGCGGCGCGCAAACGGTCATGCTCTGAAAACCGAAACGTATACTTATGCAATGTAAAAGTCCCGCGGTGTTACGAGCCAGCAATATTTTGACAGCCGCGGCCGATATCGCGCCGCGCGGACGCGTATTAGATAATAGAAACACGTCCGGTGCGCTGCGCCGAGGGATTAATTGAATTCATCGAAAAGCCGCCTGGTCGCGCTTTCGATTAAAACGCGAGGGCGTTAATTACGACTGGTCTGCTGCGAGATTTCATTCTCCGTCTTATCACGTGGAAATTCAATCTGTCAGCCGCTCCACCTCCCGGACCGGGATCTCACGGCGTTCCTCCTCGTCGCGTTAGAAATTCAATTATGTCGCCTGCAATCTGGCGATTGTTAATTTCGTAACGCGAGATAATATCGGGGCCCGCTGAATTATTCAATATACATGGAATCGCTCTGAGGCCTGCCTACTTTTACTATCGCCGCGTAGAGTGTTCTCGCGTGATTCGATGCGCTGTTTCACTCGTCATCGTCGACCGACGCGACGTACAACGTTATCATCGCGACAGGATTACGAGCGCGTCCGGGTGACAGGCATCGCGTGTCCTCGAGCTGCCCGCATCTTGCATGACATTATCATCATGCATTACGCTCGCCCGATGCAATCCACTTCCTGTTGCGTCGCGTAACGTTTTCCACGATGTCATTGCCACGAAGACGCGCCCCCGTCGTGAAAAACCGCGACGTTTTGTCGCGAGCGAAAGGAAAAGCGCCGACTGGGTCGACCTTCGCATGGATTCTTTTTTTTTTTTTCTTCTTCTTTTAACGCGAAGGATTTTCTCTAAGCCGCAAGGCGTCAAGGTTGTTGCCCCGGCCGTCAACGTGTCGAGACCTTCAACTTGAGATGAGCCCGACGACAAGTAGGATAGAAACCAGTCGAAGAGCTGGAAAGACCAGCCCGCTTTTCATTTCCATCCCGGGAAAAGAATGGCCTTTTCAAGTATACTTTAATTAAATGTAATCGCAAGAAAATAGTTTTCTCGTTACATAATTATGTTTCCTCTAGTTTTCCAACTTTTCGCCTGTTTTATTTATTTATTTTTTTTTAAATAAATATAAATCTAGATTTTATTTCGCGACCGTTTCCGCAATTTCCTCGAGATCGGTCGTCAACGCGCCGTCGAGATCTCTTCCGTTTTTCTCGCGGATACCGGGAACTTTTCTTACTCCGAACACGGCACATAAATCTTCCCCCATGAAAAACAAGAAAATAATGGCACGCCTACCGAATATACCCGTTTGTTACACATGCAAACGTAATGGATAAGCGAGGTATCCCACGTCTGGTAGCACCGTCGCGTGTTTCATTCCGCGGTGTGAAACTACCGCGGCGGTATCGCTGAATGTCAATAACGACGATCGGCATTCGTGGACCGCCACCGATGCAGCGTCTCGCCGTCTCGCGTTTTGCGCCGGCAGCCTGACACCGGCGCAGCTGCGGCGTCTCGCTATGGATTCAGCTATAAATTACATTCCGCCTTGGGATAAGACCGGCCCGTACTTCTCTCTTCACGGCACACGTGCACCGCGCGCGCACACGCGCGCGCGTGCATGGCGCAGACTCGCTCTTTACGATTCTTTAATATCTGTCGCTAAACTTTCCCATGAAAGAGCCCGCGACCGCCGCGGCGGCCGCGATGCCTATGCGATAGATTTTCATTCCTTTACCAACTCCTTAGCGTGCGTTTTGTCGCGAGCCACCTCACTCGTGGCCTTATCACATTCCGCGCGTGTAAGTCGTATATATGCGATACATTCCGCGCGGCTCGACGGCGGAACGTCGTACGGAAAGCTGCGCTCCGATCACCGTCACGAGATATACCGCGACGTTTTTCGTGTTTTTTGTACAACCGCGAGACAAAACGGCTCGGTTCAATGAGAGGTATCCTCTTACGATACGTCGTCTCTTCGACCGATAAGATCTCGTACAA
Source organism: Cardiocondyla obscurior (assembly GCF_019399895.1). NCBI lineage: Eukaryota > Metazoa > Arthropoda > Insecta > Hymenoptera > Formicidae > Cardiocondyla > Cardiocondyla obscurior. The sequence continues at coordinate 12,713,624 of NC_091864.1, read as the reverse complement.
GTGACGTCATTATTTGAAAAGTACGGCTGCCTCGACGCGTGGAATTCTTTTTTTTTTACTCGGAAACCCGCACACTTGGCGCTCGTACGGAGATGATTGCCAAGTCGAAGCTGCTTAATAAATGCAAAATAAATATTTAACATTTCGCGTAAAGAATTATTATTATAGTAATGATTATCTTTCGTGGAGGTAGGTTCGCGAGCGGGGATCCACGGCGTGCGTAATCCCGATCTTATTCCCACGGGCGACCGATTCTAACAGCAAAATCGTTGGAGGTTCCGCGAATAGAGCCGTCCAGGCTGAGCGGCTTGATTTATGCGTGCACGCACTTCGCATCCTGCCGTTAGAGATATCCGCGCTTTCATAACGAGGCCGGTTCCTCGCCGTCCTTTTGTTCGAATGAGAAATTGACAACGAGATGAGGCGACACGAGAGAAAGAAAAAGAAAGGAAAAAAAAAAAAAAAATATGGGGAGGAAGGGAGAAGAAAAAGAAAAGCATCGGTCATACGCGGAGTGCCGCGGCTGCCGTGAAAGCGAACTGCGAGATACGGGCTCGCTCGCGGAACGGCGAGATAAGTAGAACAATCACACATAATCATATGCAATCTATCAGAGAAAGTGGGCTAATACGGACGCGCGGTGGACGCCAGTGATATCCCGACACCTTTTGTCTCCCGAGGAGGCTCCGTTGGTCTTCACCCGGCCCCGGGGATCTAGCCGCGCGCGCCCGCCGCGGAGAGAGAAATGCTGGAATTATCGGTTGACTCTCTCGAGCTTAACTCACTTCGCGGAAGTAATAAAGAATTTTAAACGTTTCTTTTGTACGCGGCGCGTTTAACCTTTACGTTCTGGTCGGCGTGCGGCGGCGTCGGCGCTCCGTGTTTTTGCACGGCAACCCGAGAGCGCTTACTTTCTTCCGACGGCGTGTCCGCCGGTCCTCGTCGCGTTATTAATCATCATCGGTGTCGCCGATCGGTAACTACCTGTTACGATTTGCGCCTTAACGTTTTCTAATAGCCGCCCGCGGACCGTGGAGCATTGGACGTGAGGTGTTGCCGATCTGTAGAGATCAATTAGGATATCTGCGGATGATCGATTTCCACCGCCGATTTTTTTTTTTCCCCCCGTTTCCCTCCCCCTCCCCTTTCTCTCGGTCGAAAGGTGATAGTAAACGCTCGATAAATTTCTGCACGCAGGTACTCCAACGTGATATAGAGGCGCACGGACGCATCGTCAGCTCGGTCGTGAAATTTTTCACGCACCAGCAGCAGGAGCAGGAACAGCGGCGGGAGAAGAAGCAGCAGTCCACGCAGTCTCTGCGGATAGTAAAGTCACTCGAGCGGCGTTGGTATCACCTGTATCTCCTCGCCTTGGAGTGGCAGTGTCACATCGAGACCCTCATATCTCGCGTAAGAAATAAGGTAACGGTTCTATTATTCGTCTCTCACCATCGTTCACCGAAGAAGTGCCTCTGTCCCGAGACGCGAACGACTCGTCTCGATTAAACGGCACACTTGCGAACGAAGCCATTGAATTTTTCTCAGAGATAAAATCACGGCCTCTTCTCTTTTTCTGTTTTTTTAATTTTTTTTTTTATTTTTTTTAACTCTGCGATTTTTTTAATTCACCAAGCGCGCAGCTGTTGCCCGAGGCAAGAAAAGCGCGCGCGATCGAAACATAATACAAGCAGAACGTAGAAACGCGGCTGAAATATGGAACGCCGTGCCCGTTCCGTGCGCGTTCGTGCTAAAAGTTTATCAGTATCTCGGCGCGGTGCTGATCGCGGTAATTAAACGCGGAGAGCTTGTGGGAAAACGCATTCATACGGCATCGATCGGCGAGAACGACTGGGGCGATGTCAGGAAATAAAGGGTGGAGCCGAGCCGTGTTAGCCCGTCGTAATTGACGGAGATGTTTCACAATTGACGACCATTAAGAATGCTATATATACATACGTGTATATAAATGAGTAGTCACGGCCATTACGTTTTATTTGATGCGCGCGAAAAGAAAAACTCCGGAGCGCGATATTTCAGATCTCTCACCGCGGATGCGGACACTCCTCTTTATAATGAAATGAAATAACTTTCCTTCCATTAAATTTAATGACTTACGCATCAAGAAGCGGAGCAGAAAGAGGACTGCTGATAAGATGAAAAGTTCAATTTCAGATCGAATTGGTTCGATAAACGTGCACGCGGGAGTTTATGAAAACTGATACGGGACGAAGTGGATCGGAGGATTAATGGCAAAAGGAACACGCTCGTATACGTCGTTAAATAAATCTCGCGAGATGTATGATATCGATCGAGTAGCATGACCGATTATGTGGAATATTAATTGGCGAGCGCGTGTACGCTTTCTTGTACGCCGCGGCAGGCTCGCCTGCCCGTTCAACCGCCGGTCCCTGCCTCGGCCCTTTACCTGCTTGAACTAGTAAAATCTCGCTGGGATTTTCCTTTATGGGATACCTGGCTCAGGTACCCCGGCGAAGGTGTTGCGAGATCCGGTCTTTGGGCAAGAGTAGCTCAGTAACGCGTCGAGCGTTCCGGGCAACTATATCTAAACTCTTTCTCTCCGTCTCCCGCATCAGTTCTAACTGAGGCGACGCTGTCGCGCTGATAGTAAGCGATAACTCTAATAAAACAAGATAAGTCAGTTTCTGCACGCAGAAGCGCCTCGGTATATTTTGGAATACGATAAAACGAAGTGCGGAGATATCGCGGGCAACAGTGGTGATATGCCCGACCGGCTAGGCGGCCGTCCTATCGATTGTTGAGTAAATGGGATTTGATTTCGTGTTTTAGAACACCGTGCCTTGCGACTGCAGCAGCGACAGCGACGAGGAACCAGTCACGAAACAGCCCCGTCTCAGCCGCGGACGATCGCGCGGCTCCGAAGCGGAATCGCCGGGACAGTCCGCTCGCACGGCGCGCAACGAACGCGCGAGGCGCGTTGCCGGGCATTCGAGAGCCGGGCACTGCGATCATCGTCCAGTCGCCAATGAGAGGACCGACCAGTCGGACAGCGACGCCTTTTCCGAGAATCAATCCGCCGGCGAAGGATCGTATTTCGAGGTACGTGAATTCACCGGGCGAGCCCACCGCGAGTTTCGATTACGCGGCTACCGATGATTAAGGTCCCATTATCTACGGAATCGGAACGCTCTCCGGGTATCGTAACATTGTCGGAATCGCGTTGCGGAGTCGCGTCGTCATGGAAATGCCAGAAATCGTGCAGCGGCGCGTGAATCACGCGACTGACAGAAAGTTATATTTATCTCGCGGCGGGACGCGGAATAATCGGAGGAAGATAAGAGCGATTCGATCACGCAACGGATATCGCCGCGGAAACGAGATGTATATACAATTTGGATCAAGTGAATCAGCCCGCTCTCTTTTGCGGCCCGCTTCTTGCCCGAGCTATACGCCGCGTAGAAAAATCTACACGTTCTTGCGGTTTCGATCCCGCGTTCTTTCATTTCTCTCTCTCTCTCTGCAATTTTTGCGAGGTGTTGCAAAAGACAGGAAGTGTTTTACGTCGCTGTTCCGCGAATCGGCCGCTATTGTTCTCCATTCCGCTGTCGCGAAACGCGACTATTACGAGTCATTGACCTGGTTTTCGAGCCGCCGCGCGATTCATGCGTGGAAATTATTAACTCCACTCACCGGGGGGACTAGTACCGTAAACGATGCGAACGATAATGGGCGGACCTTGGCGTAATTAATTATTGTCGTTGCGTCTTACATTACGATAGACGGGAATTTTCATTAGCGCTTAATAGACTTCGATGGGCACGTCCGAGTAAAGTACGGCTCGCGAATCGCGTTTCCCCGTTGGAATCTCACGCGGCCGCGGGATGAAGCCTTAACGAAAGATAAGAGAGCGTTGTTACTGCCACTTTGCGTCGCGTAGGCTAGAGCCCGAATGTGTTAAGTGGCCTAAGCCCCGGGCGAGCGCGGAGAAGAGAGGACCGGCTACTGTAAAATGCGCCGGGCACGCATGTACAGCGGCGAAGTCTGTGCTGCCAGACGATGATCCCGATAAAAAGCGGCGGTCGAATTTGCGGCAAAAACCGTGATATCCGTAACGGAGGTCTTGTGAGAGAGACCGTTCTCGTAGCAGAGAAATCATAGACAACCGTTCGTTTAACTTATTCTTTCACCGAGATGTATCGCCGTTGAAAAACCTCGCGGCCGATCAATACGGCTGATAGCTCGGCCGATCATTTCACTATTCATTTTCTCCCCTCCCCCCCTTCCCTTCCACCCGCAAATAAAATGGAATTTAGAAACGGTAGATTAATCTTGTAGAAACCACGTCCGATAATTGATCGTCCCTCTCGGGCGAGTATTCCCTGATAATGCACGCGCGACTCACGCTATCAATAATTGGTAAACACGCTTTCTACGGCATGCAGGATGAATTGTGTCAGCTGTGTGTGATGGACGCGAGGTCCGTCGAGGAGCCGGCGATACGAGAGGCCACCAGTTCCATTACATCCAACGCGCGAGACCGAGGGGAGGAGGGTGACGTCGAAGAAAGCGGATCGAGCGACTGCGAGCAACACGAAATGCCGCCTACACCGGACACCGTGCCGATAACGACGTCGACGGCGGCGATGCAGGGGACGTGCGACGAAATCGACGCGGCGAGCACCGTGCAAATCGAAAGTACTGAAAAATCGAATAACGGTCCGCGGACGAGCGAGCTTGCAAAACGCGGAGCAGCGGACGAGGCAGCCTCGTTCAACACGTGAGTTTACTACACGTCTCCTCTTTTTCTTCCCCCACCCTCCCTCCCTCTCTCCCCCGTCCTGTCCTATCGCTCGCTATCTCGCAACGGTAAAGCTGTGATTATTCGGGGTGCTGCTGGTTGCCCGTTAATTTTCCGGTTACCTGTGCTTCCGCCGAAATAACAACCGTGACGTCAGATTGTTTCCTGGTGTTTAGGTCCGACAGGAAATCGAAGAACTGCGCTACCTTCTACTTTAAACATCTGGACACCGACTCCGAGGCGGATTGTAGCCAGCTAGTCCAGGAATCATCCAACACGGTGGACGATTCCTCCGAGGAGGAGTGGACGTACACTCCTGCCCGTTTAAACAGCTCGTTTGTCGTGTCGGAGCAGCGAAAAACGAACGTTGTGGTCCGTCTGGACTTCGGCGAGAGTCCGCGAGTCGATATCTCGGAGAAGATGCATTTCGCGCAGAAAAAGAACGCGGACAACGAAAAAGAAACGCGCGACGACCGCGAGGTTCAGCAGAGAGACAGCGACGACGAGAAGAAAAACGACAAATCGAGTATCGAAAGATTGATCAAAGAGGTCGAAAACTTGATTGGCGAGGAGAGGCACACGGCCTCGCGCACTTTTCCGCAGCTAGAATTCGAGAAAAAGAACCTAACGAACAATCATCGAGCTAACGCACGCGTGAAGGAATGGTTGAAAATGAACGCGTCGAGAAGTTACGAGGGCAGATCGCAGGTAAATTACGACGTCAATGGATTTAAAAAAAAAAAAAAAAAAACCGGAATTAATTTTTTTATTTATTCTAACGATAATGTATTTAAAAAAAAAAATATTACCGTTAATGTAAAAATTTCACGTTTATAGAATTACATATTATTATTATTTTTTTTTTAATATAAAGATTGTCGTGCGGATTTGTAAAAAAAAAAAAATATGTAATGTAAGACGGAAAACGTGATACAATTACGTATAACGGCGCGTATATTACAGCCACTAGACAGCTGCGACGCCAGCGGTGAATACACGACGGAGGAATCGGACGAAGAAAGGCAATCGATATCGTCCGACGATTTGCAAAGCAGTGTCGCGACCTATCGCCGATTTGAAGGTGCCGCCGGGTGTATATCGCAATCCCCTTCGCAAGAGATACTCGATTGCGTCCAGAAGTCGCCCGTTAGCGAGATACCACCCGATGAGAACGCGCCGAAGGTCGTAATGCGCTCGAAACAAAAGGCGAAAGGATCTAGACCGTGGAGCGTTTCTTGCATTTCTCAAATCGGAGATAATCCTACTTTGACTCAGAACAATCCTATTTTACCATTCTCCATATCTGAGACCGCGCTCCATCAATTGGTTGCGAGTCCACCTAGCAAATCCGTGTCCTTCGATGCCGCGTAAGTATATTTTCAATAATGTTTGCCTGTCTTTTAAATCAAGTTTTATCTCATTGTTACTAATTTATGTTGTCACTTTCATCTCGCGTCAGAGTTTATTGTCAAACATAATTTATATTGCAGAGGAGCACGGAAGTCGTTTAACAATTCCGCATCGACTTTGTTAGAAGAGTCTCTTATATGTTCTGACGATCGCGTAGCTAGAAATATATCATTCCGCAAAAAGAAAAATAGGTTGCGTAAGAAGACTTTGGTAAGGAATTTTGCTATAAACATTATTGGCTTTCACGTTTTTTGTCGAGTTAACTTATTTCTGTTGAGTGTATGTACAGTATTTATATTTTTTTTTTTTTTTATTTCGCGAGTTATCTTGTAAATTAATCTTGAATCGAAAATGATAAAAATTATCAATGTTTATTTAGGGGCGTAAAAGTGAGTCTAGTTCGGAAAGTGCGCACGCCAATCATCATTCGGCGGGGAGCGACGGATCAAATCAGCTGCGCTCGTCTCGCAAAACAAATCCAAATCGCACAATGCACGTAGTTTCTAAAGAAAATTGCCATAGTCGTTCCACGACTCTCGTCAAATCTGGGTCTTTCTCAGGCTGCACTGTCCATCAACAATTACACGTAGAAAAAGCGCTTGTCAATAGTTCCACGCCGCTCAGACTACTTTGTTGCAAGTCAGTTGCTTCCACGTTGGAAACGGAAGGCGAGGATCGCGATTGTGCTCAAGGACATTGCGCTTACAATAATGACATGTTGAATACCGTGCTGGTCAGCAAAGAACTAAGCAATCAGCAGCTGAATATAGACAGCGATGTAGAAATGAATAGTCTGGGTAACAATTCGTTATCTGAACAAGCCTGGGATAATTATGTGGTAATACAAAATTGCATACCATTAACAACAACTTATAAAAAGTATCACTTCTTTTTTTTTTTTTTGTCTACACTAATCAATCTGTTGATTCGCAGGAAAAGTATATGAGCGAGCCTTACAGCGAGCCGTTAGACGTAGAGACGGCCCGACGATTGCTGGATTTCGGAGATGACTATCGAAACTTTCTCGATAGCCAGTCGGAATGCGCATCCAGTATAAGCGCAATTCCCGCTTGTTCGCCATTGCCTAAGACTCGCACGTACCATGTAGGTCCTTTGTTATTATATTGCCTTGATCAAGTATCTGTATTTTTTCTATAAGAGAGTTACATAGCAAAGAGAGAATACAGATGTGTAGCCGAAGTAGTCATGTTAATCGTTTTAATATATCTATGATACTGAATATTGTGCCATTTTCTATAACGTTTATCGACACACATCTAAACGTTACATTGATACAAATACACTCCAATAAAGTTCCAATAAAGCTATCGTCGTTTTAAATTATAGCTATAGCAAATAAACCTTTCAAGCAATTATATAAGTGTTTTATTTGTCGTAATATGGTTATGCAATGTCATGTACTAATTGCATGCATGGAAATTTTGATATTTTATTGTTACAAGTTATAACAATCTCAAAATGCTAGTTAATCTTACAAGTATGACGTATCATTTATGCATCTCGAGTCTTTGTTAAAGCCTAATGGCGATTGATAATTACATTGATAAGTAAAATCTCAAGATAACAATACAATGGTAACAATAAACTCATTATCTGTAAATAATCAAAAATTAATCTACAATAATGTTTCAGAATAAAGAAAGAAAGAGAGAGAGAGAACGACATATATCTATATAATGTAATTGCTTTTAATGCTCTGTAAGACTTTAATGTTCATGGACAATGAATCTGCATGTGTATTGTATTTATGTAACGTTCTCTATGCATTAAGACTAAGAAGGCACCGCAAATTATGTAATCAAACGTTTCACGCATTGTGATTATATTCTAGGAAATCGACGACAGTACAGAAGATAGCGATAACGATGAAGAAGATTTACGAAAAATTATAGAAAATTCACAAGCGCAGCTTATCATTACTGAAAATACTTTTGTAAGATCCAACGGTGCAGTTCCCACAGAACTCGTACGTATATTTTTATTAATGCTTGCAATACAGTGTCCTATATCCGTAACATTTTATAGATGCTTTTGGACCACGGTATTTACTTTATCCTTTATACGCTTTATCCGTTACTTTGCTTCATCTCGTAAGTGATTTTGTTACATTTGCACGTCGTTCGCGTATATACTGTACAAACGCATGAAATATAGTAAATTTAACGTTACTTAAGTTTGCGTTATAATGTTGGCTCCTTTCCTATACTGTAGGAATAACATTTCAAGCGTAGTGTTTTATTAAGACTATCAATCATAATTTTAGTTACTCTTAAGGACATAAACAATCTTATGTTCACGTAACATAAATAAGATTTATATGTACCGTTTTGTTAATTTATATATTAAAATTATGTTACCCTTTTCTTTGTACTTCTTCTACTTAAAAAGTTTGGATTTGTGATAACTGCATTTCTAAAATGTAAATTTAATTTTTGCATGACTTTACTTCTCTTTTTCTCTCGTGCTATAAAAATTTTTCGTAACAAATATAAGTCGCGTATTTACGATCACGCGATAACGTGAGATTATTATAATCGTTTAATCAGAAAATTGTTAATTTATCTCTCGTCAAGTAAGATAGAACAGCACAATAAAATAATAAAATAGATGCACTGTTTTATAATAGACTTGTGTCACGACGATACAGACACGTTAGTTAATAAAATTTGTCCTTTCTATCTTCTAATAGGCCGAAGTGGAGTCTGCATGTAAAGAAAACTTAGGATGTTTGCAGACCGTGCTGGAGTCGCAAAATGGATACTTGCGAAACGAAAAATATATGAAACAAATTCGTGGTGAGTACAAGCAATTCATTAATTCCACGTCATTTTACTTTGTAACTATCATTTTATGCCTGATCGGACTTGTCTTCCCGCTTGTTATGATTGGTGCGCGGTGAGAAAACGCAATCCACCAAAAAAAAAAAAGAATATTATTTTCGTATCGTTGCATGTTGATGTATGTGGCGGAAAAAAAATGTTTGTACCTAGAGAATGTGTGCATACATTATTCCACCGTATCTGCCGTTATCTTATATTATCAGTAATCGCATTTATTTTGTTGACCGGATAAGTAGATAGCAAAAATATAAACAATCCGTATCTACCGCACAGTAATTTTTACGCATGCTAGTCTTTTTTTTTTTTTTTTTCTTGTCGTTAGTAAGCGCGCTAATGAAAGTTTCAATTCGTCTGTGTCAAAATTAGCTGTAATCTACTATGTCATTGCGAAACGACTGTCCCAGTTCGGCCGGTTTAAACATTTATACCCGTGACTCATCGTGTTGGCGAGAACTTAGAAAAGTTTAAACCTGATTTTAATCCCGACTTTAATCCAACTAATATTATTTATTCTATTTTGTACATATGTATATCTTATTATTTATGTTAAATAAAAATCCTTACGATTGCTTATTAACATGTATCACTCTGTGCATCTAACACTTTCTCTTTATTTTAACCTTTTGCTACCTGCATGATATTTGTCGCTCGGTAAATGCGATATTTTTCATACTTTACGAACCCCAGTACTTGATTTAGAGAAATAGAAATAGAGAAATATGGAAAATAAAAGAGAAAGAAAGAAAAAAAAAAAAAACATAGCGGTGAGGTATATATTTAATAAAACTGTACTCCAATATTAGTTTCTCTTACGCGTTTGTGCGACATCATTCGCTTCTTAAAATTCAACATTGTAATTACAACAATCAACGTACACCAATCGCCCGACGCTTTCTTTCTAAATCGATCCTGAATGCTTGTTCTCCAATTCGAATGGGCGCATCCGAGCGTCGGAGAAAGGAGAAAATGAAACTGTCTAAACTGCTCGATCAGCACGACCCGTTGCAAATCGTTCCGCGGTATTGTTTGCCGGAGACGTCGAAGTAACACGTCGGCTAAAAGCTTCCGACCGCTTTACGAGCCGCGTTAGCGCATTAACCGCGCGGTATAAACGTCGGATCGGATTAACGGCGAATTATGTACACCGATCGTAAATCTAACGAAATCGCTAGGTCGCCCGATCGCGGGTACACGTGGGTGCCGAGGTGCGCGTAGGTGGACACGCACGATGCGTAAGTAATGCGCACCTCCGAGACTCGCGCCTTATATGAAACCCGACGCCCCGTTATCCGGACTCTTGGGAGCCTCGGTGGCGGTATTCGCGATCGCATCAGTGTGTTGCGCGAATCGTTCGTGCAAACGTATCGCCGCCGCGGCATCACGTGGACCAACACGGGTGCTTTCGTTCGCAAACGAACGCCAGTGTTTCGATGCGCTTGCACGTTACCGGACGTTCGCGTCGCGTTTCCAGCTACTCGCGGACCCATCGGGATAACAACCCTCGCTCGTCTATCGAAGTACCGAATTTGTCACCCCGATGCTCGCGCGAAGGGAAAATATCAGCACGACTAACTCGCGTATGTATTATTTTTTTTATCGTTTCACTTATTGTTCTTGTGTAATTGGTGCAATTAACTTTGCAGCGGCAGCAGCCTTGAAATAACATCGGTTGTCACGATAGTTTCATTTTTTCCATTTTGTTTTTTTTTTATTTTTTTCCGCTGCGTTTTCACGAAAGAAATGTGATGTGACTTAAGATGACTTTCAATTTTAGAAAATTTATTTTTAAATTAAAGTATAGTGATCGCCGTATGGTATTATTAATTGTTTAGCGTCAGATAACGCTGAAACTAATATACTGTTGAGCGTGATTTGCTGATTCAATAATGACGTAAACGGCAAAACCGTGCAAAATGCCATCGACGCGACTATATACACGAATGAGAACATCGATCAAACGAGATCTAGGAATTGCTTATATAAGAAGATGCCTGACAGATTGTCAGTGAGAAATTCGGATAATATAAGAACGTTACGTCAAAAAATTAAATTTTATTCACCACCACCTCAGAAAAAAAATTATAAAAAAAAATTGCTGCTACGACGAATCTCAATTTTTCTAATTATTTTTAAATTTACAAAACGCTGAATAGCAGTATACTTTTTTCCGGATTTGCGCATTGTTGCGTACGTAAATAACATACAACGTGTCCGGGCAACAACATTGTTCCGTTATCCGAATCCATCGATCATTCCCCGCGATATCCCCGTTCGAAACGGTGCAACGCGACCGTGTCACGCGCCGCATGGCATGACGACTGCGATCGTCGCTCCACTTTTCTGGGGTTAAAATAAAAAAAAAAATAGTCGCGAATAACCACGTTACGCGAGAGTGATCTGCGCCGAGACGTTCCTAAAATACCGCGGGTAATAAGATTCGCGATCAAGAATATCCGGATCCCGTGCGATACCGGTGGAAATCTGGCCGCGCCACCCTCTTTCGCGATCACGTATGCGTGCTTCCGCAAAAGGGACGCATCGTGCGTTACGACGTTCGAAAACAGTTGCAGCTTCGGGAACCAGCTGCATTAATCGGCGATTCACGCTCTGCCGGTCGTACGCGACGAAACACGCAAAGTACGATCGCACGAAGCGCGCGCGTTTTCACAACGTGTGTTTTCATATTCATCATGTGTGCACTAAACAATTTCGTATCGCATTCGCATCGCGGCTCTCGAGCATTGAACGTTTTTCATGCTCGCACGTATGGCCGTCCCGTCATTTTCCAGCGCAGGCTGGCGCAAAACACGATACTTTCTACGCGTCGATTCTTTCCTGCTGCATTCCGTACACACCTCCAACCGACGACGAAGCGGCGACTTTTACGACATCGCGTCGTCGCGTTAATTCGATCTTCCCTCGCTTCTTTATCGTACCGCGTTCGGTATCGTTTCTATCATGCTGAGCGTGCGGTTTCGGCCCCCGGAAAAAGTGGCCGTCGTAAAAGAAAGTGGCTGGCCAAGAAAGAGGTCATGGAAGCCGTACAGTACAAAGTATCTTGACCTTTAAGAATTTTTTTTTTGTTTACGATCGTTTTACATAACCGGTCAATGAGGGCCACGAATCGTTACGGATACCGTTATTATAAAATAACAGTACAGCTCTTTAAAGTCCGGAAACGAGACGACACATAGGAATAACATATAATTGCCGCCTTCCTTTCTTTCGCAAAGCTCGCTAGAGGAAAGTAGAAAAGAAAGAACCGAGCACACGAATGCGCGTGTCGTGTATCGAGATAACATATGTTAAATTACCATCGTGTATAATAATATAGGAAAGCCTACTATTATGCCGAGTTAATAAAATTACATGCAATTTCGACGTATCAAGAACTAACTTTATACGCAAAACTAAGCATTACATTTTTTAAATTATTAAAAAAATATTTTATTAAAAATTGATTAAAAAAAAATCTTCTCCAATTAAAGAAAAACGTGGATACTTGCACATTTAAAGGAAAATATACGTTTGTCTCTCGGACAGATTTAAGGAACCTGAATTATTTAAAGCGTCTCAAAATACTGGGTTATTAATATTTCGCTGTGTTCTACAATTTGTTTAGGTACGATCGAGAGATGGGAGACTTTGGCATCGCGAGTCGAGCAGGCGCAGGCCAGCGCATTACATCGCGAGCTGGCTGGCATGAAAACGGAATTGAAAGCAATATACGATCGATTTTTCGATCATGAAATCGTTTTGGAGCAGTCGAGTGTCCTCGACGACCACATTAACAAAATTAATGTAAGTTGTTTTCGATTTAAGCTTTCCGAATGATTTTTATTAATATTATATGTACGACTCGCAATTAATTTTTTTCTTTTTTTTTTATACGATTTGAAATCGTTTTATTATGAAGGAGGATATTACAGATATCTTTTTATCAGTAGCGAGTAAATTCTACATATACGTGCAGCCGGTAAACGTATCGGGTGGGAGCGTATCTTCTCATGCTACAAGAGAGATCTGCTACAACTCGAGTGATATGACGGAGTCTCTTCTCGTTTCTTCCAAATTATAATTATTAATACAGCACTTATTTAATATAAATAGTACCAATTGATATTAACTTGAAGCATTTTTTAAATAAAAATTATGTTATTATATTTTTAAATAATTCCGAGGAGATATTTATTAACGATGATCACCGTCGCATAAATTATTTTTATTAATAATTCTAATATTATGAGACAATCGCTTTTGGAACGGTATATTAATAAATTCTGGTACACCAGAAGATACCTTTTTGATCGAAAATGTTTACGTTGGCGATTTTGTGATTTCGAAAGAAAGGAAAATTCGTGCCGTGCACCTCGAGGCATGCAATTCCTGACGAATTTCCGCGAGTTTCTCGGGAATCGAATCGCGATGGAGAAGCGCATTATTGGAAATGTCTCCGGTACTCCGGCGGGTAAGACAGAAAAGTCAGAAACTGGATGGGGCGAGGGGAGGAAGGGTAGAAAGCTCGCCAAGCAGTCGCGGTCGGAGGTGGAGGAGGTACAAAATGAAAGCGGTCGAAGGAGGTGGACTAAGGGATGAGGGAGGCGTTGGTGAAGACGGAGATCGGCGAGGGGGCGGAAAGGGAGAGCGGGAGAGAGCAGTCAGGAACCAAGTAGAGAGGCAGAGGTAGTGGCGTAAAAGCGTAGTCGTGTCGCACGTACGCTCGTCTGACGGCGACGTGCTCGGCATCGCAACTCGCTGCCGGAGAGCGAACACCGGCGAAACCTAGCTAACCCCCGCACGGTGGAGTTCCACCCCCCGAGAGTCATCCCCCTTCGATCCTCCCGGCACATTCAGCCCTACCGCGGAAGCCCTCCGTGAAAGCTGCCGCCGCCGCCGCCGCCACCCCGTCCCCGCACCCCCGCAGCATCCTCCGCGCCCTCCCCAGCCTCATTGCGAAGACCAAACACATGCTCCCTATCTATCATCAAGATGTATTAGCGTCCAACATTTGCCGGGTGAACTCGTCGCTCTGCTGCATTATGCACGAGACGTGTAGCTCGTGCCAATCCGCGCCCGGTCCGAACGCGAGACTCTCGCCGGTCTTGTTTTACCTTTTTTTTTTTTTTTTTTTTCCCTCCCTTTACCCCCTTTTTTTTCATTAACTTCTCTCATGCTTTCACCGTCGTCAAAGTCCCCGCGACAGAGGGAAGGTTTAGCGCGGTCGTAAGCTCGCCTGCCCAGGGTTACGCGATTCTCTCCGCCGGAACGGTAATCGGGAAAGAAGTCGGGACGGACCGTCAACAAGCTGATTACATGTCGCGGCTGATTGTCTAGCGCGCGGCGCACGTGGAGGATCCGCGATTGGGATGCAGGCCGCGGCGCCGAAAAGCGCAACGGCGCGAACAAACGCAGACTGACGCGCGCGAAACAGAATTGAACATTCCGTTATGTATTATGCATCGCTAAGCAGGGCACAATTGGGTCTGCGCGTCCATCCTGCGGGGCACGTACGCGTCGGCGTGGGTCGAAACACACAGCTCGATTCGACGAGGCACGTCGCCTCGCTGATTATGTTATTGCGTAATATCGAGTACGTATACGTACGCGCACCTCGCTTCAGTCGCGAAATTAATTTCACGCGCTAATGGCACGCCACCCGATATAAATAATTAATGAAATTAATCTTAGAAGCGCGCTGAAAAAAAATGTACAGTATTTTATAGCGGTATTTTAGTGTCGGAATTTAGCAAGTTTATTTGCTATATATAAAAGAAGAAAAAAAAACCCGCTCTCTTTTTCTCGTCATTTATCCCTGCGAGATTCGATCTTTAAGTTCCATCGCGAAGGGAGAGGACCACGCGGAGGGATCCGTGGCACAATTAGAATACGGGCAGTGTATCTCCGTTCCACTTAGTGCCGCGGAATTACGAAACGTAAAAAGCTAATTCTCTACTTTTACGGGGTACGTGCTCGGCGGGCCGGGGCTCATAGGCATGCAGGTCCCGAACGCGCGGCGGCCGCCCTGTATACCGAATTCGAATCAATTGATTGGCTGTTGATTGGAAATTGAATTAGATCGGAATGTGCGTGTCTGCTGCGAGACCGCGGGGAGGGGGAGGCCACGGCGAGAGCGAGGGTGGTCGGTGGCAGAATGGGGGGCCTCGGATGGTTATGCATCGTTGATACTCACGGCGGTGGCGGCGCGGTGGCGAAGAGAAGCAGGGGTGGTTACGAAAAGAGGGGTAGAAGCGGGGAACGGTCGCTTCTGCCTTTGCTGTGTGCCCGGAATATCAATGACAGCCACTTTTCGCCGGACACCGGGGCAAATCCACGCCGCCGCACTTTGCAATACCGACCGCGTCGCGCGGGGAAGGGACCACCGTTCTCCTTTTCATCGCGCGATTTGCCCCGCTTGACGGCACAAACAAAACCGACTAACTGCCACGGTGGGTTGTGTCGGCTACCGTGCAATTTTGTGGAAAAAAAGAAAAAAAAGAAAAAATAAAAAAAGAGAAAGAAGAAGAAAAAAAGAAGACATTTTTCCAATATGGAAAAACGCGACGGCGCGAAGCGCGGTTTCCGAGACCGAGAGAAATAATGCGAACGAGCATTTATCAGTGGCAACACGGCTAAATATAAGGGTTGCTGGTGCGCGGCGCGGCACGATGCAGTAACCACGTCACGTTGTCACATCCCCGTCGTCCTACCGCGGGACGCCACCGACGAGGACCGCATAAATAAACCCGGGTTTACGACGGCGACACGGGGCGTAAGAGAACGAAAACGAGAGCCCGTACCTCTTCTTCCCCGTTCCATTTCTCTCGCTCATCGCGTGACGAGCGGGAGACCTCCAAGGAAAGCTCGTAAAACTCGCCCTTGCGGTCATCCGCGCGTCTTATGCCCTCTGCTACTCGTTTTTTTTTTCGTCCTTTAAAAGTAATTTTCTTCTTCTCGAAGGAGCTGCCGATATGCTCGCGCTGCATCTCGACCGATCTGACATCAATCGACCATGGAATCGCGAATAGACTCGGAGAATTTCTTAATTAAAAAAAAAAAAAAAAAAAAAAAACATTCCTATTTGTCAAACTATCCGTTCGATCTTGCGACGATTAGATTGGCTCGAAACGATAAGAGACACGGATGCTACATCGATCGCCACGCGGGGGGAAGAAAGTTATCCGGCGTTACGCGATAAAACTCACTTAGATCCCACGTGTATCCGTTCTCTCGACCGGATTCTTAGTTCGTGGCCACTTTATACATCACCTTCACCCTCGTGCGACCCCTTGCGCACTTACCCTTGCACCGCGAGGTAATTCGTTTGAGTTAGGCGAGCGAGCCAGATACTAAAAATGTATATTTTATGTTCGCAGGCCGAGCTGGCTGTTTTGAAGGACCGCGAGACGGCAATGCTCGCGCTGAACGTCTCCGCGCATCGACTGATCACCGATCTCGGTGCCTCCGCACCGTTAATTTGCACAGCCCTCAAGGACGGCGTGGCCGATCTCTACAGGATATGGGACGAAACGTTCCAAAAGTGAGTGATTGCTTGTTTAAATTTTCAAAGAAAAAAAAAAAAAAAAAAAAATTAGCGGTATAAATAATATTAAAGACTCGACGTTATCAAATTTGTTATTATTATAGTTTGTTTCACGAACAAAAAGGCCTCCGTGTACGCAAATTAATTCGTTAATGGCCCGCGATAGATTTCGGGAGAATCGCGCCGCAGTAATGAGCGGGAAACTGATTTGATAGTTTTCTTGATTAATTTGGAGAACGCCCTTACTCGCGCAGATTCAACGGTACATCCCGTATAGAATGGTCGGGTACTGGATCGCATCGACTGGTCGTTTGCCGGCCGACGTGTGACGTTAGGCAAATATTTTGAGAGGTAATGAAGCCACCAAAGCAAACAGCGGAAACCGAGAGAGCGGCATAGGTACCGCCAGTAAGGGCTCTCCTCATTGGGATTTTGACCCGTGTCGTGGAGATTACCAGCTTTAACGGAGATCGCGTTTAATCACGGACCTCTTCCGAATGACAGCTCTAACAGAAAAGCGACCGATCGAGATTCGGAAGGGTCAGCGCGATGCAATATCCTCCTGCATTTTCCCGTCACGGATTTTATCAACATCTCGTTGGCGTGGTATACAAAAAAAAAAAAGAAATCGTTCCCCTTGTCTCTTAATTTGTAGAATAAAATCGAGCCGATTTTATTTTGCGATTTATCGACCTGTGTACTAGTGTAAATTAACTTAGTATCAAAATTAATTTAACAACTTTTTATTATTTTCTAAATTTTTTTTGTGATTTAAAATATATTTGTCGAATTCATTATTCTTAAATATAACACGGCAAACTATAAACTTTTACCGCAGGATATTTCTTCGAGCGGCGACGAATAGTTAGCGCGATCATTACAACCCTCTTTTAATTTCCATATGAGCACTCGATTCTTCCCCCCCGATTTGATAGGGGTTTAGACCATTCAAAAAGGGGTTTACCACTGACCCATTGGGGTTTACGGAGGTCAATCCTATCCCTTCATTTGGTACGCAGAGACACTTCTATTTTTTGAGAGATGTTCTCCACGAACAATGGTTATTGAACCTTTCAAATTATTTACGCAATTAATCGATTTTCTTTTTTAACGTTATAAAACTCGCGAATCTTAAAAATATATCAACTTGTTCAGATGAGTACGCCAATGTATTATAGAAAAGGGACACGGATCAACCTTCCTCGGCTCATCTCGTATGTTCGCTAGGGACGTTCACAGATTGACCTGGAATAAAGTGTTTTTATTTGCCGATAGTGCCGGAGGGAGGAACCTACTAATAATTCGACGTCTTAATGTTTACACAACGGCTTTACCCTCTTTCCGTTTTTTATTGTATTGACTCGCATGATTTTTCTGCCGAAATTTGCTTCGCGTTCTTTATATTCACCCTTTCGAGAAACAGTGAATAATTCATGAGAAATAAGCGAAAATGAAGAACAAGAGATTGTCGTTAATGTGTTTCAATGTAAAAAGAAAAAAAAAACCATAGTTTATACTATTAATTAATTTTTTTTTTACGGGACTATATAAATTTTATTTCATAATTTTACGATATAAAATGTAATGAAATATATTACTTAAAAATGCGTCGCTTATATTTTAATTAAACGTATGTCTGCATTTTTCTTTTCAGAGGCACACAGCAGCTGTGCGTTTTGCAAGCTATGCAGCAATTCGGCATGCGCATGGCCGAATTGCAGTCCGCCCTACAGAGGGACAAAGATACCCTTGCGGTACTGGACGTCGCCCTACAAGCGGGTGTTACTTCGGAGGTTGCCTCGTCCGTTCGTCACGTCGCGCGACTTTTGTCCGAGAGACAAGACATCAATTGTCAGGTACTGTTTCTTTCAATTAAATTCAATTTTTTTTGTAATAATAATAAAATTTACATAGAATAATCTACGCGGAAAAATACTCCGATAAGTTACAGGGATTTAATTTACATTTTTCTGAAACTACTCAGTTTTCTTTTTTTTTTCCCTTTTTTTTGTTTTGTTTTTTACTTAATTTTGTACGTGTTTCTTAATGTTGTAGCGAATTACGAAAATCTTCCCCAAATCTTATGTCAGATATCCCCATCGCATCCTTGATTTTCAATCGGTTAGATGGCTGTTAGCAATTATTCAACGCCGGTGGATGGGGTAACGATTCCCAGAGGCATCGCTTGTGTGCATAAAGCCATTTCCCCCCGACATAGATTGGCAGAGTCGCGGATCCCGGGGATGTAACTTAGCTAAAGGAAAGCGAGATTATAATGCGGATTGTATATCCCGTATTTCCGATATACGTCACGCTGAATCAGCTTGCAAATCGCGTTCCTCAGATTGCGCGGTACAGATTTGACCGGAGATACCCGATCGACCTTTCCCTTCTTTCGATTAGCATAACGAACAATAAAATATGAGGTTTCAAATATATCATTTCTTCTTTTATTCTCTTAATATATAATCTATATATTTGGAAAGTAAATTAAAATTTTACTTAAAAAAAAAAAAAAAAAGTTTGCGGATTAAGGTTCAAAAAATGGGCGATAAAAAAAACGGATCTGTTTGCCGTCACTTTTTTTCCGAATTTACGTTACTGTGTTTTGCGGACAAGTCGAATAACTATATGTATATGTATTTATATCAAGAGGCACGATGTATTTATACAGAGAGCTGCAACTTTCGAGAAAAATAAAAAAATAATTGAAAGTTACGTAGAGAGACGAGAGTTGTATATACGACACATATGGCGCACGTCAGGAGATAAATCTTCGACTAGTCTGAACACGCGGAGGTTACTCGCCGGAGAGAAAACGAGGGGGCAGGGGGTAGGAGCACAGGTCGGAGGGTACGTTTGACAGATGATACTTGTCGATATCGCGTCTCCGTTAAACGCCATCACATCCCCCTATTTCCACCATATCCGTCTCTAATTTGCATATAAAGTAAATCTCTTGGCAAGCTCGCTCTACGTCAGGTTCTTTGCTTTATGGACGTAAGAAAAGTAGTTGAAGGTGCAACGAGTGGCAGGTCCACGACCGCGATTTTCGATCTATCCGCTCGTTTAGCTTGTCGGGAAGACGTACTGCCCGGGTCGACGGATATTCGGTGCTCGTCGGAAGTTAGATTGCTCGTGGACTGCGTGAAATTGTTATACTCGAATAATCACAGGCGTGGCGCAACAATGTTAACGAAAATATTCATTAAAATAACTTTAAAGTTAAATTAAACGACGACGTTAATTATCTATAATAATTTTATTCGTTGTATTAAAAAAAAAAAAAAAAAGAAAAAAGAAAAAAAAGTAGTAAAGCAGACAAATGTGTATCATTATGTTTCAACGTCGAGAGTATTTCTGAAGCTTGTACCAGACTGCCCTCGATGCCGCGTATCGGCGTATAGGTGCTCTGTAACAATTTCCAATTGTCCCTGCGCTCATTTCGTCTGTCAAGAAGACGTACGACTCGCGACACAATACTCTCACTCCAATAATAGGAGCCTTTCCTTTCGCCTCGTTTCTTCTTCTTTCCATGTGTATCGCGTCTATATTTTAACGTATTCAAACTCCCGTCAAGGCGGTATAATCCGAAAAGTTCTTAGTCTTGCCGATCTACAGCACTCGAGGGAATAATTTCATGCACTTGACATTACGATTCGCCTCGTCTTTTTCTCTCGCTCGTCTTCTCTCGCGCTCCGCTTTCATCCTCCCCTCGCGACAGTCCCCTCGACCTCCTCCCCTCCCCCGCTGGCCTTTCTTTCTCCAGGTGCCTCTATTTCGGAGAGCCGAAGAAGAGGAAAGACTACAATAAAGCACCCGGCGTTACGATCCTCTCTGCCTCGTAACGTTGCAATTTTTTATCTTTCCGCCGTTTTCTTTCTTTTTTTTTTATCAGAAAATTATGAAGGCGCGCTCCGTAATTTCAGAAAAATGTCCCACATATTTTCGCCGCACGGCGCGGCGTTTGACTTACGCGAAGATTCCTCGCGCGCGTAACAAATCGTCGAAATCAACCTGGCGTGTCCGATTTAACGGGCGCCCGTTGTTCGCAAGAAGAATCCATAAGTTTTGATAGGTAGTAAATAAAATATTAACCGACGTATGCGCGGAGGCCCGGCGAGCCGAACGAAGAGAGATAAGTTTCGGCGCTGGGTTACAGCGCGTCCGAGCCTGCTATCGAGGGTGTTGGCCATCTCAGAGCCAGCAGCTCCCCGGGGAGCACCGATCGTTAATCGCCCGAACGATTCCCTTTCGCGTCACGTACGGGAATGGCCCGTGGAATCAGCGTAAAAATACAAATTTAATATCAACCGCCGGTAGAGCAAGGCTTGTCTGGTCGGCGACTCCGTATAATCCGAGTTATCACGAAAATTTCGCTTTGTTAGAGCGAATTATCATCCGTGCTCTAGATATTACAACAAACGTTCGTTTCGATAAGCGCGCGGGCGCGAATAAGTATATCCTTAAAAATTTCCACGTGAAAAAGCTCCGGAATGGGAGAAACACCTTTCGCTTCTTAGCGTTACCGCTTTCGAGAATCGAGCTGGATTTTTGAGTTACGCAGATAAACGAGCGGGCTCTTTTTATCTCGCCTCACTCGCGGGCACGCCCGATACGAGATATTTCACGTCTTGTTGCGCTGTACGTACGTACATATGTATACGTATCAGTATATATATTTTTCGCGAATGTAACCGGAAATAAGAAGCTCCTCGCGGCTCTCTCTCTCGCGCGCGATTGGCCCTTCGGGCCGGCGTGGATTCCGTCCCGACTCACTTCGTACCTACTATCCGTTATACGAGAAACTGAAAGAGAGAGAGAGAGAGAGAGAAAGCATACCGACTTATATATAGGCTAGGTTGAAGGTTGCTACTTGGTATGCGGATCGCGCTTTTCATTACCGGAGGCTCGTTCCCTCCGTCTCCACCGTTGCAAACAGCCTAAACCTACCCTTTCTTCCACGCACCCACCCTTCCTCTCGGCTGTCTGTCTACTACTCGACCACTACGACGGTATTTTCGCCAGTATTCGCGCCATGCTCTCGCGCATAGTGCAAACGTACCTATCCGATCCGATGCGCGTATACGTTTCTCTCGCGACGATATATAGATTCACCCTTTTGTATTCGCGACTCATAGCAAAAAAAGGAAGAAAAAAAGAAAGGGGGGGGGGGGAAATCGCGGACAACCTCCGTTCGTTAGATAGTTATTTCAAGATTATCGCCCGCGGATTTTGCAAAACGCTCGCCGACGTATCGTGCGACGATCAATTTAACATCTCTCCCCGCCTTATGCTCGCTTCTCCACCTTGCACCCTCGCCTTTTCTCCATCCCCGTACTTCATATAATCGTCTTATACGCTTTTCGATGCCCTCCGGTGACGCGGAAGAGTGGATTATACAATATTCGATATCACGTCTTCCCGAATACACCCGCTACTTATTATATCGGAGTCTCGAGATCCGTCGCACATTCTGTTTGAATGCCGCGGTATTTTAGGTACCACGCTTTAATTTTTTTGCAAATCAATATTTATACCTCCGTTATACTCGCGATTGTCGTGCGTTATCGCGATCCGCTAATCAAGACAAATCCCCGCGGGCTTTTCTGTTTCAGAATGATGCTGTGTTAAACGACGCGACGACGGAGGAGGTGCACTGCGGAAAATTCGCCGGCAACTCCTCGAGCAATCTTACGCAGGAGGGTGGCTCGCTCTCGGACAGCGGAATCTCCGACAGCGGGAGCGATCAAGAACTAAGCGAGCGCGAGAGAAGGCTGGCCGCGCTGCGGCGGCTTACGCGGAGTTTGGAGACTCAGCTCGCACCTGGTAGCGAGGCCCTGGCCGACCTCTGGAAGAGGATCGAGCACGCCGAGACCGAGTTGCGCGACTTGCAGAAGCAGTGCCGAGATCTCATCGTGCGCACCCACACTGCGGCGAGCGTAAACGTGCGTGCGTCTAAACGGACGGCCAGCCAAGTTCATTATACCGCAGAGTAAGTACCCGTACCGTGGGGTCTCGTCACCGATTCCAAATTTCACCTCAAATCGGATTTTGTGCAATCCTCGCTCGAATGGGAGACTCGCGTGAAATAAAAACTCGGGTCTGATTAGTCGAACGATCAAATTTTACGCGACGACGTTGTTCGAGAGCAGATAATAATCGAACTAGCGGCACTCGCCGAATTTACTGAAGTGTCCGGGAATGAAGCTCAGAATTTAAGAACTGCCTCCCACGCTCGCATTCCATTTGCATAACGTCGAAATGGGAAGTAAAGAATGAAGGCGACTATTTAGACGTGGGGACGCGCGAGGTCGTTGGTCCACGGCATTAGGCGACTCATTTGAATACAAGAACTCCGCCGAGAACGAGCTTGATGATTGCATCGTTCTTTACGTAGTGCACGTTAAAAACAAAAAAAAAATTTTTTTTTTTAACAAAGTGAATATAGTCTTCTATAAACCGCGCATTAATTTTACAATTTAACGTTATTTTATTACCGATGCTAGGAAATTTGCCGGAGATGCGCGCATCGCGCCGTTGTTGAACGTCTCAATTTCCCTTTTAATTAATCCTCGCCCGAGATTTGATTTGAAAATGAACGAGAAGTGCGCTCTACGTCGGCAGTTTCGCGTAAGTTGTTTCATCAAGTGTCTCTCATCAAGTTAAAATCCCGCGCTGTTGTTCACCGACGCAATTACAGATTCCAATTATCACCGCGGTGTGTATCTCATTTAACTTTGTTTTAAGGACGTTTTTATAGGCAGGTTCAATCACCGCTCGGAGGTGGCGGATAATAGGTTTAGTTTTCGCGAGCGTGAAACATCTGCCGCACTCCCGAGTCATAAAAGGAGATATAAAAACCCGGTGCCATTTTCTTCGATTGACGGTCTTCCGTTTCGCTACATTTCTCACGTTTTCCCCGGTTTCTTTCTTTTTCTTTTTTTTTTTATTCTCTCCCCTCTTTTTTCACCTTTCTCCGCGTCTGTAAACAGCCAGGTTCTAACGGTGTGTTTTAAGCCTTCCCTCGCCGCTCGCGGATTAAGACGGGAGCCAAGCGAAATGTTTGCAGAAAAGTTAAATAACCGCGCACTTACATAACGCTAATGGAGGAATAGGGCAGCGCCGGCTCTGTAATTGCAAGCCCAATCTCGCAACTTCCAAGTTACGTGCATGCATCTCCAAATTGATTTTCCGGCGAACTTTGCTATTACCGGTTTGCTCGTATTATCGTAACCCGTGGGACGGCATAAATTAATTTTCCCAGTTGCGAACTCCCGCAAGTTTCTCCCGCGAGCGGTCAAAATTTCTGACTCGCAAAAGTTAACGCGTTACTCAGCGAAACTGACTTGGCGCCCTGTAATGCGTAAATAAAAATAATAGCGTAGCCTGCGCGAAATGCCGGACGATATTGCGAACCGTGTTTGTTTCGATTATCAAACTATCCTTTTTTCTCCTATTTTTTTTTTCAGCAAGCGCAAGAAACCGATTTGCGACGCGAACACGTTGAAGAGCGACGCGGAATTAGCGACGACGAAAAAAACCGCTAAGGGCGACAACCCCGAGGATAAGTCGATCCCCCAAGGGTGGACGAGACTCCGGCGAACCGCGAAGGTGACGTTATCCTTCTGTTTCGCGATAACAGTCTTGTTCGTCACCATTTATCTCTGGAGGCCGCAGTGCTGCGAGGCCGCGAACACGCAAAGATTCACGCTGTCCATCAGCTACCCTAAAGGACCACCGCCGCTGTGAGCGGCCTAGTACGGCAGGTATATTGCATACGAATGTCGACGCCGAGGATCAACCCGATTTTTTTTTTGGCGGGAATGGATGAAAAAAATGTTTATCCGTTTCGATCCGCGCATCGGGGGAGTCGTGATCTAAGCGACCGAACCTCGCGGCGTAAGGCTGTCCGCGAATTTTTTTAAGCGAGCGCGCGCTATCGCGACGTCATTTAGACTGTTGATTTTTAAATAACTCGTTGAATTCGGCAATGCGTTCGGGAAGATGACTTGCCGACGCCTAAACGACTGATTTTGTTCTTTTTCTCACTGCCCGCGCGTGCATTTTATTGTACCACCGGATTTAATTGCGAAACTCTGTCGATAGTCTGTAACTTTTGGCCACAAGTTATCATGACGTAACTTATCAAACATATTCGGTTTGTACCGGATACAATCGCGTACTAGAAAACAATTAAGACTTACATAAAGGAATTGATTATTTAAATACGGATTGATTAACGTATTTTCACTTAATTTGTATATTTTTATGCGTTCGAGCGGTATAAATCCGCGGTTGAAATTAATTATACGGGAAATTGTACAGAGACAGTCTGGCAACGAATCTCGAACGTCTCGCAATGAAAAATATCCCGCCTCTCATATTTTAGTATTCAAGTACGAGAGACTGCATTTATTAATACAGCTCTTTCCTGATCGTTCTGAACTGCGCGCGCCAGCAGCCTATGTTATTGTTGAAGTGTAAAAAAATATTTATTTATAGATATATATATATATATACAGAGATCATATATTATATATTTTACTTCTTATATATACTATTTTTCTCGGAGGATGTTTGATTTTCCTCGCGAAGGACACGAGACCGGGAACACAAAATGGACTTTACAATTTTTTAACGGACGGGAGTCCATTTATATCGAATTTTACTGTGGAGTAATACTTGGATTCCATATCGCTAAGCTTCCCCCACTTGCTCCAAGTGTTCTCCTGCAATGTTGCTTCTACCATCGTCATTTTTGTTTCCGCAACAACGAATATTTATTTTGCTATTCTCCCCCCCCCCACCCCTGCATCTACGCAAACATGCGTCAAGCTAACTGCATCGGATGCTAAGGATAAATTTTGGAAAAAAAAAAATGGGTTGCACGAACTAAATATTCTTTTACACGTGCATGGCGATTGATACTGGGCCTTATAAAAAATTATCGGCTGTTCATGCACTGTGGAATAAATACGACCTTTTGCACATTGATAATTCGCGACGCGCGCGCGTGTATGTGCACGCGTATAAATCAGCACCTCCTTTTGCATGCAGTTATGTCGTTCCTGAAATATTCCGCACCTCCAGTTTGTCTTGTGTCATATCGATAACTGTGTGCATGCTATTAACGATACTTATCTAGTGTCATACGGCTGGAGAAGATATGTATTTCTATACATAGTATGTATATTTTCTTTTTAATACAATCGATAATGTTGTGATTGTGATATATTTCTGACGGCTCGTTTCGAGAGCTTTCTCGCGTAAGATTTCTTCAACGTGAGAAAGATATGCGGGTCGCTTGGGACTACCAGCGACTCATTTAGCGTAATTAGAATTTTTAATTGTAAAAATGTATTTGTCGATTTACTCGGGATGTGTCTTTGATATTTGAAGACTTTGTACTTGAAACGGCTGATTAAAGGAGGGAGAAGTATGGCGAACCAATGGGCGAAAATTATTTTTCCAGAAGGAAAAATAATTTTTATGACAAATTTTCTTTTTTTTATTTTTTTTTTAAAGAGGTAAACGAGCTTTTGATAGAGTGATATGTGGATGCTGTAATTTGCCGAGATCTATTTTGTAACGCCTTTTTCGAGACAATGTATAATAATGAAGAGAATGGATGGTTTGCGTAACGAAAGCGGTCGTTCTGAATTCGCATGCGCGCCGATGCGGAGTAACGAGAAATGCCTTATGGTTGATCATTGAAAGCTTACAACTTGCACGATGCTTACTGTGTAAGCGCTCCAGCGTAACGAACACGATCCTTGCTTGCGCAGATTTAAAAGCTTCTCGTAAGAGAGGCGATTTATCGTCGGTAAGTCCATCTGGCATTTTGCGGACTACATAGAGGGTAGTTAACACAATCTACGTGTAGATAGAAATAATTATAGCTGTGTAAATTAATGGTGGTTCGATACTGCCTCGACGGAAAATGTCGAGACTTTGTAAATAATATTTTTACCGAAAATCGACTGCAAAGAAATAGCAATATCAGCAAATAGCGAGATATATCTTTCTTTTTGAGATCATCTGTATTAAACCTACCATTAATTTACACCAACAATTTTGTGAATTTTTATTTTATATCGCGAACTGTAGTTCGTCGACTTGCATGAGTGATAGTACAGTCGTCGATAGCTCAGTTTTTTTTGTTTCCTTTTTTTTTTTAATACGTAAGTACTATGTGCTACGAGTAGCAAATGTTTATTAGACGGAGTTTCGTTACGATTGAAAAATCAAAGTATTTCCAGTAACGCTTAGACTCGACAGAGAAACAAGCTACACTGAATAGAAATGTACTTTTATTCAACGTCGATATCTCTTCGACGAGAAACTCGCGCGAGGCGAAGATATTTCTCAAACTTGATGCACCAGACGCATCGAGAGAAAAACAATGATAAAGAGATGCCTTATACTGCTTTATTGTAAAGTACACCGTGCTTTCTTTGAAGGTATTAAAGAGGAAAAGAAAGTAGAAGTTGATAAGATAATTGAAGACAGTACTTTCGCATCTTGTCGCATAAAAGAAATTGCAAATGATCGCGACTGTCTCAACTGGCGAACCTTAGAAAGATTGAGAATGGGAGAAAAGTCATATGATGAATGCGTCGAATTAAATGTTCTTATTTGTCTTTTTTTTTTTTTTACGATCGACGCATGTGAAAGAACTGTGAGGAATAGTTTTAATTGAGAGCGGATATACGGTTAGTCTTTCCATGAACTTGACTATCTACTTTCTGCTACTACAGACGTGGATGTTATCCAAAATTTAATACAGTTTCTCACTGTCGCAGTGAAGCTGTGTTAAACAAAGCTCTTATTTTATTATCCATCCAAAAGTGTAATTAAATACCGAGATAGCGATCGGAGAAATAACTCCTGCAACTCGCAGGGACGGGAGCGTGCCTTTCGCTATTTTTCATCTACAAACTCTGATTGATTTAATTGAAATTTTGATTGAGCTCGGTAGCGAGAAAACCGTTAATTTTTTTTTTTTTTATTTTTTTTTTAATCGACCTAAGATCACGATTTGATCGTCTTTTATTTAGACGTAATTTACGTAAAGAATTACTGCTCGTTATTTTAACATCAACCGGGAAACGAGAACCGAGTGAGAGATTGTTGGATAATTATCCAATGATGAAGTACATACGTACTTACAATCCATCGTATAAGAGAACGGCAATTATTTAATTGCCGGCCATTCGACAGACTGACGTCAATGGCATCGAATTCTTTTCGATAAAATATAACGCGACAATCGCTGTATATCACAATGAAATTGTTCAATGAATGAAGATCTCTGACTTAACGAGAACGATAATGAAACTCAACAATCAAGCGTGACTTCGCGCTTACTTTAGGCGATCACGGCGATCCGACATGGAGACTTACGCATATTACGTTCGTACGACTGTAGTGTTATAAAATAACATAATGTCAAAGAGAACCTTTTTTTTTTTACGAAGTGTTACTTAAAATACAACGTTACTGTAAACATTTTTTGTCCCGTGCTGTTGAAAGAAATGAAACAATATCATCAAAAATTGGTTTCTAGACGTAAAGAAAAGCGACGCCTTTCATTGCAACAATAACTATTTTAAGTAACGCACGTTAAGCATAATTTCGTATCGCGAAAGTGCGACACGATTTTCAATCTGCCTTATACGAAATATGTACGTGTATAAAGTACCTGAGAAATCAAAACGCTACTTATATCTATTCTATGCACGCGGTTGAAGGAATACCTGGTAATATTGTAACGATCGTGTCACGCTTATCATTTTACTGAATAGACATTTTATATCGCATAGATTATTAGATATACGTGCATGCATTTTGTTTTTCATTATTATCAAAGGGAATCGTATGGTATTACGATGCTCTATAAGAAAAAAAAAAAAAAAAAAATTTTTTTAATATTCAGTTCGATAAGCGAACAAAGTATTACGATATTCAGTATATTTGAAAACCATCGTTTGGCCCCTTTGCAGTGTTAATGCATTTTTAAAACATTTATTTTAAGCGAGTCGAAATTAAATCGAGTTGAATCGACTCGATGATTAAATTTACTTAAATAAAATGATAAGAAGATGATGGAGTTAATCGTCATGCGTTAGGAATTGCATCTGTAAGAAACGATGGTTTTGAAAGCCGCTAAAATTACGTTAGCGATAATATTCTTAGAAGTAGATATGTAACAGCGCTTCTACTTGAGACACGAGTGAGACATTTCAGGGGAAAATATCAGCCAACTAAAAAAAAAAAAAAAAAAAAAAAAAGAAAAAACAGGGTATACGTAAAGATCAAAAACGCTTAGTCTTTAATTACATTAATTATTCGTCTATGTCGTGTTTGATGCTCAATTGGAAGCGATGGGCGCAATTTATGATATGGTAATTACGTTTTAAATCACGTTTCGTGAGTTATGTCATATTACTTATTGATTTCTTCTTCTGAAGATTAATATCTCCATAATTTCAACTGAGATTTTATTATCAGTGACAATAAGACTGTCGCAGTTCCCGACGAACTGTAATGCCCCCCCCCCTCTTTTTTTTTTAACCCTAATCGGAAATTTTTTATCTTCTGTAATGGAAACTTTTTATTTCCTTCGAATATTCCTCACATCAAAGTGAGGCGCGTAAATAGCGTTACTTTACAATTACCGAGATTCAAATCGTTTTCACTTCGATATAGACACATTATACATCACGATACAATCGCCAAATTGGTTTGCTCAACTCACCGTGTGATTACCTCG
Organism: Cardiocondyla obscurior; assembly: GCF_019399895.1. Classification (NCBI taxonomy): domain Eukaryota; kingdom Metazoa; phylum Arthropoda; class Insecta; order Hymenoptera; family Formicidae; genus Cardiocondyla; species Cardiocondyla obscurior. Next base: position 12,684,261 of record NC_091864.1, on the reverse strand, counting down.
CGGTACACCGGCTTTCAGACTTTCCTTGTGCTTACTATATCAAACCGAGCCGCCATACAGTTGTAAAGTAACGTCCGAATATTACTAACAATATTTTTTTTTTTCCACTTGGAGTATTATACACTCAAGTATTATACTACATTTTAAACATTTCAAATAAATTCTGGATTTTTGTTCAGAGAAAAGTTCTTTCGTTATTCTTTATCTACCTTCTTCGTTCCTGTACGAAAACAATTCCTAGTCCTGAAAATGACTCCCTATCGTCCAAAAAAAAAAAAAAATTTTTTTATAATAATAATACTTAATAATAACGATAATAATAAATGCAATAATACGGCACGTCTCGCAACGTTCGAATGATATAATATATGTCGCCAATGACGACGTTCGCGATCGCGGTGTATTGCCGAAAGTTCAATGGTACGGCGCGCCGGCAAGTATATCCGCAATAATAATGCGCCTGCAATTGATACAGAGGTACGATGATTGCCGTGTTCCTACGTCCGTTTGCGGCGGCCTTAGTGAAGTCGGCGCGAAGGTAGGGATATAAGGGGTTAAAGGGCACACCCACTATGTTATTACGACTCACACCTGTACCCACGTGTGGTAGGCCAGCGCGGAACGATTTTTCTGCTTAAGAGAATCTACTTAATGGTACGACGCTGCCCTCTTCTCTCTCTCTCTTTCTCTCTCTATCTTTTTTCCTCTCTCTCTCTCTCTCCCGGCAACAACAATAAGTTGGAGTTGCAAGTAAAATTATTATCGTCGTTCTTCTGCGAACGAATGTCGCGCACGCGAATACGGCGGGCCTTGGTTACCACGACTCATCCGAAATAATATTACGAAGATAGAAAATAAGGGATAATGGAAGAAACGTAATCGCGAAGCTGCGCGTATGTCGTAACGACTCGAATAACGACTCGGTAATTCGAAAAATAATTTGAAATAAAATGAACGGAATTGCATATATGATAAAAGAAAAAAAAAAAGAAAAAAAAATAATAATAAATAAAAAAAAAAGGGAATAGAAATATTTCAGATTCGCTCTTTCCCACTGTTACACCTTATTACAATTCGCGGCATCGGTCTGAGACTCATCCAAACGGGAAAACTTGAACTTGGCCATTTCGAGCCCTAAGCGACAGACGGCAAACGAGCGAGGACTGAATTATTTTTTACGGAAAGGAGCCTCGAACGAGCAAATGGGCCGCGTCTTACTGCCGCTCTATGACTCCTACGGGGTTTATTCGTCCCTTCTTACTTTCAGTTGTTTTCTCTCTATCGTCTTACAACCCCTACTTCAGCTTGGCTTACTTAAGCAGGCGAGGTCGCCTCTCCACCCACCGGTTGGAGAGTCACCTCGCCTGGCAAGGGTTGAGCCGCTGGGCGAGCTGTAAATTACCAAGAGGGCATTTTGATTAAATTTTTTATGGTAGTAGACCGGTTACAGCTCGAGGGGGGACTGACGTAACGTCGGCTGATTTAATGTGTACGTTACTACAGCGTCGCTTTTATTCGCCATTCGCGCGGCGAATTTCTGATTAGAAGTAATAACTCCGAAGTTGTCTAAGCGTTATCTGGTAAGAAAAAAGAACAGTTGTCGCGCGATAATTTGGCGATAATTAAAACGCCACGGGGGACTACATCGAGCTAAAAAATGGAATGTATTTTGCATATTTATCATTAAATCGCCATTTAAAAAAAAATGTTACGAATTAAGTATTATCGTTTTTTTTTTCATTTTTGAAAGAGAAAGAAAAAAAAAATGTTAACATGTATTATACTGCGGAATAACTTTCTGTGAAGATAAGACAGGCAAGTCGACCCGACAAGCAGAAACGCGACAAATGAGAAGTAAAGACCGCTCTCGAAGACCCTTGCTTATGAAACGTCCACTAAAAGACGCGTTTAGTCAAAGACCGCGGGGGCGAAGTGGCTCAACAAGTGTTACGCCAAAACGAGCTTGCGTCTCTACGGTCTCTCGTCGATCCGCGACGCGCTTGTCCGCCCCGCGCGTGGTCAACGGGGCGTTTCTCTCCCGTCCGAGAGATCGCGTGGGAGAATCGCATATTAATTTCACCGATATCATTTCCTTCCCGCGAAAGCTCAGTCTGGGCTCCCAGCTTATCGTCGAACGGCGCAGGAGTAAAGTCCGAGCGAAGAACGCGTGCCCCCCCCCTGACGTCATCCCCGACGGACTCGTCACCCGATCGTTCTTTTCGTATGAAGTATCGCAAACCTGATTACCTAATTGTAAAGAGTGGATTAAGACAAACGAGCCGAGATATCGCGATACGCGCGACAGCGGAAAGATCCCCGGTGATGCCAACGCGATGCGAGTTCGGTAGGGTCGCGGAGGGACATCCAGGGAGGTAAACGGGGAGAGGATGCTTCGCAATCGGGCGCGCGCGCGCACGTGGCCGCGAGAGGGTGAAGTCGCGGGCGGAGGAAGATCGGGGAGAGAGTGGAGGATCAGAGAGGGAATGGAGGCGCGGACGAGAGTAGGCCGAGGCTCCGCCTCCGCGAGGTAACTCGGAGTACGGCGCGTCATTCATGGCCGAGCTAAAGGCTGCGCCACTGTTCGGGTCCGTCCGGCTGCTGCGGCTCACCAGAGGATACACTACGGCGCGGACACCTGTCTCCCCCGCAGCGTCCGCATCCGCCGTCGCGCCGTCGTCGCCGCGTTCTCCGTCGCGTCGCCGCCGCTCCCGGAGTCGCCAACCGCCACGCCGCGACGATGCCCTTGCGTCCACGGCGTTCGCAGGTGCGCCGCGTACCGCGCGAGTAAGGTACCGGTCGATGGTGCGGTGCTCGAAAAATTCGCGGATCGTCAAGCCGTCCCGCGCGGCAGGCTCCCGTCGACGGGAAGAGGCCACCGGCGCCCTAGTACCGGCGGACCCGAGTGCCGGTGCGGGCACGGGTGTGGGTTAAGGGCGCGAGTGACACGCGCGCAGTGTGCAAGTGAGCGGTAACGTTTGAGTGAATTATCGAAACGGGAGAGAGGGAGAGAGAGAGAGAGAGAGAACGCGAGAGAAAGAGCCAGGGTATCTAAGGAAGAGCAAAGAAAGAGTGCACAATTGACTTAGACGACGGAAGTACCATCGACATTCGTGGTGGAAGGGTGGCGGATGCACCGCGGAGGCGGAAGTGCCGGAGGCGCAGCCGGGGGTGGTATCGTCGGTGGTGCCGGCGGAAGTCACCGTGCCCTCGAACTAGAACATCCGTCGGCGATGCCGGGCGCACCCGGCTTCCATTGGGGGGCGATGTTCGCGGGTCACCACGCGGCCGCCGCCGCGGGTATGATGCAGCCCCCCATGTCAGCGGGTGGCGAGTACGTGCCGACCGCGGCGCATCACGGGCCCGCGCACCCCGCGATGCCTATGGACCTACACGTTCATCAGGGGTTTCCCTATTTCCCTACCAGGTTAGTACGAGACTCGTGACTCCTCGCCTCGTGTCGACGTAACGCTTAGTTTCTTCGTCATCGAAAATTCCGACGAATTAATAAAATAAAACTTGTACAAACAAGACGTTTTTGCAAGCGTTTTATCGAATACTTTAAACAACCTGCGGCATCGAGTTTCGACTTTATTTAAACGTATATTTAAATGTATGAATTATTTGTAATTAAAATTATTTTAATAATCAAATACGCGAGTTTATCTTCTCGAATCGTACAATATAAATTTATGCGCGAAAGAGAAAGAGAGAGAGAGAGAGAGAGAGAGAGAGAGAGAGAGAGAGAGAGAGAGAGAGAGAGAGAGAGAGAGAGAGAGAGAGAGAGAGTTGAAAGTAGTCTTCGTGGAAAGAACGACATGAACTATATTACCACGGTGCCTAGCCTGATGCCGTCGCATCTACCGTCACCCAGTCTATCTAGATGCACCGGTAAATGGAGAGGTCGCTTGTTTTAGCCTCGGTTGTTTGCCTAGTCAATATTTCTTCGTTGGGGAAGTACTCCCATATTTGCCCATTTCAGCAAATACTTGGAAAAGTACTAGATATTTTTTAATCTACACGAGTACTCTGTTAATATTCCGATTGGCGGCCGTAAGTTCACGTTTATAATTTGCAAAACCAAATGCATTATATCAATCTCAAATACTTTTACAAGAAAATATTTTTTTAATTATTTTACGAAAAAAAAAATTTTTTTTAATAAAAAATAAAATAAAATAATAAAAATAGATTACATGTGTGAATTCAATTTCAACGAAACGAGATAAACAATATCAGCGCCTTTATTTCAAAGTACGGCGGTATCGTTCTTTCTTAATACGAATATACACACGGAGACTTTCACACACACGCTCTCCATCGTCTACCGTAATTATTAACACTCCATGCCCGTACGGCGCGATGTATAATCGCTCGGAGGAAAGTAACGCGTAAGAACAGTTCTTGTAATTACACTCTTCGTGTGCTTAATATCCCAGCAAATTGTATTAAGATTTTTTCATTTCGTAACTACTAATCTGCCCGAGGAAAATGTGAAACACATATACGTCCGGCTGAATTCGCGTCTGCGTTTTCGATTGCGTTCACACCCGCGTATTTATATAAAGATACATTTTTCGTCTGATTGTCTCTACGTGAGAAGTCCGACGCGATGTCAAATCAGTCGAGCTTGTCAACACTTAGCGGCGATAAACCACATTTTGCAAAAATGTTTACTCTAATCTTTGTAATGTTGCAAGTAAAAAGCATTATCGTTATTTTATTTATAAATATAATATAATGTATTAAATAATAAAATATATAATAATATAACATAATGTATTAAAAATACAATTAAATTTTTTAAAAATATATTAAGTGAAAAACTTGTTCGGCAAGAACGAATAAACATTTTTACAAGTGTCGCATCGACGCGATAGCTAGTATCAACGCCAAGGATGGAGTAAGCAAATTACGTGCTAATAAGTACCGGAAAGAACACTCGCGGTGCATCACGAAGGGAGCGAGAATGCGCTAGACGCGGGGCACACGCCCGGCAAAAAACTTATTATAATGCCCGCCTCGTACGAGTTATTAGCATTCCGCTATCAATTATCCTGCCGTCGTGCTTTCGATGTCGGAGCAACTAGTAGGAACGTCTGTCGCTCTGTATTTATAAAACGTATAATCACGCCGTCGCGATCGTAACGAGGAAAACCTCTAAAGGGTGTTCCGAAATCTGCGGTATACAAAAGAGAGTTAAATTAAGTTGCTTTTTGCATAGAGAGAAGTAAATCATCGACAAATTTCTGTGCCATTTTTTTTTTTTTTTTTGTAATATTTTATCACGCCGTTTTCTCCGAAATATACGCTTTTATTTTTTTTTTATAACGATAAATATAACGTAGATATGAAATCCTTGCGAAAACAATTAATTCTTTAATAATCTGATTATTTGAAAATATAATCTTTGTTCCATTGGGTCCGGGACGGTTTATTTCTGGACACCTAGTGTGTAACGTAGTGACAGCGCGAATGACACTGACATATCGTCGTCTCGATACGACGCCACTCGAGAAGTACAGTGTTTGGATCGCTATGATTTTAACTCTGGTATATAATTCTCGTCTATCTTCCGCGTAATCGATAGGTGATTGCCCCGGCATGATTCACTCAACGTGTTTCGTTACGCAAAGACAATCAATTAATAATAAACTTTTTTTTTCGAATTTTTTTTTTTTTTTTCTTTTTTTCCACGCAAGATTTTTCGTTCCGGTGAATATTCCGGTTGATGGCTCGCGCGTTTGTCCATAGAAATCATCTTTTCACCTCGCCCGTTCGCTCGAGGAATGCCGGTGGAACGGTTGTCGCGCCACAGAAATGATAATTTAACGAAAACTGGTGGAGCATTTGACACCGATTCGCATCGATATGAATAAGAAGCAGCGTTTGCTTGTCAAGCCGAGCGTTAGTGGCCGTTCCGAATCGTTTGCCACAAAAGACCGCGGTATTTGCATTGATTCTTTAGAAGCTACTGTGCTGCTTCACGCCTTTTTCTTTTTTTTTTGGCAAGAAGACAAGTGTCCCGCGGTCAATGCGGCTCATTAATTAGACAGGTCGTTCGCCTGTTTCCGAATCGGACGCGGGATGTACTCACGCTGACGTCGAGATGGAAAATTCAATGTAAGATTGTAAAGCGCAGTTGTTCGCGAAAAAAAAAAAAAGTTATTAGACGTTTAGCGCGACAGAGGACCTATTGTTGCGGGATTCACGCATGGTACACGCGTCTCTGCGATAACGTCAGTATCGCATCTCGTAATTCTGATACTAATTATTTAATCACAGACATAGCAATCGATTCGTATATTCGGAACGTATATAAACTATGTCTCAAGACCGACATACTACCCAGATATACTAACATTTATCTACACCCGGCTATCTGCACCTAAGTTTGTATTAAAATTTCGCTTGTCACATATAGAGAGACGGAAGACGAAGATCCTCGGTGAGGTTCCGTACAAAGTGTCGACATATTTAAATCGGAGAAAAAGGTTGTAAAAATGTAATAAATATATACGGCGCGGCTTGCGAAGTGAAACGAACTAGTTCGACATGGCCGCTGAAATTTTTCCTTTCCGCGTTCGTTCTCGCGCGGAAATTCGGTCTAATTATCGCCGCGTCGCGCGTAAGTGTGCGTCCGAAGACACGGAGACACGGTCGCACAGACATTGAGAGCGTTATTGAATGATGGGTCAGCCAACTACTAATGGGGCCGGACGCGCGCGAACACAAGGGATTATAAGAAGCGCGCGAGTATAGCTTGCGGCGAGTCAAGGTTGTTGCTGGAGTTACTCATATATTACATATCCGCCACCGATGGACCGTCTTTTTTTTTTTTTTTTTTTTTTTGTCGACGATGATCTTATCAGCGCGCGTCTTCCCCAAATTTATCCGCAACGGCGAGACGGACGGTCGGTGTTTTCGCGGGTTTCTCGATACGGCGCGTTCGTTATTTCATCTTTCATCTAAAAGAACCTTCACCGCGGAAGTTGAAGGATCTCGTGCCTCAACAGGACGAGGCCCGCCACTAGTCCTGATCGAATCCGAGGCCAGAGGCGTGCATAGTTTAGCGCAGAGGTCTTTGCCCTTGCGGTGCCCTTACGCGTCGAGTCTCTAGGGCGTTTAATTCGAGCGTGATATCGCCTTTCTCGCGAATCCTCCGCGCGTACGAGAGCGCGTATAATCCGCGGTTTCTACACGCAGCAGCGTTACGTCACGGGGCTTCTGCACGTTAGATAAATCCTGTGGGGTCAGAGAAAGTCAAGGAATGCGGCGACAGTCAATAAAACGCATCGAGCCCGTCGGTCCTATATACGTCCCACCGATATTTGCTCCGGAATCAAAAGGTCGCTGCCACGAACGACTACGACGAATGATCTCCGGCTGCGTTCTTACTGCCGCGATTTTGCGCCGCTTCCCGAACCAGCTCCTTAAAATCTTTGCTCCCGCGATTGCAACGCAAACTAATTCGCACCCCCGAGCCCGCGCCGAAAACCCGTTTCTATCCGTATTTTTTCTCCGCCAACCACCCACCGATCCCTTTGGTATCCCCGTCCCTCTCGGTCGTCCCCCTTTATTCTTTCCTCTCGCCCCTTCCTCTTCCCTCGACACCGGCCCCGTGTCCCTTTCGCGCACATCTCCGCGTTCTCCTCTCCCCGTTCTTACTTTATCTCTGTCCCTTCGTCCGCCCTTGCTTCCTCGGCTATACCACCGTGCAGCCCGGTAGTTGGATGCGCTGACTTTTTTCTCGGCTATCGGCCAGTGGATCGCAGCGCGATCCGCTGGACTGCAATCAGAATTGATTATAGCCTGCCGAAACTCCGGCGCGGCGCGTTCATATTATACAACTCGCCTGCGGCCCTCGTTCCTTCCTCGCTCTTTCCTCTCGCATCTTCCCCGCTCGTTGGAACCGCGTCGTCGTCGTCGTCTCGTGCGCGACGTCAACCTATTCGCTCGCCCGTGCAAAACGACAATCACGAGAAACGCGCCATCCTCCGACTTTAATAACATTCCGGAAAATCGATCTCCCGCCGTTTTTTGGCGAATCCGTATCATCGCCCGTTACGCCGATCATCAACCGATTGCTTATCGCGGCGAGGCGCGGGAGAAAACACGATATCCACGAGTTTTATAATATAATATATAATACGTCCGTGGTAATGATCAAGTCGCGTCGCCGATCGCAACCCATTCGCGCAATGTAAAAAGCACACGAGGGGCGGCATTGCTCTTCCGAGTTTTTTCGATCTTTTTAGCTAGCGAATTCTGAACTCCCCCTCATTCTGCCCCCCTCCCCCTCATTTTCGATGTTAGACCGTCTCCTTCTTTTCTTTCGCTTCATCAACTTTTATTATCCCCGGCAATCCCGGAACGATTATTAGTTGTGAGAACGTTCACAGATTTAATGCGTGTTTCTCGATAATAATACTTTACGCGCGAGATATTTCGTCGAAAGTCAGCGAAACGCGGAAAGTGCAACCACGGCTGGAATCGACCACCCGTCGCCGCGTTTTGCGAGCACCGCGGCGCTGTGCAACGCGCTTCTTGCATACTCTCGCGCTACGATCGGCAATCAGAAAGGTATCTCGGAAAGCTTTTAGAACGTACGAAGTGAAGCAATATTCTGCAGCATCGGAAACGTTAATTAATGGGTCGTACATCAGTGAATTCTGCAAGTGTGCGCGCGTGTGCGTGTGTGGCGCAGAAGTGATTTAATATCCACTTTAATTAGTTTGAAAAACGCCCATTGAGAAAAGGGGGGCTACCGACCCCCCCCCTCCCTCCCTCCTCTTCCTTCTCACCCTCCCGACGTCTTGCACGCTACTTTGATACGTTTTATTTCAATATACTTGGCGCACCAAGGCCGCTCACGGCGCGGAATTTAGTGTGGTGATACAGACGCACGCGCGCGGTTTCTTTACGAGAACTTCATCCAGCGCGAGCTCGACTCGAAAGGCAATTATACGGCCTGACTCGAAAAAAAAAAAATCAATTTCTATTCTTTTACGCCGAAATCCACGGCGCGCGAGCGCCGTCCGATACGCGAAACGACGCGCGAGTTTCCATTCGGCGATTTATTACGTCGGCCGTCGATAAGGCGGACGATTTGTTCCGACTTTTTCGCTCGCTTAGAACAATGTGCGAGAGAGATCGGACAGCTAGCGATTTTCTTGCACAACGCCCGAGATTTTATCCGTCCCGCGAACCGTATACACGGTCCCCTCTCCCTCCCTTCCGATCGCCGCGCATTCCATTATATTCGATGATATTACTTGAAGCGTAAAACGGCACTTTTTCCGATTCCCGCGCGCGTTGCATTTCCCAGGCGTCGAACCTCCTGGGCCTTTTTGCCCTCGTATTACGTGAAACTTATTACATCTTATGCAACTAATACCGGGATAAGTATTTAAAAACGATCTTTCGCGCCTGAACGGCGTATTCGTGCGCATTAGTCGCTCGCAGAAAATGATGACGATTTGTTTATTGCAGTTAGCGCTTTGATACGGCTAATTGTCGCCGAACAACGGTTTTGAAAAAAAAAAAAACGAAGGCGCGTAATAATTTCGTTTACGAAACTATAATATATCTCTGTATTTATTTATTTACTTATTTATTTAAAATAAAAAAAAAAAAAAAGAGTAATCGTTCGGATACCGCGACGATCTTCGATTATCGGGGCTTTATCTCGAGCTTTTTTTCGAATCGTTAAACAGCACTTTCCTATAATGGTCTAACGTCGAGGTGCACTACGCCACGCTGCAATAAGTCGTTTTCGCGCGGGAATTGGCCTGGCCTCCAATCAAGTTTAATAATGTAGATGCGGATCAGCGGATAAGAACAGGCTACTGATACCGCCGCCGCCGCCGCCGCCGCGTCGGTCTGCTCGTCGGACGAGCCACAAACGGTATACGTTCAGCTCACACTCGATCTTATGCAATTTGCAACATCACGAACCTCGAGGCTCTAAACGCGGTCATTAAGTCGCGGAAATATATTAATGCGGGAACGCGATTTGTCTTTCGTGAAATAATCTTGACGGCAAACGGGACGCCGGGATCTTTCATACTTTTTGACGGCTAAGTTTACCGTCTTATCTCGAGGACGCGACGCGTCGCGAGGTGAACATCTCTCGCTCGAAGTGAAAAATCAATTCTTTCGAAGCGCGGAGGCAAGCCGCGGCGATCCAGAGATTCCGAAGCTGAATTCGCCTTTTCGACGGCACGACTATAAATCGCGAGGAAAGTTTCGGCGGCGTCTCATTGTTACAGCCTGTTGGAAGTTAATAGGCGACGAAGAAACGGCGCAGGCACAGTCGGCAAAGGGAGAAAGAGAGAGAGAGAGAGAAAGAGAGCGGGTGTCGACGTTACATGGGGGAACGGAGTAAAAAAAATGTTTCTACGACCCCTCGGCAGTTTCCGAGCTCCCCAAAGTCTTCGGAGCGTAACTTAGCATACTTTATTTGATTTTTTGTATTGGATAATAGTCTCAGGTAATAGGGTGGCGGCAGCGCAGAGGGGGAGAGGAAGAGAGGACCGAGGAAGAGAGACAGAGAAACGGATGCGGGGAGAGGGACCGAACAAATTTTCACGCCCCCATTACTTGCATTAACGAATTTACATTTTTTAAATGGAAGGGTCGAAACTCTCAGGGTGATAACTTGCGGGTCATTTGTTCCGCGAAGGAACGAAACCGCCGTCGATATTGCGTCTTAATAAAGAACGCTACCGCTACGGAGAGAGAGGGAGATGCGCTCGGCGATTGCGGCTTGGTACACATATTACACCTATCTCTAATAAATAACCCCCGATAAAACGTTGACAGCTATCATAATTGTACGGTGGCGTAACGTTTAATTTTAATGCTTTATTTTTAACGCCGTGAGCAACGTACGTAGTGAAACAAGAGGTCGATTTGTCAGTTATTTAATAGTATCTTTACCTAAGCGAGCTACGACGAAATTGCGGTCGTGATAGCAACTGGATAACACGCTAAAACTGACTGTGCGACTAATGCTAGGTTTACAGCTGGCCGCGGGCGGCGTGAAAATATCAATGGTTACGCTAGACCACTTCCCGCGCTTAACTGGTATCCGAACACCGGTAGCTCCTTGAGAAACTGATGTCGATACGAGCCTATAGTTTAATCCGGGTCACGCAGACCCGAGGGGATGGGCTAGGATTAGAGCACGTAGTTCAGGAGTCGTTATCCCCGACGGTGTTTGCACGTATCTGCGCGCGGGGCACTCTCCTCGTTAATTCAGCCGTATAATTTATGCACGCGAGAAGCATTTATTCCAAGGCCTTCGTACAAACTATTTTTCGCGAAAGTACGCGCCGAAAACTAATTTCATCTCGCACAGAATCGTTCTAAATCATTTGTAGCTGTGACTGACCGGGTAACGCGACGTCTTCGAATCTCGTGATCTTTAAAACATATGTTTCTGATAATAGCTGATGCGGTTGTATCATCAAATGAGAGAGGGGCAGAGGGGGATGGGGGGAGAAGGGATGAGGAATTGGGGGAACGGGCACGGGGCGCGAATCTATACATATTTAATGAGACCGCGCAGTTGTAAAAAGTAGCTAGCGAATCGAGCCCCCAACGGGACGACTCGCGAAGCGGAGCGGAGCGGAGGCCACGGCACGCCGGATACTTTTATTCAAATCTCATCGCGCGGCTCCGCAAAGACGCTGCGGGCGCGAAGGGTGTATCAAAGAAAAATACTCTCGGCGCCTTCCCGCATGCATAACCATAATCCCCATAATGTATATTTCAAAATCTCCCGACAGGGCTCATTACTATTAGATCGATACACACACCCTTCGACTCCTCGGCGCTCGCATCTTCGCGCCCGCGAGGGCACGCGCGCGCGATCTCCCCCGAGTTATGCATATCTATGGTATCTAGATTACTCTACAAGACGTGTAACTTTTTGCGAATTCGTCCGACATCTTAGCTTGTGCCATCGCGCAGCGAGAAATTTTATATTTACATAAATTGCGGAATAATTTTTTTTTTTTTTTTTTTCTTGCTTTTATCTTTTAATTGTAAATAATGTCAGTGCCGAAAGTATAAGACTCGAAGCGGTATAGATAAGCTTCGTTAACAGGAGTACGAATTATTTGTTTCGAGGAACTGCTGAATATCGAATTAATAACACGCTATTACGGCATTTAATGTATCCGTATTTAATGGTATTATTGGAGACGTGAAGAATAAAAGAAGACAGATGTACGCCCGTATGTCGCCTGTGCGCCGGTTAAGCACTGGTAAACTGTGAGTCGGCACCGGTTAGGTTGAGTTGAATCGAGTTGATAAGGTTAACTAAGAGATACGGAGGCGTAGGGAGGTCAAGTGACCACGTGGGCGGCACTACACGTCGTCGGGACATACCATCTATTACCCGTCAGTACGTATGTGTAATTGTATGGGTGCAAACGCAAAGTCGATTTAATATTGTGATAGAAAAACACGCTTGACATATATATTTAAAAAGGCTCGAATCGTTAAAGACAAAGCTTTGACCTAACGAGACATTGAAACATAATGCCTGACAATTTCGACAATTAACTTTACTAATTTAAATTTTAGACTTGTACCGCGTTTTATTATAATTTCCTTTCCTAAAATTTCACAGGTATACCCGCCCGAAGTGGTGAAATTGGCGAGATGTTGGGCGCGATCGCGGGTCCATAAATAATACCATACGCGGCGCAATTAGCCTCGTCGCGGTTTCAATTTAATCGACGAATTACCAATCCTTCGAGGAACGAAGACCCGGTTCTTGCAAGAAAGGCTTCTCGTATATACGGCTCACAATCCGCGTAATGGGACGAAGCCGCGCGGGTAGCCGTTTGCGCTTTGGATTCGATGCCGACATTCAATAATTCGATCGAGAAGCGCATCGCTCCGCGGCGCGAGTGGAAGGGGCCGATTAATCGCCAGATATGGATTCGCGAATCGACCGTCGCGTTGCGAGAACCGGCGGTGTGTGTGCAGCTTCCGATGTCCGCTCCGAATTAAAAACAGATGCCGGCCCCGTAATAGGCGTAACGAGATATAATAACGACGTCAATACTTGGGAGCTCGCGGAATCGCGTTTCAATTTGCTCGTGCAACCCCGCGCGGCTCGTCGGCCGGGGCGCGGCGGGCCGGTGATTTTCGCGAAAACGGTCATCGTTGCGCGCGGCAATCGATAACCTCCGCGGGATAAATGATGATAAGCTTTATGCATAATTTCCGCGATACCGGGCGCAGCGAGATCACATTTGAGATTCGATAAAAATTACACGATATAATGCGGGACGGGACAGGAGGCCAGGGGAGAGGGGGAGGCATTCGTAGCCCGAAGCTAATCGCCGGCGAACCGCCGCGCCGATTCGTATCGTGGCGTTTTTATCGGGCCCGGGCTCGGAAGACGATTACTCCCGGGATCGTGTCTTTAAGACGCGCTCGCCGACGATGCGCCCGTTTTCCTCCCTCCCTCCCGTTCTACCCTCGTCCTCTTCCACTGACAGCGTATACCCGAGCCATAACTTTTGCCATAAAAATCCTTAAACGAGATAAGAAGCTTGTTAATCGATGCACCGTGAAGGAATAAACGGGGAAACTCTGACGCTCGCACGGAGATGACGGTAATGACGCCGATGATGTACAATTTGTTCTATTACGCGGCGCGAATTGTTTTTACGTATCGGCAGAGTTCCGCGTCGCGAATTTTATTCACGGGACGACAATCGCGGTCTATTAATCTCGCGACCAGCCGCTTCCCCTTGCGTCGTTTTACACGCTGTTCCATCACGTTCAGATATCACGTACCGATATCGTAATCTCATATCCCCTTTATTTACACGTTCTACTAGAAATCCTGTTCATTTATCAGTTATATTCACTTCTGTAAAACGTTGTACAACACGGTTGTGTCCTCGAAATTTAATTTATCGCCGTTTCATAAAACGCAGAATTTTTTCTCTCAGTCTAAGCACGCTTGCGAGGGAACGTGGTGTCTTCGTGGGTGCGATCTAATTCGAGTTCAAATTCGTGCGGATCTGAAACCGGTGAAAACGGATCGGAATGTGATCGGAAACTGAGTCGGTGGGTAGCAGATTCGCAAACGAGACGGTATGATTATCTCGCGAAAGAGTAACGAATTTCGATCCGATGCAAATGAGGCGGTTCTGTGGGCATATCGTAGGTCCAGTGGGACCCCCTAAACCTCAGGCCACGCGCACGTGCATGCACGCACGCACGCACGCACGCACGCACGCACGCATACGCTTAGTACGCGCGTGCTGTAAGTTAGCCGCGCGAGCGGACACACGCAGACATTTAGGCGCCACGGTTTTCGAGCCAATAAATCTAGAGCGCCTCATTACTAAGCTTGTCCCTTTAATTGAAATCTCGTGTTTTTCCAAACACCTTTTTGCTAGTCGCGCGACCCAGAGGTTTTATTTAAAGATCAGCGACACCTCGGGCCGATATCTTGGCATTACAGTTGAAATGCTCCGATATACATCGCGGTTTCTTACGGTTTATATTAAAAAAATTTTTCAATTTTTTCGCGTGCAGTATATTTTATTTCTAAATTTTACTACCAACACCTATTACAAAAACACATGCGACTCACCGTTCGATGCGCAGTAACGGAGTTTAACTGATGTGATGATATACTGTAACAAACAAAATAAAATATTAATTGTAGAGATGATTAAAATAACGTAATCAATATTTAAAATAAATTTCACGCGCTTCTAATTAATTTTTTAATTCAACAAAAAAAAAAAAAAATTTATTATTCAACTAAAATCTCTAATAATAAATTTAATTTGTACAAAATATAAAAATTTTTTTCTCGATTAATTATTAACAATTTTTATTAGTTCTAGATATTGTCGAAGTGACAAAGCAATCTCAATAAGTAATGAACAATTTAATTAATAATTTCAAGCAAGTAAAAAAATGAGCCTTACCGAAACGTTGCTCCGTTAAAGCCTGATGCCTTTCCGAGGCCTCCTCCTCCTCTCAGTCATCTGGGCTGGATCTTTCTTCCGCGCACAGGACACTCGCGGCACTCGCGGATACGCGCGCGGATTGACTCTAATTATTCGCAGAATTGTTTGTTGTTGGCACTCCCGTCTAAAAAATTTATATAAGTTTCGGTCGCCCGATTACTGTTTGTACGGTGTTCACGACGAACCCCGACCGTGGTTCGTTTTCTTACTATCGGCGGCGAACGTATAAAGGCTTCTCTGGATTTCCATCTAGATACAAACGAAACAAAAACTGATTAAATTTTCGACAGTTGATTTATTCACTACGACGTCGCTAATTATAAGAAAAATACTTTATATCATTCATCCCTCTCGTCCCAACGCGTTACAAAGGAATTTATTCGCCGAATATTATATTCGTTTAAAGCACCGTGTAATAACGCGCGTTTTGTAATATTTAATAAAAGTAAAAGTAAAAATAAAATAAAATAAAATAAATGGTAAACCGGTGAGAGCAAATGAAAACTATTACGCTCGACGTTCGGAATTCAATATTAAAGCTTATAATATATGGTCGTGGCCGAGAATCGATCAGAAGTTAACAGGCCGAGTTTTACGACTCGGCGCGACAACGCAACGCCTCGTATTAACGACACCGCCGCGACGAATTAGCTTTCGTTAAATCGTCGAAATAATCCGCGCGCGAAGTGGCGACAGGCGCATACGACACTACCATTGTTACCCGCGACCTTCTTTGTTACCCGATTCTTTCCTATATGCAAAGTAATGCAAGCCGCCTTGACGTAACGTTAGCCATCCTCCTCCCACTTTCGTATATGAACACCCTCGTCGACAATAAACGCGCGACTTGTTAACAAGATATAAATCTCGTACACGTTACAACGTAAACTCGGTCATTTTCTGCATCGCGCGATACGCGGGACGGCATGCACGGGAAGCATTAGCGTTACGTGCCGTAAAACGTTAAGTGCGCGCACCGAGTATTACATCATAACATTTTACGTCCTTTAATTCGATACGCATCGAGCCGCGGTGAACGCGGGCGACATTCTTCCGATACTAGAAACCCGGTGGCGATCGTGGGGGACGGCGAGAGCGAGAGAAACCGCGAAGAAAAGCGGCTCTAAATCAAATTAACGAAATACTTTCATAACTGTCGCAAGGTGAAGGAGGAAAAGCGGGTGGTAGCGAGGGAGAGACGGATATCCCAAATTAGGCGTTGCACGCGCGACGTAACGTAACGCGCACGCATTACGAGCCGGTACCGCGGCATGGTTTTTTTTTTTGTTCTTTTTTTTTTAATTTATTTTTTTTCTTTTACCGCGTTCGGGCCGCCGTGCGCGATTGCGCCGCGTTAATTGTAAGTTCGGAACATATCTCCGCCGCTAAGAAACGCATTCCGGTTTTCGACGAAGACGAAAGAGATCGGTGGAACTCCCGGCGATGGTACTGACAAGGACTTTTTCTCCCGTTCCGCTCCTCGTTGTCTCGTCTTGTCCGCGCCCGCGGACGCAGATGCGCGAACGCAGGGTGTGGCGGGCACGGGGCAGGCTGCCGTCTGCCACTACTGGTTCTCCCGGCCTCTCTCGCTCTCTTTCTTTCCTTCGTATCTCTCCCGCGTTTTCTCCCGCTCACGCTCCCGTATTCCGCAGCAAGAATGTTCCCGTGTTGGTTCGATTAATCAGTCGTTTTTCGTGTCCCCGCTCTGGGCCAATAGCGAGAGAAAAACTTAACGTATGTGATAATGCGCCAGCTATGCTCTCGCTCTCCCGTTCCGCTGGAACGTAGGTCGTGCCTGCATATAGGTATACCGAAACGAGTCGAGACGACAACGACGACGGTGCACTGACCGGCAGCGCTCCGCACCGCGCCGCACCAGGGTGCTGTCCCGCGAGAGAGACTCTAACTTTTTTTCCCCCCCGGCAGCAGCCTCCGAGGATACGTAACCACCGTTCGGATCACTCGATTTGTTCATCGACAAAGCGTACTCTTTACGATCGAAACTTTTAATTTCCTTCGCTCTGGCGTTCCGTCCGGATAAAAATTACGTTCTTATCGTCGATTAAATTGAGAAATAAAATGACATTGCACGCGTTAAAAATTATTGTTATTAGCGTAAAAAAAAAATGTGAATATTATTATACCAAAGTTATTACTCAATTCGTTAAAGCATTATATTTTCTTAATTTAATAAATGCCACGCTAATCTCGTATTGATAACGTTATAAATTTTAATGGCGTTCTACAATGCACTCGGCACCGATTCAACGTAATATTTTACGATTTGCTAAATTCGAATCACTCGCGACCCGAATGAAAGTTTCATCAAGAATGAGTTATGACGTTCGCGAAACGAAGGTGGTACCATCGGTTGTAACAAAGTTTTACTATATTCAAATTCTCTTGCGCGTGCTAACGCGAAAATGGTACCTGTTATAATATAGCGTCATACTGCTCATCGACGACGCTACATTCACCAGTTTCGTTAGAAATATTACGACTTCTCAAACTAAGCAAAAATAAGAACTTAAAGCATTCAGAAAAAACATTACTCGACTACCAGCAAAATTATTTTATTAATTCTATTCGCCAAATATTTGCGTTATACATATAAATAAATTAATATTATAATAAAATAATGTAAAAAAAAAAAGAGAAAATTTGCTATATCCGCACGAGATTTGTCCGTGTCTCTCGCAGTGTCATTTCGTACATCGAGGATCGTTCTTGGCCGATCGTCGCCGAAAGCTGGTGTTGCCTCCCAACCGTGCGTGCCTGCACGCGCGATCAGAAAGCGTCGCATCGCCCGGGATAGACATTTCGCGCAGCCGGCGTATCCAAACTTTAACTTTACACCGAGGGGGGTACGGAGGGGAGTACGAGCGCCGTTCGACGTGATCGCACCACGTGCGGAGTCTGCCCCCGGTCCACGTATTATGACTACTTGTAGAGCACGTTTGCGGTCCCTCGCCCGTCCCCTGCGAGGCGCCGAAAGCCCCCGGCCTCGTTTCCTCGACGAACCTTAGCGACACATGGCGCGCGGTACGAGGAGCACAAACGCCGTCCGCCTCGAATCTTTCGAACTCGTTCGTCCCCACGTCCTATTTCGCGAAATAGCGGAAAACACCCGCGAGAATTCCCTCCTTTTGATATTACACGGAGAAGATTTGTGGCGCAAAGTCCCCCGACATGTGCCCCCCTGGCGAGAACGCGTGTTTCCGCGTCGCGTTTGCTCGCGGAAACTCTAGGTGAAAAAACACTCGGAATCGACCGCGCGATATCCGCCCATCGTTTGCATTCCGCGCAGGGAGGCACTTCGCGCGAATAACTTATGCTAATAAAATTTCCAACACCTGGAAAGGTTTCATTGGCGGTACACGCGAATGTCGAAACGCACCCTTTAATTTCCTGCACGCGACGACGAAGATAAACACGATCGCCAGTAATGACCGTTAACTTACTTCTCGAGCTGTAAAGTATACACTTTTCCACTGCTACATGTGTGCTTAAGCAACGTGACTAATTGTAACGAGTCGAGCTAACATTCGTAAACATCGCGGCCCCGACTTATTCTCCCCAATGATATACGATTAAAAATGAATGTGTCTAATAAACTCATCAACGATTTTACGAGTGAATAAAATCGACTGTAAAAAAAAAAAAAATTACCCTGCTTTACACGAGAAAGGTATAATTAATTCACCGATCCCAAACGTAGCGCCGCAATAAAATTTGAATTCTAATAAAAAGATCTTCGTTCAAAAGATCTCGTATCACCCCACCCCGCTCTTTCGGCGGTCGCTTTCACGTGCGTAGGTCCGCGTGCCGCGGAGATGCCGGCGCGAAGGAGATATGCCGGAGCGCGGATGAGAGTGAAAGAGCGATTTGGTGACATCAAAGTTTAATAAGCGCCATAAGCCGATCCGACCTGCGATACGCGCACGGCTAAAACTCGCCGAGCAATAAAAGCAGTAATAAAGCGTTCGCCTTTCTCACGTCCCGCCCGCGGATGGAAGAAGGAACGAGGGTGGCAGAAGCGAGGCAGGCGAGGCCTAGCGAAGCTCGCTCGCTCGCTCACACGGTGGTTAGCCGAAAGGTTAGAAGGGCGGGAACGCATTAGCGGTGGAAGGTGCCGTGCTCATAGAGACGTCCGGCCGCCCAATTACTCCCGCATTAAATCAATGTTCCTCCACCCCGCCGGCCGTTCCGCCGGTCCCGGTAATAAACCGCGGCCGACATATCTGCACGACTTACGGGCTCATCCCCCGATGTCGCTCACCCTCGCTTAACCGGGGAACGTCGCAGGAATGCGCGTTCTGTCGTAATATTTGGCTTTAAATCATGTTCGCGCTGACAGGCCCCACTTTCTCGCGTTTCTTCTGATTCATCCGTGACCGTATCGTCGCCGTGTCGGCGACGCGCGAGTTTTATCTCCCTTCTCTCCCCTAGGTGTCGATGCCCGCCTAAAACTTTTTCACGCAAGCTACGCTTTGTCTCGGCATGACGATGAAGATTTTAAAACGCCGCAAGGGTTTATTTTTAAATACATTTGCTGGGAGGAAATTTCTGCAGTTAATTGTGCTCACTGAAGTATATTGTGGCAAATAAAATTTATTTATACATATATATATATTTTTTTTTTTTTTTTTTTTTTGAAAGGAGGGAATTATGATTTGACAAGGAAGAATAAAAAAAGGGTCCGAAACGAACGTGGCACCATTCAACCGCAAGATTAGGTTGGCGCGCAATTTACGACGACGATCTTATTCCTATCCGAGCTTTCATATAAAAGCTTTTTCCTGTAAGCTGCGACACGGGATTTGGACTTCGGGGCTGAACGTAAGAGGGGCACTACGCTGATCGGGCGCACCGCAACGAATTAGTAATACCTATACAAGTATCGACTTTGGCCGGATTGCATAAAGAATGTCGCAATACACCGAAACGACAGAGATTTCCTTTTAAAACCCGTATTGTATGAAAAAAAAATCGTTTTCAAGAGCGAAAAAAAACCGTTTGACAAATTAGATCGATAAGAAACGAGATAAATTAAAAAAAACCCAATTAACTCTAATATTCTAATTTAAAATACAAATTATTTGACTGGAAATAACTTGTTTTTAATTTTTTTCAGGTATCGAGATGACGCGCTCTGTTGGACGGACAGGTAAGAAAATTACTACATTTTCATATCGACTCGCTCTCGCTCATCGACGCGAAATCACAGGCGACTGAAAATGCAATACAATTTTCGTAAATGTCACGCCTCGACGAACGTACGGCATTCGCAGCGCGTCAGACCGAGGAAAAAGCCGATTTAGCTAATAATACAAAGCGGAGCTATGAAAAGGAGCGGTCTCGACGGACGGCGGATATATAAAAGATCTCGTTGGCGAGGTGATTGATACAGAGAGATCGACGTCGCGACGCAATTCCATTGTTCAACGCGAACGCAGCGGCGCGCACGCGGAGGCAACGGAGTGAAGCATCGGGGCACGAGTTCTTACTCGCCAATATAAATCAACTCCGCCGAGTGACGAACGCAGAATCGGATACGAAAGGGCACTTCGTAATGCGCGCGAATGTGAAACTCGGCAGATATTCAAACGAAAATTTAGAGAAAAAAAAAAAAAGTTTTTTTTACCAAACCAACAAGATTTTTATAAACGTGACAAGATTGACGCGATTTTCATGACGACGGGTTCGTTCAAGAAACACGCGGCTTCATTATGCGTCAGCACGTGACGCGCGTATAATTAACGACGGCGAACCAAACGCGCGACACTCGCACCGTCGTAATTAACCGCAAGCGATTTCACGCTAATTGCAAACAACGAAAGGCGATTAATCGCCCGCATCGTTATCCGCTTACTTCCGTCGTACACTTCACCGTCGTTGACGAATCTTACGAATCTTCGAGACGTGAGCGCGCCTACCGCGAAAAAAATCCCCGTGTCGCAATATTTGAACGTGCTGAAATTAATGAGATGCTTCGAGCACATTATGCGCAATTAGGATACGGCGAAAAATCCGTCTGGCCGATGAACGCCGGCGATAGTTGATTTTTCGAGGGAATTATCTTAAATAGCACGCGACGATTGAGAAAGCGTATCCGTTTTCGCGTTTTATACAGCATAAATTATATTCAAAGTGATTATTAAGCAGGGGCGATTGATCAATAAGAAAAGGAGCACTATGATAAAAAGATGTATAAGGGTTATCCGCGAAACTCGTCCGGAGCAGGTTGATAATTATTGAAGTATCGATTAAATGCTGCGTTCGCCTTGATTGATCAGCATTTATATCGCGGGTACATCTACCTTGTCGGTTCCCTACAATTTTAAACCGGGCGCCCCCGTTCCCCCGAGCGCCCCCGTCGCGAGCTTTTAAGCCGTAATGCGCCTGTTTTCGTTCTCGCTAATAACGCCGTTAAGAGAGCGAAATGTTAATTATATTACTCTTAATCGCCAGCGCGAGATTGTCCGGTGATTTCTCCTTTTAATTTCGATTGCGCATCCGCGGTCCCTGAATTCATCGCGATTTACGATTAGTTCTGCAATACGTTACCGTATAGGAATAATCGACCGGGATTCTTAATTATAAATTCATGAGCACGTGGAGGACGATCGTATCGCGCGTCGCGAAACACGATTCGGTCGCAAGTCTTCGCGTCGCGTACCTCCGCCGGTTTCTCCGCGCTTCGCTCGCATTCGCGCTCGCGCCTCACGACGATGGTAAACGTCGACGGACGCGCGGCTGCGAGTTCACCGAGCCCTTAAAGAATCGCGGCCGCGGGTATTTTTTTGCCGACCACCGCGATTTAACTGGATGTCGTTACTACGTTGTCGGGCATTGTTGTCGACCCCCGGGGCTCCCTCACCCCGCCGCTCGTCGGGTTTATTCTCGCTCTCTCATGGACCGGCGGAGTCGCCCGCTTCTCTTCTCCAGCCCTCTACCTTCCCCTCCCCCCCTTTCCTCTCTTCTCTCACGCCGCGCATCCCGCGCTCGCTCGCTCGCCGATCTCCGATCCTATATTTATTGTATCGAAGAGACCAGAGCCGCCGCATTCCTCGCGCATGCGCCGCCCGTAATGAGCGGTCTCCAGTCTCCTGTCTTTCCGTCCGTCTGTCCAGAGGACCGGTCGACCGGTCGCCTTCCATGCCCCCTACTCGTCCCTTCTCGAAAGATAGCCCCCCTTCCCCTCGAGCCCCTCTGCCCGCGTCACCGCTTCTGGCCGCTATTCTTCGCTCGCCTGGCTCCCTCGCTACTTCATCTCGTCACTGTCGATCAGGACACTGGTCCATATCCAGATACACGAGAGCCAGCGCCCACACCTCTCTCGCGAATTTATTTCGCTTTGCTTTAACCGATTTCCCTGTCTTTTTATTTATTTTTATTTTTTTTTTCTTTAATTTGCTCGATCGACGTAGCGTTAACGAAGATATGAAAGAAAGACGATTGTTGCGTTTAGCCGGTTGTAATAGCGTGGCACTATTTAACCAGAGCACAAAAAGCGAAACCGCATTTTGCATCGCCTTAACCGGTAACTCGATCAACCAGAAGACGTCGACACATTTAGTTCTCTCGCAGTTACACGACGCAAGTCCCTCACGCAAAAAACGTTTCTTACCGAATCCTCTCGCTCGACTTCCCGTTTGGAGAAATCGGCGTCCATCGATCGCGAAAATCGTTCCCCGGTTCTTCTCAGCGCCCTCGGGCAGATCTCGAAAATGATTTCCCGCTTATACGAGAGCGAAACAAACAGGCAGGGCTCGAGGCGTCGAAGTAAGACAAGGTTCGCGAAACCTATCGCGAAACGGCAGAGAATAAGAATGAAAAGTTGGCGCGGAAAAGAAAGATCGAGTGGCGAACTAGACGGACGCGTCCGAAGTAGACGGGGATGATGTTTTATGCCAAATTAAACGATACTATCCCGCGCGCCACCTTCGTAGAGACCAGTCTTCGTTCCACTGCCATTTTCGGAAAACCGCATTTTACACCGGCTTAGCCGACAAAAAGCGTATATAATTGCGTACAATACGCCGGGGCAGCCCGACAAAAATCCGAGGGATCGTTTAATAGCGGCGCGATGCGCGCGCGAACCTCGGTATCGCGGCGCGACGGCGACCGAAAAACGGTGGCGATGCGCGATGGTCCGTGATTCTAATGCCGCGGCTAAAACCAACGCGTGAAAAACGCGGGAGGGATTTACCAGCGGCGATCGGCGCAACTGCGAACGGAGAGGGGCACCTAGGTGTTACGGCCGCACGGCGGAATGCTTTGAGCGGATCCGATACCTATTAAGATCGTAGAAAACGGATCTGCCTCGAAGTTGCCTAGTCAGGACGATCCTTCCCGTTGATTCGTCACGCATTTTTAGCGCCAGCGGTAACAAAACGCGCCAAGTTAGTCGCGCCGCATACCTAGCTACGCGTTCCGATACGTCGAATTACATCACCGACGGTGGGTTCGATCCGTACCGTCCTCGCGGGAAGAAGCACCGATGTCGGAGATCGAAGTCTAGGGAAACCCAGGATCGCCGTGGACGCGCTCGCGATAACGTGAAAAATGGGTCGAGAGGACAAGCCGACTCGATTCGCACGGCCCGTCCGCGATCTATCTCGCAATCGAGGACGCGACTGGACTTCGCGGAGCTGACAAGAGCGGGAGAGGAAAGGCGCGCGGAGAACACGAACGATCCGGTCGACACGCACGCGTGTACTTTGTGGTCACCCGTGGGGCTCTCCCCATTCAACCGGTGGCTCGACTCGCCTACTCGTTCGTTCGTTCATTCATACGCGGGGAACGCGATTTGAATCGATAAGCAAAACTCGGAAGCCGCGCGTCTCCTCCCGCTTAAATCCGTTCTTGACCCCTGAGCGACGAAATCATCCTTCTTCATCGTTTTGCGTCGCCGGTCATCGACTTTACATCGCGTAAACACCTCTTTCCTTTCTCGACAATATTTAAAAAAGGAAAAAAAAAACAAAAAAAAATATTACTTAGTAAATAATAATTAACGCCGACGTTATCTGCGCTCGTTTAACATGTTTAATATGTAATTGCAGCTTCGAGACCAGTAGACGACATGAAATTGTAGGTTTTATCGCGTGATATTTAAATCTAACAAATAAAAGTCTAAATTTATTTTTATTTGCACAAGACGGAGAAAGCAACGGGATCCGTCGTAAGGATATAATCCCATTAGGCTTTAATCGATGATCCCTTCCACAGTTCAACTCAACGTTAGGGTCGAGGGATAAGGTTGCGGCGTGAAAATAGATATACAAGCTACCGCGGAGATACGGCGTTTTATTGGCGTCGCGGGGGTCCAGATCTCACAATCGGTCAAATGAAGACGGAGCACTCGTGCGTTTCGCTCCGGGCTGACGGTTAAAATCTCGACTGTCGGAGATTAGAGTCTCGTTTATAGGAACATATTCATTCTACAGCTACCATTTATATTTATCGTTCCTCGTACCCGCCGACAAGCGTCTACTAAAAAGTTTTTCAGGATCTTCGAAACGGCGCCATTTATTCGAAACGTGAGTTTTACTCGTGTCGCCTTCTTTATTTCTCCCCCCCCCCCCCCCCCTCTCTCTCCCGCAATTTATGCGGATATTCTTCTCGATAAACAAATGTAAAAAAAAAAAAAAAAATTGTTAATCTTTTTCTTCCCGAAAAGCGCATTGCGTTATACCGGGAAAAAGGCACGCGCAGCAAAGATCACCGGCTGGAGGGGATGATGTTTCGGGGATGCTGGGGATGGAACCCTCGAAAGGCACGAGGGCCAACACGCGTCGATGACACTTACGCACACGTTCTCAAGACCGGCCGTCGCGCGGTTGTCCCTACGCCACTTTCATTACGTTCGTTTTCACGCCGAAGTCTTTTTGCAAATCGCGTTCCAACAATAAAAAAAAAAAAAAGAAAACGCTTATTTTACTTGCATACAATCGCAACCGCGTCGGAAAATTTGGAACTTGTGATCGATAACGTGTTGTGCTTCAAAACGTTTCCGCGTTGTGTTCAAAAGCTCGATTCACAATTAGAAATTTTAACGATGCAAAAATGCGGAGAACAGCGAGCAGCGTGTATAAAGACTTAAGAACTGTGTGCGATTGTTCGACGCGATTAACGCGGAGATGATTCACGTTCGCGCGACAGCGAGATGCAGAGTTACATGCGTATAGGCCTGATTTTTCCGGCATAGAAGTTTCAAAGAGTCACGTTTATCCCGTAAAAAAAAAAAACATGTCAAAGGAAGCTACGGAAGTTCGCGAAATGTGGCAATCGGCGAACCGTGTATGCGCGGCCACGTATAATCATCCCGCGTTTATGCAGATACGGATGAACAGTAACGAATTTCACTCGTGGTTTCATTCTAGGAAACCGTCCATGGACGACGTCGGAAATCCTACCTCCGTCAACGCACGGTGAGTACTCTCTCAGTCCCGATTCGCGTTCTAAGTAACCACGCGAAGGCATTGCGTCTCTATCTTATCTTGGGTAATGTTTTAAAAGCTACAATTAAAAAAAAAAAAAAAACCCTACCACGATTAAATAACTAATCGAAATTAATTGTAAAAATATTTTTTTTTGTAAAAAAGAAGGAAGTTCTTAAATATGTATCGAGCAGATTTATATAGCGATTTAAAAGCGCCACGCGCCTCTCGTAAAAGGCAAATTACGAACACGTCGAGGACCATCGCGCCGGTCGTTCTTTCGACTCTACGATTACATTTCGACGATGTTACAAGCGCCCCGTAACGTTCGTTAATATCGGCGCTCTTCTCCCTGCCGAAAGTCCGAAGTGCCGAAGCGATTTTCGTAGGTAAAACCTTCTCGGGTAAATCTTATCGACTACGATCTACCCTTCGCCCTCCATCGAAAGCGGCCTATCAGCCGCCGTAACAATTGAACCCGTAATAGAATCACATTTATTCTTATTACCCGACGAGGTCAACCGACCAGCGAAACTCCGAGGCCTTCTCTTCTCGCTTCCCGTCCAGCTCTCGGATCGACTTTCCTAAGCCATTTCACCGACCTACGTTTATTTCTCCCCCGAGCTCTTCTCTCGTTTTCTCGCCGTCCCACGCCGGTGTTTTCATCGTCTACTTTTGTTTATCCCTGCGGTTTCGGCGCGATCCCAAAGCGAAACAATCGACCCCGGTCGGTTCCGTTCAAAGTGAAAGAAAGCGACAAAGTATTCTCCGATATACTGCTAAGTAACTACGAATTAGGTTCGGGAATGAAAAACCGCGCGCGGCACACGTCATCGTCGAGATAAGCGGCGAGACGAGATGTAATCAACGCCGCAGAGTTTTCGCTGGCCGGCGACCCAACGTACGATGTATTTAATATGTATAACCGTGACTCACGCACACCACCCACCTACGTAGCGCGAAGAATCTGCCACTTTGTATCTCGCTTCCCATCTCGTGACGTACCTTGGATGCTAAAACTGCAAGGCCATCGGAGTCTTTAACCGGGTTATGGAGATGCCGCTCTCGAGATAAATCGTAGAGTTGTTTTCTTTTTTTCTTTTTGCATAAAAAATTCTTTCAACTAAGTTTCGCGAATTTCTTTCTCTCTCTTTCTTTCTATCTCACCCCCTCGCTTTCTTCTATTATTTTCGTCAGATAAGTCTCCAACGTGATCCCGCAACGGTTGGTTAAAAAAAAAAAAAAAAAAACGGAAAATCTAGACCCGCGTACGTGAAATGCGAAATATTAAGAGACCGAAAAGGCGAATCGTCGCCGAAGCAGTACGCGATAATAAAGGAAGGTGGGCGTTACGAGGTGCACTGGTTTAACCGACGCCCGAGGCGACAGTCTCGCGACGAGACGCGTTCTCTCGAGCCACCGCGCAGCATCCGGCGAGTACGCAAATACAGAATCTCGCGAGAGCGAAGAAGGAGGAATCCGCGCGCACACGCGGCGTTTCTTACGCGATCGCTCTATCAAACTGCTCCCGCAGTGAATACATCTCGCGTATCATGCAGCGATCGTGATTACGTTTTTCAGGAAGAGTTCGACGAGCGGTCGAGCCTGTCGCGCGAGCGTTAGCAACGAGAAGTGGCTCTGACTCTTTCCGTGCCACCATTAATATTAATGCATTCCGCAGTATTCCCGACCGTATTGTGCCCGCGTCGACGGCCGCCGCTTACAACAATATCGCCCTCGCGTTCCCGTAAGTGACACCGTCTCTCTTCGTCGCGCCGGTCGGAGCGCGCGGTCGGAGCGGAACGGAGTTTTGTCCGCCGCGGCTGAATATTCACGCCGGCCAATAAATAAAACTCAAAGAAGAGGAAAGCGAAACAACAGGCCGTATTTTTCCCCGCCCGCTTTTTCTTATCTCGCTGGCCCTCTCAACAGAGCCGCGCAGAGAGAGGACCGCATTGTCACGCGGTTTCCTCCCCGTCTTACGAAACGCGTCGCGGACAATGCGCGTTTCTACGCTCTTGCCTGCGCTCGTCGCACTACGCCGTTAACCGGAATCCGTCGCTCTTATTTCGCCGCAGAGAAGTCGCTACTGACTCGATCTCGATGAGTGAAAGTTATGCTATTTATATATTTTCTACACGTGCTCTAATTCTGCCGGCAAAAGCGCGCGAGTGCCTTCCCCAGCTTGATTGCGCGACACTAGACCCGAAGTACGCCAAATTTGGATCGTAAACGTTAATATTCCGCGCCGAAAAACCGGACCGTTAGATTTCCGGATTATTTATTTCAAGAGCTCGAGAAATACGCGCGGCGGTACCTGCTCGGCGAGTAGGAAAAAAGATTTACAGAAGAGATACACTCGGGAGTCATAAGTATAGCCACGGGGTGTCCAGCTTCTCGCGAAACCCTTCTTCCCGCCTATCGGTCGATACGAAGAATTGAAATACCAAGGAAAGAAGGATTACGCGGATGTTTCGGGTATGACATATCATCGTGAATTATCACATCGTTCGGGATCTGCTGAAGATATTGCTCTGCGTTTTCACGATCAAAAGTTCTTTCTTTCCCTCCCAAATAATTATCGCGTAATAAATTTTTTTTTTTTTTCCGAAAAACACGTCTTTATGTATTTATTAAAGAAATGTCGGCGCGTGACGTCATCGTATGCGAGATGCTCGCGATCCTTATCTCATCTCGTTCCTCGATTCTTCCGGCTTGGCGGACGGGGATCGACCGGCATCGGCACGGAAACAGGTCGGTCGAGGTTTTAAGCAGTCCGAAGACGTATCGCAAATTAGAAGAACGTGCGTCCGGCGGGTACACGTGGCGCTTGTGCCGCGACGTCGAATTTCTGCACACGGCCCGCGTGCAGAATCCCTAATAAGTCAGCGTGGGGGCTAGACAGAAGTCCCTCGCGCGCGCACCCGCGTATTCGCATGCGGCCTGCTCGCGACGGAGACGTAAGCGACGTCACGGATACGTGGGATTCCTCTCGAGCAGCTGGATCACGTGCACCGGCGGGACGTGAGGCTAACTTAAATGCGAATCAGGAACTGCAACGCGCGCCACGTCGAGCCGCGTCCTCAGCCGCGGATTTTCAACGCCGATCCCGATTGTTTTTCACGTCTCGGTCCCTCGCCACTTTATCACTATCCGATTCACTTGAACGGAATCTCGCGAGGACATTGAAATCAAAAACGTCTCTGCTCGGCGCCTGGAACGAAGAAAACGGATCGCACCGTGCCGTCATTCTTCACGCGCTGATCTCGGTGCCCTTAACTCTTCTTACCACCGCGACGTACGATTTGTACGAATTTATACGAACGTAACTTGTAATTATATTTACACCCGGTTACTTTGTCGAGTTCAAGTAATGCTCCTTTTCTTGCGGCGAAATACCGCGCGACGACCGAACGTCACGACGGAAAGTTTCTCGATACAAAACCAAGGGAGTAACAATAGGTATTTTCATTAGTCGAGTGGCTCGACCCAACGGTAGATATTTGATTCGCTTTTTATCGCGCGGCTTCGCATTCCGGTCCCGCGTGGCCGCTTCGTCGAACGGGATCGGAAAAACGGCCCGCGACGCTGACTTCTCGATCGCGACGTCTAAAGAAGCCTCCGCTTAGGAGTAAACGGCATCGCGAATAACGCTTTATTTATTCCGGAATTTCGTTTCGCGCGCAAGAAAGCGCCGCTGTCGAGATAATGCCCTCGGACGCACACACTCTCTCTCTCTCTTCTTCTCTCTCGATCGCGATGAGTAAAACGTTCGGGGTTTTACCCTTCCTAATTCTCGCATCGCGTATCGAGGCCCTCCCCCGTGCCGGCGTCTCTTATCTAATCTCAATATAATTGCGAAAGAGCGCGCGTCATATAAAATAGCTTATTATGCTATAGAAAAGTTGATTCGGGCGACCATAATGCGGGGTCTGGAAATTAGCCTCGCCCGGTCTGCCTATCTACAATGGTGATGATTATGTCTACTTATAGGTATAACTACCTACGTGCGCCAAACTACCCGTCTACCGTCTGAAATAATCTTCGCGGTCCAGCCCGCGTTGCCCTTTTCCCCCATCCCCTCCCTTCCCTCCCCTCGCCCGATGAAGCTTGTCGAAACTAGTTTATGAAACGAGTTCGGAACCAATGACCTCTCCTCTGCGCAGCTCTACGATACCACGGTATAGTGACGAAGCTTGTTTATGTGTTACAGATTTGAGGAGAGACACTACGCTTTCGAAAGGTACGCTCAACTTCACTCAAAGTGCATGCCGCTTTTTTTTTTCTCTCTCTCTTTCTCTCCCCCTCTGCGCCCGCGGCACTTTTCTTTCGCCCCTCCGTCGAAAAGGGCGCGACGTACCGAATCGTATCAGCATTTCCTCCACTCGCGCGCACCAAGTTCGCGAAACCGAATGGTTGCTTGAATTGTTATTTAAAAGCGAGAGGTACTTTGGCACCGTCCGAGTGCAGCTCGGTCGCGACGATTCTCTCACAGTTATACATAATACATATACGCGATTGCCGCGTACGCGCCCTATAATAACGACTTTTACGCGTGGCGAGCGAGCTGTCGGATGAACGCCGCGCGCGTTCGGTGACGAAACGCGATTATGTAAAAACTGCATGTATGAGCGGGCCGCGCGCGCCGAATTGCAAAGCAGCAGTTTCGGGGCTGTCGAACAGCGCTGGTTGTATTACAATGCAACGGCCCGGGGCTTTTGTTTTCCCGCGTGATTGCCGAGTCGCTCCTTCTCGTGCCTCCTTATTTTGTCGACCGCGACTGGCTTTAAAAACTCGAGGCGTTTGTCGCGGCTGCGAGGCAGCCCCACCGAACGTTCGCGCGAGATCTCGTAGGGACACCGCTCGATTCTTCCCTTTTTGTCGTACATTTTGCCCGTACGTATTGCTCTTTTAATTATCGCGACTCGCGACTACAGTCGATCGCGCTTTATTGGGTTCTCCTTATTACGGCGGAAAGTAGGAATGCAACTTATGGAGCGTCGAAGAGGGCACGATATAGAGTTCAATGCTCGATTCAGCTCGGCACAATTCCACCCGGGTCCCCCATGGCCGTCTAAAAGGCGTTTTAAATCGGCGTGTCGTGAAAGAATCCCATAGAGATGCGGCGTATAAAGGCATTCCGCCAGCCCTCCCGCGCCCTTTCTTTTTTTTTTTTTTTTTTTTTTTTCCTTCTACGCTTCTCATCAACGTTCGGCGCATCGATCTATCCCGTTCGGAACGTTTCCCTCGTCCGGCTCATCGCGCATTTCCAGCAGCGCGTATTACTCGCCCCCTGAATAACTTATGTATTATTTTCCCGTCATCAGCGAGCACGGCGATGCATAATTTACGCGCTCGCGTACCGATTCATTCGCGCGAGCGTCGCGACGACTTTCGCCCCGCGGCGCCTCGGAAAAACCTCTACGGTTCCATCCGGACGTGTTCGCGCGAGACGTTAATAATGAAAACGGAAAGGCATATATTTGAGGATTGCGACAAGTGCCGGGTATCTTCTCCTACTCATTTATTCCATAAATCTGACGATAAATAACCGACATATTGGGGCGCGCGCACGGGATCTCGCGGTCGCTTATCGTACCCCACAAATGCGCCGGAACGCATTTAAAATGTATTGAACTGTCACGGAGCAGTGGTTTTCCGGATTTTTACATTTTTCATCGGCGCCCGGGTGCAGGGCCCCGGCACGGATTAGTGAGTTATTGTTGTTCTAAGTGCGCCGGTCAAAGGGAGTGAACCCCAAGTTCTATCGCGGTAATCCTGACCATAACGGCTCGCACCCCACAAAAATATTCTCCTCCCCCCCTATCTTCTTTTGCTTTCTCGCCGAAGTCCCGAATCTCGCGCCAAATAGCCGCTATTTGCCAATGCGTCTCGCAGAACGTAGTGTTCGCCGGGTTTTTTTTTTTTTTTTTTTTTTTTGCAGCGAATAAATCAATCGCGATTTGTACGACGAACGTCATTGTTGACCGGAAAAGTTTAAATATTTAATATTGCCAGATAGAATACGATTCTAATGTCTTTGGAAAATTTTCTTCGAGAATGTCTAACGAGAGACTGTCGGTTGACAACGAAAAAAACGGCTTTGATCGTTATTATAGAGTGTAGAGAATGTTGCAGAACGATTTGATATTACGGACCAGGGAGGATAATATGTTACGATAAATTCGACATATATCGGTATTCGAATTTCTACCTCATTTTCATAGACATTCATTTGCACGGCATTTATAGCGACATTTTCGCACGCAGGAAAATCTTTTCTATACGCATGCATACGTGGTTCTCTATTATTTTCAAAGGATCGATAAGCGTTTTATACGACGAAAACATTCGATTTTTTTTAGATATAAAATAATTTCGAAACGCCACGAATCATATTTTGATTAATGTACGGAAATAATATTACGTACAATTTACAGATTCGAATAATTACGCTTGCTACTTGCACCAAAGAATTATTAACTAAATGAACAAGCTATGATAGATTAAATCAAAACTGATGATTTATAAAAATAAATGTAGCTATTGTTAAATTTAAAAATATAAAAATTATTAATATCATGGTTTTTCTAAACAAAAAACTTTACTGAAAATATGATTGTACTTCGCATTAACATTTGCATTAATTTACTCAAGTTAGCGTTAATCTATCTTAGCCTATTCAGTTCGAGATAACAAATGCACGAAATATTAAATCCATCTGTATGCATCACTTGCAGATCCTTTGACTCAACGTAAAATAATTGCAGACTCACTTTTACGATGCGCAGCAGCGGAGTTTATTATCAGCATGTCAATCTGTAAAATATAAAAACCAAATTATAGCAGCGTTCATAATTAACTTTTATTATAAAATCTAAGAGTACAATTTTTTTTTTCCAATTTTTATTTCTGAAGCAAGTGAACGGAAACAAAACAGATCACGCAACAATTAATTAATAATTTAAGAGTAAAGAATTAAATTTACCTCTGGGTTGCTCCGCCGGTGCCCGATGCCTCCTAGGCCGCCGCCTCCTCTCAGCATCCGTGGTCCAGGTCGCCGCCTCCTCTCAGCATCCGTGATTCAGATCGCCTGCTCAGCTCCTGCGTTGTTCACACACACACTATACGATGCACAGCACTAGATTTTATTATCAGCACAATCTGTAAAATACAAAAGCCATATTATAGCAGCGTTAAAAATTAATTTTTTTCTATAAAATATCAAACAAGAGCCGCGAACCTTACTCGGAGCAGAGCAGCGACAATAATTTTTATCTTTGAAGCAAGTGAACGATAAAACGGAACAGACCACGCAGCAATTAATGAATAATTTAGAAACAAGGAATTAAATTTACCTCTGGGCTATTCTGCCTGCTCTCTCCTAGGCCATCTCTGCCTTTCATTGTCAGCAACCATGGTCCAGGTCGCTCGCCCAGCTTCTCATCCTTCACGTACTCGTTCACGCGCCCGATCGCGACGAGAATCTACTAGCCACGAAAATTGTTCGACCGAAACTATTCGACACTCCCGAATTACCGTACGCGAATCGAAGAATCGCGAAGCCTCGCCAACAGCTATCACGGCGTACCGTTTGTACGAATGATTCACGAAGGTCGGCTGCCACGTGCCCTTGATCTCGGCATTAATAAATTTTAAACCGTCGAAGAATCTCAAGTCCGCCTACGAAGCACATACCCCCTCCGCTTCGAATCGAAGCATCTGTAACGATGTACGCCAGAAACGACCACCCAATGGCACAACTGCGACGTCCTTTGTCGGGCACCATGTTCCTTCTAGAACCTTCTAGAACGTTCGGACTACCATAGTTAAGTTACGGCGACGAGTGCTTCCGGGACACATCCGTGACTTCCCGATCGAGCAATGGCGATTACGCAGCGAACGAAAGTGTGATATAACCGATCTCTGACCGCGTAGAGTCACATAGAACATCGCAGAAACCGACCGCCACCCGCTAGCACGCAGCCAGTACGTATTACTGCTCTCCGCTCGTCGCGACTGCGCAGAGCGACGGAGAGGGAGAAGGTTGCTCGCGAGTCACGTACGCAGTACCCCTTGCTTATAACGCACACAAACATCCGAGCGGTAAGGTCACGCCTGGCACACTATTTACCCATCGACTTCTATATACGTTAATATACGCGAATATTGGAATACCTGATATAATTGCAGTGTGAGAAAAGCCGCCGCGTTAGTTCCGACACGTCACCCCACCCGTGCGTCCGTCTTGATGTTAGTCGCGGCTGACCGAGAGGCGTCGCTCGAGTAGTCTAATAAAAATCTCTGATGGAGATGTCGCCACACTGACCGCGAATCGCCGAGATCGTTCATCGCGCCTGATAGGTAACGACCTCGCGGCGTCACGGCGACGCACAGTACTAATTTCGTGAAGAACAGAACCGCGGAATTAACGGCAACGGCGCATCGGAAGTCGTTTGTCTTGGAGCGGTGCGGTCTTTTCTAGATTTTCCTGCGTCGCGATTCGATCTCGGTGCGTAATATCTCGCTGAAACGCGTTCGCTGACCCTCGAAAGAATTGTGACGTTCTCAATCGAAAGCGTGTAGTGTCGAAGCGCTGGGCCCAGTAGCTCGCGTAACAGCAAAGCCATGTTGAAGTCGGACATGACGAGTAGACGGAATAAATTGCGATGAGCCGCGTATTCGCGAGTTTGTGTTGTGTTGTGCTGTGCTGGACCAACGGAGGCTGCGAGGAGAACGGCGGTAAGCTGGCAAGGAGAAGGTGATAGAGACAGGCATCAGGCGATGACAACGGCTAGAAGAATCGTCGGATACTCTTTTATCTGGTATTTAACTCAATCACTTATATCCATGCGCTATGCGCTGAACAATTACTTGTAAAAAATTGATCACGCCGCTTCAATTTCGATAAATACATTTGCAAATTAACGTAATTTACTACTCCGCTGTTGCTACGTGGGCTGAGTGACAAAAAAGGCTTTATTTTAGTTCCAGACTTCCAAGTTTGGTAAACCTGAGACTTGCGTAAGTAGCTGTGTACAAGATCCAGCATTTATGATTAATGTTTATAAAATTATTAGTTTCAAAACAGTAGAAAGATAGACTAAGCTCAAGAAATTATAGGAAAGTTGTAACAATTAATAGTAATTAATAGACAAATTGGTAATGCTGTTGAAGTAAAAGTGATACGCCATAACAATCTGATTGAACAGCTTGAAATCTGTAGAAGCATACCGATTATTCTTTATTACAATTATCAATTTCGAATCATCGAGTTATATTCAGTTTGTCAGTTCTGTAATTGCGTGTTAAAAATCTCTGTAAGAATTTACTGCAAAACTATGTCGATTGGGCGAGGACGATAAACCGAGATAGATATCAGCCCACGGGATTTTTACTTCTGGATTAAACTCGTAACATTAATAGGCGCGGCAGGACAATTCACCCCAATTAATCTCGACCTGCGAGGGAGGAGAAGCGGATCTTGTGCGGGATCAAACTAAGACCGGGAGCGTCCTAATCTGCATCGGCAGATTGCTCTGAGAATTGACACCGAGAATTTTGCCACCGCCCTCCGAGGCAGTAGTAACATTTGACGTCTCATCTTGAATCAAACCCTCGGCCGTCGTCTCCTTACCGTTTCTCCCGCGCCTTTTGCCACAAGACGCAAACTCGATGCATATATTATCGTCGTTTTAATTGGAAAGCACGCTGAGAACACACCCCGGGACTGTGTAATAACGACTTTACACATTTAACAGCGACAACTTACGTTTGATTGTAACAAGTTAAATCAGAATTATGGCGCAAAACTTTTATTACAACGGCATATGCACTTATCTATTGTTATCTATTACTATTGCATCTGAATTAATATTACTGCTCGTTAATGTTTTGTTTTAATTTTCTTAAGTATTAATTAAGTAATGCACGCTCTGCGAGTCTCAGGTCTTGACCGACTGGTACAAAAGTACATAGCACATATAGAATTGCAAATATATGGAAATACTGTCTCAAACTGTTGAATGGACAATGAAAGAAAGAGAGACGGGCTCTCACCGCTTATATTACGGATTTACATCCCGGGAAAGGACACTTCCATTGCGGGCACACATTTTTACTCTGTGTTTACACTCAAAAGATATATACGTACAATACCTCGGCTCGTCTTTTCGAATAGGTTTCTCCCGAAATAAGAGAATACGAATTTGATAAAAGAATAGAAAGGTACTCGAGCGAAGGCATCCCCCTTTTATCCGATTCAATGCGCTCAGGCATTCCAAGCGTTTCGTTTAATTAGCACCCTGCGTTTTCTCGCAGCTCGTAAAGGGAATCGGCCAACGGTTGCGCAACCGGCAGGTTTCGTTGGGGAGGGGAAAAAAAAGAAAAAAATTTCCGGCCGTTTCACGGTAATTAAAAATGCTGCAATAAAAAGGAGGAGGTCCTTTAATTCGCAATGGGCCGCCCCGTTAAGATTAATATCCGCGTTTTCTTATTTGCGACCGATCGACCAGCTTTGCACTTTTAACACGACGCCACCAGGCTACGCGGTTAATTGTTTAATTAATTAATTATAATTGACATATATAAAACATTTTGATTTTGAAGAGCTCATTAGTTACACGTCGTTGCTTTTAATGCTCGCGCAGCCGTCAATCGATTCGCAATGAAACGGACGTATTTACGACTGTTGAAATAAAATTTGCGAAAACGCGTTACATAAAGTTTACCGTTTTGTGCCTTTTTTTTTTTTTATTTCTTTCTTTCTTTCTTTCGTTCTTTCTTCGCGAGGAAGAAGGTAAGATGCCAGCAGTACGCAAGCGACAGTGGTATAAATCTTACTTAGGACTGTGGGATACATACACATATGCGCACGGTACAGTTATTCATAAGCAATGGACCATAAATTATATAATACAGTACTACGTCACTGAATTATTGATAATATCAGTAGATATCGTATCGCGGGCTTAAATGCAAATTTGTGTGTCTCCCGTATCGCCTTTTGTGGATTTAAGGTGCTCGATTTATGCGTTTCGCCAAATACGAGGCTCGAAAAATTTTTGAGAAATAATTTTAATCGCGAGGTACACGCGCGCAATGACATTGAATAAAACAGGATCGAGTGACACGTCGACGACGCGAGTATTAATCAGAGAAACGTCATTACGAGAAACGTTGTTCGCGGGGCAATCTTGTAAAGCATTATTCTAACTAAACTGTCATAAACGGGAGGAAATGAAAAGAGCTGCTTAATAGCTTATGTATGCAAATTCTCGCGCAGCAGATTGC
The DNA here is from genome assembly GCF_019399895.1 of Cardiocondyla obscurior. NCBI lineage: Eukaryota > Metazoa > Arthropoda > Insecta > Hymenoptera > Formicidae > Cardiocondyla > Cardiocondyla obscurior. Next base: position 12,647,513 of record NC_091864.1, on the reverse strand, counting down.
GTCGAGTGCTCTCGAGTGAGAGAAATGGGCGGCAGTCGAGAAAGCGGTCGAAAGGGTGACTGTCGCCGGTACCCTCGAGGAACTCTTCTTCGCGACATAAACTGAGTTGCGACATAGAACACGAACGAGCAAGCGATCAACAGCGACTCTGTGTTATTTATCGAAACGTTTTACAATGTATTTTTAGCTAATTAAAACTTTAAAATCGCTGTTCTGAATCGGATACGTTTAAGAATTTTTTTTATCTATGTTAATTACGCAGATTTTTTTTTTTTTTTTTTTTTTACGAGTTGAAATAGAGAGCCAAGACGTTAAACAATTAGGGCAAAGCGCGTTATCTATCGCACTATTATCGAGAGCTCGCGATCTAAATTCGAGGAGCATAATTAAAACGGAGTTGGTGTCCCTCACGGAATACCGAAGGAGGATCGCTCCTCGATCCGGCTTCTTGATCCAATTATCGCGTCCGAATTATCCGAGCTTCCTTCCCGTTAAGCCCCGATCCCGCCGCATCGGTTTAAGTCGGTTTCATCTTAAACAATTCCATTTGCATAGCAAATAATCAAACAATTTTCTTTGACATTTAAATTAGGGAAAGAATAACAGGTCGCGCAAAAGTTGCCTTGCCGCCTATAATTTCCGGGAACGTCAACTAACCGAGCATAATTCGTCATTTACATTTTGTCCGGGAGAAAACCGACGGGATATCAACGGAATGCTGTTGTCCGGCATAGATTTTCTTAACTTTACGGTTTTAATACAACGAGTAATACTGCGCAAGAAAATTTTCAATTGGAATCGAGCTCCCAGTCGAAATTTATTAAAAATATTTTCGAGGTCGGGCAACAAATCCACCTCGTTCTGAATTGCGAAGCTAAAATTTCGCCCTGTAATTTCGATACAATTGAATGTTGATCCGGCGGCTGAGAAGACAATTCTTATGTATGAAATTCACGTGCAACGCCGCTGGAAAATATCGACGCGAGCTTCTGGCCGGCCATCATATATAGATATTATTGTTATTGCACTTCTTGAAACGTCGGTGGTCGCGGATGGTGGCGTGTGCGTGTGCCGGGGGTGAGCGTTTTCCGACGAAGGGCGAGCGGACGCGCTGGGACGAGGGAGTCGAGGCGTCATTATGCAAAGGAGATGGTCAGCTCGGTAATCCCGGGATCCCGATGGCCGGAGGTTGTCGCATTCGGTACATCTTGCGGAATTGTTTCTGCAAGATTGTCCGCGAGCAATGGACGGGCCCGAGCCAGTCGCGCATCAAAGTCTGATGGATGTTTCGCTTTATTGAAAAGAATATCGTGCGCCTCTCTTGGGGGCGAAAGCCGCCGTCTGGATCGCCCGGGCGTCCCCGCGATACAACGAACTTTTATTACCCGACCCGCGTTCGGTTTTAGGAGCGCGGCCTTAACAAAAATTGACTAATGCGTCGCGGGATCCATTATGCAGGAACTGCAGCGCGTCACGCCGTCGCATTACGGGCGTTCATACTCGCGTATTATTTTCGGCCGAAGCTCACCGACTTAACTCAAGACGTATACGGTCGTAAAGGAGCCGCTACAGTGTCGCTTACGAGGGTCGCTTTTCTCTCCCGTCTTCTTCGCCGGCGCGTTATCCGCGTACGGGCGTACTTGAGAGGAGATCGGTGCATCCGTGTGTACGTATCGCGAGTCGTATCTAAGATGTGGATGAATCATTTATCGGGTCCATAACCCGGCGCACCGTCCGGCCTGGTCAGTTTTATGCCGGCGCAGTAGAATTTGATCAAACTTCGTTTTGCGGCCACTCGGGGAGCAATAAGCGGCCGGCTCGCCCCTAAAGCTACGACCCCGGAGGTCTCGTACCGCGCATCCTGGCACCGCGTATCGGCTCCTTCCCTCGTGCCAGCCACCCCGAATCCCATTTCGGATCCTAAATGATCCTCGTCGCGCTAGAATCGTCTCATAATTACCCAAGTACAAAACGCGTGACGTTCGGCGGGACGACCGTCGATTTTTCCAGCCTCTGCTTTCCGCCCGACTTCGGGATAACGTTCAGCGGTATACTATTTTGCAATGTTTTAATGTATCGAATGTCGTACGGAAGATTTACGATGGTTTTTTTATTGTACGAAGACGACCGTAAGGTACCTAATGCCGCGTGTACGACGCTACATTAATTTGTTCAAGTTGCAGAACATAGAACGATACCGGGAGAGCGTACGTCTTTTTTATGTGTACCAAGATGCCCCCATGGCTGCGGGTGCACGGCGTAAAAATACTATAAAAAAACTTTTCTTCATAATTCGAGCGTTCGCTCCCGCTTTACGGATTTTAGCGCGCGTAGTATACATATATGGATCACCGCCAACTTGTGCTTCCCGCTCGATCCGGTCTCTTTTATTAAAGTTTCCCTTGAAACCGCGGAAATAGCGTACGATCGCGATCGCGGTTCTACATGCAAAGTACAAAATACTCGTTCGCTTTTTTTTTTTTTCTGCCCCGAGTACATTCACTTTCCTCAGTCGTGAAGGCCCGAGGGAAACCGTGTCATGAATCAAGAAGATCCTTCGCGCGCAGGTGAGAGGTCAGGAGGGCAACGCGGCTGACACTCGGAATAGGTAATTACGTACGTGAGTTATTGAGAAATTGTACGGGAACCCGCGATTAATAACGCGAAAAGTGATTCTTGGACGCGCGGCGTTGCTGCGCGCCCGAGATAAATGAACTCGACGCAGACGGCGCGGCCACGATCGGGAGGTAGGAAAGTCAAGCCGATCCTCCTCGTGTCCGCGCGAAGAAGCCCGCGCTGTCGGCCTCGCGCAAACTCATAAATCTCGGCGCAAATAATTGACTGGCCTACGCTCCGGCGAGTCGGATCGACCGGTGTTGATTTAGCGGCGCTCGCTCGGTCCACGTCGGTGCCTGTACGCTCGATCGCGAACCGATCGGCGGATCTCCCGCTTGCCCCGCGATTTACCGCCGCCGCCTGGAAATTAGATCGCCTTTGTTATTAGTCGCGTGACGTTGAACGAGACGTTGCAGCGCGGTGACGGACGCGTGCGGAGGCTGGAAGTAACTAAAAGTATTCTTGGAAAAACGGTAGCCACAAAGACAACGGGTTCCGCCGCATTCGCCGTCGACTTCGTCCTCGCGCAGATTTTTCAAGGTACGAGCAGACACTTCTCCCGCGTTTCCGAGAAACGATGACGGACAACCGGACGGGGCCGCGGCGGCGACTGCACCGGTCTCGCGATTTGCACCTCGCCACTCGGACTGGGCGCTCGCCAGAGATGAGTGCCTCGTTCTTTCTCTCCTCTTTCGAAATTTTTTACTCTCTTTTCTTTCCAAAAATTGTCAACCCAAAGCTCTCGGTATTCGAACGCGCGAGTACCGTCAAGCAAAACGCCAGTAGATCCGCCTTTTTTATCGCTCCTTTTCTTCGTACCCGTGTCGCACTCATATCTTGGGCATTTTATTTTTCCCTGGGGAAACGGTACGTACAACACGCAGCCATGCCTTTTTGTCTCGTTGCCAAGTTTATACGTAAAAAAAAATAAAAAAACCGGCATTCTTTTTCCGTTACGAAATGTAATCGTTCTTCCTCACAGGTCAGGCAGTGGTCAGACGAATAATAAGCCGTTGCGAAATTAACGTCTATCGTCGCAGATATTAACATGGTAAACCGTAATGGTATTAAGATAACGAACCCGACACCAAGATATAAACGGTATTGCGTATTCACCAGCTAGGAGGGTGAGGGGCTACGTTACGTCGTGCGAGCTCGCGCGCGTAAGCCAGCGGCAACTTTACGATCCTATATACCAACGAGTTTATTCTTTTATTGCGTATAACATGTACCGACTTCCCATACCTCCGCGCGTCATATTACTTTAGCGCGCGGTCTTCCTCGGTCCCGCGTCTCGCGTCAAAAAATTTCAATATACTCGCGGCGGCAACGCATCCACGTCGGCGTCGATTTTCGCGCGGTGCGTTCGCCGAACGTGGGTCATTAATTCGCAGTTATATCAACGCGTGACGGCGATCGCGAGGAAATCAGAGGCTCGAGGTGCGCCTGGATCGCGCCCGCGATTGCAATGTTTCGCAAGCGGCCGTAACGCGCGGGCCTCTTATTTCGTCACCCGGTACACGCGGAGATTTCGAGCGGGCTCTTGTTCTTGACTCGTTGACATAGATGTCGGAGACGATATCGTCCGCCGTTGTCTCGAGTTACCGCCGCGCGTTACCGGGTCGTTAGATCTACGTTTCGTCACGAGGACAAACCGGATCCTCCCCCTGCGCTCTCTTATCCGCGTCCAATCTGCCGAATTTTCTTCTGGTCTAGGAGGAGTGAATTAATATCACCCGAGCTCACGCGACAGCCCGCCGCGATTCGGCCCGAATGCGGCCCGTGGTTTTGAACTACGTTTCCAACATTATCAGCCCGACGTATCAGCTCTCTCGTGCGTCGTTCGAAACGTCCGCGCTCCGTGAAGGAGGCCGCTTCTTCGCCGGGCACCCCGCGGTTTCGCGGGAAAACGCGGCAAAGTGTCGGCGCGGCGAGTGCGCGAGGCCCATCGGCTAGGATCGCGCATCATTATCAAGATGATCGGGCTAATGATCGACCGGTCATCCCACTTGTTTATGATCGCGTTTTGCTCGCGGTCTTGCCTCTGTAATTAATTTAACCCGGCGCGCGTTTCTGTTAGTTTCCTTTCACTCGGCGGAGCGAGCGAGCCCCGACGAAGGCGTGCGAGCGAAATTCAAACCGCTGATCAGGCCCACTACGTACAGCGATACGGCTCTTAGGGTCGATCTTCGCTTCGCTTTCGGGACAGCGAATATATTTTTGAGGAAATCTACCGTTCTCTCTTCTGAATGCAGAGTCACTCGGCAGATTCCGAAGACTAGGCCGCGGGAGTTTTTCGACGAGAAGAATTTCGCTCGAGATAACGAGCCTCGTACCCGCGGTCTTGCCCGTGCCGGAATCTTGGGAGCATTTTTTACGGGGCAAAGTTGCGCTCGTCAGCTTACCGAGAAGTCCCCGCGCAAATCCCGCGCGTCGAGCATTAACGCCGAAGTCTCTTCGTCGCGGCTTAAGCGGCGCATTAGCCTCCGCGAGAACAAGAGGCATTAGAGAAAACTTAATTCTGCGCCAGAGTCCACTTCCTCGGGCGCCGCGAAATTCCCGAGCGCCTTGCGATCTCGCGCGCGGCGAGTTTATATTACGCGCAAGATTAACCGACGTTGCCCCTCGCACGTATCGCTCTACGTATCTCGCGCGTAATTTCGCGTGTTACCGGATCCCTCGTTCGAGCTTATCCGACCGGCCCTGGTGCGTTCACCTTCGCGGAGAAGTCGCCTTTGTTTATTATATAAGACGCACTTTCGAAAGTATCGCTGGGATTAAGGGAATAGTGCACTTACTAAGGGTCTCCGTCTAATCTGGTAATGCGGTACGCCTGGGGAACGAGGGAAGCGGCGGGTCCAGGCATGCCGCAGAAGGAGCTTCATTACGGTATCACTCCGATGGGAGTCATTGTGTCACATCCTCCTTACCTTCTTGCTTAGTCATACTTGTAACTCTCTTGCCGGTACTCGGCGCGTTTTTACGCCCCGGCGTTTCGCGCTTTCGGGAAAGGCACCGCGGCGGCATTCGTATTACGTTTTCCGACACGCGAGGCTTCAGCGTGGAATAAACCGGCGATTGTTCACTCGGCAATTTCACCGCGCGAAGGGGAAACCGTGCTCGCTCGAGATAAGATTCGCGGGAGGAAAGCGCGCGGTCTCGCGCGGCGGGCGGCGTATATCGAGCGATATTACTTAAATCGCGGTGCCTTCCCACACGCGAATGCGTGCAACGTAACTCCGCCGTGGTACGGGCGAACGGACGGACGGATTCAGTCAGTGAGCGAAGCCGAGGCGAACCCGAGCCGCCCCTGTAATCACAATTGAAGGCTATTTTCTCACCGCTCTGATGATGCGCTCTGATGATGCCTACCTCGCATATAACCTCATAGGATCATCTCCATGGCGAGGCATAGAGCCGGGTTTAGTCTTCGCCGCGGCGGCGGTCGTAGTGGTCGTGAGCAGAAAATAAGTATAGAAGATGATGGACGCTCGTAGTAATTCCCTCTAATAATTGAAATGTACCCGCGCGCCGGCCCGCTCGGCCGGGCCAGTTTGCGGTGCATGCGTACGCCGTGCCCGGGGTTGATGCATAATTGCGTATCGCCATCAAGTCGAAAACTAATCTCGATTTCGTCCGCGCGCGGGACGGTGCGGCGAGGGCCGCCTCGCGAGCGGCGGTCGGCGAAATCAGTCGCACTTGAGGCGACTCGTTTACGAAGACCGGATCGCGCTTTCAACGATGCCGACGCGGCGAGATACGAGGTGACGTGGGACAATAGGCGATAGGCGGAACGATAGCATAAGAGTTCGGGCCGATAGGGGTGATGCGTGGAGCGGGGGTGGGTCGTCCCGCCAATATGCCGTCGTCCATACATCACGTCGGAGCGACCCGACAAACTGGGGAAACCTGACCAGAAATATGATGTCATTTATATGGTAATACATCGGAATCCCGTCATTTAGATACTTCGATGATTAATGCCTCCGACAAGACAGAGCCAGCTGGTCCCTCTTCCCCTTCCTCATATCGCGCTCGCTGTTTCCTCGACTTCTGTTTTCGCTCGAATTCGGACACGGCCACCCTTCTCGAACCCAGGCGTGCTTTAGGTTTCGCCGAGATGAAAAAAAAAAAAATCTCTTTCCGCGATACCCGATTTCTCGTAGCTCGTCAGGGTCACCCACGTTAATGTCAAGACCGACGACGCGCCGCGGAAGCCAAGTGCCAAGGATTTATTTAGTTCGAAGACTAAATAGCAAAATCGACGAACATGACGAAATAGGAGACTCGGTGATCAATCACGCCGCGGGAGCTCGCGTGCCTCGTGTCACGGATGCGAGCTACATCCCCGGTCGCTTGTACCGTTCAAAGGCACGAATCGACTTTTAAGCCCTGACAACACCCTTCTTACGGATCGAACGAACCCTTATGTCCTACGCCTGCCCCCTGCCCTTTCCCCTCCGATTGTTGCCACCGCGCGGACCGACATCTCGGATGGCGGTAACTCATTGGTATTCCCGGGAGGTGTTTCGCCCCCTGCGAGGCCTCGCGAAAAGTGTGAACTTAATAAGAAAAGCCGCCGTGAATCTGACCATTTTTCTAATAAATAAGAGTCTTACGTGGATCAGCGCGCAACATTAACAGACGAAGAGAGCGTTAAATATTTACGACACCCTGCAGAAAATTGGGCATCGATATTATTCCCGAGGTATCTCGCACGTAGGATTTAAAAATTGACGAAACGGGAAGTCGGAGATAAATCTAGAGGCCCGTCGTTCCTCGCCTTTCAAAAAAATTCGCGTTTCCACGGGGAACGACCCCCGCGGTCTTGCTCTCGATATCCGCGGCTTGTCGCCGATATCGGAAACGCTGCATCACTTCGCGCCGCGGCACAGAAAGATGACAAGCGTTGAACTTAGTGGGTAATTGTGCGGTCAGGACCCTTCTTGCGGCGTAATGAAGGAGTCGTCAACGAGGCCTATCTACACTCAATTAGCGTGATTACATGTTCCCCCCTTTCATCACCCGGAATACCCCGCTGCGACACCGCCGTGCCAGGAAGGCCAGGGTATAATTGCGTGACACGCAGTGGCGAAGCACGAACCGCGTTTCCGAGATTGAACTTTGTAAAAGCGCCTCGATTACGATCACTTGACGCTCCCGCCTAACAAGGCATTTTTCACGGCTTAATTAAGGAATTTCGACTTTTCGCTCGAAGAATTGCAGTTACAGTTTTGTCTCGTAAAGCGGGCATTGCGAAAGACGTATCGCGGAATATGCCTTTTATTTAAGTATCTCTTGTTACACAAGAAAACTATGAGCATTTAATAAAATTTAAAAAGAGCGTATTTAACATTGCGCAAGATAAATTAAAAAAATTTTACCTTGTCTCTAGTATAAAAATGAAAAACAAAAAAAACAATTGATAGCTCGTAAAATCGTAATTAATTATTGAATTAAATTTAATTTAAAAGTAATTTAATATTCGAGTCATATTTCTCCCGCTTCGTAACGTTTTTATATCTCGATGAAGAGCTCGAGGCTATACCTTTCTCCAGCCTCGGCTGCCACCGCACGGCTTCAAGTTGTACCGGTGAACTTGATTGTTCCCTTGTTTGTCGGTACAGCAGGTTTCATTTGGTCCAGGAAACTGACGGACAAACAGACAGACAGATGACAAATCATGATATTTTAATGATCGACTCGTCTACGAAAATCTTACGCTCTTCGACAATAACAAACAAAAGCTTGCTCTCATCTTAAAAATTGGAGTTGCATTGTTTTGTACAAACGACAGACGTAACTGTTAATTATAATTATTTTACAATAATGAAACGTATCGTAATATGTACTTATCGTTTTACGATTGCTTTATTAGATTATCGGCGTGATGAGAAAATAAATTAAGTCTTAGGTATCGTTTGAAATTAGCTGAACAAATGCGCTCTTCGCCATTGTCGTCAATATTAGCAGCGGGATGGAGATATCATAATACGTGTCCCTTTCAGCGCGAAACGACTGATTAAGATTCGCGAAAATCCCATTAGGATCTAATGCCTAAAGTGTAATATGTGCTATATTTATTTGGGGGGTGCAGGAGCTCGGTCTTGATGACATAGCGGACACATGGTGAAGGCAATTCGTTGATGACGTATCCGTATACGTACAATATGTTCTACACGACGCAATCATCTTTATTATCTCGCGCGAGTCATCAGCGTTGCAGACGAATAAAATTAATTAATACATATTATACGTCTTACAATAAATACCGTAATAAATAGAAAATTTTTTTTATTTAACTAAAAAATACAGTAATATTTTAATAGTCGAGCAAAATAGATTAGCAAGAGAATTAGAATTATACGAGTTATCGTAATAATTATAATTATTTTATATTTTATAGCTGTAATTGATTTTTTTTTCTAATAATACAAGCCGCGACATATTTATTTCGACGATACACGAATAAGGGCAGATGAATATTGCACTCGATATACATAGGCATGTACGAAGAGCTTCGGTAAATGACGCATACCGATATACATAGGTATGCGTCATTTATACAAGCTCCTCATAAATATTCGCCACTTTGCAGCGAGAGGAGAACCGCGGCGGAGGAGCAGGATATCTCCCGGAAAATATGAAATGGCTCTTTAAGACTGTTACTGCCAGGATCAGAACATTCAGGAGCAGATGGGGAGTTGCTCGCTTGCTCCTTATAACGCGTAACATCGGTCGAGGAGTTTAAAAAGCTATTTCACGGCGGCGGGGTGCATCTGTTTTGAAAATCTCGCGATTTTAAGAGACACGGGGGAAGGATTTCGAGGTGACGGGGGGGGGAGGGGGAGGGTAAGGGGATGAAAGACTCGACTTGTCAGCCGTTTTGAGGGTTCGCGCATCCCCGAATCTCTGTCGTGTAGCACCCTAAAAATTATTGGCCATGCCAGAATCCTTGTTACCGTGTCAGAACATACTTCGCGGAATCAGCTGTCAGCGCCAACTGCAAGATCGGTTCGCGGTCAAAATAAAGTTTGCCGTTTTCGAGAAGGTGATAAAATTCGAGCTCGATGAGCGTGGAACTTACGACTAATTTTTACATTGCTTTCGAATTTATATAATATTCAACAAATGCGGTTTATTAAAACAAATTAATTTCAACAATATTTTCGACATTCCGTTTGTAATCGCGGCAAGTATCTGGCACCCTGAATGTCCTGAGTACCTCAGTAGGAAACAGGAATATATTAAATTAAATACAGACGTAGACGCGCTTATGAAGCCCATAAGGGAGGCCTAATGCTTATACGCGGATTCAGATTAGGCTGAAGAATTATGAAGCGAGTTAAATCAGCGGCGAGATTAGATCGGTAGGCGCTGTTATCTACCGTACTCTCCGTCGCTCCCTCCAGTTATTTGCTACATTAAGATAAGAATTTCTCTGGCTAGCGTCGAATTTGCGCTAACTTACAAGCGCGGAAGCGCACAGAAGTTTGCGCGAATCCTACATATCGCATCATATAATTTTAAACAAAAATATATTTTGCTACGCGAGATATTTGTATGGCTCGGTACATATATATAAAAAAAGATACTCTTCAGTATGATCCACCGCTTTTCGAATGTAATCGCGCTCGAAAATACATGAAGCATATCCGGAAAGAACGTAGACTCATCGATCGGCGAAAAGTAGGCAGCGTTACGGTGCGTTTTATCGAAGGAAGGGTCAACTGACCATTCGACCGTCCGAGCGTAAAGGTATTCGAAGCTCAACAGCCGGAGCTACGAATCGCTACCGGGGGAAAATCCTCCAAGGGGTGCTCCGGTACGGCACACCGGGCGCGGAAGAAAAGACCCTTCCGGCCTTTCGAAGATCGCGCAGGGTGCGACACCTCATTTCCTTATCTTTAACAGGCCGTTACTTCTCCGTGCTTCGTTTCTTGACGTTCTTTTATCTGTATACCCGCGGGAAAACGCCTCCACCCTCGCGCGCAATTGACATCTACACCGCGTTTGATACGAGAAGCCAATTAGAATATTGGTCGTTTCAACAATAGAATCAAACGCAAACGTAACGCTATTTATTTGCTATTTGCTACTTTGTTCATTTATAATAATTTTTTTTTTATGATAAATTTTCTTTTACGGGAATAATAGACTTTATTTAAATTCTTTTGAAAGTATAAATAAAATCGCGATTGCGATGCAAAGCCGACAGATGATCGCAAGCGGTATCGAGGTATCTATAAAATACGATACTAGAGAGGAAAAATCATCAGTCAGGTCGAAGATCTCCGGAGGGTGATGTCCGTCTGGTGTTCGCCCGCCGGCCAATAACACCCCATTCACCCTCACCGAGTCACACACCCCGGAATCCAAAGTCGTCGCGCCCTGTGAAAAATGATCTTCCCTAAATTGCTCGCTTACATGATAAATATACTACTCCTGGCGTACATATTGCCTTATACGTAAGAAGCGTGTCGCGCCGATATACCATTTGTACTACATTTAAAAATGCTCTTCCAACCTTATGTCACTTTCAACATACCGAGTTACAAGAAAGCTGAAATTAAGTGCTTTCTCGAAAAGCAAAGTTATTTATTCACCATCTGTTCGCATACAAATTTCGCGCTTTAAAAAAAAAGAATAAAAATGAAATAAAATAAATAAATCGTCGAAGACTATAAATTGTTATATAATTAACATAGGTATACAAGTGCATATTGCGTCTGACGCACTTGTTATCTCGATATCGCGGAGAAGGATGTCAAGCCATAGAATACCGTTATGCCACCCCCGATACTGTTACCCCGAAAAGGATCTGATCGCTGTTCCGATCTCGGACGCCTTAACAGAGACGTAAGGAACTGCGGCAGGTATAATATAATATATTACCGGACGCGCTGCGCGCCGTTACTCTGCGCCTTGAAACGAGTAGTCGTGCACTCGTGCTCGTAAAAATGGAGATCGCAGCGCAGATGAACGAGGCGGTAACGGATCTCTTCTATCGCCTCGCGCCAGCACCGAAAGTTATTTTACGACGTTCCCGTAGCCGTACCTTTTCCGTCCCCGCGTGGATCAGATGAAACGCGGAAGCCGCATAACGAAGCTGCGCGTCTCCGAGGTGGATTTTTTTACGGGTTTTTACAGCGCCTCGGATTATCTACGAATTGCGCGCGCGACGAGTCCGGCGAGGCGCGAGGGGGAAGCTGCAGAACGCGGTAGCAATAATTTTAATATATAGCAATCGGATCCGCGTGGTACAAAGCATCACCGCGGTGCGGTTTTGCGGCTGGACGGTCCGGTGCGCGGCGTAACGAGGAAATGGCGCAATTTTCAGCTCCACACCAACAAGCCTAATGCGTATTATGCGCGTGTACAAGCGGGCAGCCGTGAACGGATCGCGATGCGAGACCGCCGTGTGTATGCCATTGTGCCCGGGTAATTCTCGATATCCTGCCCATGGAAGCGGACTATCGCGGCAAGGCGGGGAAGGGGAATCGTAGATCGATTGCCGGGCATACCAATCATTGCCGTAATACCGCGGCATCGATGACACCTCCACCGTCCCCCTTTCGATTGTTTCCCCTCGGATTCGCACGAGGCGCGCATGCCACGACACGACACTTCTCTTTCCCTTATCCCCTAGGAAACTCGCGCCCAAGACGACGGGGTCAGCGGAGCATTCACGAAAAAAAAAAAAAGAAAAAAAAGGAAGATAAATCGTCATCGATCACCGCAAAAGTAACGAGATCGCAGCCGGTGTTCTGCCAGCGGAGGCTCGTCTTGCGGAACGTTCCGCACGCGAAGTGCGATGTTCCTGGCGTTTGAGAAGTTTTTTCTTTTTTTTTTTTTCATTTATACGCACGATTGAAAATCACGTTGAGCCAGTTTTATCATTCTCCGATGGCTCAAAGATTCCGTGGGGAATGTATGCCACGCTTGAATCGACTCTGCTTTTTTTTTCGCTCTCACCGACGCGCGCGTTAGTTACGACCCCGGGACTTCCGCACCCCCGCGGAAATAATAATTTAGCAATTATCTCGATGATCTTCCGCGCGCCCGGGCTGGTTCGTTTATTTCCCGCTTGAAAGATACACCACAATAACGTTGGCGACAATGTTTGATAAACTGGCCTACGTGTCGGCGATTAAAATCCGCGATTAAGTGTACAATCTCAAAAAGAAGTACGTGGAATTTATACACGCGCGTAAAATTCGAGGTGTAAAATAATGCACGGGTGAGGGGGGGCAGGATTCAACAGACATCGCCGAAGGGACACGAGTCCTTCATGACGAATTCAGCATCTTGCCACGACGCGGTCGAGGGGGTGAAACGGCGTTCGTTAACACGTTTCCAGCGGCCTGGCACCGATCGGCGTGGGTGCGGTCGTATATTCCCCGTCTCTTCGTTCCCATTTCAATCTCCAATACCATTCATGCGTTTTGATGTAACCACCTCGGTGACGACGCAGACGTGCGGTTGCGTGTGCGCGCGCGCGCGCACGCACGCACGCTCACGCATCGCGTACAAGCTCATAAACAAAACGAGCGCGTTTTATTGGAATGTCAAAGCGGAATATTGGTATTCTTCGCGAGGACTCCCCAAAATATGTACGTCCGCGAGTTGCATGCTAATGACCGATGCGGGAACCCGCCGTGGCGAGTACCGGGCCTCTCCTCTCTTCTCTCGCATCCGGTTGTCAGCGAGTCGTTAGATCGCCGGCGCCATGGTGGCTTGATAGCCGCCTGGAAACTCACCTTTCCATTCTAACTTTAGCCGCCGCTCAAGACCCGACAACGAGCCGTCTTTCTTCTCCCGTCCTCCCTCTGCGCCCCGTGGAAATTGCGAGTCTATTCTACTTCGATCAAACGTGCGCCTGTCTTTTTTTAATACTCGCGACTGGATGGCTGCTCGTACGATTTTAGCCGTCATTTTTTACGGACGAAACGTGGCTGTCGTGCGGCGTGGACGTCGAGAGCCACCTCTGACGCAACTTACGTAACGAGCGAGACATTCCTTTTGCAACTTTCGTTGATGCGCGTAGCCGATGACGGCATTGCAATCCCGCGATACATCGATATCGAAGTCCACCAAAGATCCAGATCGGTGCGACAAGGATATATGTTTTAATACGGAAAATAGACGTTCCGCCCGTTCGTTCAGCGCGCGTAAATCGTCGCGTGGAGTTTTTTTCCCCGGTCTCGAGGGAACTTTCCGGTAGAGGCGTTTTATCATAAATATCGGCGACCCTCGGCTGCAGACAAAACCCTCGCAGTATTGCAGCACGTTACAGGCGTGCGCGATCGGTGCAGCAAATTGATAGGCGTGCGCGATAACGCCGAGAGAGTCAGAATTTATCAATTAAGGAAACACTCCCGAAAGCAAATTTATTTACTTTCGTGGTGACAAATTTTATTTCTCGACCACGGCCGATCACCGGAATAACGCAGAGCCACTCCGAGGGGCACAATATGGATCCAACGAGGCCCGATATATCGTGACGCGATAAGCATCGTGCAACGCGACGATAACGATCTCAGGTCACGGTCCTGCCGCCGTTTACGTTATGTCAATTCTGCGAAGCGGCCACTCGCGATAACGATCTCCGTGCTACCCTCGCACAGGTGGTATAAATCCACGGTGATCCTCGCCGCGTACCCGAACAACTGTTTACAATTAGCAGATCGTTAATTGCAAAATGAGAGAAGAGTCTCATCGCGAGTGCCCGCCGGGGCTTTGGCGGTCGGCGAAAATCACGGACGCGCGAAAACAAACTGACGCGTTTGATTAAGATATTAGGGAGCTTGGCGGAGAAACGACTCTTCCCTCCGCCGGGCTCGAATCGGTGCGTATTAGCGACGGCGATACTTAACGTAATTGTCGTAACCCGATCCCGTATGGTAATGAGAGAATTGAGCGTGGGCGAAGAGAGCGGGTTAGGCGCTGCTACGCGGGTGAATGTTTAACCTGCTCGCCGGGGACGCGTATTGTTATTTTAATGGGCGTTATTTGATTTTAAAGTTCAGTGAATGCCAGTGTGTTCTTGAAGGGGGATGTGATTGCCTCGCCGATAGGGTCTCCCCGGGCACTGTTATTTCCTTTCCCCGAGCCCCATTTTCCATCGACGCGCGCTGCCCTTGTCAATCCGCCCGTGGCACGCTTGAAAGTCCAAAAATTGCATCGTTCTCTCGGACGTGTGCAAGAATGCAGGGGCCATCGCGCGGAAGAAAATGCGCCGCGAAAGAACAATTTCTTTTTCTCACCGATCGAAATTCCAGCGCTATTACCGCGATGCGATTTTCCTTTCTCCCTTTATAGAGTTTATACTTCTCCCTGCTTCTCTCCTTTAAATGTAACAAATCTAACGAGTGTATTTTGACAAATTTTCAACGCTAACAATTCGAATAGTTTCCCAAATTCGTAACGGGTTCTGCGAACACTGCGAAAATGGCTGGATAGAAGCGTAGCCGCTCTTTCCTCCAAATTAGCGGCGGGACCGGCGACGGAAAGGTCTGCGGGATCGTGGCCCCGTATACCGGTTGATTTGCTACAAGGGGAACGAAATAGACGGAAGCGCAAGGGGATCGAACCACTAAACTCGCGTCCAGTAAATAGAATCTAATCAACTCTAGTTGCGGCCAATCGGTCAGATTTTCAGTCGGAGCCCCGCCGACGTCGTGAAACATCTTCTCCGGAGAGAAAACGCGAAATTATATTCCAGGTGGTACGGAACCAACCGCTCTTGATCGATGAAATGCGCGTGTGACCGACGGTGACGAAACGTCGTGCCGTTAAACGGAGAGAGAAAAAGAAAAAAAAAAAAGGTAATATCTCGACGGAAGCACAGGAGCGGCGCCGAGAACGAAGAGATTACTCCTGGAACGAAGACGGCGGGGCATAATTAAGTAGCGCGACAGGGAGGGTGCCAGAACAGGCGTAACTACGCGCGCTCCTTTTTTCTCCCGGAGGCGCTGGGGCGAGCGGTTTTTTCCTTTAATGTTAAAAAAGTTACACCGATACGTGTGCGTGCCGCTGATGGCAGGAGAAAGCAATTTGTTTCGCTAATCTTTCTCGACGACAGACGTAATTGAAACCCCAACGCAATTATGAATCGCGGGACAAGGGGACGAGTCGCACGCGTGCCCGCAGCCTCGCTTCTTTTATTTTTAATACGCTCGGTGCGTCGCGTAATTGATAAACGATCGGCGCTACTTCGACTGCCAGTAATCCCGTTGCTTACTGATCGGTGAGGTCGTGATATCTGTCACTCGGTAAGGCTGTCGTTAAGACGTGTCCGTTTTCGTAATTAAAAAAACTTACGCGTCGTTATATCGCGCCGACTTTAAAAAATATCTTAACCGGCGGGAATCGTAAATTTCGTAGGAGGTAAATTCGCAGAAGGCGACAAGATTCATTAAGTGGGAACCGATGGCGAAACGAGCTGAGCCATTACGAGGCGCGACGGAAGCCGGCTCGAAATATTTCACCGGGACTTTATCTCGCGGGAGTACTCGCTATCGGCGAACTTTTTAACTCTATTTATTTCGCGTCGCGGCGCGAAGATTCACTCGGTTGTTATTATTTATTACTGCTCCTCGCCACGGCGGGCGGCGGGGCTTTCCCGGCCCAAGAGGGTGGGCGAGCAATAATCGCCAACAATAAACGCGAATCGCACTTGATTATTATGATTGTCCGACTCCTTTCTGTAGCACCCTCAAATAACTTCGTTTCTCGTTAGTAGCCAGGCTCCCCTTATGCCGCGGCGAACGGAGGGAGAATTTGGCACGAGAAGCGAAGACGAAGCCGTGACAGAGGAAGGGTCGTCGGGGAAGGAGGATAGGGATTCGCGGGGTGGCAGGGCGGACGCGCTTCCGTTTGCGAGAGGGTGAATGACAGCGGTGCAATTTGAAAAATTACGGGAGCCGCATACGCTAACGTTAACCCCACGCGTGCGCCCCGTGGGCGAATATCCCGTGCGATCGAGTGACTTCGGTTTGCAGATATTTCCACTGGTAAACGCGCGCGGGGGTTTCACTCCTCGCCGATCGAAGGCTGCTTCGCCGTCTCACCTGAGACGACTTACCCTAAATTTGTTCTTAAAGAGATAATTTGCAACCGACGCGTTCTACTTCTTAGCGGAAACGCTGCGCCTGTACCAGCCTGCCTTCGTTTCATACGTCGCGATGCTATCTTTCTCTCGTCTGGCTGGTAATCGGTAACCGCCACTAACTGGTGCAACACGCGTAACCGTTTAGAGGACACGTGCATCCTTGCGCGCAAGTCGGGCGCCCGATCGCTCTCGAAGCCCCCCTCCGATCGTAATCTCTCTGTCTCAGGTACGCCCGCTACGTGTTGGTCGGAAATTCTCGATTACATGGTGGCGGCGGCGGGCCAGTTTATTACGAACACGTGGGAGGACTTGGCGCGCACGTAACACCGTGGGTAATACGTGTACACCCGGAGCGGGGGCGGACGGTGGTAACGCCGTAAGATAGGGTCTCATTATTGTCGGTACAGTGTTCCTAAATTGCCGCCCCGAGCCGTGGTAGACGACCCCGGGTGCGGAGGCGCCCGGGTCTCGCACGACTAACTAACGGTGGACCAATTAACTTTCAATTAGAGAACGAAGATAACTCTTATCGCGTCCGCGGACCCGCGGCAGGGGGAAAGGCCGCGGCGGCTTTTAATGGGGCCCTTCTTTACCCGACGGCCGACGTTTATGCGTCCGCGCTGATACATTGTCTCGGAAAGGGTTAGATACGGATCGTTATGTACGCGGAGGTGATATTATCCGATTGAAGGAGCGACCGATTAACCGGCGAGTTAATGCGGACTTCCGACCGCCACTTGCCGCACGAGTCAACCCATTCCCTCGCGAACGCGGTCGCGTTGATAACGCTCGGTGGCGCTTATCGCGCCTGCATTCGCGCGATTATCGGCCGGTTTTTCGATTTAACGCGCGCATTTACGTGAGTCCGTTCTTCTCGCCGCGGAGGAGAAAGCGATTAATCGACGGGATTAGCGCGTGACGCGGCTCAGACAATCGCGACGAGCGTGTTACGTTCGTTCGGATAAGCGCGAACGTGTCGAGGCAGCGGGCGGGGCGGGACATCCATATGTATGATTATGAGAACGGAGTTATCACCGAGGCTCCCGCGTAGGAACACAGCCCGCAGCCAAGTTCATATTTGTGCATTACGCTCACGTGCAACGATACAATAAGGAATCCTTCGTATCGGGGATGCATGCTAAGTACACGCGGCAAGCTCGTCGTATCTAGCAATGCCGATGCGTCGTCGTACCTCCCCGCGCGCCTCAGAGGTTTCGATCTGTCTCTCTGTGCCCGCCGGATCCTCGGTCTAGGAGCGGCGAACGACCGTTTTGTTGCGCGAACGATTTCCAGGTACGAACGTTCCGATCGGACGATCCGAAAATTCTAAACGCGGGGAATAATTTATGTACGTCAAGACCGACGGCTTTAACGCATTGAAATTGTTTTTGCGCTCGACATACGATTTACTCGCGGAATTTATTCGCGTAATTAATGTTGCGATTAACATTTTAGTGATTTGTTAATCGAGGTATTCTGTCGGGTAGCTCTAACTTTTTTTTTTAGCATTTTTTTTTATGATTAGAGGAATATAATAGTTCTTTTTTTTTATTTTGAAGATGTATTATTAAAATTATTATTAAAAATATTTCTTTATATTGCGAAACTTATAAAGTGATATATGCGCGTATGACGAGCTGGCAGACATCGCGGACGTCCGTTCGAAGATGTGAAAGTCCCGGCACCCATACGCACGAGGCGAATATTGAAAGGCCTTCTCGCGACGCCGACATCATGGCGAATAATGTTCGTCGCGAACGGCGTCTCCGAGTATATGCAAATTTCTCAGGTTTTATACTCGATAACAACCGAATGGTAATTTAACGACCGCAGTTCACCGAGTGACACACAGTTTTCTTCGCGATTCAAGTGCAGAAGCGATATCGACGATAGTCTCGAACAGGGAAAAAAACGTAGAAATAAAAATTGCGCAGAAAAAAAAAATAGAGAGAGAGAGAGAGAGAGAGAGAGAGAGAGAGAGAGAGAGAGAGAGAGAGAGAGAGAGAATCTCGCCGGAACGGCGCGCGGCATCCTCGATGAAGAGGAACGAGGTTGCATCGTATCGCGTCGCATCGCGTGACGTGGAAGAGGGGGAGGGAGATAGTAACGAGGGGAAGAGGGGCCAGAAGGGGATAGGGGGGGAGGAAGGGAAAGGAAAGAGATAGAGCGACGTCAGCTCGAGGAGTGGAACGTCACGGCGGGCGGCGAGCGTCGACGCCGAAGACGAGGCCGACGAGGACGACGACGGCGACGAGGACGACGTCGACGAGATAAGGCAGGGTGAAGGGGCGGTCGCGCATCGCGCCGGAAAGCAGCATCGTTCGTCGAGCAGGGCGTTTCGAGGGCGGGATCACTCCGCCCGTTATTCGGCGCACGCTCCCGTTATTCTCGCGCTCTCCCGACTCCTTCGTCCTCCGTTCTCTGGGTGCTCTCTCGGCCCGCGACGTTTCGCTCGTGGTGGACGGTACAGTCCCATCTAGCCGCTCGCTCGGTCACGAACCCGAGCGACAGTACCACGGGTCCGTAGTACGTTCGCCCTTCGCCGCGCGAGCCCTTAGGGTCCGACCCGGGGGGTTGCGATCGCCGAGGTCGGCGTAACTCGCCGCGGCCGCCGACCGGAGCGGTGCCGAGTGCCGGTTTGCGGGACATTTTGTGCACCAACGCGGGGGTGGTGAACGGTGGGCGAGGGCACCGTCGCACGGGCCGCCGAATAAGTGGAGATCAGTGAGCGAGGCGACACCGAAGATATGTTGCCGTATCAGGTGGCCATGGATTACGGGGGCTTTCAGCGGCAAAGCCCGGTCGGGGTCGGTGTCGGTGTCGGTGTCGGCGGACCCCATCAGGGGCCCGCTGGGGCGATCAACATCAACCCCGCGTTCACGCACTCCTGGTTCGTACCGGCGGACCTCTGTGTCCCGTACAAACAGAGTCAGGGTCCTCTCCTCGAGCCAGGGCATGTTGTTTCTCTTATACTTATTTCTCTAATTACATACTGCGCTTAAATAGTAACCGTGTAATCGATCTCTAGACGGCGGTCGACGCGCGCGGTCCGACGTGACTTTGAATAATCGTTGAATTGCTAATAAATTACCTACCGGTTGTCAATTACCACTGCGATCAGCTTAATTTTCTCATTATCGTCGCTAAATTTCTTTTTATTCGCACAATTGCGAAGCGATGCTTGTTCGCAACGTGGACTCGAAATATTTCGCGAAAGAAAAAGAAAAAGAAAAAAAAAGGTATTTAATTTAGTTTCACAATCGTTATTAAAAACGCGCCCGAGGGATCTAGAAAAGAGCCATGCATCATTTATGTGTCACTTGACGTAACCACGTCCCGCGTATTCGACAAATTACGCAGGTACATACGACGAGGAGCGGTTGACACTGGGAATTTTCGCGGCCCTTCGGAAATCGGATGAAAGGGCCGCTCGTAGTACAGGGTACGGTCCCAAGAGAGCTCTGTCACAGTGAGTGGATAATGGGAATGGTGATGGGTGGCGGTAGGTATAAGGCGCAAGGGCGGTAAACCAATGGGGCAGACGAGTACGTCACGCCGCGGCCGTAAACCCGATGTGATGTCGTAGGAACGCTGATGCTGACGGGGCAACCGGGGGAGCCGTCAATGCTACCTTTCCTTCTCGTCTTCCCTCTGATATATACCTTTATTTTGATTTTCCGACGTCCGCGATAACGAACCGATCGCGCCGGTGCAATTCAAGCGATCTTACAATTACGTCGCCGGTCGTCCCTTAAGACCCAGAAAGAAATTTCCAATCTTATTTTTCTGTTCTTCAATAAATTTCACGATTTGTTGTCACGAGAATTTTGGCGGAAATTTAGCTTATTTGATTCACGTAACTCGGTAAATCGACAAAATTAATAATTTATTTGATCGTCGATGGGTTCAACTTGGTTCAACCTGGATTTTATATTAATAAAGCAATGCCGGACGATCGGCCAAGCAATTAGTTTCGACCTGTCGAGATCAGTGACCGCGTCATTATATCTGACTTTGGCGACCGCGTTGCGCCCCGCCGCGCGGGCACGGACTCACGTTCCCGGAAGTTGAGACACCGGCGCATCCGGATGCGAGCCACGAACGTGAGGCCTTTCGAAACCCCTTGCTTTCTCCGCCGGTCGACGAAACGTCGGCTACTTAACTTTTCAGCGGGTGTCCAAGTCACGACCAATCCAGTCCCTCCGTAAAGTCGCGTTATCTTTAAAATCTCAGTTGATCAATATTGCTTGCGCGCAGTCTTTTTATGGCCGTACCTCTTACAAAAGTTAAGTCTTTCTAAAATTTTTGGAAATAAAAAAAAAAAAATTGATATAAAATAGAATTTTATTTGTATATTATCTATCTTTCGCCGCGACTTTATGTATTTCTAAAGGCGGTATCGAAGATTATTATACTTTCTTCTTGCAACGGCGTTCTCAATTGTCAGCCTCGCTCGTACGCCGAGATCGTTATTGCATCCGCGACGGAGGGACAAAAGGCACGACAAAGCGCCTCGCGCCGTAAACTACATTTGATACCAAGGGAGAGTTTGGGGTCGCGTCCAAAATGTAAAGGAAAGAAGAAACAGCTCTTACAAGTGCATTTACCGAAAGTTCTCAGGCTCGACCTCCGCTCCTCCGCATCGGGAAGCTCATCACGTAGACTTTAAGCCCTCCCTTATCTGCGCGTCATCAGGAGCCAACTTCCCTCCGACTCTCTATCTACCCGCTCTTTCGCCCTCTCGCTGTCGCGCACACGTCTCTCTCTCTGTCTCTCTTACTTTTTCCGTTTTTTTTCTTTTTGTTTTTTTTTTTTTTCCTCTCTTTTTCTTCCGTTTTATTGTAGGTGTGTGGCGCATGCATGCATGCGTACAGCGTGATTTACGTCCGCGGATGCAGCGGGTTGCTTCACTGCTCCCGGCGTTATTCTTTCTTCGCTTTCTTTTTTTTTTTGTTTGTTTTCCTCGTTTCACCCGCTTCCATTCAGATTCCACTTCGCTCTACGAAAAGCGAACTCTCTCGTTGTCATTAACCGCGTCACGATGAATATTATAGTACAGAGCGTGTCCTGTGGCTTCGGGTGCAACAATAGCTGAAAAAGAATTCGCGCCGACGGAATGCAGTTCCAGGATAATTACTGAAATTGCTACCGAGCGGTTTTCCTTCCCCGCGGTGAAGGTTCGACGGCAAGTGCCAAGGCATCCCGCGCGCGTAATTGCGTAACTCCGCGAATTTACACGCGTTCGCATTATCCCCCTCGCTTATAAAACCCGACATGATTCGAGCGTTGCATCATGAATGAAATCGCGGGCCCGTACTTTGGTCCACTAGAAGCGGGGGATGTACCGTGAATTATTCATGTCGTCGAATAAGAACGTAAACGACAAAAGACAAGCGCGCCTTCGCGACTCTCCTACTTTTTTTTTTTTTTTTTTCTTTTTTTTTTCCTACTTTTGCGAAAGGGTTCACCAACTCGCCGGACGACGCTACGTCGCGTCTCTGAAGATGAATTGCGTCGAGCGGGTAGGAGAATTTCGCGACTTAACGTCGCCCACCGCAGAGAGAGTTTTCCGCTGTGGAAATTCTCGACCGAGGCAATTTACGATTCCCCGCGCGAATCTAATCGCCGCGCTGCCCCGTAAAACTTATTCCTTGCTCCTCGTTATCGGACGGTCGGCGGAAATGACATTTTTCGCCGTAACACTACAAAAGCCCGGGTATCCGATAGCCGCATGGTTTCCCGCCCGCTCCTCTCTTCATCCCCCCGTTCGGTTCCAAGGTTCCGCGAAAGAAAATTATGTCGAAACCGGAGCCGTAACATTAGGAGCATTGTATTGTTGCGCGAGGCTACGACTCTCCTGGGAGTAGGTTGGAAGGTCCGATCGTCCTTTTCCGACCCACGTCTCTTCTCCAGAAACGCGTGCGCGGGCGCACTATCACACGGAAGCAGAAACACAGATGAAACCGGGACGTACCCTCAGGTGGTACTTCGGACCGGCAAATGAATCGTTTAATTGAATTAGTCGATGAGTCCGCGCTACGACGCGCATTATAATTTCTACGACTGCCGATACCGCGTTTCTACCTTGTCGCCGAGAGAAATCGCATCGAGGAGCACGAGAGCGAACGCTCGGGAGGGTTGCGAAGGAGTCGTGAGGATTCCCGTTACGATTACACATCGCGCAAAATAAAAGTAGTTTTTAAATAAGACGTATTTAATCTTTAAAAATAATAAACTAATATATACAAATTTTTTCACGTTTTTTCTAGACGCGGATAAGTTTTTTTTATTTTTTTTAAATACAAATTTTGCGTCGAAAATTTCAATGGGGCCTTTGTAAATCCCGGGAACGGTAATCCGCGCGGTAAATCGTCCGATTATCACGCGAGGATCGTTCTTTCGCGACCACGGTGACGATTCGACGATCGAGGTCGCGCTCGATGTCTAGAAACGGAGAAACGGAGGGTGGCGAGGGTCCAAGGGCGAGTGCTCGTCATAGCTCGCTGCTGAATTATTGATGGGCGGCACTTAGATAGGAGAGAGAGGACGTCGAGCACGTCGAAAGGCGCCTCCGCGAAGGTAGCCTTCTTGAGGATCGTCAAGGATACACCGGCGTTGCGATGGTTGCGCGAGGGACCGCTATCTCCGGTCCCACGGGACTCTCGGGTCTCGCGAGCCCTTACCCTACCACCCTCGCCGCCCAATTCCGACCAATTTGACCGAAAGTTGGACGTAATTTTATTTTCACACGTCTGCAGAAGCGTTTCGCCGCGGTGGTGTGCCCGGGCCCCGGCTTTCTTCTCCGGCCGAGTTGCGTTCCTCTTGGGGAATGGACCCGGCACGGTCAAAGGAAACGAAGGAAGCTGCCCTTTCCCTTGTGTTCCTATCTCACACATCCACGTCGGCAGAGCCCGTCGGCTCTTAATCGTCTCAATTTGATCCGCGTCCGCGCGACGGCCGCGCAAACGTTTCCACTATAAGTAAACGTGATGTATAGAAAGTAAACGCGTACCTTTTTATCGTGTTTGTATTATTTCTTCAACACTTAACTGAAGAAGCCCGCGATCTACTCATCGCCGTCCACCTTACAACGAGAGTCGCGAGATCGAATGCCGGGTGGGAAAAGTTTGGCGCGCACTCCGCTCCGGAACTCTATCATTCGCGGAAGGGAAGAATTTGTCATTATCCCTTTGGGACGAAAGTCTGCCCGTGAACGAAACTTCGCCGAGGGCGGGAAAGGATCGGGTCGTCGCGGAATGCCTGTAAAATGCCAAAACAGGATTCTGGCGACGGTCTCTATGTATATCGGAGGAGACGTTCTCCTTTTCTCTCCCCCTTTTCTTTCGTTTTTACGACTTCCGATCCCCGCTCGGGCGGCAGCGAGAATGGCCATAATGGGTTACCGTCGTGCTGGCGCATCTCACGCGCGAGGGAGAGACAGGGCTGCGCGTGAATGGGGAGATCGCCGTCGTTTTACAGTCGTTAAGCGCAATAGCGGGCGAATAAAAATCCCATCGCGCTTCGTGCCGCCACGGTCGGGAAAACCGCTAAGCCGGTTTTCCGACTTCCGAATGGCGGAAGTTAGTTAATAGCCGAGACTCTTAACCGTCCGAGGGGCAGACCTCGCGGTACCGCTACGAAGGGATGTTCCCGAGAAACAGGTGCTCGCATCTGGGCCCTTGACGAAACGCGCTCTTCGTTTCGAGACTTGGCAAAATCTTCACGTGCGAACCGCGACATCCTGGAAAGTAGCACCCGGTCCACCCGCGCCGGTTCTCCGATTCGAAGGTCGATGACCTCCGAGCGGTACCGAGAAACGGATTAACGCCGCGACGTAGCCGACGCCGCCATTTCCAATCGGCTGGCGGCATTTACAGTTTAAAACGTAAAACCGGGCATCCGAGGGGCCGTCCGTAGGGCGTGGTTACGTTACACCGATGTTCACTCTCGCGGGTACGTTCGCCAGGCTTGTCAGTAAACACGGGCTTCATACCGCTTGAATAATGTATGCCGCTTAAGCAGTGGCCGCGCACCGCGACGCAGCATCGCCACGCCTCTTCGGCTTGGTACCTATTTGCGCCACCGCATAATTTCAGCCTCCGTCGCGTGCATTTGCGCGAGATAACAAACGCCCGCCCGCGTCGCACGTCGCCGAACGTTGCCGGAAGACGCGTCGCGACGAACGGCAGGCGGCCGGTAAAAAGAACGATACCGGAAGTGAACCCGCGAGATGCTTCCACGGTCGTCGAAACGCTCGTCGAACCGCCAGCCTTTCCAGCGAGTTTGAGAAAGTCAGGTTCACCCCTTCACAGACGCTGCGCGCTAGTGGACCTCCGTCTTTAGATGTGAAGAAAGAAAAAGCTAAAGTCGCTTTCCCCAGTATCTCCCCGGCATGCGCGGAATAATTTCTTTCATCCGAATATGTATTTATTTTTTTAACATGTAATTGATGAGAATTATCAAGCCAGTTGCAAACGTCCCTGAAATTTTACGGCCGAGAGTTGAACATAAAAACGTTGGCAGAGTTATTTGAGATCTCTTTTTTTTTTATTTTTTATTTTTTTTTATTCTCTCTCTTTCTCTCTTTCTTCTCTGGGGACTGTTCTCTGTGCGAACCGCGATCCACGATAGCGTCTACCGCGATTCCGAACTGCGAGACCCGCTGCTTCGCCGCTGTAACCGTGCGCGTGTTTGCATTACAGCATCTTGGAGTTGCGCAAGGAGAAGAGCCGAGACGCGGCGAGGTCGCGGCGGGGTAAAGAGAACTTCGAATTCTACGAGCTCGCAAAAATGCTGCCGCTCCCGGCGGCCATCACCTCCCAGCTGGATAAGGCCTCCATAATAAGACTAACGATCTCGTACCTCAAACTGCGCGACTTCTCCAGCCACGGCGACCCGCCGTGGTCCCGCGATGGTCCACCACCCAGCAAATCCGTCAAAGGTAAGACAATTCATTTAATTTTTATTAGCGACTCACGAAAAGAAAAAAAAAAACATTTGCAGAAAAAAAACAAGTTCTTACACTTTGTTCGCTGAAAATAATTTTGTCGCCAGATAAATTAAAAACTTGTCAAAAATGTACTCCACTTTTTTTTTTTTTTGTTAAATTAAATTTGTTTTTACGAACAATCGCTTCCGATAACAAAAATTATTCTTACGGCAAGAATGCGGTATTTTATTATTTTTTTCTCAAGTTGCGTTTATCAAGCGACTTGATTAATGGATCCCGAATTAAGCCATAAAAATTTATATTGCAACTCCGTGCATCGCATAGATTCCATTTATTCTTATTTCCGTCGGATATAAAAGTGATACAAGTATATCGATATCGACATTTTGTTTTAATTTATCATGATAAACGTAATCCCTCGCTCTCCGGGCAGTCGACGAAGATGTATCTGCCGATGATGTCTCTTGATGGATCAGCGTTTAACCTCGGGAAAGGGGGAGTCATCCAGACTGTTAATAGGGATCGGGACCCATATTCCGTACGCCTAACTTCCTCTCTGGGGATAAGAATAAGAGAGGAAGTCAGCCGCGTTATAATTCCTTTACGCTCGCCGTCGTCTGCAGTAGAGTAGACTGGCGTTGCGGCGGACACGTGCGGAATGTATCACAGTATTTCATCGTACGTGCGATATGTGTTTCATATTCTTCTCAATATGCATGCCTCGTGAAAACTTGCTGCTTAAATATTTAACTGTAATAAATAAATAACAATAACATAAATATTCAAGTACATAAATTAATTATTAATTGAAAAAAAAAAGAAAGGAGAAAGAAAAAAAAAGATTAAAAATTAACGTAAAGTAGGTGTTGCAGATATGTGGTAATATTTTTAATTTTTTATTCGCGTACGAAATTTGATCGAGGCGAGAAGGTACAAAAGTGTGAATAAAAGAAGCTTCGCGAGAGCATGGAATACAATAATCGCGTTACGGCCGGCAGATATTCGGCCCTGTCTCCGATTACGATGTCTTTTCGCCAGACACGTGTCTTCCATTATCCAGACGGAACCGACATCGTGTCGCGACGCGGTGCCGTAATTCGATTTACAAAAATATGCTCCAGGAGGAGGGAGGCAAGGACTCTCTCCGCGCAGCATCTTTTATACACGCCACAATTGCGTAACTCGATGAAACATCTTTTATCTACATAATATAACACGGAACGCAGAAACCGCCGGGACACCCCGGGGTGTATCCGGCTAAGATTGTGGACAGTAGTCTCCTTAAGGAGACACGTAAACTTCGCAATAGATCGAGCTTCTAGATACCCTTTATAATTCCGGTGGCCATGCAGCCTGCGAAAGAGAGAGATTTCCTGATACATAGTAATAGAGAATTGTCGGCAATCATCGAGCGATAAGATCGCCGCGGGCCTCCTTCATTTTCGTGCTTCATTTAGCGAAAAGGGAACAACTACCAGCTTATTTTAGCGTATTTTCGCCCCCGCGTTTTTTCATTCGAGTCAATTGAAGCGTGCCGCTGCTCGCGCCGGGTCATCCCTCGCCAGTATCGAGCGATCGGGCCAACTTTTTTTTTTTTCTTTTTCCGAAAAGAAGACCATTGTCGCGTTATCGCCCGTTTCTCTGATCGCCGATGAGGGAAAAATCCTTCTTAAAAGGAGAGATCGCGGAGACACCGTTGTTGAACTTGTCGGGAGGCTTCACTTACCCGCGGAACCACCGCATATTTTCGGGATACGAGGGGGCTGGCTGAGTTAATATTTACCGTACGAGAGGGTCGCGAAAAGATGAAGAACGAGAGAGAGAGAAAGAGAGAGAGTGAGAGAGAACGAAGGCGGGAGCTTCGCCACGTACGCGGGTACGTATAAAGGCTTAGGTACCTCCACCACTATCCACATGAAAATCTAATCACGACAGCCCCCTCGACGAGCGCGTGGGCGCTTCGCGTTACGAACCGCCGATGTAACTAAACTAACGAAATTGAGTTAGGCGCCGCGCATCGCTGTGCTCGCAACTCCTCGTCAAACTAAATCCAGTGCACCCCTCTTGGTTCTCGTGCCGCATGTCAGGGCCACCGTCGGAACGAGCCTCTCGACTTAACCGTAAAATGATTTCGGAAACTCCGGTGGCGGTCGGCATTAACGGTTCGCCGAAAATTGTCCGAGAGGCATAATCGATAGACAGAGCTTTTCACCCTCCTCCTCCCCCCGCTCCTCACTCGTATCGATAATTACGTGATGTTCGCCTCGCGAAAATACCGGCGCAGATATATTTTTCTAGCTGCCCAAGACAAACACGCGCCGCCGACTTATATTTGTAAAAATATTGTGATAAACGGCGAGGATGTGCCACCGGACTCGTTCGGACAAAGATTAACCCGTCGAACCGCAGCATAATATCCGTATTTTTTTTTTTTTTTTTTTGCGTGTAAATTATTAGAGTAAAAAGTTCTAAATTATTTTCGTTTCTTAATGAAAGTGTATCAGCGTGTATTATTTCACCCAAGCGTTAAACAATCTATAATTACCTTTACGACTCGCTTCTAGCGAGACCACTTCGAGACCAGATACGTCTTGAAAGATTGAGGGAAAGGGACGCGTTCGCGAAAGGGTCATTATAATTGGGAGAACAAAGGCGTTCGTCAAGAAACGAAATCCCGTTAGATTATCCCGAAGTCCGGCTGCGGTAGGAAATATCGGCATTACCTTGTTGACCGAAAACCCGAAACCTAGGGTCAGCCGAGCCGTTCAGCCTCATCCCGATGGACTTACGAGATTAAGCGGTTCGCGCGCGAGTTTGATCGAGTCTTCTAAGTCCTTTCATTACGGGGGCTACTGGGGAGCGCGGGATTATTATTACGGTAAGAAGTAGTCCGCGTCTTGTTTGTTAAACGAGGGGAGAAAAGAAGGCGCAAAAGGGGTCGATGGCTCAACGCCGATGCGTGTACCGCGTGAGTCACGTATCGCTGATCAATCGAGAATACCTTTCCCGACAAGTATATGCCGGCCCGTCGTAACCGTACAACATTACGACATTGCTGAAGAGGTTTTCCAATCTTTAACCAGCCAACAATAGAACGAAATATTCGCCGTTCTCTATTGTTCTCGCGCCGGCAAGAGCATTAAAATTGAGAGATTTTTCTTGGATAAACAAAAAAAAAAAATAAAATTAAACTTTTCTTTCGATTGTACTTAAAATTTTTTATTTCCATGTACTATCTTGTACAGGTGCTAACCGAGTCAGATCATCGACGTCCGCGGCGATAGACCACTTCGAAATTCATCAAGGTACCCACATATTACAGGTGAGTTGGCTTTCTTATCGTACTGTAAACAATACGTTCACTGGATTGTAACGCTTTCGACTTGATTTCTTTTATTTTTTTTCTATTTTTAATTGCATTAAATATTTCATCGCAAGCTTTAATTTTATCAATTAAAATTATAAATATCCCTCGAATTAAAATATACTTAAAGTGCAAGTTAAGTACGAAATTATTCAGAAAAAAATCATCAATATTCACTTTATTTTATTTTTTTTTTTTTCCTCGAGAGAGGGAATTTATATGAATGTTCGGAAGGCGCTTCGCGTTTATCGTCCCAGAATATCCGGAGTTCTTCAAGTATCTCGTATTTTCTGTTGCTAGTCCCTGGACGGCTTCGCGATGGCAGTCGCGGCTGATGGCAGATTCCTGTACATATCCGAGACGGTTTCGATATATCTCGGCCTCTCACAGGTAAGCGCGGCTCTTCGTTATGGCGGCCACGTCGATGAAGTCGGAAGCGGTACCAGGGAGAGAGGAGAACGGAGGGAGGGGGGTGCGTAGGGGAAAAGTGATAACGATAACGAGAAAGCGAAAGCGAGTAAAAAGCGGCGTTGGGCGCGCCGAAGGCGAGTACAAGCCGTGTACCGTCAGCCGGAAGGCTCGGAGATAGTAAAATGATACAAAGACACGGAGTTCGGGGGAGGCAGAAGAAAGAAAAGAGGAAAGAAAAGTTGACGGAAGAGAAGGAGGTTGAAACGTTAAAGTGGTAGCGGCGACGGCGGTGGTGGCGGCGATGGTTGCCGAGCTAGCGAAAGAGGAGGAGAAGGAAAAGTTGATAGCGCCGTGGAAGAATAAGGAGGAGAGGTCAAGGGAGGAAAAGAGGAGAAGGTTGCGCGAGTTGGCGGCCATACTGGCTGGCAGTGCTGGCACGACGGCAAGCATGACATAGAACGGGGAGAGCGGGAAGGGGGAAGAGGGCGAGAGGGAGGAAGAGGAGGACGGGTGGATGGTGGCGGGCGGAGGTGGTCGCATGCGGCTCACGTAGCCTCTGCACGGCGGCGTGTTCGCCATTCCTAATGCCGCGAGCGAGAAGGTGGACGGGGAAAGAGAGTAGAGAAGAGCGGTGCCGAGGGGGGTAGAGCGGGTTGCAGGAGGGTACGGGAGGTGACCGGTGTAGCTCTAGCCTCTCGGCTCTCTGCGAAGCTCGTGGGGCAATCAATAGGGTGTTTCGGGGATTCGGAAAACCGACGGGAAAGCCGGCGTCGGCACAAACATGGCCGCGGCGCCTCCCCTGGTTTCCTCGAAGCCTTCGCGTACCCCTGGCGTACCCCTGCGTGTCTCGCCGCCGAAATCGACTCGTGGCGGCGCGACTCCATCCCCCGTGCCGGACATTGTCGGCGCGAGATAAATCTCGCGAGGGAAAAAGCCCATTTCATTTTTTTTCTTTTTTATTTCAGGTAGAGATGACGGGGTCGAGCGTGTTCGATTACGTCCACCAGCAAGATCACGCCGAAGTCGCCGAGCAGCTTGGTCTAGGTCTCACCTCGTCGACGAGCTCCTCCGCTCCGCACTCGTCGAATTCCGGCCTAGCCTCGCCGAGCAGCGGTGCCTCGGAGGAGCACGGCTCGTCCTCGACCGCAAATCCCGACGGTACATCCCGAAATAATCATTGAGCAATTTTATTTAATCGTTTAAAATTAATTTCATTTTGTTCTGCTTTCTTTTTCTTTATCATCAAATTATTCGAAGAATCAAAATTTCTTTATGTGTCTATCTATCCTTAGTGTCCTCGGTAATGTCGCTATCGGCGGCTGGACTCTACAAGGGGTACGACCGTGCGTTTTGCGTTAGGATGAAGTCCACTTTGACGAAGAGGGGGTGTCACTTCAAATCGTCGGGTTATCGGGTAAGCGAATCTGCGTTTAATCTTAATGAAATTCTTTCTTTTTGTGGTATCAATGCTCGCTGTTAGATACACGACCGAAATCATTTTGATGCGGGCCGAAAGTAATTTTTGTATTTTTTCACGCGTGCCTGCGCACAGGTTGTGCTGCTGCTTTGTCGTTTGAGGCCACAATTTATATTCAGCCACGCGAGAAAGTCCGCGCCGCCTTTGATGGGCATGGTCGGCCTGGCTATCGCACTTCCACCGCCCAGCGTACACGAAATCCGTCTCGAGACCGACATGTTCGTCACACGGATCAACTTCGATTTTCGGATAGCGCATTGTGAGCCAAAGTAAGTACCCCTTGCATTGAATCAAGTCTGCAGCGCCCAGAAAAAGTGGGACAGACGCATATTGAACAATTATGTTTTTCAGACCGTATAAAATTTTTTTACTTTAAGATTATTAATTATATAAGATATAACTATCTCCAATGTGTTAGACGTTCAGTCTACGTTCGCGAGATTCCCTCCTCGAAACGGACAAGTTCAGCCGCTTTGTAACGGAGGAACTTTCTTTCGTGTTCTCCAGGGTGTCCGAGTTGCTCGACTACACCGCCGACGAGCTGACGGGGAAGAATCTTTACACGCTGTGCCACGGCGAGGACGCAAATCGTCTCCGGAAGTCCCACGTAGATCGTGAGTATGACTGATCGCAAATTACGCTCGCCACGTTCGATCGTAGCCAAGTCGAGTGAGTACCGTTTGCACGATCGCGCACGAGAAAGGGCCTCGCTCGCTCTCCCCAATGTTTTCTGTGTAATGTTCGTAGGAATGCACGCGTGCGAATCGTGGGCAATCTGTCGTGAACAATAGTAGTTGCGCCGCGCGAATTTTTTACGAAAAAGTCGCCGCGATCCGATGTCCGTGGGAAATCACTTTTCGCCAACACGTAGCGACGATGTGCTTCCCTGCAGCGGTGTTTCGTTCGCCGATCAGTTGAAAGGTGATACGCTCGAAAGGAATGGGGCTTACGAAATAAAATAAAATTAAAAAGAAAAAAAAAATAGAAGATACTAAAAAACGAAAAATAATAAATAATGGCAGGAAAGAAAATGAGTTGCAAAGCTCAGCGAAAAGAAATGTGCATAAAGGTTCTCGAGGGAAATATATTTCAAAATTCTTCCGAAATTATTTCGAACTCTCTCTTTCTCCCTTTGAAATTTTTATTATTCGCGAAGATTCATCGCGAGATAGTTTTTTTTTCTTTTTTTTTACTGAACTCGCTTCTGTCTCCTATTGCCGCTGCAATCTGTACTCGAGAAGCGATTAACGAAAATAGAGCCGTCACGTTATTCATATGCATACGCTCCCAATAAACAAAGCCGATAGATCTGCCACGCAGAATTTCTTGCTCCTACTGTTCTAGGAAAATACTTTGGTGAAAGAGAGCGCGATGGGTGTCAAAGCTGTCCGGGAAGAGAGAAAAGCACGAAAAGTATTAATACGTTGGTCTTTTCGACTGCGCGCGACCGCTTGCAGATTTAGTAAGTACGTATCTGTTTGTATTTGAACGTTTCACATGAGATTACTAGCCACGTAGGCGTTGGGGATAACGTTTCTCATTATTCACTTATGTCGGAAAAATAATTCGCAGTCACTATCACTATAAATATTCGTCCAGTTTCCCTAAGCATCGCTCTCTCGTTAATTGAGCGCTTGCGAGTCGCGATAACGCACGGAGTCCTGAAATCGGTAGATGTGATTCGATCCCTCGGACAGCGATAAACTACTATCCGACGCAAACAAGCACATTGTCAAAGATAGCCATTTGACCATATGACAAAAAATATAGAAAGTCTCTTTAAAAAAAAAAAAAAAGAAAAAAAAATCAAATGTCTTTTGCGAGACGAAAACGACTTCTAAGAGCATTATACAGAGAGGAAATCGAGCATTTACACCCCAAAAATAATAATTGATCAAAATTCGCATTCCTGATGCAGGTGGAATGCTTATTTTCCTCATCGTCGTACAAACGGTAGCTTCGACGCTAATATGTAGAACTTAGAACAAAGTTCTAAGCACTCAAAAAAAAAAAAATAAATAAATAAATAAAATAAAATAAAAAGTGCTTGGAAAAAGTACTTAATTATTTAATAATTTTGCAGATATTTCTTACGGTAAATCGAGGCCTTCTGAAATGTACTAAATGATGCGATTGTAATTTCAGTAATCCACAAAGGACAAGTGCTGACGCATTACTATCGGTTGATGAACAAGAGCGGCGGATACACGTGGCTGCAAACTTGTGCTACTGTCGTGTGCAACTCGAAAAATGCCGACGAGCAAAATATCATTTGCGTCAATTACGTCATAAGGTGAGTCATGAGCGATTGGCGAACGGTAGACTGCGCTTTTCCGTCAAATCTTAATTTTCTAATCATTTTTCTTTTTTTTTCTTTTAGTGGTCGAGAGTACGAAAATTTAATTATGGACTGCTGTCAGTTAGAGGACGGTGTTACCGGAGTCAAGAGGGAAGACACTGCCGGAAATGATCCAGAGAACGGATCGCCGGACGCCGACAGAGGAGGTACAAAACGTTCTTTGCTTATCCAGCATTGCGATTCTCCCGATTCGTCGATTTCGGCAAGCTCTCGCCTTTCTCCGTCCTGAGGCAATATTCGTTACAACTTTTGATTTCAGAGGGTCGTAGTCGAGGCGGCCCTACGAATCAACATCAGGAGCAATCGCATCGGTCGCCACCCGAGGAACGGGAGGAGAGCCATGCGTCGGAAAGCGAGAAGCGCGGTAGCCGGCACCACGACAATATAGCCCAGTTGCAACAGGAGTCGCAAACGCCGGTCGGGAATCTTGGCACGCTTGTAGTAAGACTGCGAGGGCACAAACGGAAGATCCATGACGACGATAGTAGTTCAAATGAAGAGGAGGACGAGGAAGAGACCACGGTGAAGGAGCCGAACGGCGAGAGAGTACGCGCCCTCAGCCCTAGCGCAACGTCCACACATTCGGTCTCGGCCACCGAACCGGCGCTCTGTTCGACCAGTCCAAAGACGCGTCGCGTCGAAAGCGGTAGGATGGACAGTGCCGAGAGCACGGGAACTTCTGTGAAAGATTTGGAACAGGCTATGTCGAAACACCTACCGGGGAGTTCACTAAACAAATCGAATTCACCGGCGGCGCTTCATCAGCCGACAGATTTCAGCACAGACGCGTTGTTAAAGCAGCAGCAGCAACGAAGTACGATACAATGGATCGGCGCGCATCATCATCTAGGTCATTTGAGTCCGCAACAATCCGCCACTGCCCCTTTACCTGCTTCGGCGCTCCTTAGGCAACTTTACGCCGCAAATCGGGAAAGTGTGATACGCGCCAATGTCCATGGAATCACATCAAGCGGTGGTACGCGCGCACCCACATCGGCCGGTATTTATTACCCGGGTGAAACCGCCCCTAACGGACCTTTGCCCACCCCGCCGGGCTCGGAGGGCTCTAGCACGTATGGTGAACATCAATTTGTGCTGGCTGCTCACAATCAAAAAGCATCGAATGGTACCAGCTGTGCCGATGCTTTCACCAGTCTAGTTTCGTCGTACACGTCCGCTACTGCAGCCGGGTATTCGGTGGATTATCATTCGGCGATGACGCCACCGTCGTCGGTTTCACCGCGAGACAAACAGCAACAGCAGCAGCAACAGCAGCAACAACAGCAGCAGCAGTTACATCCCGTGATAAGTAGCTACGAGGGCTCGTCAGCATACGCGGATCCCGTTCTTCGTCATCAATATGAACCGGCCCAGCCGTTACCCTTGAAACCCCAAGTGTACTCGGCCACTGTCCATCCGAGTGCCTTAGACGCCGCAGCGGCATACGCCTCGGCAGGTTTGACGGAACAGCCGCAGTTCTATCATCATCCGGCCAGTAGCGCTGGTTTCCACATCTACCACCCGAGCAACAAGTCGACAGCGAACGGCTGGTACACCTCGGCCTCCTAGTGGTCCCACCCGTAGGAGTTCTACCGCCCATGTACGCGGAGCACGTGTACTTAAGTGACTGTAATTAAACCCAAAGCCCTCTTTCTCGTGCATATCAGTGATACGCTATCTTGTCGCTATTTTTGGCGATCGTTGGCGAGCGATCTGCGTTGTCGTTAGGACTGGCGGGGAAGCTTTTTACCTCGCCGCTCCTTTCCTGTCGAATCGTCGAGACTCGGCGCTGTAACAATCGCTCTCTTCTCCATTATGTAGAACGATTTATTGTAATATAATGAATAAATTATTATATATATGTTGACTTTCCGGAGGTATCTGCGTATAGAGCCAACTGATAAACTCATGCGTGTTCACCGTGCGTGTTCCAAGTGATTTAACGTGACGCTCAAAGAGATTGTAATATATCTAAGAATTTACAATTTATTATATATATGTGATATATAGGACGATTTTTAATATTATAATTAATACTTTAAATGATGAGCACAGAAACAAGATGTGTCGCATGAATATGGATTATTTAAATTTACTTTTCTATTCATAATAAAATAATTAAAATATCGCCTCTCACTTTATATTTTTTAAATTTATTATAATTTGAAAAAAAAAAATCTATACTCATGTAACATTTGTTTTGAGCTTTATACTCAGAAGTATTTACGTATAATTAAAAATTCTCCTGTATATAAATGTATCATAATTATGTTCTTTTATTTTAAATTCCAATTTAGAGTCTGTATTTATGTAAATTTAATCTCCAAGATAACTGAATAAGTGATCAGGCAACAGTTAGAACATATTTTTCTTCAAAAAATCGTTAGAATTGTTAGGAGAAATTTAGAATTTAAATTAGATTCAAACCATGTTATTACTTGTTAAAATACTATCTCCTAATGATTTTCATGACTTTTTGTAATCAAAAGATGTGCATTTCAGTTCTCGCTGTCCCTCATCCTTCAATCATTTTTAAAAGAAGAAAACTCATAAAGAAATAGCTTGAAGCAAGCGAGAAAACAACTTCCAAGGAATTGTCTTCGTATTGTGTTAAATATTATTAATGAAATATGAATACCATGATTAGCAATGATTAATTCCTGTACGGTGCTCGAAAATATTTTGTATTATATATTTCGTGCGATATTTTCATAAAATCTTTTTTTTTTTTTTTTTTTTTTGTGTTTGATACGTTGCAAAACATTTTATTTAATGTATGAAAAAGTACTGATAGTTTAATTCGTTATCACATGAAGGGTGTTTGAAATCAGCATAACATACTTAAGAGAAATCGCTATCTCTATTAATTTGCGCTGATATCTGTTTTAGTCAATTAAATATTGAATTTGTTACTCGGAATGCGCAATGTACGTACAATCGGTTTATTCCAAAGAGTTCGTTGTTGCAAACTTCTTGTTTTAGATTTCTACTTGCGAGGAAGTAGCGAGACTTCTCAGTAGAAAATAAAGAACGATCGATCTACATTCAATATAAATTGTTATCCAACTACGTTTCGCGTCCACATTCGTAATCCACAAAAAATAAATTGCGAAAAAGTGTATAAAAAAATAAAAACGCAGCATACGATTACATGGAAACAAAACAATTAAAAAAAAAAAAAAAATACTCGAGTGATATTAAAAAAAAGACTTTTATTAAATACGCACTGAGATTCTTTACTTACTAAGGATAAAAGACATTTGTATGTATATTTATAGACTACTCTAGCGATTTTATCTCCAAAATGTAGGCTAGATAAAAATGTAGATATCAAAAGAGGACACGTATCGCGCACGCGAGAAGTCACTTGCTCTGGAGGTAGCGAATTCTTTTACGAAAGTTATTGTATTTTAATGTTTAAACATTTCGACCAGTTGTTTTTGACAAGTACACGTGTAAATACAGCTTACGTGCCTAAAGTTTACTTGCTCAGTATTCATCGATTTCTTTTATATTTCATTTAGAAACAGCAAAGTAAATCCGTGACAACGACACAAGTTTCTCCTGTATAACAATGTTAATAAATATCTGGATACAACGTTACATAAAGCAAGCCCGACAAATGACTCGGTAAGTAATTAAATGTTTCATAAGTAATGACGGTAAGTAACTGAATACTTATGATATAGAAAAGACATTTAAAATAAGACATTATTTTATATAGCATGACGCGCGCGCTTTGTAATATCTAAAATATAAAAGTTTTCGTAAAATACACAAAAGTAGAACACAAATTATTTATTTTTATTTAATTTCGTTCTCCATATAAAAAGGACATTATTTATTCAGATCAACATATTATTTTTTTATCAAATTTGAATATTATTATTCATATTAGCAAATTGTTCGTACAGAAATATGAAAAATGCACATTTTCTGTTTAACGCTATCGTTGTACTACATATTCTTTTTATAGCAAGAAATAACGAACGATTATTCGTATAAAAATGAGTTATGTACATTTTCATTTTGTATTACATGCTTAGTATACAATTATCATCATTATCATTATTATCGATTCTGCTATTCTTGCCATCATTAGAATTATTATTCCTAATGCTACATTATTATTAAATTACTACAGTGAGTTTGCAAATTATAAAAAAAAAGACATCTGTAAAATAATACACGTAGACAAATAAAAAAAAAAAATTAAATTAATCTAAAAAAAAGTATTAAACGCACTTTGGACGGTAGACATTTCGATTAATACTGTAAACTATCATAAAAAAAAAAGAGAGAATGAAATATATAACTTTATCTGTAGTAAAGACAGCTTTGTACATGGAAAAACTAATTATATTACATAAAAGACTCTTTTATGCTCCATTGTAAAAGTGTATTTAAATTGGAATGGACAACGACACACGTCAAAAAAATGATAATTATATAACCAATTCATTCTTTTTTTCTTGTGCACAACAAACGTGTGAGAAATATGAAAATAACATAATTTTAATAAAAAATTATTTACTTGCTGTTATAATTGCATTAAAAAAATTTTAAGTATACCGCCGGCAGTCATATTATGCACAGTTGTAAACAATATGTTAATAAATAATGATGTAAATGTCATATAATAAAATAAAATCTGAAAAAAAACTAACTAAAACTCAAATTTAATTTTATAAAATATAATTTTTGTTAAAAAACTATTAACAATAGTGATAAAATATTTTTTAGTTTTTCAAAGTGTATTAGGCCTTTTTATGACATCTTTATTATTTTTCAGAGAGACGTCGCCAGTACTCTTAAATGATTTAATCGTTAATACTTTGTTACGATGCAAACTGATTATCTTGATCTGTTTCCAAATAATTCAGATTTGATAGTTTACAAAACAACAGATTAAAATTAGTTTTTCTGAATAATTTAATCAGCTTTCTTGAACTGTATTTTTGTAATATCGTATATGTTACACAAACTTGTAACATACATTTAAAAAGTTATAAATGGAGCAAAAGAGACTTTATCCTTATGAAAGATATATATATACTATATATATAATATTTCAGATTAAGTTAAAGTGTACTTGTTATTTCTTTCTAACATAATGCATTTCAGTTTTTAGATAAACCACTCTTTCTTTTTCTGAACTTGATGGCCGGTGGCAGAGTTCACGACTGCTGAATCTGGATCCAGAGCGATTTCAGCACCCTTATCTTCTTGCGTCAAATATTCACCTTTATGCCTAGACATGTATCTGCCTACGAGGATCGCCATAATTACAAATGCAATCAAAAGAACGGCGGATACACCTCCCAAAATAGCTGTGTCAGTCTCATTGTACGCCGCCCTCACTTTCTCTTCATCTACTTGAGGCGGTGGCCGTGTCTCTACAACATCTGGCGGATGCGTGATTGGCTCAACTCCGCAAAAGTCTTCAGTCAAAGGACTGCCAAGTGAACGCACGTTGATAGGCCCGTTCTCTTGGAATAGCAATTTTAGTGGATATATATCGTCAAATTCAACTCTCGATATACAGCCCGTAAATCCTTCCGTCATAGATTCATTTCTACCGATGTACATGTACTGGATATTGTTGAATTGCGCATCTGCGGAATTCTTTATGTTAAAGTTGAACTCTCGCGCCTCGTAATTATCGATTTGCATTATCAAAGTAGCGCCTGAATTCTTTCTGCCAATTCTAATATCGTGATACTGGCCCAACCCGAAGTGCTTGAAAGGAAATATGACCTCTTGCCGTTCAAAACCGAAATCAAATACTACACGTAAATGTCCACTATTTGAAACCATTATAGTCATGTATTCTCCAGAAATGTTGGAGAACAGCCCCAATAAAAATCCTTTCGGATTCGTTGTCGTAAAGCCAATGCGAATTTTCTCAGCGATGGTGGAACGCCAGCTGCCCATAAAATCATATTTTATCATCGAACTAGGTCGCATGTTCACGCCAATCTCTGCAAATAATCATTTAAATAACATTAAAAAATTAATAGCAACTGACTTTTTCGTTTCGTAATCGAAATATCTTTTACTTACCGTCCGCACAAATTGGTCCCTTAAATGCAGTCCATCGACAATCGCACCAGTATCCATCGTATCTTTCATGGCACGTGCCATTATTAAGGCAAGGATTACTCTCGCACCGGCCGACACAACCCTCCGTAATGCCATACAATCCGCGCCGAGCGTAACTTCTCAGATCTTGCAATTGACCATTAAGAAGTAGTGCTCTTATGCAACCGACGAATCCGTCTCTGTAATCGGTCGTAGCACCCAGTACGAGATCCGAAGTAAGATGCAGTGCCCGCACTGGACCTGGAGGTTCTCGTACTTCGTTCTTTAACGCCCCGTCGATGACTATCCGGGCTTCTTTGCGATTTCTTTCCACTGACACTGAATGCCACCGATTATCAGCTAAATTGTAAGATGTTTGCACACTAACAGTAAGCGGCCCTCCGCCAGCAACGTACTGGAAGTGTATTTGATTTCCAGTATTTATAGATACTTTGATGTAATCGGTGGGTCCTTTGCTGTGAATTATCACAGCATCCTCTATGGTAGTCTTAAACTCAAAATAAATGTCGCCGCTGTGCCCAATATCAAAGGTCGGCAAATTGACGGTAGCATCTACTATACGGAATGTAATAACGTTCTTGAATAAATCTGCAAAAATATAATATTAAATAAATCTGTAGCCACGTGATATACCTATGCTGTCAAGAAAGAATTAATTAACAGTCATAAATATTGATTATACATTCACTTTGCATATAATAAGAAAAATTAATTGGGCTTACCATCACCCTCACAAATGAGCGGGCCTAACATATAACGACCTTCTTTTTCATCGAGTGGCGTGCCGGTGTCACCGAAACGTAATTGTTTGACGGGAAGATGCTCCTTCTCTGTAATATCTCCACCATCTTCTAACCATCCTTCCAAACTAGCGTCGCAGTTGCACCACTTAGTGGGATCCGCGCAATTTCCAAGTATACCGCACTCGCATTTTCGTGACCCGGGTAACGCGCCACCCCAGTAATCCATCTTTTGATTATTTCGACTCACCCACCACGAGTTCGGTCTAAAGTAATCGCCTTGAGGAACTACGAATTATCACCAAAATTAATTTAAATACTTAAAACTATAAAAGATCTTTAACAATTACCTGGGGAGTTAAATAATCTGGAATGTTTGCATGCGTAATTTATCCTTTGTCTACAGCTTATAGATCGATTTAATAAAGCCTCTATTTGATCGACATCAGCATCGTAATTAACATCTTGTATGAAGCTGCCAGGTTCCTCAAATCCATCAACGGGAGTCGAATGCTCGTTACTATGACGTAAAACCGTCATTACACGACCATCGGCAAAGAATTCGCAAGTCACAGGGAATGGTTTTAAAGGTCCGCTTCCATCCACGTCGATTTTAATTTCAGCACGTTGATTTACCGAATTCATATTTTTATATGCCTCACATGACAAAGGATTTAACGCTGCAGAAAATTAAAAACATTAACTTAGGTAAAAACATTTTATATTTTACTAATATGTTGAATACTTACAGGTGTGACAGACAGCACCAGTGTATCCGGTGTTAACACAATCGCAGAAGAACTCATCAGAATTTTGACGACAAACACCGGAGTGCTTACAAGGATTTGGATTGCAACGATCCACCATCTGGCAAGTATCGAATACAACCTCGTTTTTACAACAGTACTCTTCTTCCTTCCAGTCAGTCGGCAATTTGTAATTTCCATCGATACTTATCATTCTCATACAGCCAACAAAACCGTAATTGCTCCCTGCTCCGGTTACACCGCCGATCAAATAGTGCGATCCAGTTATCATATCCAAGAGACGCTCTGTTTTCATCGGCCGTCCATCAACATTTAAAACAAGTGAGTTTTTAGCAATTGTCAGTACTACTTGATGCCATTTTCCATCGTTGAACTTCTCGTAAAAGTTATCTAAACTCGCAAACGGGTAATCTTTCGTCTGTATATCGACCTTTAATTTACCTTCTTCCAGGTATAGCTACATTAAAAAGTAAATTTAATTATGCTCTAATTATTAACATTAAATACTATGTCCGTGGAATTAAAATAAAAATAAAAACCTTAACAAAGCCTGGAGTCGTAAACTGATGGAAAAGAATTATTCCTCTTTCTTCGTACGTTCGAAATGCAAGAGAAACGTTTAAAGATGGTACACCCTCGTAGCCCCTTAACCTCGCAAAAGATCCGGGAGTTAAAAACGTGACGGGTATTATCGGAGGTTCCGGACAAGTGTAAAGCGTATGAATCTTGTAGTAACGCAAATTCTCATCTATAATTTCCGTCTCCTTCAGCTCGCGAATTATATTCGTTGCGTTTAGATAAAAATTCTCTATGCAACCCGTGAAGTTTTGATTCACCACCAAACCCTCCTGTTTATTAGGCACACCACCGATGTAAAGCTAGAAACAAATATTTATTCAAGTTAATTCAAATGTACTACTCAACTAATTTGATTATTATCAAACCATTTTACGTTTAAAAAAAAAACAAAAATCATACCTCTCGATTTAAATCCAGTCGATGAAACTCTCCTTTTATTCTACCTTTAATTAATACTCTGTCAACAGAGAAGGAAATATTTTTCCGGTTGCGCGAAATCAAAACATCGTGCCACATATTGTCGTCCAGAAGGCTGCCGACGGACAAGCTTGTCATAATACCGGATCCGAGATCAATATTAAGTAACATCCTATTGTCGCGCAATTGCAAGGCAATATAATCACCCTGCGTGCCACGAGAGTACATTAATACGCCATCGGCATTGTTTGTCTTGAATCGAAAACGCATAAAGTGTCTGTCGGTTTCGATAGGCTCTCTAAGTAGATCTAGCCGTACAAGGGAGGATCCGTTGAAGGCAACGATATCGGACACTGAAATATAAATCAATAAATTAATCATTTTACAAACATACCATCTCGCACAAAACATTTGCGTGTAAATATGTCATACCGTAGTCGCATCCGTAAAGTTCAACTCGTAGCGATATCCTATCTCGCCACCGTGTTGGATTTATTCTAATCCATTGAGCGATTATCGGTACCTCAAACTTGTTAAGCTTTATTCTGTCTCCGTCGACATTACCTTTAAACATCTAAAAAGAAAGGAAAAATAAGAATATTTAGGGTACTGCTGTTATTAAATCGATATTCCCTGTTTGCTACCTCGATCAATAATTAATGTCGCGATCGTCATGCAGAATTTAAATAAATTACGAGCATGCTGTAAGTAAAAAACAAATACTCGTGAGAAGAGTAGATAGTAGAAATAAAGAACGTTTGCCAAACGATTAATTTAAATTTATCAAAAGTTATTTTAAAAATTATAAGTTAATTTAATTAAACGATTTACATTGCGCGCTTTCAGGCAAAAATTGCTTGCTTATGTTACAAGTTTTTAATAAATGCAACAAAAATTAACCCAACCACCGTTAATTGCACAAATATGTACGTTAGTGTAGGTGTAGGCCAATTGTTAGTTACAAAAAACACGCCAGTATTACAAGCAGACGTGATGACCATAAGAGCTATAAATATGGTGTCATTATAGTAGAAAAAAATTATAAAAAAGTAAAATGTACCTTCTTTTTTAATTATATCTCTCTTTCATTTGCAACCTAAATTTTAATAATTAACAAACGAGTCTAAAACTTATCATAATAACACCATAATAATTTATTTTAAATTCTTAAGCCCCAACAGCAATCATTAGAACAGAAGATTCCAAATAATATCTTTAAAATAAAAAAAAACTTATTAAAGAAATCTCGTTTCGTTAAAGGAATTTCTACAAAAGAGCAATAATTAAGAAATTTTATATCAGCATATTTTCAATATACATAGAAGAAAAAAAGAAAATTATTGAAGTTAATCTAAACTTATACGCATTCGTTTTTATGGAAGTGTATCCTCCTAGAAAATTTTACAGGTATCAACATAACAAAATATATTTTTTTAATAATTACTTAAATGTATGTACGTGTTTGTGTGTATATGTTTGTGAGTGTATATCTGTGTACATGTGATAGAATCACCTTGTGTATATGTAAGAGTAAAAAAAAATTGTAGACTCTATCCTTCAAAATTCAATACCTCATCTACACCATCCTGGCTTTCATAACTGGCCCAGGCTTGACCATCATCAGAATATTGGATAATATATTCTGTCACGTATTCATTAGTATGTGCCCGCCCTCGCGTAGCAATGCTGCGTATCTCATATTTGTCTCCCAGCTCCATAGTAAGGTGTTGATTGTAACTGCTAAGTTCTGGTGACCACGCGGAATCTCCTGTAAAGCCCAGCTCCATGTCCATGTGTAAGAGGAGAAAAGTAGAAGCGAAACATGCAAATGGATATGGAAAACAATGAAAGGCTCATGAATTTAATTTAATTCGTGATAATTTTTGCCAGTCAATCAGTTATAAATCTGAATTTTTTAATAAGACTTATTCAAACCTCATATTCAGCTATAACTTTTCATTTAACATATGTTATCTTAAAACATAAAATAACACATATTAAATAAAAATTAGGACTTGCATCCCAATGCCATGTACGTTAAAAAAAAAAAATAATATAACATTTAGTAAGATAAATGTTCAATGTAAAAAAAAAAAAAAAAAAAGACTGGTGCAAAGCATTGTCCAAATTGACGACATTTTAAAAGCACATTAAAATACTTACCAGTAACAAACCTAATCATATTACTTGTAATAAAAAATTTTGTTAACTATTCTATACATATCTACAATGATTACACTCTTTTCCACAAGCATGCGTAAGCAAGCCTTACGTTAGAAAGTTCAGTTTTACGTGTTTGTTAATTATACCAAGCCTCACATCATTCAAAATTATTATTAGAAGCCAGAAAATCAATAGAAAATCAACAGTGCAGAGAAAGAACGAGCTTACCTTCGCATGACCATCTTCTTCTTTATAATCCACATAATCGAGTCCGTTGGTACCATAGCTAACACGATACTCCATAATATATTCGTTCTGGACAGATCGTCCCTGGGTTGCCATAGCTGTGACGTTCATCACTTGGCCCAAGTCGATTATTAAATACTGACCGAAATCAGAGCTGCCAGCCGTCCATGCGCTTCCGCCTACACCACAACATTTATGCATGCATGCAACTCAAAGTAAACATAGGAGAGTGCTTACGAATAATGGAACAGAACATAGCCATATGATTAAAATTAATCTTGACAACACTTTGCTTTCATACTCAGAGTCTGATCCGTGTGATTGTACCAAACTTGCACACTGCAAACCTTTTATATGCAATCAGATGCAAAATATTTCTAAAGATTTCTAACGTTACATTTCTAAAAAAAAAAAACAATTCTAAAATAAAAAAGATAGGTGTCCTATAAATTATATAACTTTTTTTTTTACATTTTTAATAGATAATAAAAAATTTGTATCTTAATTAAAATAAAATTTATGTTCATTTTCTATAAATATTACGAGACAATCAAATTGTTCTTTTATTATTATTATTGTAAAATGGTAATAT
Source organism: Cardiocondyla obscurior (assembly GCF_019399895.1). NCBI lineage: Eukaryota > Metazoa > Arthropoda > Insecta > Hymenoptera > Formicidae > Cardiocondyla > Cardiocondyla obscurior. The sequence continues at coordinate 12,602,617 of NC_091864.1, read as the reverse complement.
TTTCCATGGGAAATTATTCATAATCCGTAAGGTAATTAAAGGAATTTAATGTATCGCTTAGTGCCTTTTATTTATTACTTTGTAATTAAATCAATATACAATGGATATCCAACTGTTTTTGCTGATATATTATATATTTTATGTATTGCAATATTTCACGAGTCTTATAAAACTATGGCTGTTCGTATTTTGCAAAATATTGAGCTGTATATTCTGAATCTATTGGAAAAAGTGGAACTGCATGCGCTATAAGTTTATCGTAATTCATCATCTCAAACGGAGTATGACGTAATCGCATTGAAGTGTCGTTTTTTTCCAATGCTACGGCAACGCAATGTCGCGAATCGAGCAAAGACTCTTCGAATAACCAATCTTGCTTAATTCCATTAATACACAAAATTGTATCGGTTGTAATTGAGTGTTCACTTAATTTCGAACTCGTCCGAAAATCTATACTTCTTAGATCAACGAAAACCCCCACGCCAAGCGCTTTAACATAGCTCTCTTTTAACGCCCAATGCCTATAAAACATAGACATTTGTTCCACTTCCGACTTGCCGCTTCTAATCTCGTCCCACTCAGCGGTAGAGAAATGTTTGTTCATTAAACGAAAAAAATCGGAAATATTTTTATTCTCGTTATATTCTAATGTCATAACATCTACGCCTAGTTTCACGTTCTCAATCTCACCCGCGAATACCGTGTAAGAACCTTGATGAGAAACATTAAAGCTTACAGTGCAATTATCTTTTAATACGGGCCTGTTATGCTCGTCCCTAACGAAAGTAATTTTATCGTACGGAAGACCGGCATACTCGTTTACGAATTTTCTCATTAATAATTTACCCACGAGAGAAGCACGGACGTCTTTACGAAACACAAATCTCTTTAGCCTTTCCTTTTCCTCGCTTTGTACACATGAAGTCGCGTATTCGAACTCCTGCTCGCTCGGATTCCACTCTTTCCAATTAAATGCCCAACGAATAGCCGACGACATTCTAGCGATATTGACACTAAGCATAATCGTTCAAATCACTTAAGAATTTTCACATCCCTTGCACTTGAACTGGTCTGGGATCACAGTTGGTATATTATTAAATTATATGTCTCTGATTATAAAAGCAATGCTTTTCAAAATATGTCTCCAGGCTACTTGCTAGAATCCACCTGAAGCAAATATATAAATTGATTACACTAGACTGACTTAAGTTTTAATTTAAGAGATTGTTATAAGTATTTTCGTATACAGTACTACGTGATAAAAACGGAGATACACGCGACGAGTATAAAGTGATTGAGCGATGAGTCATGTGGTGAGCAAGTATAGGCTCATCTAATTCTGACAATTGAGTATAACGGCAGGCAGTGTCCGCTGATACTAATTAAATTTCTTGACTCTTACTAGAATTTTTATTAGAAAATATCGCACAGTATTAGCAGAATTATTTTAACTATTATCAATGCAAACAAAAGCAAATATAGTGCAAAATATATATATATAAATATATAGATAATACAGACTTTGTAGAAATAAAGAGCAAGCAACAGACTACTACTAGTATCAATAGAACTATATATCAAATATAAAATATAATTGTACAATAATTTACGTCTAATAAGTGAAACGAAACCTGGATGTAAAGATGAAGTGTTCAAACATTATATTCTCACCATTTAGCCTAGCGTTATTTGGTCCTCTCTCTGGTAAAGAAGTTGTTGCTGTTAACTGAGCTCTATCCAAAAGAGGAAAGATGCATTCATCGTCATCTAGGACAAAATTGTAATCATATTAGAATATTTGCTAAATTGTATCTTTCTTATATACAAATTTAAAAATTATAAAAAAATTTTCTTATTAAAATATACACCACAAGCAAAACTCTTCTGAATTTACTAAACAAGAGTGCAATCGTTATAAAATTATCTTGATATAGCTATGACTTGAACAATTAAAATAAAATACAAAATACAATATTCAGAGGCTATTTTTATACTAAAAGTTAAAAAAAATATAAAAGAATAAATTAATAAGTTCATAAAATAATTAAGTGAGCAAAGTGTACATTTGCAGGAAAGTTGAGCAGGATATTACAGCAGATTGGCATCAAGTGTACCTGCATTAAACTTGTGCTTTCTCAATAAAGCATAATTTTACAAATTATTAACAGGGAAAATCAAGTGAGCTCGGTAATTTTAAGACATTACACGATACACATTGTCTGAATGGTGCATGATCCGCTTGATTTCCACAATCTGCTTTCATATTTCGCTAGCGCAGATTTCGCAGCATAAATGCAACGCAGAGAAAAGTTATAGACGGCAGCTGTACATATGCAACACGTATAATAATGACAGAACTGTCAGACACAAGGTGAAAACAAAATCCACTTTGAATAACTCGCAACAAGACATTAAAAAGAAGACCCGATAGGCTTCCATCGATAACTTTTCCATACACTTTCAGATGCGCTTCGCATATATCACGCATGTATACTCCGCTTCGAATTACAAGGCGAACCGATTTGCAAACAGAACACTTTAAAGCGGCAAGTAAGACAAAGTGCCAGAAAAAAAAAAGAAACCCTTCGGTGAACTTGATCGTGGACTTGACGGCGCGTGCATGATGCACGCAAGCCGCGTCTCGCGTTTCGCACGCGCGCCATGTTATTCCCTCGAGATGGGTTGGGTCGCGCCAGGAAGTCGTGGCCGCAATAGCGGCCAGACATGCCGCCGTGTTGTACTTACAGGCGTACGCGAGCGAGCCCGCCGCTACGGCGAATGCGTACACGAGACACCCGAGAGCGGTCATCGTACCATCGCCTTGTACTTGGAAAACGCCTTGACTCCGCCGCGAGATTCCCGAATCCTGGCAAACGGTGCTGGCACTCCCTCCGTGGGCGAAACGAGCTGTGCGAGTCGCGTCGACGCTCTCCTTCTTCCACGCGGCTTTTCAGCCAATTTTTCGTGGGCACTGGCACTCGTAGGGCGCGTCCGGGCAACGCCGATGACGCGTATTAACGATAAGTTACGTGAGCGATGAATGTTGCGCTACTTGCGCTGCTGTGCCGCGCCTCGTGCCAGAGAGCTCAACTCGGAGTCGCGGCTTCCACGCGACAGATACAGAGGCTTGTCTGTGTGAAGCCAGCGTTTCGGCTGCCGTCGGATAGAAGAACAGGCCAGACCTATACACTGTCTGTCCTGTTCTTTCGTGGCGTCGCCGGCAGATATCTCAGATCCGCTTCTCGGTAACATCGCGGAGTCTTAAATAATTTTAAGTAGTACGAAATCCGACTTACCGAATTGTGTAGGATCCGAAATTTTCAAGATATAATATAATATAAATTTTTAATGTAAAATGCAACAAAAATTTTCCGTCCCACTTAAACAGACTGCGGACTGTCGGTTGTACATATTTTTAATATTTTCTGTAAGTACGACCGGTGTGGTTAAAAATTTTTGATGCATCCTACACATCATTTCTCCTAAAGCAATATAATATTATTGCAAATAAATATATTTAATATATGTATACAGGCGCGCGCCTGTATTTTAATTCAAGGAAATAAGACAGCTGTCTTATTTAATTCATTAAATAAAAAATTTGTAAAAAAAGCATTATTTCTCTGAAAATAATATATATTAAAGCATATGCATATAAAAATATATAAGTATACATAAAACATATGTAATATAACAATTAAAATAAAAAGAAATAAAGACAATTAAATAAAGAATTTATAAAAAAAGCATTATTTCTCTGAAAGTAAAATATATATTAAAGCATATGTATATAAAAATATATAAGTATATATAAAACATATATAATATAACAATTAAAATAAAGACATTTAAATAAGAAATTTGTAAAAAAAAAGTATTATTTCTCTGAAAGTAAAATATATATTAAAGCATATGTACATAAAAATATATAAGTATACATAAAACATATATAATATAACAATTAAAATAAAGACATTTAAATAAGAAATTTGTAAAAAAAAAGTATTATTTCTCTGAAAGTAAAATATATATTAAAGCATATGTACATAAAAATATATAAGTATACATAAAACATATATAATATAACAATTAAAATAAAGACATTTAAATAAGAAATTTGTAAAAAAAAAAAAGTATTATTTCTCTGAAAGTAAAATATATATTAAAGCATATGTACATAAAAATATATAAGTATACATAAAACATATATAATATAACAATTAAAATAAAGACAGTTAAAGGAATTTGTAAAAAAAAAAAAAAAAAAGCATGCGACTCACGAATCTGCATGAGTTTCAGCGGAGTTGTTGCCGGTGACTGTAACATAAATAGAAAAATATTAATTCAGACATGTTAGTTAGTTAATAAGATTTATATAAAAAAAGTAAAGATTTCTTTTTAATAAAGATTTTAATTTAAAAATTAATGCGTACCTTAAAGTTGCTCCGCCGATGCAGGATACCCCCCGGGCCTGCTCCTCCTCTCAGATGGGAGGTCGTCGTCGTCGAGTCATCTTTTCGCGCACTGGAAACTCTCGCGAAATACTGTCATTAACCCCTAACGCTATCACTCATAATTTAAATTATCACTCGTTAATTTACATTATCACTCACAGTTTAAATTATTATTAAAACACGGCACCCCGTATTATAAACAAAAACGCGAAACTGTACACTCACACTCACTCACATTAACTCACATAATATTCACCGCGCACTTCATAACACTTCATAACACTATGACTCATATTCACCCCGCACTTTATTACACTATCACTCATACCTAGTCTAAATTATTATAAAACAAGAAAAAATTGTTCGAATAGGACTTTAAAACTACTAAAATACGCGTCGCACAATCCGACGTAACGCGAATCTCTCAAGCAGCAGATGCCAATTTCCCGAATTGCGTGCAGTAGCGCACGCACTATCAGTCACGGCTAACGAAACAGAAAACGACACTCCGCGAGGGACCGACGAATACTCCGGGCTGTACGACGATCCATTAAAAAATAAATTAAAAACGCGAATTACTATATCCCGAAAGCGCGAAACAATATTCCGATTACGAGAAAAGCGACCTTGTTTTGTAATAACTTAAACACGGCACCCCGTATTATAAACGAAAACGCGACACTGTACACTCACACTCACACTCACTCACATAATATTCACCGCGCACTTCATAACACTATGACTCATATTCACCGCGCACTTTATTACACTATCACTCATATTCACCGCGCACTTTATTACACTATCACTCATATTCACCGCGCACTTTATTACACTATGACTCATAGTTTAAATTATTATAAAACAAGAAAAAATTGTTTAAATAGAAATTTAAAACTACTAAAATACGCATCGCACAATCCGGCGTAACGCGAATCTCTCAAGCAGAAGATACCGTTTTCCGAATTGCATGTAATAGTAGTGACCGGCAATAATAGCATGATTCAATGCGGCAACGGCGACTAACGCGCGTAAGCTAGGGTGAAGTGCGTCAGGCCTTACCGCGGATCGCGTACGTGAGTCCTGAAGTACCGAAAGAAACGAGAAAACGAGGGAAAAGTTGAAGGAAGGCATCTTCATGCTCTGTTCTGTTCGCGACCGTACATGTGAGAGAGAACGCACAAGTGATCGCTAAGAAATCATTAGAGGCGCCTATAATGATTTCTTAGCGATCACTCATGCGTTCTCTCTCACACGCACGGTCGTGAACAGAACAGAACATAAAGATGCCTTCCTTCAACTTTTCCCTCGTTCTCTCGCTTCTCTCGGTACTCCAAGGTTCACGCACACGATCCGCGGTAAGGCCTAACGCACTCCACCCTAGCTCACGCGCGTTAGCCGCCTTCGCCACAGTGAGTCAAGTCATCATTACCGGTCACTGTACTATTAGCACGTCTTACCAGACAGAAAATCGACACTCCGCGAGAGATAACGCGTAATCTGGCTGTACGACGATTAATTAAAAAATAAATTGAAACGCGAATTATTATATCCCGAAAGCGCGAAACAATATTTCGATCACGAAAAAGCATCCTTGTTTTATAATAAAATAACGTTCTCCGCGCACTAGATCACTCGCGGGATATTCACGACACTTCCGTTAAATCTTTAAACACGACCCTGAGACGTAAGCGCGGTCTAACTGTCACTTTAATACTTCGGTCGGTGTAACGAACGACACAAAACTTGCACGAAGCACCGGTATAAAACGCGCCGCGATATAAAATATTCCTACCGCGGTAGACACTCGCGGGATAGTCCACGACACTTCCTATTAACCTTGAATCCCGACACAAGAATCTAACTGTCACTTCAAGCGAGGTCCACGTCACCTTGTTGCGCGGTCAAAAGTCGTCGGTAGAATGACCGCGAAAACTTCCCCCAACCCCTTCAATGTTTTCCCTACTATCGCGCGGGATATTCTTTACCCCCTTGTGTTACCCCCACCGGGGGGTATTCACTATCCCGCTTTTTATCTTTACCGTTATTCAAAACACGCAACCACCTTTTTCGTTAAATTTTCGAATTTGACTTGAGAAATCGATAGCTCAATAATCATCGAATAAAACAGAATATTAATCATAATTTCATTATCCCGCGGATATTCATTATCCCGCGTTTTATTTCTACCGCGCTTCAGAACGCGTTACCGCCTTTCTCGTTAAATTTTTAATTTTGATTCAAGAAATAAGATAGCTCAATAAGACATCTAACAGAACAGAATATTAATTGTAATTTTTCTGTTTCAGATAATACTCCAGCATTGAAGAAAGGACCGACCCGACATTCCGCAGACATCCTGAGAGGAGAAGGAGGAGGCCCAGGAAAGTGATCATGCATCGGCGGAGCAACTTTTTGGTGAGAATTAATTCTTTATTATAAAATCTTTATAAAAATAAAGCTTTACCTTTACATTATATCTTTACATTAATTTATCTTTACATATTTTTACATTAATTTAAATGCTAACATGTGTACATTAATATATTTCATTTTATGTTACAGTCACCGGCAGAACTCTAGAACTACCGGCGACGCCGCGAAAGAGTAGGACAGACAGTGTATAGTTCTGGCCTTTTTTTCTATCCGACGGCAGCCGAAACGCTGGCTTCACACGGACGAGCCTCTATATCTGTACGCGTGGAAGCCGCGATTCCAAGTTGAGCTCTCTGCCTCGTGCCGCTCGTGCATTGCGGCCCTCTCTGAGATTAGTCATACGACGTGCCGCGTAAACGCTCAACTTCTTGTCGCACCACTCATAGAGGTAAACCCTTTTATCTTTCGCAGGTACGACTCCGATAATATCACAGTTGGTGTCAGTTAATCGTTAAACTTACTGACGACAGCAACGAGCTTGCATATACAACAAGAAAGTTGTATTTGTAGTCAACTAGAAGAAACCATAGTTGACTACAAATAAAAATTTATTTAATTATTTAATTAAATATTTAATTATTTAATTTAGTTTATTATTAGTAATGTGAAAAAAAAATTAAGAATGAATGGTACGAAGTTTAAGATAATATTTAAAAATGAAAGGGAGAGCGATGGAGTTTTCTAAGTCGGCTCATTTTTGTAGGTTAGAAATTTATTCGACGATGTAATAAGGATTATTAATTGAGATTAATAATAAATCGAAAATGTACGAGCGTTGAGATTTTATGACAAATTTAATATACATAAATTAATATACATAATTACAACGCAAAGACAACGCAAAGAAAAAAGAAAAAAAAAAATATCGTGGTTTCATGCTTGAAAAAATCTTTACCGGAATTTTTGTAAATCCTGTTGATCTCACAATCAGTCTTCGTCCTTTACTTCCGGTGATTGTTATAAAAATACAATTAAGTGTACGTTCGATCGTGTGTTAGACATCCAATCGCATTTTCTTTCCGATATCAGTTTCACTTGTATTTTCTATTAAATTAATTTCATTGAACTATTACGTGTGCGACGCAGAAGCAAGATCGGGAGATACGGTAATGACGATGTCGTTTCTTTTCGCAGATACTGCAGGCGGCACGCACCGCTCGCTCGAGATTCCCGCGTTTTGCTCTTGCTCTCTTATCGATGAGATCACGATGGAATACGGTGGAGGATCCTCGAATTTGTTATCGCCGGACGAACCGCCGGTCTCTGAAGCTCGGACGGGCGCCGATGATCCCGGGACCGTCACCACGGACGCGTAAGACGGCGGCAGATCCGGAGGCGAGCGCACCGCAAACGCCAACGGTTCCTGCAAAGAGCGAACATAGATGATGCCGTTCAGAAATAAGAAACCGGAAAAAAAAAAACTTACCTGTCTCCGAGAGTTGGCGATGCCCGAGATCGTCCGAATCGCCGCTCTTTGTTGCTCGAGCAGGATCCTCGCGTGAGTTCTCTTCACCGTGTAGACGGTGTATCCACAAACCAGGAAGAACAGCAGCGTCAGTATTACCAGAACGATCCACATATGTTCCCATTGCAGCAGTATCGAGGCTATCATCGCCGTCGTCACCCACGCGACCAGGATGGTGGCCAGCATGCGGCCGGAGCAATCCGCATCCTGAACAAGTCGCATTATAGGACAGCGCGCCTCCCACGTGGAATCCACCAGGACGAAAACGCGTTCTTGTATGTATTTGTTTAATTTCGTTTTCTCGGCATTAAGCCAATCTTCGACTTTTTGCAGCGACGAACAACAATATACGCGATTTAAAAGAGCTCAAGATATCGATAGCGATCGATCTCGGGACGATAACGGGCGCTGATAATCGCCGTTGATTAGAGGCACGAAGTTATTGTGCTGAATTATGGGTTACTGACAATCGCCGGGAAAATATGAACGGTCAGCAGGGCGGTATACATACCATCAGGATCAGGAAAAACATCTTTGGGTGCGAGACGCGGTCTCGTAAAATTTCCTCTTCGCAGTCGTTATTAATCTACCGGCTTATCACAAGTGTATTCTACTTATTTGCAATGATAAACGATCTTCGAGCTGATACATATGTCGGTACGGTAACATCGGTAGTAAGAGGTGCGATCGGATTTTCGTGCGCTGTGCCTATCCGATGCGGGAAGCGTCATTAGAATTATTCACGTTGCTCTACATCGCGGTGACGTTGCGTAACGCGTTGGAGAACGCAAACCGAGCTATCTGAAACTTGTGTCAACCCATCGTTTATTTTGAATTCCAGATGTCCGTTTAAAGCGATGTACGATTTCTCCTCGCCAGAACAAAGTGGAAGCGCCCGATGAGAGTCCCGAGTGGTCCTCGATTGCATCAAATTACTGAAGATTGCACAGTTGACGCGGAAATCGGCGTCTCAATTGATTGTGAGCGATAAGAAGTACTAGAAAACGATTGTGAAAAATATAACGCTCTTGAAAGAAAAAAAAAAAAATAATAACGTGAGACAGTAACACAAAAGCCATTCTTTACCTTGCACGTCGATCAATAGGCTTAAAAACTTGCAATTAGCACTTTCGACGCGATTGGACGATCACCTGGAACATCGTGTTAAAGAACGCGAAATAAAATTATTCAAGCAATTTGGGTCGCGGTTTTGTCGGTTGAATCGCAACGTTGAGAACTGAAAAACAATAAGCTTCCACCTTTATGACGACTTTACGACAACTACGCGATAAGAGAACGAAGACTACCGCTTCATTGCCGGTGCAGTTATCACCCATGACGCACACCATTTTGGCACAGATAACGACAATGATATGCGTAAATGGACTGAAATATAAAGAAGAGTACGATAGAGTGCATTAAAAAATCACTAACGTATGCATGCATAAAAAAAAAATTAAGGTGTTACGTCGAGTGAAAAGTGCAGTTTTTAATTTTGCTGGAGAGCAAATTGCATTAACGACGATATTAAATAATATTAATCGATATAAGTTATTTTAACATCGTTGCTATCACAATTTGCTTTATAATTACGTCATGGTATACGATGTAAAGACGTAATCGTGCAAATCTACGCCAACGTCTCGTCAATGATCGATTTGAATTTACAACAGCAGGTACAATGTAATTTTCGTCACTTGTCATATATATTCTACATTGCGATGTACTTTACAACGCCGAATTGCTGTTCCGGAATTGAGAAAGAGGTTTGCATACTATTTAATGGTAGGTCGCGCGATATCGGCGTAACGCTCTTATCTTGTGCTCACAAGTACGGTTAATGCCCAGAGAGCCGGCGTGAAATTTGCCTTTAAAAACGACAGAACGACGAACGAGAGATGTTGCTTTTATTCAACGCGCCATCCATTTGATATCGAGTCATTGCCGAGAAGATACATCGAGATACTTTTCCGCATACAATGCACGTGCATTTGGATTAAACGCGTTTAGTCCTAACGGATTAATTCTACGAAATGTACAAAAAGAATTCAGCTCAATTACGTATCACACTTGTTAATCGTATTAAAAGAAATGCGTACAATGTCAATCAGGGTCCAAATAGAGTAATGACGTTTGACAGTTCGCGTTTAATTTTCATTATCATATTTTTGCTCGCGTATAAAAATAAAAGGTATAATAATGATTATTTGGACCGCGATTAAGATCTTTTTTTTTTCAGTCTGTTATTTTTTAATGCGTTTAACCACTCCCTAAATATACCATAAGGTGATAAGATTCATGTCAATGCCGCACGTTCGCTCGTGACGTATATTAACGCGCTACGAACGACATCGCGAGATATCGTGCTATTTTCTTATCTCTAGGTGAAAACGTTGAAGAAACTAATAAGTCTAACAATAAGTAAAATTGTTCATAAATTTCTGTTGAGCATGCCAAATACACGTCCTTCTTCATTATTAAAAATATAAAAAAATAAAAAAAAATAAAATAAAATAAGAGAACAAGCCGCGAAATTCCGTCACGTTGAATCTACATTAGACTATAAAGAACAAGTCGTTTGAGCAATCGTGTCGAGAATTGGTTTTCCTCGATTGTACAAAAAAATTCGTGCACGTCGAATAGAAGGAACAGAGTCGAATTAATGAAATTCGACAGATGACAAGCCTTTAAGGCAGCAATCGCGGATTAAAACGTCCCATATGTAGAATTATTCCTGAAGGATTGTGCCGGACGAAATACAAGAAGGGCCTGTCGAGCTTCAATCTTGGTCTTTCCGACGATCCGGAAAGCTGTCGTTCCTCTCTGTAAAATCCGAACAGATCCGTACGCGATGACTGGTCCGCGTAAGAATCTTCGTTCTCTTGCGATACCCGGTATCTCAGTATATCTTTTTCAGTGACGTCGTCAAAAATGTCATCATCCATTCGTCGTTCAACGTTTCTTCTTAATGGACTCGCGGGATACGTTTCTATGTGATGCCGGCCGTTAAGGATATTTTCGTCGCCGCACGTGCTGAATAAGTTCATCTGTAAAGAAAATTCAATATCACAGGTAGATAAGATATAAATATCGAATGTATCGCGAATGAATTAATCTACCTGTAATACGTCGGCCAGGTGCAGACGGTGACCCACGCCGTTGATGCCCTTAAAGTCAGCGTTGCCCGAGAAGAGTTCATCAAGGCCCATTCTCTTCAAGGCAGCGGTCGCATTGACGACGGATCTGTGACTGAATTTAGGCACCTGCAGTTCAAGGCCGTACCTCGGTATTAACACCTTAAGAAGCTTATTCCAGGCTCCGTCGCGGAACGCGCTTCTGACAAGACGCTGCTCGAGACGGTCCAGATTATCGCCGGGTGCTGTGTGACCTTGCTGACCTGGAAGAACGAAGATCGTCGAGACCAATTTATCGCTGCCTCCGATAGCGACCGTCGTAGCGTCGATGCTGGGCTCGTAGCCGGCCAAGACACCCGATCGCCAAGTCGTGGCCGGAACCGGCACGAGTTTCCTTTGCCTGACGGCCGGCGAGACGGCGAAATACAGCTCGCCGTCTCTGCCGATGGAGCTGGTCAGGCTACTGTTGCAGTCGGTCTGGAACACGTTAGCCGAAAGGGCTGCCAAAGGTGATCTCAGCGGTACCGTGTTCGTCTTAACGAAATCTTTAATTCTACCTCCAGTCTGCTTTCTGACCAACAGATTCGTTCTCCTACGCACGAGATCGCTGATGGTAGCAAAGTTTACCTCGGTCACGAGGCCCTCGTAAAACTGTTGGGCCTGCTCTTTGTAGAAAGGCATTAGCTTCCTAACCTTCATCTTATCGGCGAACAGCTCGCGGACGAAGGCGGCGTTCGCGATACCCTGGCCGCGAGCAAGACCTACCGTGTCAGTTATATTCTGGAACACCAGGTGCGGATTGAAAGTTGCTACGTCGTCCAGACCTAATACCTCGTTCATTTGATCGGACGTCGGGCCGCGAGCGCCTAAGAAGATCATCGCCAGCAAACTGGTCATGCCGAACGGCGACAGCGCTAGCGACCTCGCGGTGCTCAAACCTTTATTAGTAGCTACCCAGAAATTGAAAGCCAGTTCATTGCAAAGTTTCGCAAAGTTCACGATATCAGCGCTCGTGTGTCTTATAGTGATGTCTAAGCCAATTGCGCTTTGAGACGCCTCTAATGGAAGAAGAGACTGTGTCGAGGACGGTTGCTGATCTTGATGCGCTGCAGCTTCCATGCCTGGAGAACGAATGTGAGTGTTATCGTTCAAGTTAGACGGCGACGACGACGATGGTGAAGGATGATTGACTGGTTTTCTCAGTGGCTTCGGTGGTTTCGGCGGTTTTGGAAACTTCGACATAGGCGGCGGAGCCTGCTGCGATATAAGAGTCCATTTGTCTTCCGTACCTACGTCCGCATCGGTCTTCGTAGCGTCGGCCTTTTCCAGCGGTTTATGACCGGTCGTAGGCCTCAAGGTCTGGCGAACCGGAACGCTCGACGGCGTCGTCGATACTTGCGAGCGTGTCACATTCGGTTTCAACGAACTCTCGGAATGTTTCGAAGACGCGGTCTTGCTCTCCGTGTTATTCAACTGACCGTCGCTCTTAATCGCCGGTGCATTCGTCGTCGATATACTTTCCGTCACATTTCTATCGTTATAATTCGACGAGTTATTAGCAGAGTTATAAGGCCGAAAAGTGTTCCCTTTGTTCCCACCTCCGTTATCCGTCGTAAATGATTCTTGCGTTACGCCTTTGATCGAGCTCTCGGTATATTCTTGAATCGATACGGGTGAAGTGACAGTGCTATTTTCAATCTTTTTATTCTGCGTGCTGTCTTTGTCTTTATAGCTAACTGTGCTGGTGACGCGATTTTGTGAGGGCGCAAAATCGGTAGAATTTTTGCTCAACGCGATAACGCTACCAGACGTAGCGTTTAGTACGACGTTCGTTGTAAAGTTGCTGTATACAGGTGAGCTGTAGAAATTAGGAGAAGAATTCTTAGTAGATTGAGTCGTTAGAGTCTCTTTTGTTGGCGACGTATTCGCGAACGAGCCATTCTTTTCGCTTGGTGCCTCTATCTTCGTGCTGTTCTCCGAGAATCCCGAGTTTCTGGTGTCATTCACGATTTTCACGGATAGCGGAGATAATTCTGGACTCAAGTCTGTTCTCACAATAGGCGCCTCTGTCGTCTTTATTTTTTCCTTAATTTCCGCTTTCTTCTGGCTTGCATCGAGCGCCGTTTTATTCGCACCTGGCAATCGAGTACTAAGATCGTTCGTCGTCGTCGAACTTTGCTCAGGTTTCACAGTAATAATTCCTACGGTCGTTGCACTCTGCCCAGTGCTATCTTCTGTTTCGTCGTTTGTAAATTTATTTGCCGGGGACGACGCAGGTGCCTTCGTGGAATCGGTTCTCTCGTTAGCACTCGGCAATTTAGTCGGTTCTAAAGTATCATTCGACTCTTTCGTCTCCACCGGTGCACGGTAAATTAATGTACCGTTTCGAGTCGGGTCCGTTAATGTCTCCTGCGTCGATTGCGTAACATTTCTTTCCTTCTGAGTAATATTTTCGGTGGACTGTTGGGCGAGTTTTACATATTCGGCTGATGTATTTTTGACTGAATCACCGTTAATTTTCTCGGTCGATGTGCTCGTTACGAATCCGGCGATGAGGCTGCTCGCCAATTTGCTGGCTGCGAGATTCGATGCATTCCTAGGTAAACCGATTGGCTCGATCGCAGGAATAATAGACGGTAGCGGTGCAGTGCTCAATACTTGATCAATCACCGATACCGGATCGCTCCAATTAAAGCTTGCGAGAGTATTGTCAAAATATTCATTAGTCGTAGGTTTATTCGAAGATAGATTCGTGTCGGTCGACACAACGGTCGATTGCGTTTTGGTATCACTCGCTGTAGAAGTGGAGATCTTTTCGGACGACGCGATACTCTCAAAAATTGCGGTACTTTCAGTTTGACCCGTCGGAAAAACTGCAACTGTGGCGTGCGTCTCGAATGGAAGTTGCCCCAGCGAGGACAATGTTGACCCTAAGGTTGAACCTGAGATTGATCCTGAGGTTAATGCTGAGGTTGATCCTGAGGTTAATCCTGAAATCGATGCACTTGTCGATTTGAGCCCAGCCGGCGTCGTGGCGAAACTATTAGTTGCTACTTTATTATTCGTCGATCCGATTCTGGTCGAAGTTGCCGACGTCGTCGCTGTAATTCGAGAATTGGTGGAAATGCTCAAACCTTCGTCCATCGAGATAAAAGGCCGATGGGTGACGGGAATTGAATAGTCGACTAACTCGATGGTCGGGTCTCGTGATGAAATTTCAGTGGTAACGGTTCCGTAGGGTTGCGTGTTAACGGCAGATTTAACAATTTCTTTATTTGCGCCTTGAGACGTCGAGGTGTTTATGAGCGTCGCCTGAGACACGTTGCGCCTTTGATCGTAATTAATATTCATTATCGGTATCTTTGGCCTCTCGTTCGACGGGGACGTCAGGGGCAGGACGGGCGGTTTCACTTCCGAAACTTGATTTATTACACTCGAGAAAGACTCGACTAATTGCGTAGGTAACGGTTCCATCGACGACGGGGATTGAATTTCGGTCGGCAGAGAATTGAGATAAGCCTCTCCGTACGACGGCGTTACCGGGCTCGACAACTGTTTCGTGACCGTTGAGGAGTCCTCCCCGAGATAATGATCCGAGATGAACGCGTGCGACGACGTCGAGATAGTCGGAACCTTAATTCTCGTAACGGAGGCGAGCGTGGACGGCGAGTGCGGCGTGGTTTCTTTAGACACCAACTCTGGTCTCGAAGGCGGATGAGATATCGGCACTGGCGACGTGGCGAGGGTCTGTGGAATTATTTTATCGTGCGTTTGAGATCCTTTCGTAACGCCGAACGAAGAGTATTCATCAGGTATCTTCGTATTGTTCTTGCTATGCACGAGAATGTAACTCACGTCCGACGGGGAGAGCCTGTCGGTCGTGCTGATCAATTCTGCAGTTTCTTTGGTGGAAGACGAATGCGTCACCGGCGTGATCATCGAATAAGTCGCCGCGGTTTCTTGATCCACCTTGCTGCTGGTAGCGGTAGTTTGTTTCGTAATATTTACAGGATACATATTTAAAATCGTTAGCTGCGGGGACGTCGAATCCTCAGGCACTTCCGATAGAGCTAACTCGACGTACTGGTCCGTTTGGCTCTCCTCGGTCTGGTCAGGTATTTGGGGTATTTGATGGGTGGTCCCTGAGCTCGTGACGCTGGTACCGATTGCAAACAGGTCAATTTGATCCTTCTTAATCCCGACACTCTCGACCGGAATTACGCTAATTATCTGGAAGATCGGGCTCTCGGTCATGGCGGAATGTAGCGTCGACAGCTTTTGCTCCGTCAGGGTGATCACTGGCACCGGAATCATCGGCTTCTCGGTCGCCGCCAAGTGGTGACTGTGCAGAGGTTTCCCCTGCAAATTGTTGGTAAAGCCGGCGTATGCGTTCGTCTGAACATCTGGAGTCGCCGGTTTTCTCGTTGAGTATTTCGGGGTCGACTCAACCTGGATCCTCTCAGTCGTGATCGAATGACTGGGCTCGTTGTTCGAGGAGATCGCCTCCGCTTCGCCAGATAGAATCGCTGGAAGAATGTTGCTCCATTCGACGTTGGCGTGTTCCGGAATCTTCGGTATCGAACCCGTTAAGGTTGGTGGCTTATCGAGTGCGCTCTTCAGCACATTTTGTACCTTTTGTACCACATCCATGACCTAAAATGCGACGAATGGAATGCATTAAATCTGTAAACGAAGAGGCGCGACGGCTCCGTTAGCTTCTACTTTGTATGTTCTTATTCGCATTATTTTTATATTTACACGTAATCTGATATCTTTATGTGTTTATGCTATCAATGTTAGAGCAATTGCAAAAATAATATGACCTCTCCGATACATTTTATTACATTCCGTCTCGAAATGAATTAATTATTACAACAGCTACTATTTAATTAACATTTTTAGATAAATTTAATTTAAATTTATTTGCAAATTATGTAAAAATTTTTTTCTGTTTCTATTTATTTTCAGTAATGACCGAGGTATATCTTATTTAAAATAAATTATTATTCCGCTACCTATTTACGGTCGCGAGATAAAAGTTAAATGACCCGAACAAGTGGCGACGAACCGACCTTTTTACCGCCCGTCAGGACATCGTCCGCTTTTTGAGGCTCCTGCCTATCGACAATGTGATCCGTCCCACCTGCCGCGATGAGACCTTGAATTTCCTGAGCGGTCATCTGCCGCGTAATCATATCGCCCTTCTCGTTGTAAGTATAAAACTGAAACTTGTCGGGCCGCAAAAGTCCGGCCGGGGAAGCGACCAGTTTGTGGCTGGACTGCGTCTCGTTTTTGCCGCTCGGAGGATGATGCGCGCGTCCATCGTGGTCCTGGCGTATAATTGTTGAAGTGCTCCCGCTGCAAAACGCACGAGGACACCGTATAAAATGTTATCGTAGCTCAGGTCAGCCCGGCGATGGATTCTCAATCCGAGAACGCGGCCGAAATCGAGCGCGGCGACGACACGTAATATCAAGATCTGACGCGCGAGATAAATCATTCTATTTCGCAACGTAGAGAACGGCTCGTCGAGATCGTCTCGAAATTGGGGGTCCGATAAAGAGTTACGAAAGCTTTGTATCCGCGGGGAATCTACACATCGGAACGATAAGAAAACGCGGTTCAATGCAGGCGCGCGATTTCCCTCCCTAATTAGTCCGCTCGTTAGAACGGAGGACCGTCTAACATCTTTAAAACTAAGCCGCGGTGTCTCTAACAAGAGGCCGGCTTTGTGTTCTTTCAATCTTTCTCTTCTCTTCCGCATTCTCCTCTACCGCTTTTCTCACGCGAGATGAGATGCGTATCTCGATTCGCTGTTCGTATTATCTCATACTCTTAAGTCGTCGACGTTAATGGATACGCGTTGATTACGTTGCATTGTTACGCGCGCGAAATCTTTGCTCCGAATCACCACGCATACCGTACTATTTTGCATGCTTTACGAATATGTTATTTGATATCTCTCGCGTGATACTGACCTAGCATCAAACGCGTTTACAGGCACGTGCGGACGTTCGTTATGAGCCGGTAGAGCCGCGCCGAACTGCAGGATCGTCCAGGATACGATTAATGCCGGCAGCAGCCAGCACGATCGCTGAGACATGATAATTCTCGATTCTCTGGAAAAAAAAAAAAAGTAAGATATTTCGAGCTTGAAGATAAGATTGGCATGCAGAAAGTTGTATACCTGTGTACCGATAGACTTTTTTAGCTTTGTTTAATATTAAAAAAAAATCCACGAAAGATTAAGAAATAAAGTATACGAAAAAAAAACAGACTTGTGATAAGAGCCAAGAAGAGAGGAAAAAAAAAATATAGTGAATCTGAAAGAAACGATTATTTGTTACGAGGTACACGCAGACGAGTTAGACTAATAACGCGACACGACAGCGTGAGAAGAAAAAGATACCGCGAGGAGAGGAAAGAGAGATAGGTCGCCGAACCTTACAATGTCTTGCTGGTTGTTGTTACATATCGGTAACCGGTTTTTCGTCGCCGAAGTTATCCTCGACGCGACGTATCGCTAAATCTAGGGGATGACCGTCTGCGTCCGATCGGCGAACGGTCATCTCCTCCGGGTGGATCACCCGGTGAGACAATCGCGTGCACAAGGTTCGACTAATCGCTAATCTCCCTTTCCTATCCTCCAAGCATCGACAGATCAAGGAACGCGTAAAAGTTGGCAGGTTGCACTCACACTTTGCGATCGAAGGTAGACTCCCTGGAAATGTCATTTAATCCCGTCGAGAGGAGAGACGGTCCACGGTTGATAACCCGACGATCAGTTTACTCGTTCACCACCGACGCGACGATCGAACTCGCGGTGCTCGATAATAAGGAAAAAAAAAAAAAAAAAAAGAAAAAAATAGAAAAAAAAATATATATATATTATAAATTAAAAAAAAAAATTGTTGGACGTTGGCGAGTATCTGGCGGTCCCTCGGTGGTCGATTCCTTTGCGCGAGAACGCGCGCGGTCTATCCCTTTTCTCCCCCTTTGGCTGCCTCCTTCGCGTCTGCCTTCTCTCTTCGTCTCCCCTTCCCACCCTTCTTCCCTTCTTCGTTTAAGGGATCAAGGACGTTTAGCAGTTGAGACGATTTTGCGGTCGACCTTGCTGTCAGACACGCCGGTGTAGCGACCTCGGCGATGATTGCGGAGCACGTTCCCCCGCGAGGCTCCTCCCTTTTCTTTTTTTTTTTCCGCAGGGCCCTTTCTCGCGTGCGCTTCTCCCCCTCGCGCAGCGCATCCGCTTCGCGTTCGCGCTTGACACGACTACCGGGCGGCCCTATTCCTACGCCACTCGTCCGCTCCGCTTCTTCTGCCCGTCTTGTACCCTGGATAAACACGTACTGCAAGGTAGAATCCTTCGCTGGTACGAGCGCAGCGGAACAAGAGGCAGAGGAGCGACAAGGAGGAGGGGGCGACCGCTCTCCCGGAGGGTAAGACGGAGAAAGGACTCGGGGGGACTCCCTCCCCCTCGCCCCTCTCGCGGACGACGTCGCCGTCGGGAGCGGATTACGCGGAAACGGGTGACCGCGCGTGCACCGTACTACGTGCATGCATTCCTTTCGCACCGAGCTTGGAATCGCCTGCGAGGGCACAATGGCCAATTAGAACCGCGTTAGAGCCTGATCGCGCCCGATTTTCCCTTCGCCGGTCGCGGTTCCCCCTCGGAGTAATTCCTCCCGGATGACAGTACGCGTAAGCGCGTAAGTCAGGCTGGCGATTCGAGCCGATTAACGGTACATCGACCGAATGAGTCGCGTACGTGACGTATGAAATTGCGAAAGAGCACCGACTGCACGGCAAGGGGGAAAGGGAGGATGACCAAGGGGCATCGCGAAAAACGGCTGGACCACGGGGAGAAAATCTCGGGGACGGGACGCCAAGTCGCGTGGATGCGATCGAGCGCGACCCGCGATCGAGCCCGAGCGATTCATTCTTACCGCGACTCATTCATAAGCGAATCAATCGCCGTCCCGGCCGCGGCTGGCCGGAATATATTTCGGGCCGGATTAAATTTAAATGTCCCGCTGGTTCGCGTTTACTCGTTCCCTCCGGTGGGAGAGGGAGAACGGAGGGAACTCGTTGACGGGAGGCAGAGATTGCATTTCCTTTTCGTCGGGTAACCTCTTCGTTCACCAGGTCAGATCGGGTCGGAATCGAAATCGCGAAAGGCGATAGATTTAGGTTCGTTAGCGATCACAGCGTTCGGAGGGGGCCGAACGGGGGGGGAGGGAGGGGAGACTCGCGAGAAACCCGTTTTCTCGCCTCTTCGCGAGCCTTAGGTCTCCGCTCCGAGTTTTCTGTGAACGTCGAACACGCGCGGGTTAATAAACAGCCGTCCCACTTGCACGACTGTCCATCCGTAACCTACTGTTTACCCAGACAACGGTACCGCGCCAGGCCGCGCCGGATTAAGGTTTATCCAACGGTTTACCTATCGACAAATTTGACGGGGAGGAGAGGGAGCTCCCCCCCCGGAGGGGACGAGCGTCGTAAGAAAGGGGAACGCGAGAACGAGCGCCGGTAACTTGCGGCTCCGCAAACCCGACCTATTTCCCCGACCCCGCTGATCTCACGTCGCTCCCGGCACGCGTGATGATCCACAATCGAATTCGCAAGCGTTCGCACCGAAAATCTACTTCCGTTTTCCAACGAGAAGTCCCCCGCACCCAACCCCCGAGACCTCGCCGTTCGGTTCCCCGCGCGATTCCGACAGCGGGGTACGCGTCTCCCTTCGCGAACGCGATAACGATCGAGCAAAGGGGAGAAAAAGGGAGGAAGAAGACGAAGAAAAAGAAACGCGAGTTCGCCGACGCGCGGTTCACCTACGAGAAATTCTCAGGTGCGTGAGAGACTCCCCGGCAGAGGTGTCACGCTCGGCTGAGCCAACACGACATTCCAGATTACGTAGAATCGTTGCTCCGAAGGGAGCATCGTCCTGAGCCGCCTGGCGTGATGTCGCGTCTTCTCCGTACCGGCGGGCAGCCGGCAATCATAATAGAAACGTCGATAGACGCCCAGAAATTTTCTACGTGCGATCGTAGTTCTACGATCGCGCGACGCGGAACGACGCCGCAAGGACGCCGGCTGAAGCTTCGCGGTTAATTTCGTCCCTCGCTAATCGCCGAGCGATCTTTGGCCGCGTTTCACGGACGGCTGCGAGTAATCGAGAGAATTAGAATCCTGAACGGAGGATGATACAGCCGCGCAAACACGCATCTCCGCCGGCATTGAAACTCGAGAAATATGTTCCCTCATGTGTGTATACCGGAATGTACCACTTTTCGACACATAACAGTAGTATATGCTTGGCACGGTATAGAGACACCGTGGCTTTCTCTCTCTCTTTCCCTTTTTCTGTCTTCCTCTCGTAGAAATATACGCGAAAGACATAACGGTCCTCTCCTCGCCTCCTTTGTGCCCGGTCGCGTTACGAATATGTACGGCGGGTGTCCGTGTTCGCGTCGCCTCCGAAATCTGATTTAGTTACGCGCACAGGATACAAAAAGGAAAGGGAAGAAAAAAGAAAAGAAAAGAAAGAACGGGGCGGTCAGGTGTATTGGGCCCGTTCGCGAATTCGACACACGCGTGCCCCCGGCATGTCGTCCCGCCGTTTGCACGCCGTGCATGTCCCCTGCGAACCGGCCGAGATCATCCGGAATACCAGGCAACGAGGCCATCCTGTAAGGATAAACCGAGTCCCGGTTCGACTCGCTTCGGGGAGGAGAGGCCGAGACATTCAGGCGCTCGTTTTTCGTTCCATACATTCATCTAATTCTCTCGATTATTGAGTACTATAGAGCAGCGCGATGAAAGAAATCGAGTTTCTTCAAACGCTTAGAATCAACTCTAATTAACATAACCAGCGATTAATTCAATCAACAGAATTGATAGCTCGGAACTTCGAAAGACCACTTTCAGTTATTCGCTGCTCTTCCCTTAATCTTTTTTATCTCTAAAATAATTTAAAAAATGATTATTTTGTGTCGTTTACATTACTTAATAAAATAATAGATATTATTTAATAAATTAATCAATAAATTGATTGAGCTTGATCGTACTTGAAAGTGGCTACGACGAAACTCCGATTGAAAGATTAAATTGAATCGAAGTCGATCTTAACTACAGATAAAGAGACGTGACGAATCACATCAGGCATGACGATGGGAAATGATAACAAAAAGGCAGACGAAATAGAAATGTTACCGGAGACCTGATTTCTCATCGGAAGTAGGTACGAAGGAACGTGGGATCCGATCAACATGACAGGCATTGACAGCAAAAGTATACCCGTATAAGATTTAAACACCAGTTACATTTATATAATATAATTCGATATAAATATACATTTTTTTTCTCTTAATTTATAATTAATTAATTTAAATGTTAAAAATACTTATATATACATATAAAATAAAGTACAATTTTACTTAAAAGAACAATCAAAAAATTGTAGAAAGAATCTGTATTCGACAGATATTAAAGATTATTAAATCTATAAAAAGTTGATATAATACATAAAATTTATAGAATATATATAATAATAATACCATTACTTGGTGTAAACATATTTCTAAAATTTAATATTTTGAACATATATTACGAAATTTACCCATTTACACTTTTCGACATATACTGAAAGCGTAAAACGCATTTCTTAACCAATGACGAGTTCTTTCTTTTCGGTCACAACTGTCGGCGCATCTGTTCTTCGTTGTACGTTAAACAATACAGACAGCTTTAGTGGTACACACGTGTCCGCTGTGCAAGCCATTATGTTTAACGTGACGCGCAATTGGCTACGTGTTTCTTCCTCGGGAAGTTTCACCGATATAGGAGTCGAAAGTTTATCCGTCAAAGATTTCGCCGTCCACGTGCTTGTAGGTAAAGACACTTGCCATTCTTGTGGTGCGTCTGCATTTAATTTCAAATCATTCGTAAATACGATATTAAATAAAATATTTAGTTCTCCGTCGTGTGTATTTACTGCTGTATCAAAAACGAATACGTTGTCGATATTTCTATTCGAATAGCGTCTAGATATGACAGCCATCTAAAAAATACAATTAGGATAAGTTAATATATTGACGTTGTTATACGATGTTTCGTAAAATATACTTACAGTCGAAATCTTTTCATTTTTTAGATCAACAATTTTAATAACGTGATTATTGGTATCTGCTACGTAAAGGATATTGCCATCTGGACTGACAGCAAGGCCACTCGGTTCGTTGAACTAAAAATTTATTTCAACAGTTTAAAAAAACATTTTTTTGTATTTCTTTAAAAAAAATACATTAAAAAACTTACGGTAAATGCACGATCAGGTTTGCCGTCGCCAAACAATGTCTTACAATGTCCCGTTGTGTTATCTATACTTTTAATTTTATGATTATAAGTATCAGCCACATATATTTGCTTATCCAAATGATTCCAGGTTACTCCCAATGGATGTTGAAGTTTGGCAGAATATCCTTTTCCGTCTACATCTCCAAATGCATGCAAATTCTGTAATGCAAGTTAAATTTAAAAATTCTGGTAACGTAAATATAATTGTTTGAATTTCTCGCTATTATTCAAACAAAAGCTGATGCTTGTTCACATCTTAAACAACTGACTAAAGCTAATAAAGTGAGAAAATAACTAAAAAGTATATGTTGGACAAACCGCTGGATTTTTATCTCCTCCGCAAATAGCCGATACTTGACCGCTATCTAAATGCAGCCGTCTGATAGCACTACTTTCGCTATCCGCAAAAAACGCAATTTTACATTCCTGAACGACCACAATGCCCGAGGGTTGTGCTAGTCCCGCGGCATGAGCATAATTATTGTTGCGATTTTCTTCTCGGCCACTTCCAACAATAGCAGCGCATGTGTTCGCTGTATACTTTCTAAAAAAAAAAAAAAAAAACGGAAACATTAATCCTGATTAATCGTTACATTAAATACGAATACAATGTCGCATTAATTCTTACTTTTCTTTCCACCAAATAGTATCTTCCAAAAACAGTGCCCAGATTTGATGGGTGCCGGCTATGGCAATTAACAAGACAGGCACCACAGTACCTTTATACTCATGATGATAAATCGCCACGTCCCAAGGAGATGATAAAGCTTGGCTAATGCCGTGTTCTCCACCTTTTCGATCGCAACCTTGTGAACCAGTACCAGCTATGGTAGACACATTTTTTTCGGTCAAGTTTATCTAAAATATTATCGAAATAAAATCGAGATATAGCGAATTATCACAGATTATACAAATAATAATATAAAATTGCATTCTTTTTTCTCTTACTTTTCTAATAGCATGATTGTTATTATCCGCAACGTAAATTATATTATTTAGCACACAAACTCCCTGAGGTGAATTAAATCTAGCATTTTTGAAATTGCCATCTTTAAAGCCTTGGTTACATCCACCTATGATATGCTCCACTCTCCCATGTTCGTTTGTAATTACAATTCTATTGTTACCGCTATCAGATATGACTAGTTTCGTTTCCTGTTCCAATTGAAAAATTGTTATTTTACCAGGAAACAAGAGACCGTCTTTAGAAGATGGTAAAA
The DNA here is from genome assembly GCF_019399895.1 of Cardiocondyla obscurior. NCBI lineage: Eukaryota > Metazoa > Arthropoda > Insecta > Hymenoptera > Formicidae > Cardiocondyla > Cardiocondyla obscurior. The sequence goes on along the minus strand of NC_091864.1, from coordinate 12,578,553 downwards.
GGTGATGTGCTGGCTTCAGTGGAAGACTATGATCTGATATTTGATTTAAAGATTTGAAATATGCTATTGCAACTTTTGTATACAACAGTATTTCATCTTTGTGATCTTCACCCACAAAAACAGCCAGTGGTTGACCGCTAGGTCCTACAATAAATTTAGAAACAGCTATAATAATAGCAAAATTATTGCAAATAGCATAACCATAAATTTTTCAATTATGTAATTATTAGAAAAAAGACAAGAGTTTGTAAATTGTTTTATACCTAACATAATCAAACTAGGCCAACATGTTATACCCATATCATGCCACATTTTTAATGTTACATCATTGACCACAGGATGCATGATATTATACCTCTGCACAGCAGATAGCACATTCTTTGAACTGCGCTCATTTGTAAACTTAGCACTATGAATTCCAATCTAAATAAGAAAGTCATTAATCATTAGATTTTGTCTATCTTTTACATAAATTAATGTTTGTCATAAAATATTACATTTACTTACCACTACAAGACCATCTTTTACAGAAACTTTTTTCTCAACCTCTTCAAGCTCAGCTAAAACATGCATGCAATTGATGCAGCAATATGTGAAAAAGTCAAAAAGAACAATTTTTCCCTTTAGATGCTGAGCTAAAGACAGTCCTTCTGATACATTGAACCATTCCAAACCTATATAACACATACATTAATGAAAAAAAATTACAGTGCCACTGTAATTACTAACCTGTTTCCAATAACAGACACCTGTATATTCATTTCCATTAGCTGTTCGCAAAGTAGAAAGTGAAAACACAAATGTAAAAGTCCGATACCTTTTGAAAAATCATGAGGCTGCGCTCCGCTATTTTCAAACCGCTTGATGTGCTTCAGGACCAACGTTTCTTTTTCCCTTCGTTCGGTCAGATCGTTTAAGTGGAAGCGCATTTGAATGCAGACCTGCGTCAGCTCCTCCACTACCTCTTGCGCGTTCATCTTTTTATTTACAAGTCCGCACATCAGACGGCTCAAAATTCAACGAAACCTCTCGGGCGATCGCGAATTACAGATTCACTTGCAACATCAATTCGGAGCGTCGCACACCTCTCTCTTTCCTTCTTTCCGAAAGCATCTGACGTGTTTTCCTTATTAAGACACGCCGAATGACGCTAGCAATCTCAGTGGAAGAGCATCGGCGAGGAGAGAGAGGGAAGATCAGCTTGGTTACGTTTCCTCGTCATGACGAAGGTCGATAGATCCGTTGCTATCTATATGTTATCAATTTAATTATTAGCGACTGCGACGTGAACATTTGCGAGAGCTTATAACACTTCACACGTGGGCACCAACATGAGCTCGGTGCTGCGAGCGCAGTCTTTGACGTGAGATCCCTGCGACTGTTGTATTTACTCGTGAAACGACAAGCGACGACAAGTATGACAAAGTTAGATGATGACTTGGACTGGGTGAAAGTACGAGAAGATTTAGACGGCAGCTACCTGACCGAGACAATATGGCAAAAGGCTACGCGTAAAACAAAAGAGAATCCGCTCGTACCCATAGGTAGACATAACCTACTTTTGCTAACCAAGATTAAATTTGATAACTGCAACAAAATTACGTTTTACCAATGTTCGCAATCTAATCTTCCTTTCCATGCGTAAAGCCACAAAATAATTTTATCCATCTAATGAAATACTGTAGATATCTCTTGGCTAATTATCAATTAAGTGAGCCAGAGTTAGATCAGTTCTTTAATGTAATAGTTTTCCACATATTTGCAGGAGCATTGGCAACTACGGTAGCCTTGAGTCTTGGAGTATACAACTTTTACAAAGGAAGGACTGAAATGCAACAGTACATGATGCGTGCTCGTGTTGGTGCTCAGGCGTTTACTATTGTTGCCATGATTGCTGGATTTATTTTGTTACCAAAGTCCAATTAAAATTAATGATGTACTAATTTTCAAGTAAAATTAAACACAAGTAGCAGGTGAGCTATTTTCGCTCAATATGTCGAGTACAATGTACCTAATATATATAATAATCTCTTTTTTTTTCATGTGTAATTTCATATAAATTATCTCAGTACACATGGAGAAAAGTATATATGTAAATTAATATTTTTACTTGTAAAAATATATTTAATTGATGTAAACTGCAAACATTTTTATTAAAAATATCTTCAAATTTATTATACACTGAAAGGCAGATATGACATTTGCTGCAGCGAGCGACGACGGCGGCTGGCGTACGTGATTTCTCCCTCTCGGCCGCCGAGTACGAAGGTAGTAGTAGTAGTAAAGTGCGTTCCTCCTCAATCCTCGGTGACCGGTGCTCTACGACACATCTACGTGCGCGCTTCATGTGAGATTCGACGCACACCACGCCAAGATCACGTACGCTAGCCGCCGTCGCAGCACCACGAATGCCATTCCTGACGGTGAGTACATAAATTGTAGAATTTTTGAAAAGAACAAGTTGTGTATAAGTTAATATATGCACATAGTCATATATATTATTATTACATTAAATATATATATATGTATATTAATTTATAATACTTTCTTACAGCCGCACTAAATATTGCAACGCTCTTACATATTTTTGAACGACTTAAACGCGCTATATGATAGGGCTGCTTGTACTTTTAGCGATATATATATATATATAAAGTTTTGTATTATAAAAGTAGAAAAGAATGAAAGGAAGAAACTGTATTTACCAACATTTTTTGTACTGTATAACTCCAAAAAGGTTACCATACATATCGAATTATACTTTTAGCTGAATTAAAATCTTCCCTGCGCTAAGTATCTTTAATATAAAATGTATTGAACTCTTAAATTTAGTCAATCTTTCTTCTATCTTAATTACCAATTAAAGTGTTTAACATATGTATCCCCAATAAAAAGTTCTAGTATATTTATCTTTGAGTATAATTCGACGTTTGTTGATCTTTCGGGAAAAATTATAAAATGTCCGCCTTTTTATTAGCCGAAGCTAAGTGGGGTTTTAAAGAAATGGCACCTTGTTTAAATATACCGCTAATACTTAATGATCGCGACCGTAAGCTTGTTAGGCTGTTCGTGGAACTACAACTGCTTAAGCTAGTACTAGGGGTGAGATCAAAGATCGTTTGTACATGGGGTCTTGCAGATGTGTAATCCGATGGGATTGATTCTGCAAAAAAAATTAAAAAAAAAAAATTAAACTACTTTTTTTACGTCGCATATCAAGTTTTGTGACTTGAAGCTACGTAATAATTAGTGAATTTACCTATTAAAGGTGTCTCATCGTATAAGGAGCCTTGTCTTTTATTACTAATAAAAGAATTTCGCGTGCTTTCAATGCTAGACACCCTTTGAATAACTTCTGCAGCGTGTTTCCATCTCGAATGATCATTAGCGTGCATCAATAATAACCTCGACCATTTTTGAGCTTCTTCTTTTGATTCAAATTTGATTGGCAGCATCTTCTCTATGTTATTGCCAGAATTATTTATCAAAAATTCTTTGCTAGAACTTTTGGACGGTTGAATTATCGTTTTCTACAAACAGGAAAAAGTTACTTAAGTATAAATTATGGCACTTGTTTAAGCACTTGTATATGTGTAAATACTAACTTTGTTAATAGGTATCGTGTGTTCCGAATTTTGGCCTTCTTCCGCATGTTTCTTTGATTCCCATATTTTTATATGAAATCCTTGCAGACGTGCCCAATAATCTTGTCCATCTATTTTAACATTGCCAATACACATTTCTTTATTGATGCATTCTGGCTGTACCGCCAATCGACAGCAAAAGTGGCCAAAGAGCGGCAGAGAGTGACACTTGTTTTCTAAAAAAAGAATTTGTAATATAAATATTTCGAAATACGCCGAGTTTCTCGCACAACTTACGGATGCTATTAATAACAAGGTCGTGCGTGTGAGTGTTGTCGTTCGTGTCGCCTAGGGTCAGTTTTGCGTACGCTACTAAGTCAAATTGTGGTCCACTGGAATGAGAATACGAGATATTGAAAACTCTTACGACGCGAAGACTTCAATCAATTTAATATAAAAAAAAAAAAGAAACATACGATTTCGCAGAACCGAATTCGTCTCGAAGCGAAGCGGCAAGCTTCTTGCCGACAGTTTTCGATATTGATGAGTGAATTGTTTTCTTGATTCGTCTTGGTGTGCTGGCAATACTTAAATCTTCTTGCAAAACATGGCTATAGATTTCTAAGATTAACTCGAATTCGGCTGGCACATTATTACTGAAAGCAGACACGAAAATTTATTATTATAAGGCTGCTATATTTTTAAATAAAATAATTAAATTTAATAAGACGATATTAGAAACTTACAATATTAAAACGTCGGGAAAACTAAGATCCGTATGTGTTCTGTCGATAGGGCACAATAAAGAAGTATCATGAACTTCAGTACCCAGTCGTGCCAAGCAGAATACAGCGAACCGACGATGATCACCGCGATTCTTGAAATGATCGGAGTCTCTCCACATTAACGGTATCCTAAGATCCGAGATCGACAACTTGCCTGTACTTCCAGAAGCACTAAAAACGCGCAATTATTTTTATTATAATAAATGAAACATACAGGTCCCATAATAAGCAAACACTATATAAATTTTTCCTTATTTCTATAAGAAAATCAAGTGCACAAACTAACCACGACTGTTTAACAGTCTCGCGGCGGCGGCTTTGCAATTCCGCTATATAAACCGACATCCTCTCATTGGATGTAAGCAATGCTTTGGCGGCTTCCAAGCTTTGAGCGCGATGCTTCGCAGCTGCCAGAAGTCTCGCCGAGCCCTCTCTCATCTTGATTTCCACCTCGATTTTCTGCTCGAGATCATGTTCCTGGAACATACATAATTTAGTCTTTAGCGTTTTAATAAAATCAATTAATATATTATCAGCACGGCTGCAAAAATCTCGTCAGAATAATTATCAAACTTTAGATAGAGCTATTCAAAGACCCACTCGCATATAATTGTAGAAAATACAATCTCGCATCAATATTCGAATGAATGATGAATATACAGGCACATGAAAAAAAAAAGGAAGAAACGACCGATAGTTACGATCGGAGAAAAATCGAAGTGTCAGCGATAAAATTACTGGCTGGCTAGCACGTGGCCTCATCACGCGTTTATGGCATCGGGTTACAGACCTAACGAAACACATTTGTCTTACACATTTTGCGAACGAATCATTTTACTCATTTTACAAGTCCCCTTAATATACCCATAAACCGACTTGTAAAATGTACAATTCGAAAACTCCGTGATTCCCGACGGCGCATCTCGAAATGATACAGCTTCCAAATTGTAAGTCTCACCGTACACAAGTATAATATAAAGTACATAGAGCAACAACCTGAGGGAACGCGTTCTTCTCACTTGTCCGTTTTTGAGATTTCGACATGTAAAAAAAATCACGTTTTGCGTAGGCGGTCGTACGCGATACGGAGGCCAGGTGAATGGAAATTCTTCACTTCAAGGTAAGAAACAAACTTCGCGAAAGCGTAAATAAACCGGCGCAGCTCTCGGGACGCTGGTAGCAGAACGCAGAAACGGACTGAAATAACGACTCTTCGGGGAAGTAGGCGAATGCACGAGGGGGTGACGTTCACCTCGACAAATTGGCTCGCTTGTGCTTCTCCTTCCTACCCTCGGGAAACCACGCTAACATTATGGGATATCGATCCGCGGCGTAGCTTTATAGTCGGGTTGCACGAGATCGCAGTCCCCTCGAAACGCATTCGGAAGAATCGTGCGTCTATCGCAAGTCTATTTTTCATTAAATTTTCCTTCCTTTTTCTTACTTATATAAAAAAAGAATACGTTCTTACGCATTAAAATATAAGTTAAACATATTCTTACATAAAATTATATCTAAAATATTATATAAAGTAAACTAGGCACGAAGCTTTTCTCTCGTTCTCTTGTCAATTTTTTAGCACACGTGCGTTAATTTTCCGTGATGTCCGAATGAAGCGTATGATCCAAAAATAACGCACGCATCAGTAAAATCAATAATGGAGAGATGATTCATTGCGCGGATCGAGCGATTTCGTATTCTGTTAACGTTACTCCGTGATACATCCTTACGCTCGGCACGGCCCGCGATGCAGTCTATCAGAAATATATCCACGTATACTCCGTCGCCGGTCTCGGTAGGAATTTTGCAACGGCGCAAGGGCAACCGCGGCCACATTTAATCCCTGACCTCTGTCGCCAGTACTGTAACGAGTCTTGATGAAACTCGTTGAAGCGCGCCGTGCGATAAATGAGTTCACGTAAATACTGATGTAACGCACAATTCGCGCGACTCATTCGTGTGCGCATCATCCTCTCCGTCGATTTTTCTTCGAAGATTTTTCCTTTCGACACGGGCACACCTTGCGCGTCGTTAGCATTAACAAAGCTTTATCAGCGCGAAGCGTTCTTGTTCTACGCTTGTATCGGCTTGTTTCAATTTTGTCGCTCTGTTTTGTCCCTGACACATCCCTACGTGTTTCCCACTCAAAATCGCTTTCTCCTGGGTCGCCAGCCACTTTCCCGACGGCTTGTCTGCCGAAAATAGTCGCCAGAAATCCAATACTCCCTCCGCTTGCAATGGTCACCGCACGCGACGCGCGTTCATCTCCCTTTCACGAGTGAATCTTTCATAGATGTGACAATTTCATAGTCGACATTTCCGCAACGAGTCGTGAAACCAATAGGCGCTAGGTCGCTGTGTCAAAACAATAAAGACATAAGTAATAAATGTAATAAATGATACAAGATTTTCATTGAAATTAGATAAACTCGATTCGCTATAGATCAACAACAAATAGACACTCGAGACGTTGAGCTCTAGTGAGATTTGAAATTCGTTTAACATTGCTATTCGTAACAACGTGATGTCCACATGCGACATCTAAAAATACGAACAACGAACGCGAGAAAACGTTGGCAGCCACTCACGTACAATAACTCAACTCCCCTTCGTACAAATTTGACGTAAATTAAACCTGCAAGTGCGACTTTGGCTAAGCACTGAGCAAATCAATCGGCGATCGATTCAACTAGCAGAACTGCTATAATAATTCGCTTTTCTAATCTAATCTTTCTTCTCATGTGCAAAGTAATAAAATTGATAATTCTATACATCTTAACGAGATATTGCATTTACTGCAAATTACTGCTCTTGACTATTTGATTACTTGATTACATTAACTGAAAAAAAAAAAACATGTTAATAAGTATATTAATGGTCAATGTTATCTTTAGTAATTAATATTGCAAAAAAAAAAGTTTTAACACATTTTAAAAAACAATATATTCCAGAAAAATAAGATCAATAATACATCTTCAAAATGTCAAGTGCAGTAGTGATCCTACCTTCGAGTTTCGTACGATCTGTCGAACATAATACAAATCCAAGTCTTGGAAGGCATCATTTTTTCCCGGCAACGTCGGTGTCTTCGATCGCGTCCTGGTGTCGTCGGCGTTTACGACGTTGTACTCATCATTGAGCCGGTCTCTCACATTCCGCGGAATCAGTATTGCCAAAGGCGGGAAGCAGGAGTTCATCTTCTTTTTTTTTCTTCTTCTTTTTTTCCCCAATACGTTACTACTGACTGTTCGAATTCGAGCCTCTGGCCAAATACTCCGAGACTACTCGAATCTCGACAACTTGCAAACGAGAACGATATCGAAGGAGCATCGTCACAGATCGGCGATCATGGATCATTCAGGATTGTACTTCCGCATTTTCCAGAGATATAATTTCGCGGTGTAGTGCCGACAGGCAGAGAACAATTTCGCACGAACCAATCTCGCGATTGGTTGCGGTTTATTCACCGATGTCTTGACCCAAGGTTTTACCAGACACAAAAGGAGAAAGAAGGTCGTCTTCCGCTTTTTCCTTCCAAAGAATCGAGTCAAGGTAGACGAAGGGGACTTCTCTTTTCTCTCAAACTCTTCGATTTCGCTCAGTACTCAAATTCTATAAACCTTTACCTCTAAAGTTGGAATAAATCAACGAAAATATTGTTACGTTATTCAAGTTTTCTGGTAGTCAGACCTCTTCTTTCTTCAATAATCTCTTATCTTTTTAATTTTTTAATTTAATTTTTTCTTGAATGCGACAAGTGTCGCGCCAACAGCGATGTCGTTTAGATTTGGTCGTCCTACGTTTTTCCGTTAGCTACAAAATAAACTGTGACGACATCGCGCCTCCGCGCGGTACGGCAAACAAGAGGCGCACACTGCGACAACTTGCCTCTCGACTCGCTTGCCTTGCTACCCGCTTCACCACCAAACTTGCTCTTTCCCGTTTCCGGTGCTGGTCTACGCCCAATCGTACGTCACGATTCGTCACTATCAAATGAAAAAAGAATTGATATCCTTCTCTTCTTCCTCTCACTCTTGCGGTTTCATGGATCGCCGTTGATTTTTTCGTACAATGAGGCAATGCTTTGCACCACGTGGGGTCCAGGAATTGTCGTGTAAAAAATCGATGATCGTCGGCACCGAGGCTTTAACAAAACCGGTCGCGGCACGACTAGGTCAGACTAGAGACAGAGAGCGGGCATACATAATTAATTGAACAAAAATAATCCGCGGGCGCGAGAACGGCTGGCTTAATCAACGAAAAAAAGCCAGAGGGAGAAAAATGAACCGAGAGGCACCGTCCGCCAGAGTACCGGGACTAATACTGAATGACGCTCAACCATTCGACGCTGTTGTAAGCATCAACAGAACGCAGCAGCGCTACGCACCAACGCACCACACGCGGTAGACCCGCAGGGTGGCGGGGGCGGGTGAAGTGGGAGAGGGGACCACCAGCGGTACTGACAATAGATTGAATGAGCAAGCGGGGTGAGACTACGGGAGAAGGATCGCCCACGCTGAGGGCATCTGCTGACTTTTACGTTTTGTCGCGCGTTAAAGCAATTATCACGTAATTATCTTCACGAAATAGTAGCCGCCGTCACTTGCAGGAGCGTTACAAACATATCAAACACTTTTGTGGCCTTGTCTCATTACAGCGTTTTGCAGCGTCTGCCGAATCTGCCGTCCGTTTTCTCGTTGTCATTAACTCCTGACAATTATATTCCTATTCATGGGCGATCTAATGCGATTACATATTTATCAAATGGTCTAACGTTGTCTCCAGGCACTGGAAACAAAAATGACTCAGTTTCGAATACATTGGTATTAAAATTCTATCGGCATCAAAAGTATGTAACAGACGTATATACACACATACATGAGTCCAACATTTGCACTGTAATTATTCTTAACCTCAAAGATCTCTGATCTACCAGGTACATACAAAGGTCTGTAAAAACACATACTTTAGTCCCTTCGCTGGCATTAAAATTCATGATGGTACAGGTATCAAAATTCAAGACAATAACTAGACATAGTTCAGGTTTCTTACTTTTACAAGTTACTCAACTACTGTAAGTATTACTCCAATATTTTTTTCCTTTCAATATTTCTTTAGACACATGACTGTGAGGTCCCATAACCACCTTCCATTCTGTCAAATAGCCTTCGAGTTCGCGAACGATGCTGATTTAATGAAAGTACATATGCTTTCTCAGTGCAATTACCTCAAATGCAGAGAATACGGAATGCATGCACCTGTCGAGCCTAACCTATTTTTTCGCGTGCCCGCCAACTTATATTTTCCCGACGAGCCCCGCAGATCTCACGAGGGCCTGAGGGTCATTGCGTGTTACGTGACCGCGTGTCGTGGTGTCAGCGAGTTCCGTGCCGGAAAAGTCGGGACGAGGCGTGACGGCGAGCGGCTTTTGAATGTATGTCAACGGTCATGCAACCGCGAGACCCGCGAAGATCCGCGGTCGAGCCGGTGACTCTAACTCACCACCTTGTTCCTGGCGTATCTGAGGCTCTCCCGTCTGCGAACCCGCGTCTGGTAGTCGTTCAGGCAGCATAGATAATTGTTCTCCTTGTAGCAAACGTCGTTCAACGACCTGCTCGACGTTTGAACACTCTTCCTCCGCGGTGCCATTTTGTCATTCGAATTTCTCTCACCGTGAGAGCAGCGCTGCACGCAGAGCCGGCGGATCTCTGCGGACTTAGAATCCGAATGATGGACTCGCAACGGTTGCCGCAATACGCAAGGACCGAGGGGAATTGGATGCGATTACGCAAAACGCAACCCGGTGCTCTTCTACGCGACAAACGGTACCGCGGAACGTTACGAAATTAGAATTAGATGTCAAATCACGTAGCGTTGGAACTTAGCTCAAAGGGAATGACAAAAGCAACAGGTATTACATGAACGTAACGTGTGGGCGTATACATGCACGCACGTCTTTCTCGTACGTGATAAATGAATTTTAAAGAATCACGATTATTCGTGACGAGCTTTGAAATTCGATTAAATCATTCGTTTCGTTGATATTTGAATTAAATTCTAAAAAATTGCGATGCAAGGAAGAAGCGTTTATTATAATCTTAATTGTCTCGCCGCTTAAAAAAAATACTCGCCTAAGAGAGTGAAGCTTTTAAAAACGTATATTTGAATAGTACAATATGATATACCACAGTATATTTTAATTACTTGACCATTCCAGATTACGGTGCTATCAAAAATGCCAATCGAGATGACTCGAATTGCGTATACACGGCACACGCAAAACCAAGTTAGGCAGTTCCGATAAATTTATAGAGTATATTTCATAAGCAAGATAGAATAGCTACAATATCATACACAATAATGGAAAATGTTAATTTTAGCGGTAAATGTAAATACAAATGTACTAAGAAGTCCTTTATTTCTTTTCTTTATCTTTCTCCTTTTCTTTTTCCTTATCTTTGTTTTGTTGCAGTGATCCAACGGCTTGACGTACGGCTTCAGAATGCGGATCCACGCCTGGCAAGTTTTCCAGAACCGATTGCAGAAAAGCAGGATCAGACATGACGGCTGCGTAATCTTCTTCCACGTCCATCGCTTCTTCCTTTTGCGATTCCAATTCCTCTATAAAATAGCAGATATTTATTAAACAAAGTTATTGGTATAATATTGTAAGTATATACAGAGTGTTTAAAATAAAAGTTTTAAGACAAACTTTTATTTCGAACACTCTGTATATAATATATATATTGAAGGCTTACGCTGATCTTGCATAGACATTTGCATAGCGAAAGCGATTTGTTCCTCTTCTGTCATGTTAGTAAAATCTGGTACGTTGCCTCTGCATGGAGCAGTGGTGTCACTGGTGGCAGTAGAGTCGTCTGCTCCTTCAAGAGACATAGCAAGAGCACGTTTCAGCATAGCTTCTTCATTAGGAGCTTCTTTTATAGTTTCTGGTTGTTTATTTGCAGCAGTCTCGTTCGCCTGCGCGCGACGAGCCTCATCTTCCTGACGTTGTCGTTGCTCCTCCATAGAGACGCGTAGAGCCTATTAAAAATCATATGGCAAAGATTAAAAAATTCTTATGACATGCAAAAAGTTAACAATAAAACTTTTAAGTTTCTGACCAATGCGAGCTCAGGATCTTCGTTTGGATCAACGCCAAACTCAAATGCAGCACCACTCATGCCAGCTGCACCCATACCATCTTCACCTTGAATTATGGGAGATGAGATCAGAGCATCTGACAAATGTGGACCCGGCGGAACAGTAACGAGATGACTACCGGTACCATCCTTGCCATTCAATGCATTAACAAAGGCAGTCAATACTTCGTTGTTGATACTTTCTTCTCCAAAACTTATAACATCAACGTTAACTTTCTCTTTTTTCAGGCGCTTTGCCAGCTTGACTAATTCTTTCTCGTCTATGTCTATTGGACTTCCAATGAATGCAACAATGCGCATTTTATGATTCTTGCCTTGTCGATGTTTCAATGCTAACTGTAAGTTTTATAATTCTTGAAATATACTTAATAGATTTAGCTATAAAAACGAAAATTAAAGAGTATACTCACATGGGCAATTCTAATGCCAGTAATAAGAGATAATTTTCCATTTGGTTGAACCTGATGGAGTTTGGACAGTATTCTGCCGACGTCACTTGTAAGAGTTGCCAATACTTCCACGCTAAAAAAACAAAAAAAATTCCATTTATCTTTCTCTTCTTACATATATTTTTACATTTATCACAATTAAGGATTTATGTTTAAATTCAACATACTTGGCGAGAGTTATAAGGCCAACGTTATTTTCAGGGTTTGAACGAGTCTTCGAATGGCACACCAAGTTCACGGCATCCTGCTGCGCTTGTAGCCGGGTAGGTACAAAATCCCCATTTCTCATATAATCGCTGTTATCGACGCTATAAAACATTGAAATCGCAAGGTTTTAGTTGTACATGATGGCAAACGAGAGCAAGCATTTCGAAGGAAATTCGTGTCCAAGATTGTGTTAACGTCATTGTCACTACGCTAACCTCAAAATTGTTAAACGTGGTTAAATATTTGAAGTTAAGTTACCGTAAAAGTTTCCCGCTTATAAAATGAATAAACCTCACAAATATATGAAAAATATTACGACAGATGATGTTAAAAATTGCAAATTTCCATAAAATATAAGACTCACCATATCATCGTACTTTCCAGCACCATGTTGGATGAATCGACTGGCCGACTAGCTCATTCAACGCGAGGAGGCGCGACGCGACTTTACCAATCAAATTTACATCGTTTCGCATTGCGCACGTATGTACGTATATATTTATTTAAAGAACAATTTGCAACCACAAGTATTCTTCCACAAAAATTCTATTAATTTAATTGGCAAATGATCAAATCAATAGACACAATTGTTTTAAATTATAACTTTGAAACTTTGCCAAAATTGTTTATCACAGTTTTATTTAATTATTTACAATTGCATTATTAATTTTATCCACTTACGTGTAGAATAAGGAATTTGGTCATTCGTGTCATTAAAAAGTTGGAATTAATAAATAGTAGAAATCTTAAATTTTAAATAATAGCTTTATTAATTATCTTAGCTAATATTAAAAATTTGTATTAAAATTTTTTTAAACAAATATATATATAAATAGTCTCTTACTCTATATTTTTTACAAAAATTGATCTCGTTTTGTCTTACTACAGAGATTTTTGCATTACATCTTCTGTCTGACTAAAATGATTAATTCAAGTAGTTTTTTTTAATAATAAATCTTATTTATTATATTAAAAAAAGCGGTCATTATTTTTCTGTCTAAGGCACGTTCGAATAGACGTTGTTGGACGAAAGTGTCGGCGAAGGTGGTGGCGTGTGATCGTAATTCAAAGAAAGCGTCGAGTATCTCGGCGCTTCGTCCATGAGAACGGCTTGCTCATACGTCGGCGGCAAGTCCTCGCTCAGCTGCAACGCGGCCAGTTTCCTCGCTTGTCTCGTGTCTTCTACGGCTCGCAATATAATCACAATCGGTGCCACTAGTAGCATGATGCCACCAACGACTACCAAAGCAATAGCCATCATCCCACCGTCGTCGAACTTCTCTTTATTTAGGGCCAACAAAAAACCGAATCGGTCATGTATGACTTTATCGTCGCTAGCATTTTCGCGTACCCTGGCTTGCGTAGTATTTTCGACAAAATCTTCTTCTTGTTCGTCTTCTTTCTCCGTTGAAATTGATTTCATGATCCCGGGATTCGAAATCGAAGTGGTATCTTCTTTCTCGAGAATTTCTCGTAAAACGTCTTTAATATTGAGGATATGCTTCTTGTTCCGAGCTACCCTCGAGATCTTGTTCATTATAACTTCGTTCTCGGAATAATCGTTGACACGCCGATCCTTTTCTATTAAATTATCTAGTTGCGAATTTGGCGTTCCACGAACAGTCGTTGTAATTTCAAGAACATCTGTAAAAAAAAAAACAGCGTGGTCAACGGCTGTTTCTTCGAAACGATCTCGAAGTTGTCTCTCAACTGTTTGCTCTTAATCTCACCCAATCTCGAAAGATTTTTATTATGCGGAGGCGATTTATTTTGATCAATCTCTGCGTTCTTATTGTTCGATTGTCGCTCAGTGAATGAATCATATTCACTAATTCCGTTGTGTTCTGTAAAACCGATAGATTCCAAACCGGTTGACGGATCCGTCTGTAAAAAAAAGTAGGAGACACGTCACGTATGCATGTGGACAATTTTATGTAAGCAGAGATAATTGCGATTACACAACGCAAATTATATATACATATGTAGGCTACTATTCATAATTATTCAAACGAGGGATATATTTACACGAATTTTAAAGCAAAATTATTAACACAAAAAAAAAAGATTTTATTAGAAGCAATTAACGTTGATTTTATTGTGTATTAAATTTATATTATTAAAATAATTTTTTAACTTTTTGGTTGTTTGCGTAATAAATATTAATAATTATTATTAATAAAGATTAGTAGTGATAATTATAAATATTTTTACAGGTGATTATTTATTTACGACGATTATATCTTCGCATTCAATTACCTCGGTGACATAACTGGTCTCCAAGATCCTCCTACGCAATGTAATAATGCCTCTATGAAGAAGAACGATGCCGACGGCGTTCCAGGTCGCCAGCTGTAATATAATGATCACTCTCGAGGCCCATCTGTTTGTTCTCGAGGTAAGGGACATTGTGTCAACATTACATCAATCGAATTCCGGTGGGCGAAATTAAAGCGGCGCGTGTCACTTTCGCACACCTGTTGGTTGTTAACTAAACATCATTTTCATTATATATTTGTGGTACGATAATTCAATGGCATGCGTGATATCTGTGCACATAAATGCCGCCGGAATTCAACAATTTCGTTTATTCGCATAAAGATTAAACACGTTAAGTCTGTTATCGTCTCTTTTGGCACGAATGTCGTTCTCGTAGTGTAAAAACATCCGTCAATTCTTTATTTGTCATTTCATAAACAAATCTCAGGCACAATGCGACGTTAATGCGCGAGATCCATGAATCCGTGAAGCACACAAGTCTGCTTCAAAACGGATATGATATATTATATATACTTGACTGTTTTAATGAAAAAGTGAATTTTATTTAGAACGTTGCTCAAAAATTTTTTTCACGAAGCCGACGTTTCAAAAGTGGACTCAACACGCGTAAAGGACCACTCTCGAGGACATTTCAATTCGAAACGCATTGAAGCGTGTCGGGAAAACTCGAAGTCACGTTTACGAACTCGATACCGTAGGAGTGCCGTAGAAAAGAGAGGAAAAAGAACGAAAATCTTTGCACAACTGTTACTGTATCGATTTACGATTATGGAGATAGATATATAAGTCGTCGTTCTCGGCACGGGTACGATTGCGACTTATTTGCTCAGTTATATGCGATGGGTCGTGGCGAGCCGCGAGGTAGTAACGAATGACTCATTTCCACTACCTCGCGCCGTCCCGTTAGACTGTATATACGTTTTCATATGAGACACAAATGAACGTGGACAAGCCGCTCAGCGACCCTGAACGACATAAAAAAAAAACTGATATCTTCGCGCATAAACGTCGTTAAGAAATACAATAGCCATATTATCTTACGAGATAGTTCGGTTATTGTTTCCTGCAACGAACAGATGTAAAATTTTGTTAATAAGAATTAGGTTTCAGACATCGCCATGCAGTTATATAGAAGCAGATTAATGCCAGGTCTGTTATATTTATTAAATAATGTTAATGCATAATTGTACGAAAGTTTTATATATATATATATATATATATATATATATATATATATATATATATATGTAAAAAGATAGAATCAATCGAAAGCATTTCGCAATCCACAATTTTAAGTCAATTCTTCTCATTTGCGCGCGCAATACGTCGTGTAACAAGGATTTCAACGACGAGCGATATCGTGGGCAGCATGAGTTTTTCATTGTAGTAACCACTCACTGAGAAGGCTCAGTGAGCTCTTACATCTGATTGGTAGATATTTTCCAATCTTAAAGAATTTTTCCATCAGGTATAAGAGCTTACTGAGCGGTTACGCTGTACCATTAGTTTGTGAGCATTTTTTTTTCTGCATTCATACCGAACACAACGTGTGAGATAAAAGTTAAAGGTTAGACTCAATTATACTTTTTTTTTCTTTTTCTTTTTTATAAAAATTTGTTAAATATATAAATTTTATTAAATTAATTTTTATATAAACCTATACAATTAACTAGAAATTATTTTAAACGAAGTCGTTTTTAAAAGCTGTGACGTTTTCATGTAGAGTGTCTTTGAATAATTAAAATAATCACGTTTACGGGGGTACGTAAAACACGTGGAATCTCATACCGTTTGCAATTATTTGTATTAATAGTCAAAATATAAATTAAAAAAATTATTTTTATTTTATAATACATTTTGACTGTTAATGCAAATAAAAAAAGGAAATGAAACAAAAGTTTCTTATAATAGTGACTCGTCTTCATATTCATTCTACTCCCGAGAACATGGCCATTTAATTACTATTGTGACATCTGCATACAATCCATTGGTCAAAAGGAGCAGTCGTACTTAATTTTTGTTTTAAATATTATTTATTTAGCAACGGTGAAACGCGAATCGAAATGTTAGTTAATTGTTACCTGTTTAACTTCTTTGTTTGCTTCAAGTATAACTTATTCTCCGTATTATTATATCATGTTTGTTTCGCAATATTATCATCGACGATTTGTTAAATTTCTATTTTGCTTGGCAACGACTTTGGGACTTTAATATAATATTATTTCCATATCGAATTGATATTGTATCAAATGTGATCTCTCACTTGTGTTTCAATCTACAGAGTATTTAAATAAAAATATTAAATCGTAAAACTGGGTAAGAAATTATAATTAATGACGAAAAGTTTTGTACAATTTTGTAAAATTTGTAATTATTATTAGGAAAAAATTAAAATATTTAGATGTAAGAGCGACAGGGAAGTTGCGCGTAAGCGAGCATGCATTTTCCTTGTCGCTCTTACGCGATGACATTTTAATTTTTTTCTCAATAATGATTGAGAATTTTACAAAATGGTTTAAGACCTTTTTCTTTGTCTCGACAAACTCTACCCATTTCTAAAATTGTTTCTATTGTGTCGCAGGTATACCTGTATATTGTAAGAACATTTGTAATCTGAGAGAAATATCTACACTAGAACAGTTCACTATGCAGTCGAGTACAGCTAATTCAGTCGTGAGTACTAGGTCAGCGAGCCTCATGTTAGCAAAGGACGACTTCGTTGTAGTGACGCGTCGCAAGAGACGTGGTAAATATAATACGAACAATTATAACAAAAACGACACGAGTATGCCCGGCTTAAATCAAGATTACAACTGGATCGATCCGGAACGTCTTTTATGGTAAGCTGCGTTGTAATTACATTTTATTATTATGACTTAACCTAATTTCAATGTCTCTGGCACTTCGATAATTTTAATTTTTTTTTTTTTTTTTTTTTACGGCGATTTTCAGTAAATTAAAGACAATGGTACTTAACGTATGGAGTGAAACATTTACCATAGAAGTTTTTAAGCAACTGACGGAGTACCTGACCATCCTAGAGTCCAATGATATATCAAATATAGTCTGTTATGGGCTAGGACGGTTTTCACATAATATGGCATCGAGATATCAATTGGCATTTCTTCTGTGTCTAAAGAAACGATATGAGAAAGCTAGTATCTATATATATGATCCATTATTTAGTTCTGGCGAAATGCGAGTTTTGCGCTATTTAGGCCTAAGAGTTATAGAAACTAATGAAGAAGGCAAGCGCGTCATTGAAGAAAATGGCATAACTCTCATGTTCCTGCCACATTGTTCGCGACAACTGACGAATAATTTTCTCTATGCAAATTGGGGCAAGGGACTGAGCAATTGTATCCTGTTAGCCAACAGTCTTTCCTATATCAGCTACATGTGGATGAATTGGCAAGTTGAAAGATTTGGATACATTATGCGAATATTACCTTATGTTACAGAATGTCAAATACCAGAGTTTGAATTAGAAGATAAAGCTTTCAACGGGCTTAGTCTTCATATCTTTCCTAAACAAGAGTTGCTTAAGGTTCCTAACGAGATTTGGAATTTTAAAGAAGAACCAAAGTATTTAAGGGACGACCAAGAGTTGATCACAGTTGCAGAAAGCAATAATATAGGTAAAAATATTATAATTATCTTTTTTGGTTTTCATATAATTTTTTTAATTGTAGTGTAACATAAAACTTTTTTTAATAATGTAATTTTCTTTTTAGAACACAACAATGAATAGTAATATTAAAATTCTTCGCTCTCTTCTACAAGAATTGCGTCGAGTCTCGCATAATAAAACTACAAAAGACAACGCAATGTTACAATATATTATGGAACAAGCGCACACGCATAAAGAAACATCTGAAGTTTTATGTAAAGCACGAGAAGAATTGAAGAGTTTGGCAGAGATGTATCTTTGCTACTTGAAGTCTCAGCAGGCATGTAAGGAAATTCATAGACAATACTCTGGTAAAGGTGAACGTAGCATAAAAGAAACTGCCGATCTTGTGGGTTTTAAATTACCCCATGATCCAAAATAGAATGGACTAAAATGAAATTAATTAAAAAAGGAATAAAGTAGAAATTGATTATTAATATTAGTCGAACTATTGTAACTTTGTACTAGATTTATTTATAATTATACTATTTTTGAAAAATGATTCAAATGGTGGGTTTAATTAAATATTAGTTTTATGTTATGCAATTTTTATACATCACTTTTATTTATAGTAATTACTACAGTAAGTTTATTTTAAATTTATATTAGTATTAAAACATAATATATCACATCATTGAGCTTAAATCTTTTAAAGCGTCTCTTATTTTTTATGATAATCTAAATTATAAAAGTACAAAAATATATTTTTAAAACGAAAAAAAACATAAACTATCTTAAAAATAATTTTATGTTGTAATATATAAGTTAAATGTACGCTTTAGTTCTAAAAGTTAACGATGTGATAACAATTTACGAGTATTCTCTGCGTATACATTTTGCAATTGTTGATAGTTGCATATTACTTGTACCCTCGTAAATAGTACCAATTTTTGAATCTCTGAAATGTTTCTCTTGAGGAAAGTCTGTTGTAAATCCGACCCCTCCCATGAAATCTATACACTTTGCAGTAACACGTAGTGCAGTTTCTGTAAAAATAATGTAATATATTATCATTTCATTATATATAACTTTGAATTTATGAAACATTCTAGCAATTCACATACCGGAAGCAATTAATTTAGCCATAGCCGCTTCTTTCATAACATCTTTTTTTGCGTCTACTAATCTAGCCGCGTTATAAACCAGCAATCTGGCGCATTCTAATTCAGTTACTACTTGAGCTATTTGATGTTGCAGCGACTGAAAAAAGTACATATTTAACGTCTACTTTTTAGATCTTAAATATGTACGGGTATTTTTTTTTTTTCATTACATACTTGAAATGAAAAAATATCCTTTCCAAATTGCTTTCTTTCTAATGTGTACGGTATAGTTGCATCCAAACATCCTTGCGCTATACCGATCATTTGAGCTCCTATTCCCACTCTACCTTCATTTAGAAATCCTGCAGCATATTTATATCCGTGCCCAAACTGACCCAAAATATTACTTTCAGGTATCTAAAACAAGAAGCTGACTTGTAATAATGCATTCATATTTTAGAAAATTTTTTTAATATGTGACATTAATTTTTTATTTGTAATACCTACCCTGACATTATCAAAATGAATCATACAAGTTCCAGATGCCTTGATACCTAATTTTTCTTCAGGTTTAGCTACAGTCACACCAGGCGTTTCACGTTCCACGAAAAAAGTTGTAATACCACGATATCCCTGTTTAATTAAAAAATTTTACGTAATGGCTACTTTTTTTATTGTTTATATTATAAAAAAATTTTCTTACCGCAGAAGGATTTGCATTGGCAAAAACCAAGAAAACTCCTGCAATATCAGAATTCGAGATCCACATCTTTGTTCCATTTATTATATAATCATTGCCATCCTTTTTTGCTTCGGTCTTAAGAGAAAACGCATCGGATCCAGAACTAGGTTCCGTCAGGCAAAAGCTACCAGCCTAGAAGAATGTCATTACGATATATATTTTGTTTTATCTCATTTTTTATGCATCAATGTTTGCGTGATAAAACCGTGTATCAACTTACATAATTTTGTGCTAATTTGGGTAGATATTTCTGTTTCTGTTCTTCAGAAGCAACTTTTATGATCAGTGAGTTAACTAAAGTGTTATGGATATCAACAAGAGCGGCTACGGCTCCGTCAACTTTTGCGACTTCTTCGACAGTTAAAATCGTGCTCATAAAATTGCAACCTGCACCGCCGTATTCTGTTGGAACTTCGAGGCCCATCAGCTAAAATTGGTAAAGTTTCAAATATAGATAAACATTATACTTTATTATTATATTTATTTCTGAAGGAAGTTTTACGAATATATATATTATAGAACTATCTGGTGACGCAATATAATTCCTTTCATATATTTTATCGCATTATGACTGTGTCGGTCACACTCTAGGAGACTTGTTTTTCGTAAAACTACAATGAAAAAGACAGTGCCATGTTACAAATGTCTGGTAGAGCTTATTATTATTGGACATTTTATAAAATTCTAAAAAAATAATTTTTTTTTTTCAAGAATATAGTAAAAAATCCTTCAGGGTTGACGTTAAGAACTATTTACAAGTGTGCATTGTGTGCACGTATTATAAGAAATATATAAAGAAATTAGCTTTGTTGCATAAAAAATACAATTCTGATAAAGTACATTTTTGAGTTATAAGAGATTTACAGATATCTTTTATGAAAATAAGAAAATATCTTTACGTGTAACTTATCTTCAATATGCGCGTTCAAATGATGAAAGTATCTCTTGCGTGTGGGCGATAAAGAGCATTTTATTTTTAGACAGTTTGTAATGAAAGAATTTATCTCTTTTTTCCGACTTTTTAATTAAATACATGCAATTTAATTTTTACATGATTAATAGACCAAACATGTTGTCGCGATCTTGTCGGTCTTATCGTAATTTATGCAACAATTATGGTTAAATAAACGCAATTTTTATTAGAATTATTATAAATATAGGTATTGAGACTTGCCATTAACAGAGATTTTTATATTTAAGTATTTGCCAAAATCTGTTCATATACAACATATTTCTTTTTTTTATCAGTTTATGCCAATATGTTTTATGAATATAAATAAGGAACAAGTATTATCTATAGTAGTTCAATTCAAGGCTGATACGAGTGAATGTACAAATCAACCTTGGTCAATTTTGACAGTTTCTGTTTAAATTCTTATCAATACAAAATTGATAGCATCGTGACGTTAATTTTATTATCTACAATTACAAGTTTATTGACTTTTTTTAATCTTACTAATTAGAATACCGATTATTTTTGTTAGTTAACGTCGTTTAGTGGTTTCGCGCTAAATATTTTTGTGCACAGCTGGCAAGACCGGCTGTGTACACAAATTACTTTCAATCAGAATGATGAAACCCTGCTGTTTTAAATTTAATAAACATAAAATATTTATTGGGTTTGAAAACTTTAATAATTAATTTATAATTTAGGAGAATTGATCAAACTTACGCCATTTTCGAACAACGCTTTCAAAACATTGTCATCTATTTTGCCCTCTTTTTCCATCTTCCGTACAAGTGGAGCTATTTCTTCCTTGGCCAGTTTAGCGACTAAGAATATACGAAATTAAACAAGAAGAACGAAATAAATATATAATTTGAAATATGAAGATATACAGGAAGGTAAACAAGTTTTTTTAGATTGATTACGTATAACGAAATCTACTTGTCATTTAACTTTGACGAATTAACGCTTACCAGTGTCTTTCATCATCATCTCATCGTCTGTAAATTGCGTTAACGGGCCTGGATTATGATTGAATTTCGAAATGCATAAATGTACTTTTCGCGTTTGCGTCAGCCTCAGTGGTATCTACAAAATATAGAGAACAAAAATCATAACGATATCAAAATAACGTTCAAATGATTTCAAAACTCGTTTATCACCATTCTAACGTCAACTTGACATTATCATCTTGTTTGGCTAGAATACTTTGTCTTAAGTATTACGCGCTTTGTTTGCTCGTTGCATAGGAATGATATTGCTCAACCACATATTGAAGAATAGATATGTCTTTTCTGGACTTATGCTAAAGGCAAACATGTTTGTTGCGTGCAGAAAATTGACGGGTCTGGCCTACCAATTATTATGATAAATTATTTGACCTTAAAAATACGTCACGTTCAATTATATTAATTGGACATGTTTGACAAAGAAAATAAGGCTGATTCTATATATGAAATTATAACATTAAATATATATGTACGTATTATAATAGAACATAAACAGCGTATAAGTGCAGTATGTAGTATAAAAAAAAAAGATGTCTTTAATCTTGGTAGATACATTCTTTTATTACTAATTTTATCTTCAATTCGTCAATATATTGTACAGCCAAATATCTAATCTGATAAAATTTTAAATTACGAGAGGTGCAAATAAGGTACAAGAGCCGATAAAAAACAAACATAATTTGCAAGTATAGTCATAGATAAGCTGCATATGTCTCCTATTTTAAATTTACATAAAATACATTTATGAACACTTTAGTAATATGCTCTAGGAATAGTATATGATAAAGTTTGAATACAATATGTATTATAGGGTATAATAGGATACAACAGGATAATATATAATAGAAACGTTATGTCCACGTGATGACTTGTTTATAAATCCTCACAGAATGTTCTGTCGAAAAGGAAATACAAATTAATTCTTCAACGTTACACTATCTTAGACACTATACTTCTTTTTTCTTATGTCTCAGGATTTAATGTACTAATTAAAAAATTTTCTTTTATTTTTTAATTGATACGCCAAACATTAAGCAAAAAGAACAGTTAAGAAATATTAAAAAAAAAGTAGCAAGACAGTTTCAAAGAGTTCTAACATTTGAAAATCATACTGGGTTACTGTACTCCAGTGTGCCATTTGAGAATTAAATTTAAACCGTTAATCTCGAGTGTATAAATTTTATTAGATATTGTGTCGCAGATATCATTCATACAAAGCAAACGAAATCTCTCGGATTAAAACTTCAAATTTAATTATTTAAAAAAGTATAATAAAACGAAAAAATAGAAGAACTAATCTGTTGAATTTTTTTTTAGGCAACTGGACAATTCTAGTTTCAAGTTTGAGAAATGGATAGAGTTATGCTCACGTACATCACGAAGGACGGATCTGAGTATAGACGTAGTCATCCTCTTCGTAAGAATCGCTAAAGATATTGGAAACGAAAAGCGTGTGCTGGCGGTTCGCGGGCCGAGTTAATACTGAGCCAGGATGATTTGGTTGCGCGTCAAACTGGCCTCGTCGTTCATTGCCGGTCGTACGAAGTTGATCTGGATTGATTCCTTTCATGCGATTGAAACAGGTTGTTGCGTAATGAAGAAATAAGGAGTTAATCGCTGCGAGCTGCCCGCCTCCTTGGGGTATTTACTTCATTCGTTCCTCCCTCTCGTTCACTTGACGTGCCTACGTACTGTTTAACTGATTTTTATCAATTTCGACAAGTATTTACGTCAAATCGTTATCACCGAATTTTTTTTTCTTTTTTTTTTTTCAAAAACATGTAAGCATATATTCAATTTGTCCGGATTATGTAGCTGTCAGTAATCCTGATAACATTAGCATTTTCAAAGAATTATGATGATGAAACTAATCAGTTATCGGTGACGTTGAGTATTTTGTGAATGATAATCTAAAGTTTTTTTTTTCTCTTAATTGTATATGCAGTTTAATGATTAGATTTAAAGTGGATTTATCATTAAATAGATCGGAGAGTCAATTTGAATCAGTAATGCGATTGTTAAGATATATTAAAAAAAGCATTGCATGTTTGATAAGCAATATGTTACGTGTATACATTTCTATATCATTGTAAAATATTACATATTTAGTAATTCTAACAGTTCTCTTTAAAATGGAATTGAAAAGCGTGATAAGCGATGGGTATTCAAAAAATTTTAATTTTGAAAGTTATCTTTTTAGACAGAAAATAGAAATCATTAATTTTAATGTGGTTGTCAAAATAATCAAAGTCAATAGCAAGATATTTTTATATCATTTTATTAAAATTACATTGGAAAAAAAAGCATC
Organism: Cardiocondyla obscurior; assembly: GCF_019399895.1. Lineage (NCBI taxonomy): Eukaryota > Metazoa > Arthropoda > Insecta > Hymenoptera > Formicidae > Cardiocondyla > Cardiocondyla obscurior. The sequence continues at coordinate 12,554,369 of NC_091864.1, read as the reverse complement.
AATGACAAATAAATTATTCTTTGACCAAATTTAGGTTTGACTACGACGTTCAAATTCCGGAAAAACGTGGTTGGCAGTCCTGCGTGGAAGTTGCTGCGATTGACGGCAGATAGCGTCAGACGGATCCGGCGTTTCAGAGCTTTCATTCAACGGACGCTCGGGATTCACGCGTGACATTCATGGCTCGATCAAGGTGCGTACTATCGCGCGGTGTTTACTCGTAAGGTGTCCACGATCGGCGGTAACAGTGACCGGCAAACTATTGAGTAGCTTCACGAGCTCCCACTCGGTCGCGATCGATCCCGCGCGGTGTGGCGAGGAGGACTTGCTCGGCCGAGAACTCTGAGAGAGAATCGAGGTACGAGAGGTTTGTTGGAACGTCGATGCGCGGGTGGTAAGTTTCTCGGGGTGTTGGACAGCCGCAGAGCGACGGAGGGAGGAATTTGTGCGAGAAATCGGCGGCGGCGACGGCGGCGGCGGCAGCGGTGGTGACGCCGGCGGCGGCGGCGGGGACGAGGGACGCAGCAGTGACGGAGGCGGTGGTAGAGGCGGCGGAGGGAGAGGTGACGGCAGGGGGAAGCTGTTCATCGAACGGAACAGCCGCGCGCGCGGAGGAGCGGCGATACGGTGGAGCGCGGCCCGAGCTGCGTTCGTTGTGCGGTTCGTGAAACGGGCGCGGGCATATCACAGGAACGGAGGCGGCGGCGACGGCTGGCGGTTGATCCCTTGCTTAGGTAAGTGTCCGCCGTGCCGGATATCCGCGCGGTCGACCCATCGTCTTCGACAGCGGCGCGCGACGGCCATCCCGATCCTGCGCGGCGTGGGGCCACCTTCCGGAGCCGCGGAAGAGTCCTCGACCCACCGCCTCGGCGCCGTGCGCCCGTCGCGACGTGTGACGTAGGCGCGAGGGGTGTGTCGCGGGCCCTTGCGGGCTGCGCTACGGGCACGGCGTCGCGTCGCGACGCGCGACGTGGCCCCGCGCCGCGCGACCAAACAACCGACCTTGTGTCAACGGCGAGCCGTCGAGCTCTGGCCGTTTCTCTTCGCCCCATCGGCTGGCTGACCGATTCGCGAGCTGCCCGAGCTCGTCCGCCCTTCTCCCCGAAAAATGTCGCCATTTGCATGGTCTTCCGTCACTAAGGAGGACAAAAACGCGGGCCTACCCCGCGTGATACTCTTATCTCGCTCGCGTATCTCGGCACCTCTCTGCACGCCGCGCTCTTCATGGGCGGCGATCCGACGCTCGGGTTAAACGTCGTCGCGCTTGGCTAATTGCGCTCTGTAATCGCGGCATCTATATTCGCGCTTTCAACCTGTCCACCGTGCTAAATCACCCCGCGTTTTATCACGTCCTGGAGTGCGGGGACGGATCCCCGCGCCTTTCGTCGTCGCAACCGAAATTCCGACCGGAATTCCGATCCGTCCGGAGTCGCCCGTAGGCTATACATAGACCCGGTGATATGTATATAAGAGTACGCGGAGAAAGGGAGGAAGAATCGCCGTCGATTTCTCTCAACACTCCTCGTGTTTTGATGAATCACTCATTCTAATATATTTACGATCGCGACTGTTAACTGTCGTCGCAACGCGGCGGGTTTCAGGACTCTCGGCGGCTTTAAGGAGACGCGACCGAGTCATCTTCGACGCGGACAAAACACCGACGAGGAGAGAATGAGAAATAAAAATCAAATTAAAGAGACAGGCCGGTGTTAAATAGAAGCCCGATAATCGATGATCATTGTCCGTCGACTCCGCGTGATCGGCTGTCCTTTCTTTTTACCGCCTCTTTCTGTCTGCCTTCTCTTCTCCCCCCCCCCTTCCGCTCTCCCCGTCGTCGTTACTTTCGTTTCTCGCGGTGCTGATAGCGTTGCAGGACGCGAGCTCGCCACGACGGGCGTAATCTGTGATTAACTATGACGTCATTGCGTTAAGTGTCCGCCGCCGTCCGGCAGCGAGAGAGCCGGCCGAGAGCGCCCGACGGCGGGCAGATAATCCACGTTCGTTTTGGCGTATGATGTCAGCGTCGGCGAGACGACGAATGTTCAGCGGGCGCGATGCCGCTTGGTCAAAAGTCGCCTGGTCGGCCTGGTCGATCCCTTTGGATCTTCCTAGGCCGTCGCTCGCCGCTGGCCGACCGATTTATCGTCATTGTCAGCGCGTTATCGATCGCTCGTCCCGCTGCTCCCTGATAATTACGCTACGGCGTCGATAACTCGTGGGGGTGGGGTTTGGGGAAAGTCTCGGGATTCTAGAATTACGGCGATAATCGTAGCTTTATCTATTCCGACTCGAGTTCTTGTTCTTCAGTTGTATTTCAGTTATTTCATTATTTTTCAGCTGGATAGAATCTTGAGAAGTTAGACTAGGACCGGTCTTAAAGTTAAAAGCGGATGAGAGAGATCCGAAGAGCGAAGTTGGCCGATGGATACAATAGGATCTGAGTGAATCGGCTCGGGAAACTTGTGTCCCCCTGCGAACAAGTGCGATTTGCGGGAAAAAACAGGCGCACGTGTGCAGGTGCACACGCACGCACACACGCGTACGCATTGCGTATAATTCGACGGCTGCGAGTTGCGTAAGGGACTAATCATTGTATCGTACGAGGTTCTTGTGACGAGCGTCGCCGCAACACACGGGTCGGTTCGAGCCTTTTCTTCTTTTTTTTTTTTTTTTTTTCTTTCCCCTTTTTTTCCTCCATCACGGTCGCTTTGCAACAATACAGATCGACTGTCGAGTCGAGAAACAGGCCCGAGATAGAGATTGCGAAACCGACAATGGACCGTCGAATCAAATAATCGTGGGATACTGATTATTCGTGTGTTATTTATAGAACGCTCTTCGTTGTTTCAGTGCCGCTTTAAGATGAGATAGGATACGTTAGTATTCCGCATACCCAATTCCTCCTGATGAACTAGGACGAGAGAAAGAAGCGTGATCAGCCGGCGGGAAAACGCGGATCGCGTCCGTCTCTCCGCCCCTGGTTTCTCTCTATTTTAAGACGAGGGCTACTCTCGCGGACTCGCGCCAGTAAGCATAGCGAACGCGACCGGCGATCGCTTTCATTCAGTTTGCGGAGAACTCCCTATTGTTCGCGTTATCGTCGACGATAAGCGTATTTACGAATGGAACGGATACGTGAAGACTCCGCGAAGATGGTACCACGCTGATCAGGAATAGAAGTCGCCGTTGTGCTTTGTATCGCAATCGGAGAACCCCGCCAAAGTGCGGCCGCGTTAGTGATCGTCAACATACGAGAAAACGGATTACTTTAAACTGCACCAGCGCGTAATCGAGCCAGTGATTTACACATTACGAAAACCCATCCCGCTGTCTGCTCGAAAAGATCGCTGTGGTCGAGCATTCGTCGCTTATGGGTATTGCGTTTCTGTTGACGTAACGTTTCTCCCCTTTTTTTTTTTCCTCCTGTCCGTCGATTGCCACTTGGTCAGTATCGCGGCCTATATTATGGCATCGCATCGTGCTGTCAACGAAGCCAAACGCGCGTATATGCGAGGGACTTAAACGAAGCCACTTACGCCGAATACCTCAACCCCTTAACGTTAATTACCGTCAATTTGCACCGAGCCGTTCACGGTCGCCACTGCATTTTTTTAAATTTTTTTTTTCTCCGAACAACGTTCCCGAACTGAATTCGGTTAAAGTGTCTATCGAAAGTGCATACGTCTTAGCTGACAGATCGTTGACGAGTGTTGCTTATATTTGGCAAAATTTCAAATGCTGATACTCTACAAATATCACGTTATTTTCGTTAGATGCGTTTTGCGTTTATGAGCAATTTATTTTGTACAGTTATATTTAATTATATATAATTGATAATTAATATTAATTAATTGCGAATTATTAGTTTTATTTTAATCAGGTATTATTTTGACAGTGTTGATAATATATATATATATATATATATTTGATTAATATTAATATCAATTTTATATTTGTTAAAAACTATAAATGTTAACAAAACTAATGTACAATGTATAAAGGTAAAAATAGTGTCGCGGGACGTGATATAAGAGTGAGGTAATCGACGAATATAAATTGCAAACGTATAACGCAACGCGAGTAAACAGAATAGCAGGTCCCTAGGTGTCTTTTATTCTTGCGTCAAGTCCACGGGATTATCGATTACCATCCCGATAGAATATCAAGGAATACAAGACACGTATAAAATCGTACGAGGGGAAGGATTTCGTACAGTTGAACAGGATTGACTGTGTTTCGCGCTTGCGTGCTACGTAATCCTGCGGTCAGCCATCGTACCGGTTTTTTTTTTTTTTTTTTATCTCATTCCCTTTTACTTTGTTCGCTGTTGCAGCGGAAGTGCACACGCACGACGTTTTCCGGCGCGGTAACAAGTCGGAAGCTCAAGTCGCAGGCGGCGAAGCGAGTCGGTTTCATTAGGAAGTGACCTGTCGATTTGCGGCTTTCGTGGGTGATCTCGCTCGCGTAATTTCGATCCTGATGAGAGAAACGTTGCCCAGCGAAAGGGAATACATTTCACGAATTAGAACGCGGTTGCGACGTAACGACATAATGCTCATGCTAGCGAAACGTTCAGCGTGGGATTTCCGGCTGACGGATGGCGAGGGAAACGCGGCGTGAAAAGGTGAAAAGCGCGACTTCGTAGGATGAGGACGCGCGTAGCCGGCTGCGAAAGCGTTGCGTGGTGCGATGCACCGGTACTTGGCGTAAGGAAAGCCAAGCGGTGAACGACCGTTGACACAGATCCCGAGCCGAGCGAACGTCGGGCGAGTAAAATAGCCGGCACAGTTGAGCATTCTATTTTACATCGTTAACGGAACGACGCCCGCCAGTAATTAAGGGAGGGGAAAAAAAATCGAATAATAGACACGCAGAACTCGCGAAATTCCCCCCTCGTGATCAAATAAAGGGTACGCGTACGTCGGCTTCGCGTCGTTGCACGCACCATGATTCTCGGTAGGGCCCCGCACTTTATTGATCGCACACCGGTAAGGTGTCCATACCCTCCGCACCGGATTCGGGAGAAACGAGCGTAAATGCTGCTTTCGCGTACACGAAACAGCGAAATTGACGTTTCGACGAAACGCTATGCTGCAAAGGCTTCGTTGCCTTTGATTTTTAGTCGTATTTGTCAGTAGTTCCATTTTTTGTCTAGTGTTGGCTGTTTTTAAAACAGACGCGTTAAGGAATCTAATTGCTAATTTTATTTCAAAATGATGTTACTTTTTTTAATATAGCAATGTAAATTAATATTATTAACATTTAGTAAATGTTATTAAATTGATTTTTTTTTCCTTGCTTTATAGTATCAACTATTAATACCTGTTACATAATTTAAAGTAATAGTTAAAATTTATTAAATTTTTTGTTAACTAGTGGTAATATTAGAACATGACATTTTACAGTTGCCGGTATTTGCAAGAGGCTCGAAAATGGCAGACACGAGCCAACAGGCATTAAGCGAGCCACACACAAACGGAGTAGTGGACGGTTTGACGGAAGATGAAAAAAGCAAGATGAGACCCGCCGATATCGATGCGGTAAGTTTCGTGGAACACGCCGTTTCAACGTTTCTTCGATAATCAAAGAGAGTTTAATACACAATATATGTTAATTATTTTACCCGCGTAAAAAAAGCTTGAAAGATAAACGAACGAATTAATTTAAACATGTCATGTAAGATAAGAAGATTCTATTCATTTATAGGATATGAGAGAAATGGAAAGGAGAAAGAGGGTCGAGATGATGATGAACTCGCGAATCTTCCGGGAAGAGCTGGAACGTATAATTGAGACACAGATGAGGGACGGTGCTGGACCCTCTGGTCTTCTGCAACAAATATCTGATATGATGGGTGCACAGGGAGTCCGATTCAATGGCAATGTGTTCAAAAGTTAGTCTCGCCTGAAATTATTCTCTTTTTTTTTTAATTTTTTTTTTTTATTCTTTATTTTAACTTGATTCGCTCGAACATGCACAGATTCAAATTGCGTCTTGCCTATCAACGACATACGCGGTGTGGAAAGCATGGGATATGCCAAGGGCGAGAAACTGTTACGATGTAAGATGGCAGCGGTCTTTAGATTGCTCGATCTTCATGGATGGACACAGGGCGTTGGCGGGCAAATCACCTCCCGTCTTAATCAGGATCAGGAACACTTTTTGGTGAATCCTTACGGGCTACTCTATCACGAGGTCACAGCTTCGAATTTGATCAAGGTGGACATGCAAGGCACGATTGTTGAGCAGGGAACGACGAACTTCGGTGTACACGTTACTGGTTTTCAATTACATTCGACAATACACGCTGCGAGACCCGATATCAAGTGTATTATTCATATTACTACTCCGTCCGTTACCGCTGTAAGTAAAAGTTTCGTCTCGAATTTCTTCATTCTTCGATGATCTGTTTTTAGTTTCATATATCTCTTGTATCATTTACAAGCATTTGCATATTACGTTTGATTGCGCGATATTGCTTTAATACGACTTATCGATGATGAACGTTTATTAACTCTGCTTCGAAAAGAGTTGATTGATGCATATATGACATGTTATGTAGGTTTCCTCCTTGAAATGTGGATTGTTACCAATCGGTCAAGAGAGCATAGTGATAGGCGAAGTGAGCACTCATCAATATGTAGGAGGTTCTGTTGAACCGGAAGAACGAGAAAAAATCGCTAGAAATCTCGGACCGATTAATAAGGTTATGCTCCTGACGAATCGCGGTGCTCTTTGTTGTGGAGAAACAGTGGAAGAGGCGTTCTATAATGTTTACAATACCGTAGTCGCCTGCGAAACACAGTTGAAGTTAATGCCTGCGGGCATAGACAATCTAAGCCTTATCAGCGAGGAATCGAAGAAAGCTATATTTGAGTCGTCGCGGAAACCACCAATTCCTCAGCAACAAAGCTCAGTAGTAGAGTCCGCTCTTGCAGAAAAACTCGAGAAACGCTGGAGAATCGGCGGCGCTGAATTCGAGGCTCTTATGAGAATGCTTGATAACGCTGTAAGTGTCATAGCCCATGCATCTCTGTAATTGTGATAATCGTGTCAAATTAAATTTCTGTTTGTCATGTTTTTCTTTTTTTTTTTAGGGATTCCGTACGGGCTACATATATAGAAATCCACTTGTAAAGGGAGAACCTCCGAAACCGCGAAACGATGTTGAAGTTCCACCAGCTGTATCGTCTTTAGGATATTTGCTTGAAGAGGAGGAATTGTATAAGCAAGGGTAATTTTCTATTTTTTTTTTTATTAAAAAATATTTTATTTTGACTATAAAGTAATCAATACTGAGCAAATTTCTCTTTCTTTTTTCCGAATAGGTTGTGGAAGGGCGGTCGCAAAGGTACAGATAGATCTCGTTGGTTAAATTCACCAAATGTTTATCAGAAGGTTGAGATTCTGGAAACTGGAACACCGGATCCTAAAAAGATCACCAAGGTAGAAGTCATTACTTTTGAAAATAAAAACGATTAATTATTTATTTCGTCTCGCGCAATTTTGCACTATGCTAAATTCAATATAATCAAATACTTTTATTTCACAATTATAATCGCGTATTGTGGCTGCTAATCGGATTACGATTTTCGTAATAACGAAGAAAAGCTTTAAGTGTGTCAAGTGCAAAATTAAACAGTTATGATATATTAATATATATTAGTAGTTATAACATATTGATATAAATTGTAGAATCGTTTATTAGATTCATTTTTTTATAGTTTAATTTGAAATAACGCGGACTCTGATATTGTTTTGCGATTGTATCGCAAATGTATTTTAATTAAAAGAAAACGTCTTTTTGATATTAGATTTTCATGCATTTAATATCACGATAGTGTTCAGATTTTTTTTTTAGTTTATTTTTCGCGAATAATATTTTTATTTTATTAATCAATGTTGAAAATAGTTTTCGCGATAATTAAAAAAATCCAGAGTGCATATTTACGGCCGTAAATAGGAAGTATATTCATATATACAATGCGACGTATTGCATTGGTTATTCCATTTTGTTAGCAGTTGCATTTTATCACGTTATGTTGTGTACTTTTGTTTTTGCTAAATTTTTTTTTTTTTTTTGTATAAGTAAAGGCCAGTATGTTCTGATTTATCACGATTTTTAATATAAATTCTATGCATTCCAATTTATGCCACTAATTTTTAACAATATATCCTGATACGTAACAATATCATTTATATTACGAAACTTTCAATCATGGTAAATGTTTTATTGAAAAAAGGAATACGTCTTATTGATGTTGGTGAAAGTATACTGACATATATAGCAATATATTGCTCTATTTAAACTATATAGATATAAATCTAACTCTTGTTACAACAGAGCTTGATTGATTTTATTTAATAAATGCTTATTAATGCGATATAACGAATCACTTCAAAGTTGAAGCAAAATCACAGATTTAGATACTAAAACCAATGTGTGTATATGTGCCTGCGTGTATGCACGCGCGTACGTGATTTGTGTGTCTAAACATTGGTCACTTTATAAAACAATATTAACGAAAAAATATTAACTTTATTTTTTTATTAGTTTTGACGTATAACTTTTCAACATATGCAATGTCATTAGTGCATTATTCCTCAGTTAATATATTATAATACAACTGATATTAAATATAAGTTTTTATTTTCATTTATTTTTAGTAAAAAAATATTTTATGAGCAATGTATTTTTTTTTATTATACATTTTATCTGCGTTTCGAAACATTAATGTCATGTTAGCATAACTAATTTTTTTAAATCAAAAAATGTTCTCTATATACTATTTAATAAAAAAAAAACCATTTTTTATAAATATCATAAAATAAAACGAGAGATTGAACGAAAGCGTTAACTTCCAAGCAAAAGTTACGAAACATTAACGTGTTAAATTCCAGTCAATCGTTAGTATAAGTATCTTTACATATAAGATATTAACGACTGTTCTTCTGTAGCTTCTTGATGTTTAAATAAAGTTATACGTGCTGTTTAAAAAAGATGATCAACTTTAATGAAACTTCAACTTTAATAGCGTTCCAAGCACTATTTATAGCCCGCAGACGCTATATTAATAAACTTAGCTTACTTTCTATAATACGATGCGAAGTTATATGTATGTTGTCGACTACAATATACTTATTTATTAAATGCAATAGTTTGATAGCATTTTATTCCATTATTACATAAGTTACGAATAAATTAGATATATTTTTTGTTATTTTTAACTACATTTTTGCCACAATACATGTAAGATATGTATAAAACAAATGTTTCTCACGACTCTGTATGAATGTGTGCCTGATCTCATCATCAAGATCTCGTTGGCCTGGTTACACTGAGCCCACTGCATTTACAAAACCAGATTAAGTAACCCTTCAGATTTCACTGATTCAAGTTATTTTTTTTTAAACTAAACGTTAGGCATAGCAATTAATGTTGCCAGATTGCCGAATTGTATATTTGTATTGCATGTAATCGTATTGACTTTTGTTTTGATATTCAAAATCTTAAGTATATGTATAATTAATGTAAAATACAGTTATGCAATATGATACCTAGTTGCAATACAAAATCTTAGTGTTACTAAATTTATTTTATTAATTTCAATTTTTTTTGGGATAATCTATTAAAGAGAAGAAACATATGCAGCAGGCACACATAGCATGCAAGAGTCTTATTTTATATTAATATAATTGCTTTTTACAATGATTTGAAGGGGTTTGACTAATGTTCTGGTTTTGTGTGCAGTGGGTGTCTGATGGATCTCCTACCCATAGCAGTACGCCAGTCAAGATAGACGGTGCTCTTCAATTTGTTCCGAAAAATACCAATCCAAAGGAGTTCAAACAATTACAACAGCAGGTAAGTGTTGTTAGTTACATTTGCATAACCCTATTTCTTTTGGTTTCTGCTCTGTTTCCATGTCAGCTATTTCGTGTAAATATACAAGATCGATACATTTTCATATCTTTAGATTAAAGATTACCGACGAGCAGAAAAAATATCGGCTGGTCCGCAATCTCATATACTAGAAGGTGTATCATGGGAGGAAGCTAAAAAAATGCAGGTACATAAGCATCAAATCTTGTTTATTATTAGTTAAGTTAAATTACTATTTAACAAATGTAGCAAAAAGAGAATTTCCTACTCAATAGCGATATGATTACATACTGTTCTGATTTGAATTTAAATTGCAACAGTAGTGTCGTTATGCATTTTATTAATTGCTTTATAAATCTCTGCAAAAAAAATATGTGTTATCGTTAACTTATATACGTTGTTTAAAAGGACGCGACAATTAGTGGTACCGGAGAACAAGTAGTTTTAGTAGGAGCCGCTAGCAAGGGTATTATACAGCGTGGTTTCCAACACAATGCAATGGTGTACAAGACACCTTATGCCAAAAATCCTTTCGACGCTGTCACGGATCAAGAACTGGATCAGTACAAGAGAGAAGTTGAACGCAAACAGAAGGGAGATCCTTGTTAGTTCCATACGTCATTTTTCTCCAATTTTTTTCCATTCTTGCATGCATCTTATATTTGTATCCCGTATCTTAGAATTATCCTGTATTTATTTAATGTTCACCAGACGTTAAACGGAGCCATTAATATTACCTATTTTGTAAATAGACGATGAATCACAATCAGAATCCGAGGCCTTGTCGTCCTTTAACATCAGTCGTGCGACGCATGAATCCAGCACTGCCAAGAGTCCTATTCAGTCACCAGTTTCTGTTACCTCGGAAACAGAGGAGGAGAGTAGAGACGGTAAATTCATGTGCTTAATTCGCGAACGGGTTTTTATACGTACCATGATATTTACCGCGTTTTTATCGTTTAAAATTGACAAATTTTTATTTTGTACATTGTTAACGAACACTCGCGTATACTCCTTTGCTGCAGAACCCCGAGTATTGCGAATAGAAACGAAACAAGTGCCTGCGCCGAGTCAACCCGAAGTTGTATTAAGCGATGGTGAGTTTCCTCATTTTTTTTTTTCTTTTCTTTTTTTTTTTTTTCTTTAGTTTTAGATCAAGCAAAGTTTAATTTTATCTTATCAGTCTGTATAGACTGTATAGACTCTCAATGAATAATTAATTGAAATGTGCATTACAATGAGATTTTGCAATCAACTCAGATTCTTGCATGGCCATAGCTTTTTGTTTTGCCAGCAATCAATGTGACATTCACATTTTACCTTCGTAATAAATTTGCCACTAATCAGTGAAATACAGCATGTTATAATCGCACATGGAAATACATATATAGTTTTGCATGAGTCGGTGTCTGTTTATGATAAAAAATATGTAAAGCGAATACATCTATATTCCGTAACCGTTAGAGGTATTATGTACATATAACACAATCAAGTGTCACGATATTGGATCACAAGACGCAATTTACTGATGAATAGATGTGAATCGTGTACGTATTTATTTTTAACATGCAGTGAATGATGCTACTACAGAGTACCTTAATGAGATGCGGTACAGAATGACTGAGCGACACAGCGGTTACAAAAAAGGTGAGTTTTATTCTATATGCATTGGGTAAATCTAACTCTTCATGTCGAATTATTCGTATTCTTTCACGAGCTATTTACGACGTTTGACTAAAGAAATCATGTTGGCGTTATACATTTTATGATTAATAAAAAAATAAATAATGTTAGAAGAAAAACGCTTTGTAAAATTATAAGAACTTGAAAATATAAAATTTTTGCGACATAAATTATAACATTATCGTCAGTTTAACTTCGTAAATAGTTTTTATACGGTTTAATTAATCTCGTTTGGTTGAGATACATTTCATTCGGTATAAGTTATATACCTCTTTCAGTATAGAATACGCTCCCCATCCGCAATAACTGCATAAAACGCATGTATATGCATTGAAGATTGTGTAAATGTATATGTTCTTATGTTATCACTTACATGTATGCAAAACCGTCAAAATATGTTGTGCTTTTTTTTTATGTACGGTATATGTTCTGAAGGCTTTCTCGTCTTCTTTCGCCACTCGAAATAACGATCACAAATGCTTATATTAATAATGCTCATGCACTTTTGTTAATCTCGTTTCATTTTTAATTTCTTGAAATGCTACTTTTATAATAAATTAACAAACGATAAATAATTTATTAATATAAATTCGAGATTATTCTTTTCTTTTGCACTGTAATGCGAATTGTGGTAATAGAAACAAAATAGTAGGTTTGCACGCAATGATTCATTTCTAGTGTAATAATAAAGGAACTTACAGCCAAAGGATAAATTTTGAATTTGCTTGGCTATAGTTATCGTTACTTATAGTACCTATTTCGAGCGCTGCGTAAGCGACGAAGAAGACTCGCGAATGGTGGAGAGTATCCAAGTGATCGTGCGTGAACGTTCTCTCCGTTTCTCCAAGCGAGCAAACCGAGCGATTGTTCGCTGGTTTTTACGTTCATGATATACATTTGGATATAATACTTGCAGATTGCGAATTATCCAGCAATTGTAGCAGCATGAGCAGCGAGTGTGCGCGAACGTACTACGGCCAGCAATTCTTCGAACATCCTTATGATAGCACCCGTTTGGAAAACGTTAAAATCACGACGATCGCCGAACGAAAGAAACCTATTCTAATAATGAAACTGTTTAATGAACAAAAACAAGAATTGAATATAATTTCTTTGGAAGAGACTTTAAAATCGCGCTACGAGGCAAAGAGGAAATTTTTTGAAAATTTCGAAGGAAAGAATACAGTATCTGAATCAGTCACCTTCTTAAAAACCGAGATGACCAATTTGAATAATGAAGAGAACGGCTCAACATTTAAACAAAATTCTGCGGTGGATTCGAGAAAGAACATACGTTATCTCGTAAAGTTATTTGATGTAACTCTAGCAAAAGCGAATACAAAAGAACATTTGAAGAATTTGAACGCCGAGATACAATCAAAATACCAAATTGCACTGCACTCTGTGGAACAAGGGAATATCGCGCAGCCGAGTTTCATTGAATGTGTTAACGTGGAGAAGACAAAGCCGAATTCGCATGATATTGTGTCCTGTACAAACTATGATAGTCGTACAGAGGAGGAAGTAGAAGAACACTGTGAAAAGGCTCGATGCGTAGCGATCGAAACAGTTGTTTCAACAAAAACAGAGTGCTTACCAACTCATGACAATCAGTCTGACTCGGCAATCGGCACCAGTAGTAATGAACAACGTACATTAACAACGGCGACAAACGCGGAAATGATACCTGCGAGCAGCTGCGATGAAACATTTCAATGTGATAAAGAGAAAGACTCAGATTCGCTGTACAATTTATCTTTCAACAACTGCGACGAGCAGTCGATTGATTGTTGTAAATGTAGTAAAGATAAAGAGGCATTAGCAAATAAGGAATCAAGCGACGAACAGAATTTAAAGATGGAGTTGAAGAAACAAAACATTCAATCTTGGATCGAAAACTCTATATGTGAGAACAGTTTATCGAATAACGTGGAGACCGACCCGTATGAATCATATTGCAACGATATCACAAAGATTGTCGAGAGCATCGACGTGAATATCACTTCGTCTAGAACAGAGCTGGATGCATTGCCCGATACGGACACCTGTGTCAAATACAATCTTGATTCGACGAATATGAGTCTTATTTATAGCTTGACTCCACCAACAGCCGTTGATGAGGACGATAACGACGACACTTCGCACGATTTGGCCGAACGCTCATCGGAATGGCAATCTGATTCAATAAGAAGCGACAATGATGATCAATTAAGTGACTACGCGTGGATAGAACCGACAGCGAAAACAGAAAACAAGCCTACGCGAGATTGCAGGTCATTGAGTGACAGTAGCAGCTTTGCGGAGATGGAACAACCTATGTCCGGCAGGTACTCGGCAGGTGGTTCCGATATACTTGAGTTACCGAGCTGTACGATTCGCGAACTGAAGGATATCGACGGCGAGATCTTTCTCAACGGGATTAATGAATCTGCCAACGAGATTATCGCCGATCTTAACGCGTCCGTTGAAGCGCCGTCGTATGACGCTGTGGAAGTCGCACGACAGATCATGACCGACATAATCGAATCCATTTACATTTTGTTGTGGTTAGACTCCTCTATTTACGATCTCAGCAATCTAAGAGAAGTAATACGTCGCTTGATCGACGGTTATTGTAACGAATGCTCAGTCGTGGAAACTGCCAGTCAAGCGTGCGTGTCCGACGCCTTCACGACAATCGGCAATAACGTTGACAATACCTGTCGGATTAAAAACTTTCTGGGGAATTCGTCATTAAATTTTAATAATTACAATAATCGAGATTATGAAATGGAGATGCATAAGGCAGAAGATCGCGAATCTTCTGCCGTGATCGAGTTTTGCACCGTGGCGAAAAAACTGCCGATTGTCGCCATCGAGAATGGCGCATTAGAATTAAACTTTCGCGTCGTCAAAGTGTCGACGGATGAATGTACGGAAATGTCGCAGTATACTCATTTTATTAATAATCACGATATCGAATTCGGTAAGGCGAGAGACGATAAAAGTTCAGCTGTAATAAAAGACATGTGGCCGTGGCCATGCTCCTATTGTCGCGAAGAGGAAGAATCAGTACGGGAGAAAGCAAGTTGTTTGACGCCTATAAGTGAGGAACCAGATGATACTTCGCACGAAGCTGCCGACTCCGTCGGGTCCGCTTTAAAATATCCTTCCGATGTCGTCGAAGAAAATGCAATGGTGAATTCTACAAGAGAATGCATTTCTCTCGATGAAACTTATACGATTTCCGAAGTCAGCTCCGTCATTTCGGATAACGACAACATGAACGATCTTGAGAAACGTTGCGTTTGGGATTCTTCTGTAGATTGCATGTCATATTCGTACGAGACCAAAGAGTTTATTTGTTTAGAGAAAGCACTTGCAGATAACTCGCAATTGAGCGCGTAATGCTTTTATGTCTTTCAGAAAGATACAATTGTAATTACAGGCAATTGTATAATTAAATTATCAAAGAATACTGTTGTTTCCAACGAGAAAGAAGAAAAAAGGACGTTTCACCAATTGACCGTCAATGTATGCAACTGCATCGCAATAGCATTTTAACTTGCGGGTCGATTGCTTTATAATTTCTCTCAATATTTATGTTTGTGTGAAACATGCAATGTCGAATAATTTGCATATTCGATCTTGCATGCTTTTTCTACGCATTTATTTTCTGCGGTTTTCTACAAATTTTAAAGAAAGATAAAAAGGCTTATTATATAAATACGCGCGCAAACTAAATTTTAAAAGACTCGCATTATTTTAGTGTTTATTAAGTCTTTTTTTGTTCTCGTAACTTTTATAATTTTACTGTTTTTTTTTTTTTAATGTAAAAACAAGGCACGTTTTCTGTGGACTAAACAATTTCTTAAGCGCAGGTTAATATTGGCATTTATAAAAATGTCTAATTTTGCTTCTTTGCTTTCTAGAATTTTCAATGGTATGCTTTTTCTCTTTTATTTCTGTGAATTTATTATTATTTAACGTAATTTAAATTTAAAAGCGATAAATTTTGTTCGGTACAATGTGTTAATTTTATTGTTCTATTTTATTTCTTTTGATATGTAATAAGTTTATTCGATTGTTACGTTATGATATGCATTTCTCTCATATGATATCTCTTCTATTGATATTACAACGAAATTAATGTACTATTGCACACGCTTACATTCTTTTATATATTTTCAATGTCTACTTCAACAGCCTCGATGTGTTTGATAAAATTTTGCACATAACGCTTCTTATCATTTTCTTCTCATCCGTTTCTCTGCTCGAATCTGCATCAATCCTCACCGTTTATCCCGTTACCTTTTCAATGGTTTACGTGCATCCTGCAAGCTGCGAATGATTGATGCTAAAACGTGTGCTTGGGAATGATTAATTTTATATAACTGCCAATCCACGAGTGAGTATACTCTGAAGAATATCAATCAACACTTTTTCAAAGGTAAAATGTCTGCTTATTTTTGCTTCTTTTTTTCAGTTTTGACGTTTAAGTATGTTAATGCAATTTATAGATCGGTGAGATTAATCTTTGACTTATATTATTGCTTCACAATGTCTGCTTCATTACCGTTGCCTTACAGATTTAATTATCTTATTATTACAATTTACGGCTTGAGAATTCACGTCTTAAATAATTAATTATCTGTGTTCTAGGAGAAAATACCGTAAACGGCGATCATTCAGACGCTCACCACAGTACTTTTTCGCAAAGTAGCAAGGAGGTTTGTTACAACATTTTTAATATCAAATCCACGATATATCGTATATCTCATATCCGGAGAATCGGTCTGTAAAACGATAATCTCTTATACGTTCTGTTATTTGAAACAATTTCTGATAACGTTGATATTTTAGATAAATCTAAAGGAAAAAAGTATTCTATAAATGCACGAGTCATTTAGATTATATTTAAAATTGAAACGATAGCTCAATAATAGTGTACAGGCCTAATTTCCGCATATTTACGTCAAGTTCTTTTGATATAACACACTATCTCACATTTCCCGTGTGTTTGTTAAAACGTGGAACGTTATTTTCAAAGTAAAATATAAAATAAAACAATTTTTTTAATTTACAATGCTAAGATAAGAGATAGAGTGTCCGATTTGATTGGATAGTTACTTCACCTCTTGCATAATTTTCATAATTAGAGTCAACATAGTCGTTCATAGATTCGCTTCCTACAAACTGTTCTATTATTCTGTCGATTTGCATGCGACCAGATAATTTGTTAATAGAACGATTAAGCGTAAAAGTTCGGCGCTCTATGCATGTGCATGCAGAAAGGTTTATGGTTACGGTTGGGACCTTCCGTGTTAAGGGTTCCATGTCGCAGGATGTGAGCGTTAGCGAGGAATCGCCAAAGAAGGAAAAGAAGAAGAAGAAGGGCCTTAGGACACCATCCTTCCTTAAAAAGAAGAAGGAGAAGAAGAAGTCAGTCGAGGCGTAGGTAGTCGTAGCTCAGGTAAGCAAAGTCAGTATATTTTATTTTCTGAATTTTGATATCGGCGTAGTTAATTTAAATGATCCCGGGCTCGTTAAAGGTATGGAAGAAAAGCTAAAGCTTTTTTCCTTTAGGGATTAGACGCGCTCGCGCTAAAATTCATTTATATGGCTGCAGTAATGATCAGGTCATGTTTTTTTTTTTTTTTAGTAGAAATTACATTTACGCGTGAATAAATAAATAAATAAATTTATATATTTATTCATATATAATGTGCGAAGCACATGCCTGCAAGAGACCGAGCATTGAATTAACATTAATTATATTTTTTCAGACACTGCCACAAACAAAAGCTTCTCGTAAAAAATAAAAAAATGAACATGCAAGTTTGAACACAAGATCGAAACGGGCTCGGTTTAAAATGAGAGACGAGATTCGACGAGTAACGAAGCACGGACGAATGGCGGAGGGTAAAAACGGAGATGGATGGAGGTGCGCGAGGAAAAATCGAAGCGAACGAGCAACAATTACAGCATCTTTCCAGGACTCAAGACTGCCATCGCATTACGTCTACGATAAGGGAACTATTGTACTGTTAATGTTTTTACGTTTTTAATTTGTTAAGCGTCGCGCTAATGTATTTAATCCGCTATTTAATTTTGCCTCTCCTATCCTGTTTGTGTGTAACGCAATAAAGTTACATATGCATACTTTGCGACGAAGAAAGGCAGACAGATAGAGAAAGAGATCGAGGCGTTGTCATTATCGTCTTTATTATTTTATTTCATCAATGTCGATGTCATCGTCGCAATTCTCGCCGTCCTCTTTCTGCTTGTCGTCGTTGATACTGATCCCAACAGCGTCACCGTCGTCGCTGCCGCCGTCGTTGTCTTCGTTATTATCATCATTATCATCATCATCGTTATCGTTATCGTTATCGTTATTATTATTCCTACCATCGCCCATTATCATAGTCATCCTCGTCGTACATTGTCAACATTGTTGCTATTATGGTCATCGTTGCTATTTGCTTCTACTCTATTTTTTTCCTCTATCTCAAGATTGTCTCAATTCTTTAATTGCAAGTGATAATTTTTAGATTTAGAAAGAAATTTTCGTACGGTTTCTGTTAAAACAAAGAGGCGGAGATATGCAATAGTTTACATAAATTATGCGAATGTTAATCGGATATTAAAAATATTTTATCGTGAATACGATTCGTAAATTTTACTAAGCGATAGACTAGATCATCTTTGTCGCGAAGAAAAAGAAGTGTAGAAGTAAATGCGAAAGGCTGTGTTCTAGAATTTGAAGCTGGCGTGCGAAAGAAATGCGTTGCAAATATATGGATCTCACGACTGTCCTCTGTATCAAAAGCATCCCGGACAATAGAAATCGCCTCTGACTCCCGGACTGATGTACTCGTCTTCGTGATATGTATAAAGTAATTTGTGCCGTACGATATCCCGTCGATTACGATTGTTACCGAGTTGAAAACTTTATTACAACTGTCTATCGATTGGCGCTTCGATATATATACTTTATAAAGCTACATAATACTTTATATCAATTCAATAAAAAAGATAGCGTTATTCAGACAGTATAAAATAATGCCCCGCGGCATTCATCAACTTGTATTGTTACCAAATTTGAACGATCGGTAAGCTTAGATATGTTCATTAAAATGGTATAAAGTAGAATCAGCGTGGAAGTGAAGTGGAATTAAAGTACGGCGACGTGTGCTTTCGGAAAATTTTCAATTTTATCTATTCGACCTAATAGTTTAAACACTTCAAATTATGACGACTTCGTTGTACATATAGAAGCGCAGAACCATGTAATAAGTTTTGCTTTTCGTTTTCTTTTACAACGGATTAATTATTCATTGATGTGTAAAAACGTGCCTTTCGTACCTTTGTTAATCGATTTAATCTCTAGCATTCAGCATCCGTTTTAATCTTTATCATATCTACTGATTTATAATTTATCGTTCGATTTTACCTTTGATCGTCGCGTGTCATCTGCAGTTGAATAACAGCTTTTTGCAGTAACTTCAACAAGTCGAACTTGGTTGGACCAAGTAAGTAAGAATATCTTTTTTAGAGGCGTACCGTTTAAAAAAAATGATTACACGTTTTTAATTTAAGTAAGTGCGAAATTACTTAAAGGGCGATCAAACTTGTACATGCGGAACGTTGCAATTTATCGTGATTTTCTTTGGCTTGTTGAAGCTATCGAGGAGTGTTGTTCAAAAATGATAATTCGAGCACTAATGATTACGTATTTTATCTGTAATTGACGATCGACCGCTTTACAACGTGTGTTTTGTACAAATAAAGTCGGCGTTATATCTATATATAACATATGTATAACTGTATGTATATCTGCGTGTCACATCAATCGTGTTACACGTAGAATCGAGTATATGTAAGCGAGAAGGGTATATAGAGCTGTTTTAATAGTTTGAGCATTATAAATCATTTATGCTCGAAGTGGCTGAAAGGGCTAAACGAATAGATAATAATAAGAACGAAATAAAGCGCACATGCACATTGGTTTGCAAGTTTTCCTTTTTGTTTTTATTAATGCATGCGCGAAGTGAAAACTTTGATAATATTTTTATTTAGCGCTGTTTTCTTTTTATCGAGACCGATAAAACGTTCGACCGTGATTATTATTATTATCCGCACTATTATTACTTTTTAGTTTTATCATTATAATATTGTATTAATATTATCATCGCTATTATTATAGTTTTATCATTAAGATTATCAACGCGATTATCATCGCCGTATTATACATATATCTGAAGTGCAACAGATTGCGAGCTGAGCTCGTAACACAATCGAATTTGCACGTCGTGCTTTCTTCCTCGAACGACGATTCATCGCGAAATCCCACGTGCTTCATCGACTTGACTTGTGACACATCTGTGAAAAAAATATTCGCCCATATATATACTTTCTCGCCTCCTTTCCCTTCATTCTTCACTCATATTCATGTATCATGTAATGATCGGTAATAATTGTACGATCGAAGACGTATATTAATGCAATCTATTATTGTATAATGGTTGATATAATATATAAATAATATTACAACAAAATACACGAGAAAGTATTTTTAGATGTGCTTATATTTCTCAGTAATTATTTCTTCGAATAACACCAAGTGACAGATTTTTGTAGTACGCTTATCTCGAGATTCTTCTCTGAAGATCCCATACATCATAAAGACCTGGATTGGATAGAAGGAAGCAATGGCAAGTGTTAACGTCGCTATAAATCGTATTGGATTGCGTTATAAAATCAGGCAAGGAAAAAAAATTTTATTGAGTAGGTAAGCATCGCAGTATAAATATATGACAAACGAGGAAACATAAGTAATGATTTGATCATTTATGTTTTAATATTCTTCCGCACCATCTCCCTCGCCGTCGGTGGAGTCCATACCAACTTCTTCGTAGTCCTTCTCCAAGGCAGCAAGATCCTCCCGTGCCTCAGAGAATTCGCCCTCTTCCATTCCCTCACCGACGTACCAATGTACGAAGGCTCTCTTCGCGTACATCAGATCGAATTTATGATCGAGCCGCGCCCAAGCCTCGGCGATTGCTGTCGTGTTGGACAACATGCAGACAGCACGCTGTACCTTGGCAAGATCGCCGCCGGGAACGACAGTAGGCGGTTGATAATTGATGCCGACCTTGAATCCCGTGGGGCACCAATCGACAAATTGAATGCTGCGCTTGGTCTTGATAGTCGCGATTGCCGCATTTACGTCCTTCGGTACTACGTCGCCTCTATAGAGCATGCAACACGCCATGTACTTTCCATGACGAGGGTCGCATTTAACCATCTGATTTGCAGGCTCGAAACAAGCGTTTGTTATCTCGGCGACGGAGAGCTGCTCGTGATAGGCTTTTTCTGCTGATATAACGGGAGCGTAGGTGACCAGAGGAAAGTGAATCCTAGGATAAGGCACCAAATTTGTTTGAAATTCTGTCAGATCGACGTTGAGTGCGCCGTCGAAACGCAATGAGGCCGTGATCGAGGATACAATTTGGCCAATTAAGCGATTCAAATTGGTGTAAGTCGGCCGTTCGATGTCCAAATTACGTCTGCAAATGTCGTATATGGCCTCGTTATCCACCATGAACGCGCAGTCCGAATGTTCAAGAGTGGTATGCGTTGTGAGAATTGAATTATATGGCTCAACAACAGCTGTCGAAACTTGGGGCGCCGGATAAATTGCAAACTCGAGTTTTGATTTTTTCCCGTAGTCGACCGACAGTCGTTCCATCAGCAAAGACGTGAAGCCGGAACCAGTACCGCCGCCGAACGAATGGAATATCAGGAAGCCCTGGAGTCCCGTGCATTGATCTGCCAGCTTGCGAATACGATCCAGGACGAGGTCAACTATCTCCTTACCGATCGTATAGTGACCACGCGCATAATTGTTGGCGGCGTCCTCCTTGCCAGTTATCAATTGCTCCGGATGGAAGAGTTGCCGGTAAGTACCCGTACGTACTTCATCTGAAAGAACAATGGTAAGTTAAGACTCAGTCATCCGGTTATGGTTTTAAGGAACTCTCGCGTGACGAAATATTATTACGTCGTACCCACCCACGACTGTCGGCTCGAGATCGACAAAGACCGCTCTCGGTACGTGCTTCCCAGCACCGGTTTCGCTAAAGAAGGTATTGAAACTGTCATCACCGCCCCCGAGTATTTTGTCTGACGGCATTTGTCCATCGGGTTGGATACCGTGCTCCAAGCAATACAGCTCCCAGCAGGCATTTCCAATTTGTACTCCTGCCTGCCCCACGTGGACGGATATACATTCACGCTGTAAAAAATATTACAAATTTTAAAGTTTTAATAATGACAAAATTCTATTTTACGATACATGAAAAATATTTAAATTAAAAAATCTATATCAAAGTCCACTGTACATAAGTATAAAAATTTATAGCATGCAATTTTATCATGTAAGAAATATATATCCATTAGGCATTGTAATATATGCGTGTACGTGAGATGTTCCAGAATTAACAGAACTGGAGAGTAAATAATCATTATTCCTATAAAAACCTGGCAAGATTTTTTCTCGTCGCCACTAACGAAAGACTAACTGTATACTGCAGCGGGACTTTGTCGTGATGCGTCGCGCGAATTTTTGCTTCTAAAAGTAGCAACAACGTAATGCGTCTACAGATATTGTACGCAGTGACCGTACTCGCGCTCAATCGGAAAGATTCGTTTCTCAGATAAAAACTCGTCTTCGGGCGAAGGTTCTTTTCAACTGATAACTCTCTCGAATCAATAAATCTCGCCGCTTTCTTACAATAAAGAAAGACAAGTATATATGAGTATGCTTCGAGATACCAGGTCAACTAGAACATTTGCATGTCGACGAAGATCCGGCTTCAATTTCTACTAATATCGATACGTCGCACGCTATGAAGGAAGGAATAAATATTTTATGATCCTTGAAGAGGTCGATTCCCTTACCATCTTGAGAAACGGCGAGACGGAGACTTCGTGGCAAGATGTGCTTGTGTGATGCGTTTCCGATTGGCGTTTGAACGGAGTTGGCAATGGGACTCCCTCCAACGTTCTCGGGCTAACTGAGCGCTTGCCGGGAGCCGACCGGTCTCTTATAGCCTCGGTGCCGTACCCGATTTACGCCCGTCCCAGGAGTATGCCGCCTATGTCTGACGCTCGTCACGCTTATCCGACTATGTAGGGTCATGAGATTGCGTAACCGATGTACGCGCTGGCCGACGCCAATCGCGCTGGAGCGAACGTTGTAAAGTTCAATCCTTTCCCCCCTTTTTTGCCCGCTTTTAATCATCGGTTTGGTACCTGGAAGGATTAACTGGTTGTTATTACACGTTTGCGCTTCGATATCGTCGAGACGCTTACTGTATTCGTGGTCACTTTACTTTTTCTTTTTTTTTTTGCGGCTTATCTTGATCAGCGCGACGGGAACAGGCAAAAACAAACCAGAAGAACCTCCGGAACGTCTGAGTCGTTTTTAAACTCCTGTATGGAGACAGTTTTAGAGAGCATCGTAAATATATCGAGACGACGAGAGAGCGACGAACTCCATAGCTATTAAAACGTGCATGTATATATGCATATATGTATACCTACTTCCGTCCTAGAATAGCTGCCACGTCCTTACTGTATCCGTTTTACTCGTTTTACTTAATCACTGCATCTGTCGCCTGGCAAATCCTTTTACGAGGCTGAAAGAAATATTAAATATATTTAGTACAGTTTAATTAATATTTTATCAAAGTTTACTGCTTTGAACTAGAACAGGTTACTCATGATAGCAAAATAATTATCATAAGCTCTTGAAATAGTAGTGCAGATAATGTGTGCTGCCGATTTTGATGAAGCCGTTGTTTCTTTACCCCATTTTTTTTATATTCGATATTCTATTCCAACGACTACTGCAGAAATATCACAAGCGTCACAAATAATCCTAAACTGTACATCTCATCGGCAACAAGGCTTCCTTCGGCACATCATATTACCGATGAGGTGCGCCTCCTCATTTAGTTTCTTAGAAGATCCGCGGCGAGCGCACTCGCACACGCATACAGGCACGCCGTTCACACGCACAAGCGTGCGGTACCGTACGGCGAGCTGCGTACGTCGGAGTCAGTGGTTCCCGCAGTTTTTTCGACAATGCCCTGGTGATAGCGACGTCCTCGGCACTGTGACCGCGCGCCACCGAAGCTCAGGATCGGTAAGTGGCCGATCTCGCGACGAACGGGCCGACGTACGGGCGATCAATGTTACGTGCCCGCGGGTGTGCCCCGCCGTTCACCCCGCCGTCCGCTTGCGTTTCCGCGCGTCGTAACTGCTAGCTAGCGTGATCGCGGGCGACTCCTCCCGGCGACCGGAACGAGACGCGCCCCGTCGACTCAATCCGCGCTTCCGCTCGCCCGCGAAGGACGAGTGAGATCATCGCGGCCGATGTCTCGCAGATCGCGACGACGCCTTCGAGTTGACGAGGCCTCCCGGAGGCCCGACGAGTCCCGGAATCGAGCTCCCGCGGGTCCCGATCGTACGTGGAGGTTGCACCACCGCCCTTTGGCTCCCGTCGCCGCCTCGATTTCTTTTCTTTCTTTCTTTTTTTTTTTTTTTTTTCCTTCTCCTTTCCTCGTTCCCGTCGGCGCCGGGTGCACGCCCATTTTTTTCCGCGTCACCTGGCAACCGTCGTCCCACAACATCCCGGCGAATTTGAAAATTTGGGATAATTGGGTCAGCTTCGATCTTGCGGCTGATCAAAGTTTTTTGAGCGCACGCGCATCTCGTTACGTCATGTGTGTTGTATGTGTGTGGCGCGCAATTTTGTGTTTACCGCAATGGCAAAAGCGCTACGGGGTGCACGACCGCGATGAGATACGTGATTAATTAAAGAATATCAGACGGCACCGCGTTCATTGAGCTCGTATCAGAATTGAGATTGAACTAGAGTGGTAAACGTTAATCCTGATAAGTGATGTCGATATTGATTTTTCTCTTCTTCTTGCAGGCATAAGTTTGAATTTCGATCTAATCTTAGTCCTGGGGTGGTTCTAACTTCCTGACAAACTTGGTTATCAGTTAAACATGCATCTGCTTATCTGTTTGGAAAGAAAGATGAAGGTAGACATGTCTTTCCCAATGTGTTTGGGAAGAAGGATGAAGATAGATGTACGTTTATCTCGATCTGTTTGAAAAGAAAGGATAAAAACTTACATGTGATTATCTGATAGATAAACTTATTTGAGAGTTGGAATAATGGATTCTTAGGGCCTATTGTTCGAGCTTCTTGATAACTTTGGCTGACTGGTCATATATTATGTATCTTTATTCATTTAGAAAGAACGATAAAGCAAATGCATGTTCAGCTGATATATAAAGTTACCAAGCAGATAGAGTTACCGTATTAGGGCAATTGGCTCTTAATCTGTTATCTGATACAAGCTCTACTGTGAAAATTGACAGGCAGCCTTAAATTTTGATTAAAATAGGAGCAATTAAACATTGCTGTAACTTTTGAAGGTTTCTTTAACATTCTGACTCAACTGTGTTAAAGATATTAGATTTCGGATCACTTTGTTTCGAATTATAGAAATATTAAGGCACTTTTGTCAGAATTTTTGTTGGCTATTATCTGCATATGTTTCCAGGCATACGTGGCGCACATGTCTAAAAAATATTCAAAAGTACTTGTGGGATATCTTTTATGAGGATTTTAGCATCTTTGGGACATCTTTTGGACATGTGTGCTTTTTAGGTGTATTAATTTATTTTTATGAATTATTCTTCCAACCCTGTGTAGGGTGCCGAAAGTTAGGAAAATAGGAAATCCCTTTCCAACATGCATTCTTTTTAGTTCTGGCTTATCTTTTATTAAATACAACTCGGTATATGAACTACGTATTGCCAAGTACATTGTCGTAACGCACAAAACGCCAGTTTCCCTCGTATTGTTACGCTTCAAAATATCACGTCACGTCTCACATGTGACATTCAATAATAAAAGCTACTTTTAAACTATTGATGTATTTCTACCTTTTTTTTTATCTTTGAGAATAAATTCGAATAAATTTCATTTAACTTTATCAAGTAGCATGTATACTATATTATATTAATAAAAATTGCATTGTTAATATTCTCTTGTTTAATGCGTTTAAAGAAAGATTAGAAATTAAAAACGATAAATTGTGCAAAGTTTTATTTATTTTTTTGTGATTATGATGATTGAGTCTCTAATTAAATTAATTTAAAGTGTGTCGAAATTACGCTTATTATTTAAATCAGGAAAAAGATTTTGAATGCTTCCTTCTGTTTCAGCTTTTTAAATACGAGATGACGATGAGACTTGTGTGCATTATTTCCACGCTGGTGCTTGGCGCATCGGCCATAAGTGAGTATAAATAATTCAGTTTGCAATTACTTTCTTAAATTATGGTCGACCATGTAATTAAGACTTATATTATATTAATCTACAAATCTCAATGAATCTTACCATTAAAGTTGTGATTTTTTTATTTTCAATTATAGTACGTGTCCCGGATAATGTAGAAGGTGAAACACACTCTTATGAAAATCGTTTATCATGATCGTGCTTTCCATTTCAAGCGATCCTTCATTCACACCATTTTATCATATAATTCTTCACGCGGGGCTGCTATAGTTTTATGTACTTACACGTTACATACGTATACGCTCCACGTCATACCCTTCAATAATTGTACACTTACGTAATTACACCTGTGTATAAATTATCTTTGACTGTTACAACATATATACATATATTAACAAAACATAAAAACATATTCCAAGTTCATGTATATGTATTTCATGTAATTTCTAGTATATTTTACATATGCAATGAAAGACACTTTCAATATACACATTGCAACATTATAACATAAACCACACGAATGAACTTACACGAATTTTAATGAATTTTAGAATAGTATTTTTGTTAGTCCCCCAGATGTTTTTTATTCTTAAAATGTTTGTATGCATTTGTACATATATTTTCAAGAGCGTTTGTTTCCTCCTGCCGTGTCTTTGTTGGTTCTCTTTAAATCCTTTCAATGTGAAATGTTTATTTCAATTAAATTATAGCAAGCTGTGGCTGACCATTACATAATTAAGTTAAAAGTCATCAGGATTGCCCATCATAGCGGTCATCACATTGAACATAAATCATAAGTGTTTTTTGTCCTTTTCTCGTTTAGATTGTGTGTTTCTCTTTTACTAGTTTACTTTTATTATGTGCCGTAATAGTTTCGCGTCTAATTGATTTTTTGTTTACCAGTTCAATCGCCGCCGCGAATATCCAAACAGCCGCCAACGGACGAGCAACTTTTTCAAGTGGCCCAGACAAAAGTCAACGAGAACGACAAGCCATTTCTAATTGAATGCGAAGCAGAGGGAGAGCCAGTCCCAACGTACGTATCTGCATTTTTCTTTTTTTGAGCTTGTAAGAAGATAAATAACAAAAAATTATTTTTTACGTTATCTGTTAACATTATTAAATAGTTTCTACAAATGCTATTAACAAAATATTATGTAACATGACGTGCATTTACATCAAGTTGTTCGAGAACGGAAAACGTACTCTTAAAATATGTAATTCATAAGGTTTTATTGCACTTACGTCGGGCTTACTCATCCCATGTAATACAGGGAAACTGCACAACCGGCCGATCTTAATTACAAAGATGATCTCATAACTTTAGGATGTGTGAAATAGTCGTTGCTATACATGTGTTGGACTTGTTATATGGGCGTTGACGGAATTGTTTACAATTAAGCGACTCGTTAAATTTTTATTTATAAAAAAAAAATTAATTTAAAACAAATTACATATCTTTGATATTATATAATTTTTATTATTATATAGATATCGTTGGATTAAAAATGGAAAGAACTTTGAGTGGCCGGCGTATGATGACCGCATTTCTCAGCAGCCTGGTAGAGGTACTCTGGTGATTTCAAGACCGAGGGACGAAGACTTGGGACAATACCAGTGCTTTGCCGAGAACGAATGGGGTATAGCCACGTCGAATTCGGTGTTCGTCCGAAAAGCCGAATTAAATTCGTTCAAGGATGAAAACCCGATGACTTTAAGTGCGAACGAGGGTTCGCCTTTTAAACTTACCTGCCAACCACCCGATGGCTGGCCTAAGCCAAACGTTTATTGGCTAATTCAGGATATCGCTGGTGGTATCAAGTCAATCAACAATTCGAGAATGACTCTCGACCCGGAGGGTAATCTCTGGTTCAGCAATGTCACAAGAAACGACGCTTCAGATGATTTTTACTACGCCTGTGCCGCCACGTCTGTGTTCAGGAACGAATACAAAGTAGGCAATAAAGTTTTGTTAAACGTAATCTCTACAGGCGCATCTGCCGGCCAAAATAAACATCCTCCCGAAAGACAATACGTTACGAGGAAAAACGAAGTCGCTCTCCGAGGCAAGAAAGTAGAGCTTTTCTGTATATTTGGAGGAACACCTTTGCCGCAGATTGTTTGGAGCAAAAATGGCAAACTAATTGTGCCGAGCGACAGAATAACTCAAGGAAATTACGGCAAATCTCTTATAATAAAACACGTTAATTTCGAGGATGAAGGAAAGTACACTTGCGAAGCGTCAAATGGAGTAGGATCAGCCCAAACGTATTCCATAAATCTGCAAGTAATGGCCGTACCATATTTCACCGTTGAGCCTGAATTCGTAAATGCTGCGGAAGACGAGACTGTTGAAATTAGATGCGAGGCTAGCGGAGTTCCTGTTCCTGAAATTAAATGGATTCATAATGGTAAACCAATATCTGAAGCGCCACCGAATAACAGAAGAAAAGTCACGCCAAATTCCATTATTATTGAGAGATTAGTGAAGAAAGACACGGGTAATTATGGATGTAACGCTACAAACTCGTTAGGATACGTTTACAAAGACGTATACGTGAACGTATTGGCGCTTTATCCGGATATCACGCAACCGCCCACGAACTTGAATACGGTCGATGGGAAAACTATTCGGATTACGTGCCGAGTTTTTGGTGCACCTAAACCCGAAGTTAAGTGGATCAGGAATGGACAAGAGTTGACTGGTGGCCGTTACAAAATTTTGGACATAGGCGATCTAGAAATCGAGAATGTGATATTCCTGGACGCTGGTACTTACACATGCCATGCTTCTAATAAGTTCGGTGAAGTGAATGCGTCCGCTACTTTGGTGGTGAAAGAGCACACCAAAATAACGGATAGACCGGAAGACTACGAGGTCGCAGCGGGTTCCACTGCCACATTTAGGTAAAATTTTACAAAGAAATATCGTTAAATCTAGATTATAAGAAAAATTAAGCTTGCGACTTCTTGATTTATAATAAAGAAATATTGTTGAATTTTTTTCTCTGTTTGTTTCAGGTGCAATGCCGTTGCTGATCCCAGTCTACCTTTGACTATAGACTGGCTGAGCAATGGTGAACCAATAGACTTCGAGATGGAACCAAGATTTGTTCGAAGTACCGATTATTCTTTGATGATTACAAAGACGACTGAATTGGATTCCGGTATTTATACGTGTGTCGCCCGTACCGATCTCGACGAGGCAAGAGCATACGCGACATTGATAGTCCAGGATGTACCTAACGCGCCGAGATTAGTTAGCATTACGTGTAAATCTAACAAGGCCGAAGTTCGCTGGACACCTATGGGAGATAACCGAGCTCCTATTTTGCGTTACACAATTCAACATAATACTACTTTCACACCGGATACTTGGGAGATATCCAAAGACCATGTTCCAGCTACAGATCAGACTTATGAAGTGTCTATGTCACCTTGGGCTAATTACACGTACCGCGTTCTCGCATGGAATAAAATAGGTAAGATAACATTTCGAAATTAAAAGATATTTTAAATAAATTGCAATAATATGCAATATAATTATATATAATTATTATTGATGTATATTTTTACTAATTATACTATATTTAAGTCAATTTTATAGCTACTTGATATTGTCTTCTATGCAGGGCCTTCTCTACCTTCGCCACATAGTGATGTTTGCACCACCGAGCCAGACGTTCCTTACAAAAATCCGGACAATGTCATGGGCAAGGGTACAACTCCACAAAATTTGGTTATTACGTGGACAACCATGTCGCAAATAGAGCATAATGCTCCTCAATTTAAGTACAGCGTATATTACAAACGAGATATACCGGGTGAAACATGGGCGACAGCAGAAATATATGATTGGAGAAAAAATAATCTGATAGTAGAAAATCAACCTACTTATCAAAGATACAAAATTAAGGTCGTCGCTTCAAACGCAAAAGGCGAGAGTAAAGCTATGGCCAATGAGGTTATCGGATACTCTGGAGAGGATGGTAATTTATTGATAAAATTGATTTTCTTTATTATTATTATTATTATACGTTATATATTGTATGCTTTTTAATTATTAACTTGCCAGCGTTGTTCGTAATATGTTAAATTACTATTTTAGTGCCTCTGCAAGCACCCGGTAATTTCACACTGAATCAAATAAAATCAAGTACAACTGCTCAGCTATCGTGGAGTCCCGTGCCCGAGGAATCGGTGAGGGGCGAATTACGTGGATACGAGATTCAAACGTGGACAGAGAAGGAGGGTGAAAAGGGGATGCGCAAAATCGATATTCGTGGTGGAAATAAAACGCACGCATTAGTCACAAAGTTCGTTCCATATAGCAAAAACTTTGTCAGAATACTTGCTTACAACGGCAGGTAATAATACTTTGACTATATATGGTTGTTGTTATATTTGTTTTTTTCACAGTTATCTTTATTTTTACATGACATTTGTTTTATGCAGATACACCGGTCCTGCGTCTGAAACTTTAAGTTTTGACACACCAGAAGGAGTCCCAGGAACGGTGCTCAGTCTAGAAGCATTCCCCATGGGATCCAGTGCCCTGTTTTTGGTGTGGACGCGGCCCGCAGAACCGAATGGCATTTTAACTGGATATAGAGTTTATTATCAAGTTGTAAACGGTACAAAATTAGGAACGTTACTCGAAAGAAAGCCGCACGTTACGGATCCACAAGCTACTCAAGCCAAGCTAGCTGCGTTGGCGCCTGATACAATATACCGAGTTCACATACGTGCCACAACCAGGGTTGGTGAAGGCAATGAGTAAGTGTTTTATGACTTACAAGGATAAAATAAAATATGAAATATAAAAATTATTTTGTTATTTTATGAATCTTATTTATTAATATGCACTTTGTAGCTATTTTATTGAACAAAAAACAAGAACGTCTCAGCAGCCTGACATTCCGCAATTTACATGGGAAACTATACCAGTGGAGAATGGATACGCAAACGTAAGAGTTATTTGGTTGCCGAATTTAAACGGTAATCCAGGAAGTCATTTCTTCGTTAAGTACAAACTAAAAGGCGAAACGATATTTACGGAGACGGATCCCGAATTTCAGTCGAATACTATTGAGGTATGTTTGATTCTTTATAACAGGTTTTATTACTTAAAATCACAATTGTTAAATCAACTTTTAAATTATGCAGGTTCGCGGTCTTCAAAGCGGTGAAGTTTATGTAATGTCAGTTGTCGCCGTTGACGGAAAGTTCATAAGCGAAAGTGCCCCCCAAGAAGTGGAAACAAGTAGCGAAGGGCCCATTATTCAGCCGAAAGAAAACGTCGCGACGGCTGGTTGGTTTATAGGTAATATTTTTCTTCTTATCTAATTTTTAAATCAATTTTTTTAATGAGTAGCACATGTACAAAACTATAACATATTTGCAGGAATGATGTTGGCAATCGCTATCCTCCTTTTGGTGCTGATAATCGTTTGTGTGATTAAACGAAATCGAGGTGGAAAATATGCGGTACATGAACGAGAGTTGGCAGCTGGACGTGGAGATTATCCCGACGAAGGTGGATTTCATGAGTATTCGCAACCATTGGACACTAAATCGGCCGGTGGACGTGCGTCCTTAGCGTCTTCTTCTCATCAAGATGGTAAACATCCTGAATCGGACACTGATTCTATGGCGGAGTATGGCGACGGTGATACAGGTAACGAGTTAAAAATTTTATTTTAATTTATCGAAACTCTACAATATTAGAAAGTCCTTAATAAAAATTCTATATGAAAATAGTATGTGATCAAAGGTATTTGTTACGCGTATTTTTTGAATATCAAACATTACGACAAATGCACCAATTTTTAATATCTTTATATAGAAAGCATAATGAAGTAGCGACCCTAATAAAGGGTGTTCTGTATTTCATGCAACACCTTATATTTCATGTAACAAAGTTGAATTTGTTTTGCACTTATTTAACTATTTTTTATATTATATTGCTTTTCCTTTTATACAATACACTTCACAGCTGCAGTTACATTCGCAAGTTACGTTCGTTAATACATTTTATTTGTATTTATTTTATTTGCATCATTATTTTATTTGCTTCATTGCTTGACTCGGTACAGAGGGCATGAACGAAGATGGTTCTTTCATTGGTCAGTATGGCCGACACCGTAAGCAGGAAC
Organism: Cardiocondyla obscurior; assembly: GCF_019399895.1. Taxonomy (NCBI): domain Eukaryota; kingdom Metazoa; phylum Arthropoda; class Insecta; order Hymenoptera; family Formicidae; genus Cardiocondyla; species Cardiocondyla obscurior. The sequence goes on along the minus strand of NC_091864.1, from coordinate 12,522,286 downwards.
CAAATTCGCAGGCATTTGTCACTCTAGTCTAAGGTAAGTTTAACAAATATGTCTTTCAGATGAACCAGTTGAAACATAAGTTTTAAAAATGAATTTATCACTCATTTTACTCACTTTTACTTACAATCTTTTACTTTTCAAATCACCAAGATACACATAGAATGCAAATTAAGATCGCAAACTACTGACCACGATTATTCACTTTTTTGAACTTCTGAAGATCGCACTTTTTGCCTTTTAAATCGATGCATCTGTGTTTTAACAAATTAATTTCAAATTAACATTGGTAAAAAAATGTATATTAATATTTAGATCAATATTTATTATTATTCGATTTTAAAACAAAAAGAAAAGCTTTTCTTTTAGCCTTATTTACGTACTTTTGATATAAATAATGTTTTTTGTCCTAGGGCGTTTTACGGAGGATGGGTCCTTTATTGGACAATACGGACCTAAAGGTAGACCAGAGGAGACACCACCCATTCCAACTGGTACTATGGCCACGTATGTGTAACATCCGCAACTAACTTAATCAAAGCCACATAAAAAAAAAATTTCTTTCTCGTTACGGTTAAGGATCATTCCGATTCTTGGCTACTGCAGCAGCTCTGCTATGCACC